>NC_045429.1:391708918-392418301 GCF_902635505.1 Sarcophilus harrisii | reverse complement strand
GAAGTATTGTTCTGGAAAGGATCTTAGAGGTGGTAATAGACTACAAGCTTATTATGAGTCAGCAGTGTGATATGGCAGCCAAAAAAACGAATGCCATCATGAATTGCTTTAGTGGGGCATAATTTTCAAGCATAATGTGATATTCTTTTATTTTTCAGATGAATATTTTACATATTTTCATATATATTCCCCCCAGTTACATGAAGAACAATCTTTACATTTGTTTTTAAAACTTTGAGTTTCAGATTCTCTCTTCCCCCCTACCATTGAGAAGGCACATTTGAAGTTGTGCAAAACATTTCCATAAAAGTCATGTTGAGAAAGAAAACATAGATTTCCACACATCCCCCCAAAACCCAAGAAAAAAAATTAAAAAAAAGTATTTAACATATTTAATGTATTGGACTATCTGCCATCTAGGGGAGAGGGTGGGGGAAGGAGGGGAAAAGTTGGAACAGAAGGTTTTGCAATGTTGAAAAATTACCCATGCATATGTTTTGTAAATAAAAAACTAATAAAAAAGTATGATTCAGTTTGTATTCAGACACAATCTGTTCTTTCCTTGAGTATGGATAGTATTTTTCATCATAAATCCTTGGATGAGTGTATTGCTGAGAATAGCAAAGTTATTCACAGCTACCACATTGCGTTACTTTGTTCATGTAACCTGAGTTCATGGGAGGACTTTCCAAGTTTTTCTGAGAGCATCTTCTTGATCGTGTACCACAGTACAATAGTATTCCATCATAATCACATGCCACAATTCATTTTTTAATTGATGGACATTCTGGAAGGTGGTATTCTTACTACACTGTGTGTGCTGATACATAGACCTCATCTGGAGTGTGGTGATCACTTCTGGGCACCATGGTTTGAGAAGAACATTGATAAACTTGAAAGAGAACAGAGGAGAGCAACAAGAATTGTCAAGATCTTTAGTCTAGAATAAGAGGATCAATGGATGGACTTGGGGTATGTTAGCCTGGAGAAAGGAAGACTGGGGGGGTGGGATGGAAGATATGATAGTTGTGTTCAAATATTTGAAGGACTGTCATGTGGATTAGAGATTAGATTTGTTAGACCAGAAACAGTAGCCAGAGGTTGCAAAGAGGAAAATTTAGTTTTAATGTCAGAAAAAATTCTCATAATTAAACTCTTCAAGAACAGAATGACATGCCTTGACGTAGAAGTCTTGGGATTCCTTGGAAGTCTCCAAGTAGAGGCTGGACAACCACTTGTTGGCTATATTATAGTGGGATTTTTATGACTAGATTAGATTAGATGACTTCTAGGGCCCCTCCCACCTTTTAATTGTGATTCTATGATTTTGTGACTTTCTAACATTATAAAGGTGAAGTTAATAGAACACTGGGCCTGGAGTTAATCTAACCTTAAATACTTACTGGCTATGTTATTTTGAAGTCACTTAATCAATGTCTGTCTCAGCTTCCCAACCTGTAAAATGGAGATAATATCAAATAGCACTCAGGATTGTTTTGAGGATCAAATGGAATAATATTTGTAAAATGCTTAATTTGTTAAGCAGGCTCTTTGGAGCCTGTCATATAGTAAATATTTAATAAATGCTTCATTCCCTCCTTCTTTCTTTCCCTCCCCCTTCCTTCTGTTCTCCTTTCTTTTCTTTTTCTCTTCCTCCCTCCCTTTCTTCCTTCTATCTTTTCTTCTATGATTCCAAAGAATCAGAATGCTAGAGCTGAAAGAGACTTCAGAAACATTTACTCTTGCTTCTTAATTTAAAGATAAGAATAAACTATTCTTCCCTCAAATTAGTCCTTCCCATTTCTGTCACCTATACTGTTATAGCTGAAAGTAAGTCCTAGCTACTAGCTTTTTTTCTTAGCAATTAACTACATCTCCCACTCTTATTAATGTTGACAATTAGTCTTAAATTCTCCAATGTTCACATATATGTAGTATTATGGAGATTGTTATTTGCCATTCTCAGTATCAAGGTCAGAAGGAGTTTTCAGTGTTATAGTAGTTTTTAAAAATATGCTTATTTTTTTCCAACATCATCAACCATTAATAAGTACAGAGCAGGGGATTCCCCCTTTCTTCTTTCCATTAGATGATTAGCAAATATCATTAGAATTTAAATAGTTTTTCTTTCCTTCTTAGTTTTTTTAGACTTGAATATATCATCAATATTAATCCAGGCTCCTCAGGTAAATACCTGGAAAAACATTTCTTGATCTTTTTTTCTGTATGAGTGGATGACCCCTCATTTGAGGTATTGAAATCATTTATGTTTTGGCTAGGGTTGAATTAGCTGAGGTCGAAGGTCCCTTCCAAATCTATTATTCTATGAATTTGTTAAAAAGAGCAAAATAGTGTAGGCTAGCCTCAAATAAGTGTTGTCAAATCTTGTTACATCATTTTATGGATGTAATATAGCAGATGTAATATAACTGCAGAGGATATGGTCTCACAATCCTTTAAAATTCTGCTATTCTTTCCAGATTACTCCTCTCCCTAGGGTTTGAGAGCTCTTCTGTCTTCTACCAATATCAAACTTTATATTTTAAATAATGATTATTTTTCCATGGGATTTAGAAGTTATGAAATAATGAGTTTGAGTGTTTAGAAATTTATTTTAGAACCTGAAGTAAGATTTAAAGTCTGAATGTGTCTTCTTTAAAGAGTTAAAGTGTCTGAGCAAAAGCTGCTTATTTGCTGGCTTTGGTTATCAGGAGACTAGGTTGCCCCTCTGAGAGGGACTGGTTTGTCTGCTCCGGTTCTTTCCTACAATGCTTAAATATAAGTAAAAGCATAGCAAAAGGGGACTCTACTTTTTAATCATTTCAGTCATCCTGGAGGACTTTGGATGTTTGGTCTTTGCTTTGGACTCTTTCCCCCCTGTAATTAAAATAATCTATTTAGTTCCAGATCAGATTAATTATATTTAGACCCACAGGTAATCTTTCATTTAAGGAAATCAAGGAGTAGAAACAACAAAAACAGTAAGTCAGAGGGGAGAAATATTATTGGCCACAGGGAACAATAATTTGCACATCCCTAGTGCTTTAGGATTACAAAGAACATTATACACACGGTCTCATTTGAAACTCATATCCACCCTGGTAAGGAGATGGTGTCAGAATTTGTTTCCATTTTAAAGAGGAATGTGAATCTCAGTGAATGAATGATCCAGGGTTTCACTGTTTGATTTATATCTTCATTGTTTAATACAGTACCTGTCATATGGTTCATGTTTAGTAAATGCATATTGATCTATTCAAAGGTCAGCCCCGTAATACAAAAAAGCCATAATAAATGAGGAAGCTAAGAAGCAGAAGAGTAGATTAAAAGTTGGATATAAGCAACAAGACTAGGGCCCCAGAATGAATTGCACTAGGGCTATATATATATATATATATATATATATATATATATATATAGCCTGGCCTGAATTACCGTTGTGAATGCCTTCCTTGAGCAAACATTGGCAGACCTCCCTTTAAAATGATTGCCATAGCTCCATTCTCTCTCTATCTCCTACATTGCTGTGAAAAAAAAACAAAAACAAAAAAAACAACACTTTCTCCTTCCTCCTTTAGATTCATGGGACTGGCTCAAAGCAATAAACTTAAGCCACACCTCTGCCCCCAGTAGAATCAGAGTCTAAAGTTTTAAAAGTTTTTGAAGTTTTAAAATTACAGCACATAGTGTCACATTTGGAGCATCTCTCTGGATTTTAGTTAGTTAGACTAAGGCACTCCTCCTTCCTTTCCATCATAGAGAGACAAACAGAAACACAGAGACAGACAGAGACAGAGACACACACAGAGAGAGAAACACAGAGACACAGAGAGAAACACATACACATACACAGAGACAGAGACAGAGAGATAGAGACAGAGACAGAGGACACACATAGGTGGGGAGGGGAAGAGAGAAAAAGGGACCAGAGAACAAGAATATTTTCCTTCAGTCACTGAGAGGAATTTCGGGCTAGAATAATATTTCTTTATTGCCTTCAAATTGTCTTATTTAAGAGTACAACATTTAGGGGTGCAGAAGGAAAGGTACTTCTCTAGTCACTTTTAAGAGGGCAGGAAAGGTAGTTATTTTAGGTCCTTCTCACCAACCCTGATTACACAAAAGCCACATACAAACAGTGAAAACTAATTAAATCCATTTGTCCAAGCAAAAAGAAATTGGAGATTAGAATATCACCTTTACTCTCTCCCAAATACACAAAAGTGAATGAGCTTTTATTTTTGAGTAAAATATCTTCGTTTAAGCCAGGAAAGAAAGACTGATCTCATCCATGGAAGTCCATTCTAGTTCTCTGCAGAGGCAACATGGAAACCAGAGACATTTTGAAGAATACATCTCGATAGCTTCTTTCTCCATGTGTGCTTCTCCTGAAAAGTCTCTCAAATCACATGTTTTTATTTCAAGAAATTCTTGATCTGTTTTAGCCCAAATGCTAGGATTGTTTGTATCCAACTCAGAATTCCCTCTACCAATGAGGAATATGGAAGCTTGTAGTATTGGACTGTCTCCCCCACTCCCAGTTTAGTTGGGAGTCAGCTTGAACTAGCTTTAGAGAACTGTTTTAAGTTTTTGATGTGAGCGTTTATCCCTTTACAATAAACAAGTATTACTGTGTAGACTTGATTTATTGTTTCATTGATTGTCCCAATTTAAGAAAATGATAAAGAAAATGTTACTCAAAATAAACTTAAAGGCATGGTGTATGTACATTTTTTTCAGGATACTTCATTGTTAAACATTTCCTGGCATATCCCTAAAGCTAGGTTATATCTAAAGTCAGAATAGATTTTTAATTCATGAACTTTAATGGTCTATTTATGCTGAATGGTAGTGGTAGTAATTTAAAAAGAGTAAGTATAATAGTCTAGAAGCATTGAGAAAGATCCCGGGAGAAGAAATGACTTCTTATTTAAACCATTCAGTAGCAGCTTCAGTCTAGGTCACAGGGGTCCTCAAAGTATGGCCAGCGGGCCAGATTTGGCAGCTGAGGACATTTATCCCCCTCACCCAGGGCTATGAAGTTTCTTTATTTAAAGGCCCACAAAACAAAGTTTTTGTTTTTACTATAGTCTGGCCCTCCAACAGTCTGAGGGACAGTGAACTGGCCCCCTATTTAAAAAATTTGAGGACCCCTGGTCTAGGATGATGAAGAACTGACCTGAATGCTCCACTGTTTTAATGAAAAAACTTTATTTGATCCCATGCCCACCTGTATCAAGTACTGATGAAACCTGCCCTATAGAATCTACAATGTTGTCAACAAGACATCAGGAGATAAGATAAGGACAGAAAGAAGAAGTGGATCAGTCTAACAACAAGCATGAGGGAACAGATGGACAGTGAGACATTACTAATAGTACCCCCAAGGCTGTATGGGAAGAAACATGCTTTGCATAATTTTAAGTACCATATCTTCTGTCCATGCAAAATTATCTCAATATTTCAGGCCCTCCATAAGCGGGTCTTTATCTGCCTCTCCAGTTGAATTTCATACTATTCCCCTTCATACAGTTTTTGTTCTAATAAGACTAGTAAATATACTGTTTTCGGGTATCCCATCTCTAATCTCCATGCCTTGGGTTGGTATTCCCTCGTGTTTAAAAAATGCTTCTAATCTCACCTCTTCCTCTTGGAATCTCTAGCTTTGTCCAAAGTTTAGCTCTGATGTTTCTTCCTACACTTGTTTTTTCCCTAGTCTCCCTAGTTGTTCATATCTCTTCTCTACTGAAATTTCTTTTTATCCCTTTGGATACACATAATATTTATTTATCTGTATTAGGGTAAGATAGATGATGTAGTACATAGAGTGCTGGGCCTGACATCTGCAGATTCTTCTCGAGTTCAAATCTGGTCTCTGATACTAGTATGTGACCCTGGATTAGTCACTTAACTCTGTTTACCTCAGTTTCCTCATCTATTAAGTGAGCTGGAGAAGGAAATGAAAACTATTCTGGTTTCTTTGCCAAGAAAACCCCAATAAGATCATGGAGAGTTGGACACAACTGAGCAAATACAACATATATATCATCTCTTCTCTGTAGAATAGAAGTTTCTCGAGGATAGGAACTGTTTCATTTTTGTCTTTGTATGTCTAGCACCTGCCCCTCCACCTTGCATATAACACGTGTTTTACAAATGTTTGCTGAATTATTGGATCAGCTCCTATGGTTTCCTCCTACAAATCTTTCACTCGCCAATCTGAGCTTTTCTGGCTCCGAAACTTTCCTCATGAGATCCCATCTGCTTGGAATGTACTGCCCTTCCCTTTCTGCTAGTCAAAATCCCACTTGTCCCTTAAATCCTAATGTAGGTGGTACCCTCTCTGAGCATCCCAGCAGGAATCATTTACAGCCTTTAAAAATGGACAGAGTATTTTTCTTGTAAACTCTGCTAGTAATGAGACCATGTATTATTATCCCCATTGGAAGATAGTAGGGCCATTCATTATTGGAAAAAAGGTCCTTAGGACTTCAAATGTAATCTTCTTTATACTAACTACTACAGGTAAATGAATGCATGAATGATTAAATGGGTGAATGAGTGTTTGAGTATAAATGATCACAAATCACTTTATTTACTTTATTTTTTTTTTGAGCCCCATAGCCACTGTGTAAAGTAGGCACTGTTCTTATGATCCATTTACAGGTCAAGAAACTGAAGTTCATAGAGTTTAAGGGATGTCCTCAGTATCACACATTTACTAAGTATTTGCAATAGAATTTAAACTCGGCTCATCCTGATCCGAGTGCACCCCTTTATTCACTATATAAACACTTACTTTCTATCAAAACATACAATGAAATGAAGTTACCCACAATGCTTTTATTGTTAATATACAGTAACAATAATACCAATAATAAAATAATTCTTAAAGTTAAAAACTATTTCTTTAACAGCATTTCTCAGCAGCATTTCTTATTACATTGTCACTGTGATCAGAGTGAGAAATAAAATTTTTCCACAGACAGTCTCTGAGGCAAAACACACTGTTGGTGCGTATAAATTAAAAAAAAGAAATAATACAAATAAGAGACTGTGAGAGCTTTGAAGTACTGAGGGACAATGGTAGGTTCCTTTCTGGAGCTGGGATTTTCCTAATGGCAGATTCTTATCACACATCTTTGAGCCCAAGACAATAGAAAAGACCCAGCAGGAATAAAAGGACAGATGAGAAATGTGCTCATAAAGGCTGAAAACAGCCCAGAAGTGCCTGGGCCCTCCTGGTAAATAAATAGATATTGGTAGGAGATAGGCACATATTATCTTGAGGTTTCTTTTTATAGCTCAGCTTCAGTATTGTTTTTTCCTTGGAAAGGAATGCAGGGGCCAGAGCAGGCTACTGGCTATTGTTTTCCAGAATGGTCATCACACTTTACAGTCATTTTAATGAGTTATTTCTCATGGCCAAACCTTAGAGGCAGGGAGACATAATTATCCCGAGTCTATAGACAGTGTAAATCACATGAAGACTGAAGGATGACTTAGTAATGATCTTTGAACATGGAAAAGGTTAGACTACAGAGAATAGAGAGCAGCTGTTTTCTGTCCTTTATGGTCAGGGCCAAAGGGAATGAAATGAAGCTACAAAATGAAGGATTTTGATTATATAGGAATTTGTGCAGAATAAAGAACTCAAGATTTGAAGTTTTGAGGAACTGAGTTTGAATTTCTTCTTTACTGTTTATTTTTTTCTGTGACAATGAGCCAGTCACTTAAGCTTTCTGAACCTCAGTTTTCACCTCAGTAAGATAATGAGACTGATCTACCAACTTGGTATAATAGATAGATACGGGGAGTCAAAATGCCTTGCTATGATCATAGGCATAAATCTTGAACAGACAATGCAGATGGAAAATAAGCTGATTCTAGAAGTAAGAAGGGAGGAACTAGTTTACATTTATGAACTGCCTTTGCTTTCAAAGATCCTAAGCTTTGTCAGTTTTTGTCAGTTACCATAAGTCTGTGAATCATGAATCTCCACTGTCTTAGGAAAAAGGCATGTTGGGTGTAAGCAGCTATATTAGTGTAAGCATATTAGCAAAAATGACTTGTGAGAGTGATCTAGAATACAAGATATCAGAGGCAAATAAGGACAGAAAAAAGAGGTGGATCAATCCAACAGAAAGAATGAGGGAACAGACTACTGGGCTTACACCCCAAAGGGATACTAAAGAAGGGAAAGGGACCTGTATGTGCCAAAATGTTTATGGCAGCCCTGTTTGTAGTGGCTAGAAACTGGGAAATGAATGGATGCCCTTCAATTGGAGAATGGTTGGGTAAATTGTGGTATATGAATGTTATGGAATATTATTGTTCTGTAAGAAATGACCAGCAGGATGAATACAGAGAGGCTTGGAGAGACTTACATGAACTGATGCTAAGTGAAATGAGCAGAACCAGGAGATCATGATACACTTCAACAACGATATTGTATGAGGATGTATTCTGATGGAAGTGGATTTCTTCGACAAAGAGAAGATCCAACTCAATTTCAATTGATCAATGATGGACAGAAGCAGCTACACACAAAGAAAGAACTCTGGGAAATGAATGTAAACTGTTTGCATGTTTGTTTTTCTTCCCGGGTTATTTCTACCTTCTGAATCCAATTCTTCCTGTGCAACAAGAGAGCTATTTGGTTCTGCACACATATATTGTACCTAGGATATCCTGTGACATATTTAACATGTATAGGACTGCTTGCCATCTGAGGGAGGGAGGGGAAAAGTCAGAACAGAAGTGAGTGCAAGGAATAATGTTGTAAAAAATTACTCTGGCATGAGTTCTGTCAATAAAAAGGTATAATTATTAAAAAAAAAAAAAGAATGAGGGAGCAGGTGGACTGCAGAGATTACCAATGGTACCTTCAAGATATTAACAGAATGACATGGAGGCTGCCAACATGCTGAGTGGATTTTTAATGAAGGATTTATGCAATGAAAGAAAAATATTTTTTAAGGTATTCATATCAAACTTTTTATGGTAGCAGAGAATTAAAAACAAAGTAAGTGCCTACTGATTGAAGAATGTCTGAACAAATGCTGATATATGAATATAATGTAATATTATTATGCAAGCAGAAATAAAAAGGACTACATACAAGTAATTTGGGAAACATGGGAGATTTATTCATATGATCAAAAAAACTCCAATCCTAGAATCATAAAAATATATATATTTCTAATATTGTAACTATTATATATGTATACACATGGATATACAAATATATTTACATATAAATAAAATTGAAATTAATATAAAGTATATAAAGGCTATAATAATGTAAATGAAAAATTCACTAAAAAGGCCAAATTCAGGGTTATTGAATAACTAATATTGATTCTATATCACAAATAATGAAATATATCTCCCCTCTCTCTGCAGAGATTTGAGACACTCTGATGGCAGAATTTACTAGATCTTATCAGGTGACTTTATGCTATTATTTTTCTATAATTTTTTCCTTAATTGCTTTTTCTTTTTTATGAGAGAATATTCAGGGTTTTTTTTTTAAAGGGGATAATATCCAGAAGAGACAGTGATATAAAAACAAAAGGAATCAATGAAATGCAATTTGAAAACAAAAAGAAAAAAACAAGTTAATATCCCATTACATGAAAAGTCATAGACAGGAATCTGAACTAAGTTTTGAAAGTTCTCATACATATAGATTTATGCATCCAATTCAGGATCAAAGCCCTCTTCAGCAATAAGGAAATGGGAGTAGAAAGATTTGCCAATACTCTGGTACGGAGAAAAGAACAAGGGACATGGGATCAATAGTCCTGGGTTCCAGGTCAGGATCTGCCAAAAATGAGGTGGTGTTGGACAATTCTTTGGCTCACAGCTGCTACATCTGTTAACTGAAAGGATTGAGGTTGATAACTTTTAATGTTTTTGAAGTTCTAAAAACCTGGTTTGGAGGCAATTTTTAACTAGAGGCATGGAGTGGGGAATGGTTGAAAAAAAGAGGATAAATGTATGCGATGGAATATTGTTGCATTGTAACGAATGGCACATCTGAGGATGAAAAGCAAAATAACACAAACCAAGAGAACAATATATACAATGACTACAACAATGGGAATGTAAAGATTACTAAAAGGAAGTCAAGCTCTGAGTAATTGAAAAACCACTGAAGGTCCTGGAGGACAGATAATGAAATGCATTTCCCACTCATGGCAAAGAGGCAGAGAATGACTAGGACAGACTATTGTATAGATTGTCAGATTACATCACTATACTAGATATTTTAAAATAGTTTTTCTTTCTCATAAGGGAAGGGTCAGTCTGGGGAGGAGAGTGTTGAAATGACTGATATAAAGACAAAAGGCATCAAAATATATTTCTAAAGAATTAGCTAAAGGTAATTAGGGGGCTGTTAAAAGTACTGTTCCCAGGGTGTTTCTGGTCCCAAGTAGCCACTCTAATTCTATGAGGATACCATCAGAAGACCTGCAGAGAGTTTTAAGTTAGAGACAGGGATGCCATCCGAGGTTGATCAAATAGTCTTTCCAGCATGATTCAGAAGTAAGAATATCATTTAGAGTTCATTCAATTTCTCCTGGAAGGTAAGAACACATTGGTTCTGATGACCAAGGCATTCCTCTTGATCATGAATTTGCATTAAGAGTTGGCTGTCATATATCCTTTGGACTCTTTCATGTGAAAATGAGATCTATTATTTAGTTAAGGACAAAGATTGTTACCCTCATCAGCCATTACTCAGATTTGTTTTCCTCATATTCCCTGTCTCTTTGCTACTCCTAGAACTATTACCAGAACTTAGGCATTGAGAGGGAGAGAACACTAGTGAATCAGTGACTGTAGAGAAAAGTTTAAAGAGATGGAAGCTGAAGCAATTTACCTAGGAATTTTGATTCCCCGTGCCCTGAAGTCCTCCATTGTCACTGGCAATAGGGAGTTAATTTTCTCTTTTCTCCATGGACAAAGTTTGGCCTACTGGGCTTAAGCAACTCTCTAGAGGGAAAGCTGATTTAAGGATTCCAATCTCAAATGGAGAGAGACTTCAGTGCACTTAGATACTTCTTAGTCCTATGATGGTAAGACAGCATTAAAAAAAATACAATGACAATTTTTCAAAATAAAAAATCCATCTTTAGAAAACTTTCTGAAATAAAAAGCTTATCCAACCACAATTATTCTCCTTGTTAACCCAACCTGGGATCCAAATAACTTAATGTTATCTTCTTGTTCTGACCAGCAATGGGGAGGAACGATTGGGGACATGGGCTTTGTTGGGCTTGATAGCCAGGGCATGAGCTGTGACCAACTTGAATCTGAGATTTTCTTTTGGATTACTCCCTTTCGCTGATGTCTACTACTTCCCAAAGTGTCAGCTAGCTGTTGGTGGCCCCACAAGCTTTGAGTATCTGCCTGGGAGGGTAATGAAGATGCTTATAAATATTGCTTAAGATTTATCACTTCAGCGTGAAATTCCCTGATACCGGCAGGGAGTTTTAAATACTACAGCAACAAGAAGCATATGTTCAGAGATTTGAGTTACTGGTTTTTTCATTATTGTCTGCCAAGGACAATATATTTTTCCCCCCTCTTCAAAATAAACATCATGCTGGAATGTGCCGCAGCAAATGGCTGGGGCTCTATTATATTTCATGCAGCTTTCTAAACAATTTTCAACCCCAGCCTGGCCCTGTGTCAAACAGAAGGCAACCAACAATAGCAAAATCCCATTAAAGCTGAGAAGGTTCCTTCCTGAGGTGAGTGTGGCCAGAAATAGTCATCTTGGCTCACTTTCCAATTTGGCACCAGGGACTAATAATGCGTGGTCTCCTAATGGAAATTATCTAATTTCATCCAAGAGCAGCTCCAGAGAGAGCCGGGCTGACGCACTAGCAGTCAATATAACAACATTCTTCTTGAAGAGTTGAACAATGGGGCTTTGGAGGAGCCGTGATAAACCACGTCAGACTCTGGGACAAACACAAGTGTAAAAATAGGCATCAGGGGCACCGACAAAGCCTGCTAATTCCTAATGTGGGAGGCCAGGGAACAGGGTTTACTTAGCTCTGGGGGCTTTCATCAGATGTGGTGGTAGAAGAATGGTAAAGACAAAAATAAAAAGGGAGGGGAAGGAGAATGAGCAGGAAGAGAAGAAAAAGGAGAAAGAAATGAAGATACCAAAAAGAGAAAAAGAAAGAGAAAAAAATATGAAAAAGAAGGAAAATAAAGTGATATAGACAAAGAAAAGAAATAAAGGAATGAAGAGACAAAGGGAAGAGAAGGAATAAAGGAGGTTTAAAGGGGAAATATTTCTTTATATAGTATATTCTTTAAGTACACTAACCCTATTAATATAATTCTTGCTTTTAGTGGGCTTCCATTAGCATCAGGGAGATGTTTTTTCAAAAGCTTTACACTGTTTCTTTTACAGGAAGTAATGCCCCACTTAAAGATATTAGTGAAGATGAAATTTATAACAAAAAGCTGGAGTTCTGGGAATATCTGTGCACCATACAGGGTATATTTTTCTGGCACTGAATCCAATAGCACTTAGAGTTTATGGCACTGTAACCTGTTTCCCAGAGCCTCCCCAAGACTCTGGACTCACACAGACTGGGTTCAGTCCTTATGGCTGACCCCCAGTAAGTACTTTTCTCTATTTGACTTAGTGCCCCTTTCTAAACTACTTCAAGAAAATCTCTAAATATGTTGATTTTAGAATTCATAAATACTTTTCATTAAATATGGTTAACTGAATCCTCAACTTCCACATAGACATTCAATGTATTAAAAGTTGGATAACAAGCAGAAAATGTCCAATGTGGCAAAGACTCACAAGAGATCTCAAATGTAAAATATTTAATTCATTAGACTTCCTTTAGAAGGTAAATAAACTTGGAGGCTGTTGAACAATCTCCCACCTTCACCTTAAATGTATTATACCATCTGAGCAATTCATATCAATGGAAAGGCAAAGAAAGTCCAGATCTTCTGCCTCCCCATCTCTAAGTTGTTCGTGCTATGGTATGGTTTTAGTCCTTCAGTAACATGGTGTTTCTCTGTAAACAATCCTCTTCCTTCTTCAAGAACCATACTATTGAAGAGCATGCCATGAAGAAAATTTTCTCCTAGGAAGCCAATTTCTTCCTTTCTTTTTCAGTATCTTTTTTTACAAGGCAATTGGAGTCAAATGACTTGGCCAGGGTCACACAGCTAGGAAATGTTGTGTCAGAGACCAGATAACTCCAGGGCCAGTACTCTATCCACTGCATCATCTAGCTGCCCCAAATTTCTGAATATTCAAATTTATTATTAGTCATGATTTAACACTCAGTTCTAAGACAGTCTACTTTCATTATCTCTCCTTTCAGTTCCATGCAAACCACATACTAACTACGTGCTTTGAAGGAACTCCAACAATATCCCCAAACACTTAGGCAAGGAAAAGTCCATCCTTAGAAACTCTAGATGCTGATATATACTCAAAAAAGGATGGAAAGAGAAGAGTTTTCCAGAAACATGCAATCTAGGAACCTCAGTCCATCTGGGAGAAGATACAGTTAATTCATTACATGCTTCTATGTCTGCATTAACTTCTTTTTGTGGGGGTGGAGGGAAGGTAGAGAAGAAAAGAAATTCACTATTCTCTGCCAAAACAATGATCTTTTATTTTATAATTTGGAAGTAAAAACAAGCAAGAGAAGAAAAAGTGGCACCAGCTTCCATCTATAGCTTACAAGAAAATAGTAGATTTTCTGACAAGAAACCAGTGGCCCTGATTCTCAGTGGACAATTATCTTAGAGAAAGATTCAGTTATTAGGAATCAAACAAAGGAATTTCCTGTAAGCTCTCAGCAAAGACTCAAGATACACACATATCTCTACAGTAGGTATTCTTTATGTTGTCTGAAAAAGGTTCATGCCCCGCAACCTCATTAAATTCATCAAGAGTGTTCTGATCAACTGCCCCTCCCTGATATATATTCATTAAGTATTTGCTATGCCAGAACATCAAACTTCAGTGCTTTGGGGCATACTATTTGGCGATAGCCCCAGCTCAAAACAGCTGTCAAGAGGTCATTGTTAAATTGTCTGTTTTAAGTATTTACATTTTGAAAATCAGCAAATGTTAAAAATTGGCGCTTGGTTGATTATTTTATTGATTGTATAGACTTAAGAAAGAGAGGTAGGCAACATGATTCATAAAGAAATATGTATTTTAAAATAATGTACATGTATAAGTAGAAAAAAACAATATATATGTGTGTATATATATATATATAATACATGAAGAGATGGAGAAAATATTAATAGTGTGGATTAAACTTAAAATTGTATTGTGTATACATTTGTTTTTTGGAAAGCCAGTCATTAAAAATTTTCCAACACATCCCTATCTATAACTCCAATTATGGCTAGTTCTCTGGGGACCTCAGCAGATTTGAATACTGTTCTCTTAATTTATTTCCCCATTGCTTTGCATTAAGAAGTTCAGAAAAGTCTATGTTCAGGAAGTTTGTGCTGGCTGCAAAACCCAGCATGGATTCTGAATCCCAGATTTCTATGACTTGTTCCTTTGACCAAAGTAAGAGATTCCCCTCTCACCCCCCCCCCCCATCCTCCAAAAATGGAAGAAAAAATAAATGAAAAGCCCAAAGAATGAGGCTTATTTCTTCAGGACTATATGGTCCCAAAGGAGGAAAAAGTCCTATAACCTTTCTTTTACAGTATATTTTCATTGGTTCTTAGAACTACTTAGATAGTCCTGAGAAACTTTCAAAATCTGAGATTTTTATGACAGTGAAGGCATTTCATATCTGGGGGGCCTACTATATATATGTTTAATGGAGACCTAGTTCATGTATAGTACCTGTCGTCTTGGTTGCTGCACTTGGAAGATGCTACTTAGCTTTTTGTCCAAGAGAATCATAATGAAGAGTCAATCAAGGGAAATGTCTTGAGAGACTGTGGCATAGATATTCTATAATTGGTTCTGACTGGCTAACTACGCGGTTGGGAAGAGCCTTTTATAATTGGCTTTGAAGATAGAACTATCAACATTTTGGAAAATATCTGACTTCTTCAGCCATTGCTTTCCAATTCAGAAATGACTCTTTAGTTCACAATATCTAGTAAAAGACTGTGCTTTAAGTATAAGACCTTATGGTCTTTTCCCATCCCGAGGCCATATGGATCTGATGAAAAAGGCTTCAGTGCTTTGTTTTTTTTTCCATTCCAGGTGAAGGGAGATCCAGATCAGGAGAACAAAGCATGAGAATTAAAGTTAGAATTTAGGCTAGATTTTGTAGTCAGCTCATCATCAATGCCCCCAAGGAATAAGAAATAATCTTTGGATGTGATTTTTGGAATTCTAGTCTAAGATCTATCCAATATTTATGCCGTATCTGGACATAAATTTGAAGGGACCAATGCTACATAGTAAGAGAATTAAGTTTTGAAGCTGCTTCCCCAGAGACAAAAGTTGTTTAGGGAAGGCTTTTCCCTGAAAGCATTAAGGGAATTTGTTAGATTTGTTCTTGCTACATATTGGAAGTAAATATCCCTTTGTAAAAGCTATCCGATGTCAAGTGGCTAAATGGAACTGGTATACTAGCAACAGGACTCTAACAGTGACATTCAAACATAGCTAATAAAGGCTCAAAATAATGGCAATAAAATAGAGAAATCCCACAAACCCTCAAGGTTCCTTCATAGTCTAAGGGGAGATATAATATGAAAGGACCAGAAAATGAAATTACATATAATTATTCAAGTTCAATAAGCAAATAATGTTTTATAAAGTTCCCATATGTTGCTGCCTGCCTGGCATAAGTCCCAATCTAAAATAATTAAGAAAGAAAACTAAATTAAAACAAAACAAACAACTAATATTAGTGAAAAGAGAAAAAAAATTCCATTTCCCCTCTCAGAAGTCTAATTGATAAGAAATCCCCAAGGCATTTGGGGGTTGGTGATGAAAAGATCTTACCTAATGAAAATTTGGGATTTGAGCTTGATAATTTGCCCCTCAGACTATTCCCAATAAAAATGAATCCATGAAATCTAAAATGGAGTTTCTAGGCAAAATTACTCAATGGATCCCTGTATGGCTCCCCTGTATTCTCAATGGATTCTTAAAGTTAAGCTAAATGAAAATTCACCATGCTAACAAGTAGACTAGCTAAAAACAACCAATCAACCAAACCAAAAACCTCAGACAAGCTTTAGAGCTATATGGTGCTCCCAAAAAAGAATGAGACATTTCTTGGAAATCAATTCTTTACATCCTGTATCAACCTCCACATTTAACTACCACATCCCAAAGAGTCCTAGTGTTTAACAAGTGCCCCATTGGAGCAGAAGAACTAAGTAAGTAGTTATCAGAAAGTCTGAGATGTATTCATTAGAATGTAAATTCCTTGAGGGTAGAAGGGTTCCTAGTTCTCCCGGTGTGAGGAAAGAGCTAGAAAAGGTGCCCTAAAAATTGTCTATTCACCTCTCCTTGGTTTGATTATCACAGTAGGCACAGATCTCACCCTGTGGTCAAAAAACAAACAAAAAATGTACACAAACTTCTGCAATGATAATTCCACTCACCATCGCTACATGGAATGTGCACACACTTGGAGACAACAGAAAATCCAGTATGCCTTTAAATTCAAATAGCTCTTTTGAGAGAATTTACCAGGTATCACATCTAAATAGCAGCCCTGAGTAAAACAAAACTGTCAAATGAAGTCCAGCTTACTGAACTTGGAGTCAGATGAATATTTTTCTAGAGCGGCTGCAGTGAAAGGGAACCCTGTGAAACTGGTGTAGGTTAAGCTAAAAAAATAAGCTTGTACGCCTACCAGAAGAAGTAAAGATGGGCTCCTGACAATGCCATTGCCACTTGAAGAAAACACCACACCACAATCGTTAGTGCTTATATATTGCTCCCCCCCCCCCCTTCATTCTGTGACAAACTCCGTTGAAATCGAAGAAAAATTTTATGGGACCTGGAGACCCTTATCATCAATGTGCTAAAAAGGCCAGCTTATAATTGAAGGGAAAGTTGCAACAACACACAGCAAACAGTGGAGCACAAAAGGAGTGGACAGCTTTCAGATATCTGTTGTACAGTATTACATCTGGGTTATCTGGCTCATCTGGGTTAGAATATTCACAAACATTAAGGTTTGTTTGATGAAAATGATGGGGAACTCCACAGTGTTTACCAGAAGGATACTTCATCCACCTCTATGAAGGAAGCATTTAATTTCATCAAAAGTAAAGTGCAAACAAAACTTAGAAAGATACAGGATTCTTGGTTCAGTAAAAAGGCAGATGAGATTTTAAGCTGATAGTAACAACCCAAAGTGCTTTTTTGATACATTGAAGACTATTTATGGGCCAAATATCTACAAATTAACTACTCAGTGCTGATTACATTGATTAGTGACAGTTGATCCTGGAAAGATAGGCTGAACAATTAATTCCATTGTGTTCTCAAAAGACTGTCATGAATCAAGTTGAAGTCAATCCCTCCCTAGCTGAAATTCCAACTGAAAAAAAGGTTTTGAATACCATTAAACTCTATTAGTGTGGCAAAGAACCTGGAGCTGATTCTATTCCAGTTGAGATTCACAAAGTGTGTGTGTATGAGGGTGGGGGTCCATTGCTCAAAAAAAAAAAAAGCTGACTGAAATTTTCTTTGTGATATGGTAAGAGGAGGTTATCCCCTAGCAGAGCAAAAACACCTCCACTGTAGTTCAAAGACACTTCATTGTCCATTTCCATAAAGTTAAAGGAAATAGATTGTCCTGTGACAATCACAGGAAGGTTTCGAGATCTCTTAGTCCCTCCGGGAAGATTCTTGCCACAGTCCTTCTTAATAGATTAATCCTTCGCCTGGAAAATGGTTAGCTACCCGAGAACTAGGGTGACTGCAGAAAGGGCTGAGAAACAATTGTTACTCTGTTTGCTACTCAACAGTTCCAGGAGAAATTCCAGGAGCAGAATGAGGTCTGTACACTAAATTTGTAGACCTGCCCAAGACCTTTGATACTGTCAGTTGTGAAGGTTTATGGAAAATTATGGCAAAATTTGGCTTTCTGGACAAATTCATCAATATTGTATCTCAATTTCATGATGATATGCTTGCCTGGGTTCTGAATAATGGATAATGTTCTCATACTTTTCTAGTCACCAATGGAGTGAAACAAGGCTATGTGCTTGCTCCCATTCTTTTAAGCTCGATGTTTTCAGCCATGTTGCTAAACTCCTACACTGATTCCAAACATGAAATTCTTGTAAATGCTTCAACTTGAAAAGCTACAAGTCAAGACTAAAGTGGAGGGAGTGTTGTGTGTGATTTTTTGGTTTGTAGTTGATTGTGCAGCCTCTGAAGCTGAGACAACAAAGTATAGATCGATTTTCTGCTGCTTGTGTTAATTTCGGCCCAAAAATTTGCAAAAAAAAAAAAAAAAAAAAAAAGCTATTTTATGAAGCTCTTACACAGGTCAAGTACTCACTTGCCATGGTCGGAAAAAGTGATACAAGGACTCTCTTGAGGTCTCTCTTAAGAACTTCGGAATTGATTGTATCAGGTGAGAGACACTGGCACAGGTCTGCCCAATATGTTGTGCATTCATCACAGAAGGTGTCTTTTGAACAAAGCAAAATTGAAGTAGCTGAAAAAAACAAACCCAAAGCACGATGTGCAAAGTTAGAGAATCCACTCCAAATATTCACTTGGACTGTTTGTGCCCAACCTATGGTGAAATATTCTGAGCTTTTTATTGTACTGTTATAGAATGCTTGTTTTATCCTTAAATTAAAAAGAAAAGAAAAGAAAAGAAAAGAAAGTGATGGGGGAAATGCTAATAATATAGATAGAACTTAAAAGTGTGTCCTGCATACATTTTTTCCTCTTTATTGTATGTCATTTATTTATTTGTTTATTTATTTACTTTTAATTATAACTTTTTTATTGACAGAACCCATGCCTGAGTAATTTTTTACAGCATTATCCCTTGCACTCACTTCTGTTCAGATTTTCCCCCTCTACCCCCTCCCCCAGATGGCAAGCAGTCCTATACATGTTAAATATGTCACAGTATATCCTAGGCAGAATATATGTGAGCAGAACCGAACAGTTCTCTTGTTGCACAGGAAGAATTGGATTCAGAAGGTAAAAATAACCCAGGAAGAAAAACCAAAATGCAGTTTACATTCATAGTCCAGTGTTCTTTTTTTGGGTGTAGCTGCTTCTGTCCATCATTGATTAATTGAAACGGAGTTAGATCTTCTCTTTGTCGAAGATATCCACTTCCATCAGAATACATCCTCATACAGTATCATTGAAGTATATAATGATCTCCTGGTTTCTGCTCATTTCACTTAGCACTGCATACATTAAAAAAAAAAAACCTGGTTGTCAAACATTTAGCAGTATATTCTTGGCTGTATCAATCACAGATTAATAATATCTGGAGTTAAATCTTTAATCACTTGTGATACAGGAACTGCAACATGGGATCTAGTATGAACTGAAACTTGGGAGGGTTACTGTGTCCCCATATGAATTATTTTTGTCCTTGGAAGGGATCTTTGTTTAGATTCTTTGCCAACTATTTAAGGTATTTTATTTCTCCAACTTGATTATAAAATCCTTGAGAGTGAGGGCCATTCTTATTTCCCTTAGAAACTCAGTGGCTTCCTTTGATGGGGAAAAAACCCTTTTGTCCTTTTTGCCAGAGATTATAAACTCCTTGAGGGCAGGAACTCTCTTTTGCCTCTTATTGTGTCCCTGTTGCTCAGTGCCTGGAACATAATTGGTTCTTAGTAAATATTTATTGTTTGCTCCCTACTTGATAGGAGTCAAAGTTATTACTCTATGGGCAATTCCCATGTATTTTTGGGACTGGGTCTGAGAGTTTTATTGGTATAAAGGTTGCTGATGAGGATACTCCCTTTAACAGAGCAGATGGGCACCTGCTCTGCAATTTATGGTCTTAGAGAGTTATCCTTGGAAATCAATTGATTGATTTATTTAGGCACCATAAGTTACTTATGTTATCAACTCATTATTGACACTGGACAAATGTGGGGAACCAATTTCAGACCTGAGGAAAGGCTGGAATTTTTCATAGTTCCTGGTTAATATCATTTTGATATTCTTGCTAAGGATAATGTTAACTAGAAGCAAGATGAGAAGCAACTTGGTGTAATGGATAAGAGCTAAGGTTTGAGTTTATGTCCAGTTTCTGATCCTTGTGAACTGTATGACCGTGAGCAAGACAGGAGCATGGACAATTTTCTAAGATTATCAATGACAGACAACTGTCTTTTTTTTATAGGGAATTTCTATACCAGGAAATTCCTGCACAGATGAAATCATAGGTCTCCATCAAAGAAAGTTGACACTGACATTGGAAGTTTGGTGACAAGAATTAGAGGAAGTCGGCTTTGGAGAGAAAATGAATCATAATTGAGTTTAAGTCAAAGACAAGGAGGTCTTATTCAAGATCTTTTCTCAATATATCAGCATAGTTGACTACAAGGATAGGCCAGGTCTAGATGCTAAGTGGGTGGGAATGAGACCAGTTAACCCAAGAAGCTATGGTAATAATAACTGGCTAGATCAGGGAATTTAGATTTTTAGATTCTCATGCTATGTAACTCAACAATGCTCATGGTTTTTTTTTTTTTTTTTTAAATCATTTCAAATGTAATTTTGTTGTTGTTGTTGTTTACTCCTGCCATGTTTTTCATGACCCCATTTGGCCTTTCCTAGCAAAGATACTGGAGTGCTTTGCTATGTCCTTCTCCAGCTCATTTTACAGATGAAGAACTGAGATAAATAAGGTTAGATGACCTGCTCAGGGTCACACGGCTTCTAAGGCAAGATTTGAACTCACGAAGAGAAGTCTTGCTGACTCCAAACCCAGTTCTCTATCTACTATACCACCAAGCAAATTTCTAATTTGATAATTAAGTCAATTTGTCTTGTTTTCTTTTCCTTAGTTGCCTCTAAAGTCTTTTTTGGGGAAAAAATCTTTTGTCTTGTTTGTCCCAACAGGAATAAAAGAAGAAATCTTATTGAAGCTTGGGAAATTGAAAGATAGAATGGGGAGTTGGCAAATTTAGAATCCCTGTAGTGTTGGAATCCTAGTGTCAACCCAATTTGAAACAAGGTGAAAACTCAAAGGGTGATGTCAAGGTCCTGGTGTTAACTCAATAGAATTGATACAGTGCTTGTTGGTTCACACCTTAGAGTGAATCCTTGCAGGGTGATGGGTTTCTAATACTGATAGACAATAATGCTTGTGTTCACACCTTTAGAGAGCTCATAGAAGCAAGAAATATTTAAGTACTCACTGGAGTTCACACGGTTTAGTATGAGATATCCGAATTTACACCTCCCTTAAGCCCTGCCTCCAGAAGGAGGAGTTAACCTTTGGGAGATCATATATATGGAAGAAGCTCTTACTGTAGCCCAAGTATAGCCAAGTGACAATAGTAGAGGGACTGGAGGTGCTATAACACCAATAGCCCTGAGGTTTTGTGACCTGAATTAAAGAAAGAGTAAAGGGAAAACCCCAAATATGATTGAGATAATGTATGGCTGGAGAGATGCTCCCTTTTTTTGGGTTTCATTTGTTATATTTAATTCATTTTAATTCAAAGAACACATATTATATGGAAGGCAAAGTTAAGAAACAATACAGTCTGTGCCCTTAGGGAACTTACATTTGAAAAAATGCGACAGATACAGAAATAAATATTTAAGTCAGTGTAAGGTGGAGGCAGAGGAAAGCCAGGTTGAATGTTCTGAGAATGAGATGCCAGTTTTAGCCAAGGAAGAGAAAAAAAAATTTTTTTTTCTAAACATGGAAATACACACATTTAAGGAGACCTCAAATGGTTAAAAAGTCACAAAATAGCTTCAGAGGGGTCTTTAGGATGGGAGATATCACAGATTGGATCAGTTAATTTGCCCCAGATCTTGAGAAGCAATGTATACATATGCCTTAATCCTTGGGTCCCCACCTATTTGATGAATGTTGTTACAGTCTAATAGGAGGTCGACTGAATTTTCAGCTGTCTACTGTGCTATGACTTTAATGGATAAGACTGGGGTCTCATGTGTCTACCTAATATAAGGAAAATTAGCAGAGATGCTGGCAGTTACATCAATGCCCTTCCCTAACTCCTTTATGTTATGTAGTGACATAGAACTAGGAATTTTGGTGTCTTGGGAACATTCTCTCTTGGGATTTACTCCATTTATTTTGTTCTGGGTTCATATTTACAAGACTATGCCACAGGTAGATAGTATTCTTCTGCTTTGATAGTGCTTCACAATTTATGAAACACTTTTATGTAATGAACGTTAAAGAGGTTGTGTGAAAGAATGGGAGGATTATTTATTGGCTCTGGGCTTAGAAGTCCTGAGTTCAAATTCTACCTCTTATTCTTACTACTGTTGGACTATGAACAAGTCACTTAGATTTTCTTGGTCTATTTCCTATTCTATAAAATGAAAGAGGTGGACAAATAGCCCCTGAGGTGCCCTACATCTATGATCTCACAAGAATTCTATGCTGTAAGTGATGATAGATGTTCTTTGCACATTGCTCAGATGAGAAAATCAAGAATTAAAAATACATAGAAGCATCAGCTCAGGCAACAGAGAAATCTAGATGCTAATTCAAGTTCTATTGATTACTACCTTGGATAAATCACTTAAATCCTTTATGCTTCACTTTCCTAATATATAAAATGAAGGGACTGGACTAGATGATCTCTAAGGTTGTGTTCAATTTTAACATTCTAGGAGCCAATGAAACTTGGGTCAGACAGCCATTAAGTGGCAGAGTCCAGACTCACACTCAAGTCTGATAGTCTTTTGTCTTGTAGAACATCTATCTGGCTTCTACAATACAGGTCTATATGTTGGTAGGTCCATTGCTAAGTTGTATAACTCCTCCATCAACCTCTTCTGTGGCCAAAAATTCTTACCATTAGAAATTCATTTCTTTTGCTATAGACATATCAAAAAGGAAGATGGGAAAACACAAAAGATATAATTATTTCCCAGTATTTCACAATCATATCTAAAATCCTCCTGCCTCCACTACCTTCTTGTAACAATAACTGCAAACTATGAAAAAATGCTAACATCTCAAATGAGAAAATGGGATAAGACAGATTTTAAGCAAAAGATGTGATAACAAGAAACAGTGGACATAATGGTGCTTGAGTAGCAGCTGCTCTGCCTGCAGTTCTGTAATTACTGAAGGCACTATAACTTTTATGTTATGTATGAGCATACAAGATTTGGCTCGGTTTCAAGTCCAAACAGAATCTTATCAGGTGCTTGCAACCCACTAACAATTACTGAATTTACAATGTTGGTCAGATGCACTTCCTAATATTAACTGAGACTTTTTAATAACTCAGCATATTTTCAAAGAAATAGTGATTCTTCCATGATTCTGAATCTGGAGTGTAGATTGGTAATGGATCACAGGAAAAAAATGATACTGAATTTAATTCCCAGTGATGGGAAAGCATGTGAAATTTCTTCAAGAAGTCTATGGAAGTTTCTTTGAGCCTGCAATGTACTCTTTTGAACAAGCTGCCCCGCCTCCAAAACATACATATACACAGGAAGGTGATGAAAGGCATCTTTGTTGAAAAGCTAGACTAGCCCATCTGCCCGAGAACACAATTGTAGTCTCTGAATGAAGCAAAGCAGAGAACATCTCCAAACTCATATTGGTTACCCATTATCCAGCTCATTTAAAAAAAAAAAAACCATAAATCCTACAATATAGAGCTAAACCTAGTATAGATCATATAGGTTCTGAGTATTTTTATCCAAACTCCCAGTTACACTGATGACTCGGGTCCCCAGAGTAAAGTTCATGGTTACTGTTCCTATTCATAGTTTTAAGTATTCCTTGTAGAATTCTTCAGTTTTCTTTATCATCCTGAGCCCCCATTCTATTGTGTCCTCTCTAATACCAATCACTAGTTACAGTTACTATCTCCTTTATATCATGGATTGATCCAGCACTTAGTGCCCCAGAATCATTTAAACAATTAATGTCAATTAGCTTTTTACAAATGGCTATATATTTTCTCTCAATGGGAAGAACTAGCAAAAACAGAAAAATAGCTGTTTCCCTCAACAGAGGTAAGCTCTCTCTTCTATCAGGAAGAGAATTCAGGATTCAGGAAGAGAAGCCTTTTTCACTCCAGAACAGTGATCTATCCACTGGACCACTTAGCTTCCCATTTTTCAACTAGGTCATCTCTCTCTAAGCTTTCAAATTCTAAATCTTTTGAATTTATAATTAAAATTTTGTCTCCAAAATACTTTTTGGTTCATTATGTCCTTCTTATCCTACTGTTCTTCCAGCCTTACAAGTTTATAACTTTGCTTTTCTGTTCAACTCTTCACTTTCTCTTTCATCCTATATAACCAATCATTCTACTTCAACAGTGTCTCTAAAATCTAACCTCATTTCTACAAACATATAGGAGAGAGGCGGAAATGTGTATTTGTACAGTACTACTCTGTGCCAGATACTGTTACACTATAGTAGGTGTATTTAGGTGCTATTATTAGCTTCATTTTACAGTTGAGAAAATAAAGGTTGAGGCAAACAAAGGTTAAGTGTCTTGCCCAAAGGAATGGATTTTAACACTGTTTCTTATTCTAGGCTCAACTGTCCATCTACTCACACAACCCACTATCTATACCCTACCATTTTAGTTCAGGTATTTATCTTGGCTTATCTGGAGTATTACGATATCCTCCTGATTGTTCTTCCCAACTCAAGTGTCTCCTTTCTCTAGTTCATCTTCCACATTGCTGCCAAGATGATTTTTTCTAATTGAAGATCTAAGTGAAGATGCACTCCCTTGTGCAATAAACTACCGCAGCTTTCTGGTATTAGTGCTTTCAGCACTTTTTACCTTTTAAAGTGCTTTATGACATGGTCTCAACTATTTTCTTCAGTTTCAATAGATATTTGCCTCCTCCCTGCCCTCCTCGATGTAAGGGTCAGGCACACACATACACAGACTCTCTGTCTCTCTCTCTCTCTCTCTCTCTCTCTCTCTCTCTCTCTCTCTCACACACACACACACACACACACACACACACACGACAGTCCAAATGGCTTTCTGTTCCTCACTCATAACATTCCATCTCTCATCTGTCTTTTACAACTGTCTTTCTCCTTCCCGTGTGTGAAATGCTCATGTCAATTTCCAAAAAAAATCCCCATCTTCTTTCAATATGTAGCTCAAGCACTACATCCTGTCTAAAACTTTTCCCCCTGATCTCCACAATTACTAATTCTCTCTCTCCCTAACACCCTTCTCCTTTTCAAAAACTATTTTGTATTTATTATTATTATTCTCTATATTTATTTTGCACATGCATCTCTCTCTATATATGTATATCCTTTCGTACTCCTTTTGAGAATATCCAAACATAATAGACTCATATCCAGAAATATCTGAGTAGGTTTTGAGTAGATTCCCTCTTACTGTCCAACTTATTGTTGTAAGTTACAACAACTTAGGGTTGACTAAATTCTTAGGGATTTCTTGAAAAATGATGTTTAAGCTCTTTTCTATTGTTATTCATGGTTTTCAGGTAGTGTAATATTTCTCAAATTGTCTCTCCTTAATTTATTTTCCTATTCAGTTGTTTTTCCTGTGAAATATTTTACCATTTTCTTTTTTCTTCAGTTTTATTTTATTTTGTTTTATTGTTTCTTGATGTCTCACAGAGACATTTATCTCCACTTGACTAATTCTAACTTTTAAGAAGTTATTTTCTTCAGTTAAGTTTTGTACTTCTTTTGCAATTTAGTCAATTATGATTTTAATGCTCTTTTTATCTTTCAGCCAAGTTTACTTTTTAAGGAATTATTTTTCAATATTTTTGATGATTTTTGTACTTATCTTTTCATTTTTTAATAGCTCTCATTTCTTTCCAATTTCCCCCTTACCACTCTTGTTTTATTTAAAAAATAATTTTGTTGACTCTTGTTTTCTTTAAATCTTCTAGAATTGGTCTTTTGTTTATTTGCTCACTTTTCCAGCTTAATTCTTAACTTTGGATTTTATGATAAGTTAGATTTTTCTCACCTCTGGAAGGAGGAATGACCCAGATAAGTTTCTGTCTTAATGTTTTTGTTTATTTTTTTGCTGCTTTCATAGCTCAGTTTGGGGGTCTATAAGTTTTCATTACTTACAATGTGATGGATCTGATTACTTCCCTCTTCTATGCTCTGTTTTTCATGCAAGTAGGGTTTCTGCTCCCTCATGACCATAACCACTCTTCTCATTCCTGGAACTATGATCTGGAATTGGGAAGCGGGCAACAGAGCTGCTAGATAGCACTTATTTTTGCTCCTGGTGCTATCATAGAGCTCCCTTGACTCTCTTTCTGACTAGGTGTTCAGTCATCTTAGCATCCTGAGTGCTGGGCTTCTCTCTATTGCTGTTACTGCTGCCACAGCCTAGTGCAACTTGTGCTGATGTACTGTACTTCCAGTCAGTCCTCATCCATGTGTCTGCAGAGGCCTCCATCTATCTTTCTAAACTGCTCTGTGTTGGAAAAAAACTGGCACTGTTCTTCCAGATCTCATTGCTTAAGGTCAATTCAGATTTTCTAATACTTTCCTCATAGTTTAACTCTTAGCATACCAATCACTTTCATGTTAGTCATAGAGTTCATTCTTTGTTCTGGTCCCTATACTTGAGTCTTCTCTTCCCATTTGCAAGCCAAAATTGTCTCTTCCTCAGATGTTACTATGACCCCAAAGGCAAACTAAAAAATTATATCTTCTCCCCACTCCAACTAAATTGTAGCAGATAGTGGGTAAGAACTGTAAATCCCTTTTATCCCGACATACACACATATAACTTTGCATGTATTATCAAGGGTAAGACACACTGGTATTTGAGGATCTAATGTCTTGCTCCATTTTCACTGATCTGGGGACTAGATTGGTGATAATTACACTCTATCAGCTTACATCAAGCTGGAAGAATATCAATATAGACCCAGCTCTGAACTACTTATCTGAGGAGCAACTGGCTAACCTTGGAGCTCTTCAGCAGAGATTAACCAGGTGATGAATTTTTTTTGGAAATAGCAATCCATTAAACCATCTACTAATAGATGAGGGAGTGTTGTTTTGTGGACAAAGATGCACACTGATGACATCACTAATGTTTTAAACTATTTATAGTTTTTGGGAGAGGAAAAACTCAAGTATTATAGAAAAGAAAGTGTCAATGAAATTTAGATAGCTGTCTAAGATGTACTTTAGTAAAAATTATAAGGGATTTATACTGAGTGAACAACACACTGGAGAGAGTATAGTGGCCTCCTCCTCTCTCTTTATTATTTTCACTGGAGAAATATCCATTGTTAAACAAAATCCTGAGAGTTTCTTGTGAAAACTTTAAGTAAAATACACAGTGGTCAGAATGGTAAATAGTTAGGCTGAGCTGACTGTAATATTGAAAGAAGCAAGAAAATGTTCCCACAACACACTGGACTCTTCAATCTAATTAGGTTATTTAGCCAGTTATAAAATTTGCCTAACTGGATATTAGACTGATTTTTCTCCCTGATGACACACAGAGAATTCTCAGTACGAAAATTCACAGATTTTCAGACTTCACTTTGAAGATGTGATGCTGCACATAGGGATGATTTCACTTCAGGCAAAAGCAAGTGAGATTGGAAGAGGGCACTGGTGGTGGCAGGAAGCAATTGCATGGAAAACAGTTCAATTATAGGTGTCTGATATCGAGTTATCTATCGGACCTGTGAGTATCAACCTGGTTAGTAACTATGCTATATGGTAGCATGGGTTGATGGGGAACTATAAGGAAAAGCCTGAGACTGGTGATCACAGGGAGGAGGCATGCTTCTTGGAATATTGGAATCCTGGGATAAAGCTCCATCTGTCCTGTACTATTCACAGAATTTCTGTTTCATTAGATAATGATTTTCAAGAATTGATGTATTGTACCATGAGATTCTGAACTCCTTGAGAGTGTTTTTATTTAGAAAAATTTCAATGCCCATAGCAATGTCTTGAACTTAGTATAGTATAGTTAATACATGTCTTTTTGGATTGAATTGAATATGGATTCTTTGATATCCTATTTTAAAAAACATATAATAAAGAATGAATCTGTGCTGTCAGATGAGGAAACAACTACTGGTCACAATTAATTTTAGATCGTCTTCTCTCTCCTCCTCCCCCTCCTACCTCCTCAATTTTTACAGAAGGAAAAGTGAGTTTTCAGTATCTTCTGGGAAAGGGTGTTCCTGAAGGATGTTTTAGAAAGCATCCAGCAGATGTCGCTCAAGAATCAATTTCGGTCTTTCTTAGTCCTCAACTGGATGAAGAAAGACAGATGAGATGGGCAGACCCCTGCTGTTGGTTCCAGAGAAGTACAAACCTGACCCCATTCCCAGACTTAATGGGGCCAGGGGCCCCTTTGGGAATCTAACAAACTCCCCCTAACAAGCTTGGTTATTGCTAAGCTCTGAGCTGTGTAGGGGGTGTAGTCAGTGTGGCCAGAGGCTAAGCAAGAATAGGGGATTAGAGGTTTTAGAAAGTATATAAAGATTTATTCTGATCTGAAGGCAATGTAACTGCCCACTCCCCCAGGGAGAAGAGACGAGGACTTAGAAAACTGCTCTGTCACAAACTCAGGAGTGACCTCACTGCCTCCAAATTCTCCTTGTCTCCTATTCTAATACCTCTGGTCTCTCTGCTTTCTATTATCTCTGGGTCTTCATTACTTTTTTTCTCTAACTCTCACAAGACAGCTGCTGCCCCCTTTCCCTCCATGATGTTTCCTCTCATTACAACTTTTCACCACTCTGGGTTATCCAGCTTCCTGATCTCTTCCCTTTTTGTCAAGCTTTCTTGATCTCAGATACTCCTCAACTACCAGAAGGATTTCGGGGGGTCCCAAATCCAGTTCTGGAAATCTTGTATGGAAAAAGAAAAAAAGGAAGAAAAGAAGAGAGGGAGGTACAAAGGAAGGAGAGAAGGAAAGAAGGAAGGAAGCAAGGAAGGAAGGAAGGAAGAAAACAAGAGGAGGAAAGGAGGGAGGGAGGAAAGAAGGTAGGACTTTTCTTTCTCCTTATCATTCCCCCCCCTAGGAATTACTTTTACTTCTTTCCCTCTCCTAAACACTGGCTTCTCATTCTGACAGAGAGTATTGATCAGCAATGCCTTCTTCTTAACATTCAACTTGGTGGTTCAACAGGTGACACTCACTAAATGCAAAACCTCAGACTCTCAAGAAATCAAGTAACACATCAAAGTTTAAAGTAGGCAAATCCTCAGGATGCTAAGGGAAAACTAGGATTAGGTCAAAAGAATGAGATCTCATAGGTATACAGTAGAAAACTTTATAACTGACTTTGGGGAGGAAACTAACACCCACCATGCAACCTGCATCAAAACTGCTTGTTTCTGTGCTTGTTCTTTGGGGAGCGTGATTTAACAGACAATATATCTAAATCTGTAAAATTACAAGCTTTTTGTTATTTTCTATAGTTTCTATAGTAGTTTCCCTCGATGTCCAAACTCCTTTCTTGAACTCAGAAGATCTGATCAGAACAAAAACAGCCTACTTTGTTTTCACCTCTCCACACCCTAATGGTAAACTCATAGAGAGAGGAAGAAGATATGATGACTTCTCATAGTGACCCCAGCTTCTGCCCCTAGGAATTAGGCGGAATTCCTAGTTATTCTTCAGGGAGTCAGCTAAATGGTGGAGTGGATTAGAGAAGTGCACCTGGTCTGGAGGACCTGAGCAAACATTTGGTCTCAGAAGCTTACCAGCTCTGTAACCTTGGGGAAATTGCTCAATCTTTCTGTACCTCAGTTTCTTAATATGTAAAATGGGGATAACAAAAGCACTTACTTTCCAAAGTTGTTGTGAGGATAAAATGAGATATTTGTAAAGTGATTTGTTATGGTTGAGTTGTGCCTGACTCTTTGTAATCCCATTTGGGATTTTCTTGACAGAGATCCTGGGAGTGTGTTGCATTTCCTTCTTCGGTTTATTTTACAGATAGAGGCAAAAATGACTTGCCCTAGTTCACTTCACCACTCAGCTGCCCCTGTAAAGTGATTTGCAAACGTTAAAGTGCTAGATGAATGCTAGCTACTATTATTATTAATAAGACAATTCAAATACTATCTCCTACATGAAATCTTTCCTGATTTTCTTTGGTCTGTGGCAATTTTCTTCCTTGGATCCTGGCTAGCATGTTATCTTGCACTTCTCTAAATATGCTCATCAGATAATTTTGATTATTATAAAACACGAGTATAAGTTTTATGAGGGGGAGAGCACATACAGGTCTCATCTCAACTTTGTCCTTTCCTCATAACGTAGCTCAATTTTTTGCAAACAGTAGGTATTTTTTAATTTGTTTGTTGAATTGGTGAATGAAGGCACAACACAGGGAACTAAAACGCTGTGCCAGAGGAAAAGGGGGTGAGCAAAAGGAAAAAGGTCAGAACTAAATAGGTATGTGAAGCTCTGGAACTATGCAAACAGAGTAGGAGAGTAAGGACCATACCTAATGCCATGTGAGTTTTCATTTTCCTACTCCTAAGGTGCCCCACTTTGAGTTTGGAGCAAATAGGTTATGTCAAATTAGAGTTCAATCTTCCTATCCATACTTTGCCATTCCCTTGCATTCAAACTCAAATTTGAATTAGAATCCCAGGGGGAATGTAGTTGATTCTGAAATTTGCTTGTGCTGTATTTTAGATTTGAGATAGTCTCTTTTAGATTTTTCCTAGAAGGTCACAGTGTAACTATATTTTAAAGGACCCCAAGGGAACAAAGAAATTGCTACTTATAACCGGGAGACCCTAGACACATTTGGCAATAAACAACGAGCAATAAAGGCATCAGGCAGGGAGATATGTAAAGTGCAAACAGATTACTGACATTTGACATTTCAGCCAATCAATCAGTAAACATAACAGATTCCTTCCATTCTCCCCCTTCCCCCAACTTCTTCTTGTTCTTGGTTTTGTTCTTTTTCCTAAGGATGGGGAGAGAACTGGCTGTGGAGCCTGGAAAATCTGAGTTCAAGTTCTGCCTCGGACACACACTGAGTAAATTATTTAACTTCTAAGTGCTCCAGGAAACTTTCTGAGACTTGAGTTAAAGAATGAACCGATTTACCTTGGCAGAAGGAGCTTTTTATCCAAATAAAATCCCAGTTCCAATTCCTACGTCTCTCCCTATAGACGTTACAATGATTTTGTTTGGTTCGTTATTCACATGAGTGTTTTAAGATTCTTTTAAATCAGTATCGTTATGTTGAAAACACATGTGTAATGTGTCCAGTTTAACCCTCGCATGCTAATGATTAAGAAAGAAATACATCAGTGAATAGAATACTCGATTTACCCTGCGTTCTTTCGGGTCTAAAGAATTTTCTGTACCTCATTTGGGAGACGAAGGGAGCTGGAAATAGCTGTCGAGGGAGTCTCAACTGGGGATGGGAAAATCGCAATAATCTTTCTAAATGCAGGGTTGATTTTTTTGTGCTAAACTTTAAGATGTTTTATCATGACTCGTTCCATCCCTGGATACTCTTTTGCTGTGCCTCATAGTCAACCGATTTGGAAGACTTATGTACGTACAACCCATTAGAGTAGTTCATCTCTGCCCAATGCATTTTCTACAGTGTGTGAGGAGTGGGACAGGAGGGCGTTACTCGAATTATCCAAACTATTGTCGCACCTCTCATTTCCAATGACCAGTGCAGCCAGGCTCGGGAGAAATTGGATTCTGAGACTCAACTTTTCCTACAATAATCTCCAGTCTGTGTGCTTCCGCATTGTGGAGCAATTCTATTCCCCAAGTTTAGAGTCCGCGCTGTCTAGACTGGTCGCAGATGATTCGGTTAGGTAAGGTTCTCTCTCTCTCCGCTGGCTTCCAAGCACTTGTCGTCTGGGCCCGCACTGGCTCTCTTCCCTCTCCCCCTCCCCCGGCGCCCCGGGGGTCTCCTAGCCCGTCTAAATAGCTCCCCGCCAGTTCATTTTTCCGCGGCTTGGAGCCGCTCGGAAAGCGAAGATTAAAGGGGAAAGTCACGGCTGTATATTTATGCTTTCATTACTAGAAGGGAATTGATTTCCGTGCATTTATTTTGGTAGTTGTAATACACAAGGGCGGATTTGCGTCACCCGAGCAACTTGTCGGTGGAGATAAAGTTGCACAAATATTGAAAGGGGAAGTGCTAGGAGTCATTATAAAGTTTTTTCCGGAAGAAATAAGGATTTCTGCTGTATCCTAAAATACTAAAGCCGCTTCTATTTTGGGGAGCAATCTCGCAGGCACATCCGCTCATTTAGTCCGAGTTGGAGCCCATCAAAAAAACAGGAGATGACCCGAACTTCGGCGAGCTCGGAGTTTCCTGCAGCATTCTTGCGCCTAAATAAAGGGAAGGGGGAAAGGAGGGGGAAGGGAGGGAGTGACTGAGAATGGTGATGGGAGGGGCAGTAAGATTTTTTTCTCTCCTCTATAGGGAGAGTTAAAGTAGGGGCCAGGACAGTGGCTTAGGTCACCGGGATCCCTGACTCCACTGAAAAAAAAGGGGGGGGGGAAGGGAGAGGTGTATATAGGCCCCCCCCACCCCAACTGGGAGAGGGACAGCCTCTGGCTTTCATCTGAGGGTGAGGGTCGTGTCTGGCCCTCAGCTGAGCCTGACTTGAATCTAGGGAACGGCATGCAAGAAGAGGGAGCCTGGGGTACATGCGGTGCAAAACTAGTGGTCTAGAAGTTAGCTTTCTTTCCTCACAATCTTCTCCAGAAGGTTAAATATAATTCGGGGTACGGAGAGATTGAAGTGTTTGGGTGAGGACTGGATGTGGAAAACTCGCTAGTAGTTCCCGCATGGGCTGCCTGCCTGGTCCCGGGCAGGGAAGTCACGCTTTGGAAAGCTTCTCACACTCTTTTGGCCCGTTCAGTTCGCAGCGTCCCTCTGACCTCTTTCCTCACGCACGTGTTGATTTGCGAACTCTCTTCCTCGGAGAAAACTCTGGCCCCAGAAATCTGGGAGGTCATTCAAGACCGAAGCAGCATAGGGACTGGACTGGGATGGGGGTGGGGGGCTCATTCTACCGGGCTGTAATACCTCACAAGTCTGTTCCCACTTTCAAATCCCCAGAAACCTTGGCATCCAGGGGAAAGGGGAGAATTTTTTTTTTTTTTTTTTTTTTTTAAACGGAGGGATGATTTCTTGCTTCCCTTCTTCCTGTGCGGGTCCGAGCTTTCCAGTTAGTGTGTGGTGGCCTGGGAAGATTTCTTCTACTTAAGGCTGAGGAGGTCGCCTTTAGAGCAGTTTCCAGTTTCGGAAGCAGGCAGCGGTAGACTACCCGGGCCTGGCACAACCTGCGAAAGAGCTAGCTCTGGGTGATTGTGTGTAGTCAGGCGGAGCATGTAGTTGGGGACCAAATTAATAAATGAATGCAAATGACCGTGTCTAGTCAGAGGGGGAAAAAAGTGAGTTTTTTCCTCGACATTCGACCGCCACATCTCTGTGCGAGCTGCAGGCAAATTAGCCTCTCTGGAGACCGAGTACAAAAGGTTCTGTTGCTACCTGAGTGGAGCCACACTTGTGTGTTCCTGGCTAATCGTGTATTTAGTTTGCTTCCAAAGAGAATGCTGGACCACAGTTCCCTGGCCTGTCAGCTGCTTCTTTCAGTTCGACGCCCTGGTGAAGGGAGCAACTGAGTTGACCCAGTGAGCGAATCAAGTCCCGTGTAGTATCTGGGATTTGCTAGCATTGGTTTGTTCCCAACTTGGTGCTTTTGGCTCTGGCTCTGCATTTGCAAACCACCTGGTAGCCCAACAGAGAACAGAATCGCGTTCTTTTCCCGATGCCAGTAGCTGTTTACCTATACCCTATTGTTCCATCATTCCTGTGTTTGGAAACAAAGTCTGGGCTCCTGTGTGAAGGAAAAAAAAATAAAGTCAGTTTAACAAATACAAAGAAACAATTCTGAGGTTTAAGGGAAGGGGGATAATAAACGACTGCTTCGCTGGCAGATCATCCTGTCAGAAAATAAAACATAGGTTTACAGTACGGGAGGGATTAGAATAAGCTGAAATGAATGGGCAAAACCCAAAGCCTGACCCTGAGAGGGATGTATCAGGCTTAACTGCTTTCTTCTTTTTAAGAAGATTTTTCTAGCTTTGTGGAAGAAAAAAAGTCACAAAATTTTTGTTGGAAGATGCTGGAAAGTCAATTAATAGTAAATTCGAAAACCAAATCTGTTCTAGGGATTTTTAAAAATTATTTTTATATTTATTTATTCCTCCAAAAACTCTATAATAGATTCTTTTGAATGGCCTATGATTCATTTGAGGGGCAAGGGATTTTCTCATAACTCAATTTCGGAATGATTTCGCAAAAACGAACTTATAAAGACTCCAGAGAAAGATTCCTCCACCCCGCCCTGTACTCTAGAAATAGAAATCGACTATGGGAGACATAAACCTCAGCTATATATATATATATATATATATATATATATATATATATATATATTTGTAAGTCATCTCCTTAGGTAAAGTAGACATGCACATTGTTTCTTTCGGGAAGTTGTCCGTGGAATGCGATCCTAGCAATAATCAATCCAAAATATATCTGCTTCTGGGACTTGGAAAAGCACAGGTAAACTAACTCAGTTGGTGGATCTGTAATTGAGAAGCAGCGGATCTATTTCCTTAAATCTACAGCAGAAGAGAGGAATAGGGTGTCTAGTTTGGGGAAATTCGAGAGCTTTCAGAGTACAGTTTTTCGTAGTTAGGGCGAAGGATTTGGCTTCATCTCAGGGAGATATTTGTAGCCATCTATCTTACTTTGTTTGAAACCTCACTAGTTCAAGTTGTCACCGAGTGACAGTTCTGAATAGAACCCAAGTTGCAGTCGCCCCGCCTCCTTGTTCTGGGGATATCCCCGAAAGCAAAGAGGAGCGGGTAGCTTTAAAATTCCAGTGTCTTGCAGCATTCTAGAAAACAGCTTTATTAATGTGTAAAAGAGAAGAGAGTTTCCCGGGGGACAGGCTAGCTATTTATAAGGCACAGTCCCTGTTTCTTAGGAGACATTCCGGCTGAGGGAAGGGGGCATGGATGAGGAAAGGAAAGAAGTCAGGTTAGCGCGCCTGCAGGGAAATTATGCACTACACTGGGAAGTCAAGGACTGACTGTCGCACTCCGAAATAGATCGAGATTCCCCTAAGAGATCGCTAGGGAATTTAGAGGGCAGAGTTTGGCCCTATTACCAAACCTTTCTTTTCTTCCTATATGGATGATCAAACCTTTCTTTCATTCCTATGTAGATGATGATATTGGGGTGCTTTGGGGCCGAATCGGCCAGTTACCCCTTTAGCAACAAAAGATACGAGAAGCAACAGGAGCAAACTCCAAAGGCTGCAGCCGCTATTTTGGCGTGGTCGGGGCGTGACCGACTTCACTGGTAACGCCCCTTCTTCCTAATCCTCCCCCCCGGCCATTTCCCATTGGCTACGAGGAACACCAATGAGCATCCAGATTGAGGTCCTACCCCAAGGCTGACTCAGCCGCTCCTGCCAAAACTTCGCTAGTTTTTACAGAAGTTTTTTTTTTTTTTTAAATTATAATTGTTACTGTTGTTTTAAATTTATCTGCTAAGGTTTAGTTGTTTGGGTTTTTCATTTTTGCATCTCTCATTCCTTACTCTTCCCAAGAGTTGTGTGTTTGTTGGAGGTGTGTGTGGGGGTGAGCAGTCTCCCTCCCACCGCCCCCGCCAACCCGCACCTCCCTCCCAGCGGCCCCTCACTCGCCTACGGCCAGCGGGGAGCGCGGCAGCGCAGAGCTGCTCTTAAAGTGGGTGGAGAAGCAGTTGGGGGTAAGGAAAGTGACTAGGACTGGAGCCTGGCCTCAGCCTCCGGCTTGCGAAGTTTCCGCTCCTTTCAGTCTTCACTCTGGGCTCGGAGGAGAAACGAAAGCTATTTGTTTTGTTTTGTTTTTTCTTTTCCTTCTCTGGCTTCAGTAGACAGCGCCACCACTGCACCCCACCCCTCCCCATCCCACTCAACCCCCGGCTGCCGGCGCTGTAGCGGAGGCAGCTGCCAGCGAGCGAGGATGTTCGCGGCGGGGCTGGCTCCCTTCTACGCCTCCAACTTCAGCCTCTGGTCGGCGGCTTACTGTTCCCCGGCCGGCGCAGCAGGCTGCTCCTTCTCCCTGGATCCAGCCGCGGTCAAGAAACCCTCCTTTTGCATTGCAGACATCCTGCACGCGGGTGTGGGGGAGCCGGGGGCAGCGGCCGAGAGTCCCCTCTCCGGGGGCTCCTCCACAGCCCTCACCGCTCACTTGGGTTCGGTTCACCCCCACGCTCCATTTCAAGCTGCCGCTGGATCCCCTTTGCGACCCACTCCAGTGGTGGCGCCCCCCGAAGTCCCAGCCGCTTTCTCCCAGAGGTTGTCTCCGCTCTCAGCTGCCTATCACCACCACCATCATCACCAGCAGACACAGCAGCAGCAGCAACCTCAGCAGCAACAGCAGCAACCCCAGGCGCCGCCGGCGGCACCGGCAGCACATCGGCCTGGGGCCATCCAGCCCCAAGTCCCCGGGGCGAGGCTGCTGGCTAACTCCCATCACCATAACGGTTCAACTCCAGCCCCCTCCAGCAAGGACCTCAAATTTGGGATTGACCGAATTTTGTCGGCGGAGTTCGATCCCAAAGTGAAGGAAGGCAACACATTGAGAGGTAAGTCCCTGATCTAGAAACCCTTGTCAGGCCTCTCCTTGACCACTGATTCTCATTCTCATCCTCTCTCTCTCTCTCTCTCTCTCTCTCTCTCTCTCTCTCTCTCTCTCTCTCTCTCTCCCTCCTTCACCCCCATCCCAATCTGATTGAAAGTCTTCTTGTTTCTTTTTTAGTAGGAAGGCTTTGGGGAAAGGAAGAATGGGGAAGAAAACTGGCCAACTTTGCCATAGCATAATTCATTTTAGGCTTAAACCTTGCCTTCCTTTAAAAAATATTCTTTCATAAACATCTTTTAAAAATAATGCACTCCTCATACTCCGTTAGTACGGTTGTGTTTTCTATATTATATTTTAGATATACTCATTCTGTGTTCTCTGTTTACTTACTCTCCTATATGTAGCTAGAATTGCTCGTCTTTGAAAGATTTTCTGTTCCTTTTTCTCTGTTTTCTAGTAAAATTCCCCCCCTAGAGAATGTGTAAAAACATGATCGTAGAAGGTAAAAAATTTTAAACCGGCGAGCCTCTTGTTCAGGGTGTAGAACGAAGAATTCCCCCTATTTGTATTCTGGACAGATACTTGACAGGTGACTTCGTTATGTAATTTAAACTTAAATACTTTCTATATATTTGCGTGTAATGAGTGCTTTTACACGCCTTGTGTTGTTCTTTTAAACTTTGTAGATTTGGCTTAAGGAGGGCGGGGAAGGGAGGGATGTAAAGGGAGTGACATGATTCCATGATTCCGAGATAACTCCCCTGATACTAATCTGTTAGAAAAATAGAAGAAGGAGAAACATAAAGTATCGCGTCTTGATTTGAGGGTGTGGATTTATTGGAAGTGTAACGGGTTCTCCTTGTTCCTGTGCACACAGATCTTACCTCCTTACTAACTACGGGCCGGCAAACTGGGCTTCACCTCCCCGCTTTGCAGCCTTCTGCGGGCCACTTCTTCGCGTCTCTAGATCCTATTAACGAGGCCTCTGGTATCCTGAGTCCCTTAAACTCAAACCCGAGAAGTTCAGTTCAGCACCAGTTTCAAGACACTTTTCCAGGTACAGAAATCCTGCTTATGGGAACCCTATTCCATGCCGAGACAATAGATCTTATCCCTGGGGATCAGAGGTGACACAGTCAGCTACAAAACTTAATTGAACCAAAATCTCAAATACGAGATTCTCTCTCCTTGGGACACCTCCTCTCCCTCAACTCTCCATCCCCTCCCTTCCCCCTCCTCCCTCGCCCGGGCAACACATAACAGGTTATTGAATCCAGGGAGTCCCAATCAACGTTTTAAAAATTCTTTGCATTAATGGGTAGATAAGGGATTTAAATGATCTAAAGTGAAAGGTTTCCCATTGAGTGATTGAGGAGTACCGTCACATTTCTAATGTCCTCTTTCAGAGAAGGGCTGGGGGAGAGTGCACTGAATGTGGGGTTAGGAAATGGAGGAACTATTCCCACTCTTGGTGTGTGAGTGGATCAGCTGAAAGGAAAATATTTTAACACAACTATGTCTGTAAATTGATTGTAAAGACATTAAGAATTTTGTAGTAAAAGATCTAAAAAAAGGTGGGCCTTTTTAGAGAAAGAGAAAAGACGGGAGAGAGAGAGAGAGAGAGAGAGAGAGAGAGAGAGAGAGAGAGAGAGAGAGAGAGAAATTTGAGGCAATTATCTGGATCATTGAGACCAAATATATTTTTGCCCATACCATCCAGTAGAGAGGTAAATACATTTTTTCCCTTTTAGTTTTCCAAATAACGGCCTCAATTTTCCTTTCCATTTAGCACGCTTATGCTGACAGATTTGTTGTATTCAGTGTCTCAAATTTAACTCTGTCGAGACGGAACCGAGAATCCCTGTATAGAATTCTCTGCGGAGCTCTACAATCTATTAGAATAAATATTTTCAGATTTATGGAACTTGCTTTGTCAGTACACCAAAACCCCCTCCGCTTTCTAGTGTATTTATCAATAACCTGTTTTCTCTTCTTTCTTCCCTTCCCCTTCTCCTCTCTTGTTGGCTTTCTCCTCGTTCCCTTGCTTTCTTCCCAAACCCACAGGTCCCTATGCAGTTCTGACGAAGGACACCATGCCCCAAACATACAAGAGGAAGCGTTCTTGGTCTCGCGCGGTTTTTTCCAACCTGCAGAGGAAAGGTTTGGAGAAAAGGTTTGAGATTCAGAAGTATGTCACGAAGCCAGATAGAAAGCAGCTAGCCGCGATGCTGGGCCTGACAGATGCACAGGTAAGATTCCTTAGCTGTAGGTCCGAAGAAAGCAGGCTCTTTCGGTAGGGATATCTGAGTTTAGACTCTTACTTTCTTTAGCTCCCTTCCTCCCTGTGCTCTTGCCTTTCGAATCCAGGGGGACCTTTTTTTTTTTTTTTTTTTTTTTTTTTCTGTTGGTTTTTGCTATTTCAGAGTAGTGCTGTTCTGGAAGATGTAAGCGCATTTTAAACGTACTCCCATCCTTTACTGGAGAAAAATAAAATATTGAATTTTATGAGACTTAATTGAAACTCATCAAAACTCATGCAAAAGAGCAGAGTATGGAGGGGTGGGGGTAGGGAAGAGAGGCAGGGGAAGAAAAAGGCCTTAGCCCAGCCCTAAAGATTTATGTCAATATACCCTGCCTGTTTATTTTGGCCAATAGAGGAAAGTACAACTAAGAAAGCCAATAGGCCGCGAGAGATAATAATTATGTACTCGACTGAAGTGCAATTCTCCGTAGGAGGCAGATTATTTCAAAGGAGATAAAAATTCTTAAGTCGAGAGATTTTTTTCCTCTTCCTCCTTCCCCGGCCTCTGTTGCTGCTGGATTGTGAAATCCCTCGTTGGGAGGAAGTGAAAACCTCTTTTCAAACGGAATTATTTACCTCCCCCCTCCCATCATTCCCCCTCTCTCCCCTCCCTCTTTCCTTCCCCCACACCTCCCCACTCGCAACTGGGCGAGGAGGACGCTAGCTGTGGACACGCCGAAGCCAGTCGAATTTTCTAACTCTGCGGTCTCTGAAGAAAGATTCGGTTTCCTGAACAGAGAGGAGAAAACTGTTTCTTTCTTTCTTTTTTTTTTTCCCCCTTCCGTAAAACACGCAAGCGCTTTTCAGCAGGTTTTAGGCATTTAAAAAAAAAAAAAATCTCCAACACAAAAGGAAATCTATGAATATACTAGATTAAAACAGGCTGAGGAACTAAGAATTCTGGGGGCTTTAGATTTTAAAGGGGACTGTCAAAAGTCACCATTGTTCCCCGTCTTCGTAGATGAGCAAGGGGGGGAGGTTTGGGAGAAGAGGGGAGATTTTTTTTTTTCCTCTTCTTATTCTTCCTTCTTCCCTTCCCAGCTCAGATCACAGGAACAGACCCAATCATCTACTCTTTCCTTCGTTTTTCCTGTCATTCTGTCTATAATTCTGATCTTACCACCCCCCCCCCCAACATACACCCCACTGGCCTGCCTTAGCCGTTTTCCACCAGCTGCGGATGTTATTTTTAAAAGTGAAGCTGGAACTTGTGTGAACGCTGTGTGTCCCCCAGGGGATCATATATATTTATATAGTTTCTCCTTCTCTACCCCTATTCCCTTTTTATTTTTCACGTTTTTAAATTCTAACATTTTCTGAATCCAAGAATTGGTTTATTTCCTATTAATGGGCGGGGGGGGGGGGGAGATAGTGTCCTTATTAACCACTTGGCACAAATAGGCCCAAGGACTGCATTAATTCTCAGTGCTTACTCAGGAGACTCTTCTTGTGTCCCCTTGTTATGACTCTTCTCTCTCCTGTCCCCTTCTTTCTACCCCCAAACTTCTTACTAGATTGGTTCACGGTGGGTGTATTAAAGTTTTCCTGTTAAAATAGAATATAACAAGGTGGGAAGTGGTGAGGGAGAGATCTGAAAAGGTCCAGCAGTCTGGGTCTTTGGCAATATCTTTCCCTCCATAATAGACCGTAAAACTCATAGTTCCTGCCCCAGCACAATCCTAGTGCCAGAGATCGAGGGCTTAAATGGGGGAAGTGACCAGAAAGAAAGCTGTAAAGTGCAAAAAGGACCGAATTTCAACCCTTGTTTTCCCTCAGGTGAAGGTATGGTTCCAAAACAGGAGAATGAAATGGCGCCATTCCAAGGAAGCCCAGGCCCAGAAAGACAAAGAGAAGGACCCGACTGAGAAGCAGCCGGGAGTTGCTCCCATTACGGAATGCGAGAGAGAAGACAGGAGCCCCAGCCGGTCAGAAGGGGATAGCGAGAGCAGCGATTCGGAGTCCCTGGACATGGTCCCCAGCGACACGGAAAGGACTGAGGGCACTGAGCAGCTATTACACCAGACCAGCGTTATTAAGTCCTCATCTTCTTCCTCTTCCACTTCCTCATCCTCTTCCACCAGCTTCAACACCACAACCACCACGACCACCGCCACGAATAACGGCGGAGGCGGCGGCGGCGGCAGTGGCGGCGGTAGCAGCAACAGCATCAGCAGCAACAGCAGTAACAGCGTGAACAGCAGCTGCAGCCCAGAGCTACAGACGCCGCTGCCCCTCCACTGCCCAGCTAACGAAAGCGCAGAGCCCGCTCCGCTTGGCGGGCTATAGGCCGGCTGGCAGCTAGTCGGCTGGCAGAAGGGAGAGGTGCATGGCGTGGAGGGTGGAGGGATCCTTTTTATGAACTCCTTGGCATGTGGGCCTTTCTTGCTAATTTATATCATGGACCACTACAGGACCACAGTGACGCAGGCAATGGCGGAGCCCCTTTCTGTATATATGCTCTCTGCTTTATGTGACTCTCACTAACTATCCCGGAGCTTTCTCCTTATACTAAAAGGGACTCTCAGATATTGATTGGTACCCTTCCCTCCAACATGCTCCAACGCTTACTCGACCCAAACAAGCCTTTAAAATTTTTTGGGGGGTAAAGGGGATTGGAGCAGGGAGGCGGGAAGAAACACTGCGAAGTGTTTGACAAAACTGTCTCTCCTCCCCTCCCCCCTCCCCACCAAGTGGTCGCGTTGCTTTCTGTATTCTGGCCCAGCACTTGCTGCACTGGGAACGACTCAGTCCTGTAAATAAAAATGTTTATTACGGTTTGTAAAGCCCGCCTGGCTTGTTGGGGAGGGGCGGCTGCCGGAGTCCAGATGGACTGCAGCTTGTGATCTCGGTCTTCCTCTACAGCTTATCAAGGGAGAGGAGCTGAGTTAAGAGTAACAACCCAAAGCTTCTGCAACTATTGTTTTTCGAAAGGCTGATACCTGAGAAACGCTTTTAAAAAGTGTAGTCAATAACAACCACAACGGTAAAACAACCATCTTACTTTCCTGCACAAAAGGTCTGGGCTTTCGAATGATTCTCAGTGAGATCACTTCTTGATCTTGAAGGCGGGTGATCACGTCTTCTGAGAACCTAGGCAGAAGAGATGTAGGGAGAGGGAATGGGCACCAGGCAGCCCAGAAGAGCTTTTAGTTGAGAAGCAGATCGCCTTTCACTAAGAACTCTAACAAGTTTGCACCAATTTCCCCTCCGCACCTTCCTTTGCTTGGAGTGTCCAGAAGTGTTTGGAAGGGACTGTTGTTAGCTCAGCTGTTCGAGTGAGTAGGGTGCTAAGGCCTGGAGGATTCCAGGAACCAGTTAGGACAGTTTATGTCTTTGTGGGTGGTTCAACCCAGCCCACCTCCAGTTCTGGAGAACGCCAAGTTATTGATGTCAGAAGAACGGTACTCCAAGAGTTCCTAATCAGGGGGATCTATAAAAGCCCAAAGGGATAAATAGATTTCAGAGTTCCTTGAACTTACACAGGGGAAAAAAATCTTTATTGTCACTAACAATTAACTGAAATTTAGCTTTTCTTTCAGTTATTCAATAATTCTTTCAATTCAATAATGAATTTCAATATGCAATCAATTCAATTGATTTATCATTCAATTATTTTTAGACATTATTTTGAGATGGGGTCGCATATGTTTTACTAAGCTACCAAGGGAACCATGATTCAAAAAGATTAAGAATCCCTACTCTAGTTGAATGTGCTCATTTTGTAGATGGGGAAACTGAGATCTCAGAGGTGAAGAAGCTATTTACAATAAAGTCACACAGCTGTAGATTGTCAAAGCCTGAACTAGAACGTATGCTCCCTAGTTCCCAAACAATGCTGTTATTCCATGAGAATATGAAGGCAGTAATACATCCCACCTCCACACGAATAAGAAAACTTAAATTTAGTTTATTTTGTTAGTGGGGCCCCACGCAAGATTTTCGAGTATGTCTTTGTTTTATCTATCTGTCCTTCTCACACACTCTTAGGTTGAAAAAGAGTAACATCTAATCCGCTACAATTAACTGACTGCTTTGAGCTGGGTGCAGAATTGAGTGTGCCCTCAGGGCTCCAATTTCCAGAGCCAGTTTTCAAGAAGGTAGAGAAAATGAGAGTACCGGCAGATAAGTAATTGAGAAACTGAGGCAGTTGCCGCAAGAATCCGACACCACCTATTGTGTTCAGGATTTAGGATTTGCTTCTCTCTTTTCTGTGGCTACAAGAGTGGTGAGCGAGAGAAGATAATATTGAAACTTCTTTTCTGCTTCAAGTAACTGGTTCTTTCCTTGGAAGAAGTTAAGATCTGTTTTGCCACCGCTCAGTTTCCGCTCTCGCACATTTTTTTTTTTTTTTTTTTCATTCCACGCTTGATAAGTTTGCTTCAGTAGAAAAATACTCAATACTAGGTTCTTTTCTGTTCGAAAACAGTTCTTTTAAATCATAGACTTTTTTAGGGATCCTCGGAAGAGAAGCTTAGAAAGGGAAACAGAGGTCATGGAGGCAGGTGGGAGGAAGAAATGGGTAAAGATAAAAGCCCCAATAGAGCCTTACAGATTAGCTAGGAATAAAACTCATTTTAAAAGCACCCTCAAGAGCCTCAAGATACTTGCGATTGATCGGGAATACTCTGTGCAATGATCAAGTTGCAAATAAATTTCATTGCCCTTCTAGGGCTTCAGTTAAGGCCTTTAACTACCGATCGGAATACTGGAGGCAAGTCTAGAATCATCTGACTATGGTAACAATTAGGATGATAATCACTGCTATTCTAACTGCTGACTATTAATATATGAAAATTAACAACGGCAGCAGCCTAAGGCACTTTGATTTTTTTTTTTTTTATAAGCACGTTCTACTATCCTCCACTGTTGAAAATCGTCTTAGAGCCCTAAAAACTTTTCCAGAGTAAAGGTTTAGTAAATTAGTAAAGCCTTTGGTTTATGAGACAGTTGAGCCGAACTTGAACCGGTCTTTTACAAACGCAATCTGTGCTCAGACTTTAAGTCAGCCCCAGCCCCAGCTCCAGCTTGTATCCCTACTCTCCCTCTTTGAAAAGTGCATCGGTTGGCTACCTTGCGGATTAAGATTTCTCATCCTTGTATTTTGATTTCCGATCGAATTCTGAGAAGACGTAGCCTCGTTTTTTGGGGGAAGGCCCCCTACATCCGTGGAGACGCAGGAGTGAGTTTTTTTGAGAGCAAGCTTTGGCTCCGGCTCTCGGGACCAAGCCAGGCACTCCAACAGCTTCTAGAAAACTAATCTTTCAGGAGATTTACCACCAGGGATTTAGCCATCCTTCTTCCATGCCCGGAAAATGCCCTCCCTTTCCCATTGGAAATAGAATTAGATTTTTAGTTTTGGAGAGGTAAGAGAGGAAGCAGAAAAAGACGAGTCTGCGTCTTAATTTATTAATTAAATTAATTTATTAATTTGATAAATTAAAAGGTTCAGGGTGGTGTAGTGGAAAATTGCACTGCTCTGCGTGTGAGTGAGGAGAGGGGTTCTAGTCAAGGATTTGTCTTGTTGTGTAGCCTTGGAAAATTCACTTTCCTTTTCCGGACCCCAGTTTTCCCATTAGTAAGGTGGGGTGAGGTGAGCGCTGAAGTCCCTCCCAACTCTAAATCCTGTGATTTTTTATAGTTTTAGGGTTCAGCTTCAGTCGCGTAATTTCAAATCAAGAGCCACATCATAAAGGTGACCCGAACCAAAGACCTCAGGACCGGGAGCTGGCAGAGACTTGGAATGGGGGTAAATTAGAGAGAAAAACCTGTCTTTCATACCTCGACCAGAAACTAGTCTTCCCATCCTGTTCGCTGCGAAGGCTCAATAGGCTAGCTGTAGTAAACACACCACAACCTTTCAGAGAGAGATATTTGTTTGATAAATACTGCTGTTTTAGCGATTAACACTGATATTTCTAATAAAAGGAACAAAATGGAGAATGTCTACAATCAAAAAGGACTCCTCCATCAACTAGGAGAGACGCATCGGTGTGAATGTGTGTTCCCAACTTTATTCTTATACAAAAAAAAAAAAAAAGTGGAGGCAATATGTGTGCCTTTATAGAATATTAAGTCAACTCGAGGCTCGGGCTCCTGCAGCCTGAAGCTGCCTTGTTTAGATTAGATTAGAATGGGTAACTAAAGAACAAAGCTCCAAGAATTCCCTTTTCCTAGCATAGAAATTCTCCTTCCTTCCTTCCTTCCTTCCTTCCTTCCTTCCTTCCTTCCTTCCTTCCTTCCTTCCTTCCTTCCTTCCTCCTCCCTCCTTCCCTCCTCTTTTTCTTCCTTCCTCCCTCCTCCTCCTCCTTTTCTTCCTCTCTCCCTCCCTCCTTCCCTCCCTTCCTTTTTCCTTCCTTCCCTCCCTTTTTCCTTCCTTCCTTCCTTCCTTCCTTCCTTCCTTCCTTCCTTCCTTCCTTCCTTTCCTTCCTTCCTTCCTTCCTTCCTTCCTTCCTTCCTTCCTTCCTTCCTTCCTTCCTTCCTTCCTTCCTTCCTTTTTTCCTTCCTTCCTCTTTTTTTCTTCTTTCTTAAAAATCAATGACACAAAAAGCATACATTTCTTAGCTAGGATTTTCCTTTCTCTGTATATATCTCTTCAGCTGGGCAGGGTCCAGAGGAAAGGAAAAGAGAAGTATCCGTGAGCACAAAATGTTGTGGACGATTATCCACGTCTTTAAAGGACTCTTCCTTTTCTGAAGAGCCTTCTTGCTTTCTTCAACTACCTGGCTATTACAAGCTAAAATACTTTTTTGATCTATGTCTTTAGAACGTTATAAAGTCTCTGTATGATGATGTCGATTCTGCATTTAACTGTCTACACACTCAGAGGGAATAGTCTAGACAAAGATCTAATCCCGTTAGGAAGGAAACGAGTCTTTACAATCCCATTGCTCAGCTTTATGTATTTTACGTTCTAGATTCGAACTTTTGCTTTATTCTGACCTTCCCGGTCTCTCCGCCTTTGCCTCAACGCTTAGTATGGCTTCTTTACCTTCCGCTTCTTCATTCCACCTATGAAAGTATTTTCCTCTCAAAGCCTTCTTCAGATTCCACTCTTCCACAAAGACTTCCTTGGCTGCCACACCCTGACTCCAGCTGAAACTAATCTTTCCCTCCACAGAATTCTCATTGCGTTGTATTTCTTCGCTCCTACCTCCCTCTCCCTTGTTTCATATTTATTTGGACACGTTCTTTCTCTGCAGTCAAATTGCAAATCCTTGAGAGATTCTGCATCCTTTGCACAAAAGGAGGAGGGACTGTATTTGGAATTGGGGGAAACTAGGGAATCCTTGGGAACTGTGAGATATACTATCTTCCAGTTTCATTTTCATTATCCATAAAATAGGGTTAACACCTGTTGTAGTACCTGCCTCGCAGGTCTGTTGTGAAGCTGAAATAAGGTAAGTTGTGAAATATAAATGACTTGTATTGTTTGTCTTTAGGATTGCTGAGTTCGATTTGAATTGGATGGAGTCAATAAAAAGTATCAGTGTGCTCTAGTGCAGGTTTTCCTACTTTAGGACACGTTTCAGCTTCTCTTTTCTATTATTGAGCTTTAGTTGTAAAAACAAGTGACAACATTAAACAAATACTTAATTGTCACGGTAAGCGAATTTTCGAAATTTAAAAGTTATACTTTTGTATAATTTAATATTTAAACACTCTCTACTTCTACCCCTTTTGCTTCCTAGATAATTGCCTCCCCCAGTCGTGTTTTATTCCCAGGAATCACCCAGACCCGCTACCCATCTTTAGTCAAATGCTCCTCTCCTCACTTCCTTTTTGTTTGCTTGCAAAGGCTCATCCTCTGATGCGGCTCAGATTCAGTTGGCTTGAATCCCATGCCAATTTACTGACTTTCTCCATGGATCACATGTACTAGGACTGCCAGGAGGGCAAGTTTCTCTTGATTTCCTTCAAAGCAAACCATACGTAACCAATCCCAGGAAAGTGGCTGTCTCTAGCCTATTTATTTACAGGGATTACAAACATCATACGTCTCTCCCCCTAGTTCTCCGCACTCTCCTCCCTTCATCTCTCCCCTTTCCCCATCCCCCCTGTTTCCGACCGAAGTGCCGCAGAAGATCACGGTTGGAAAAGATTTTGCTTTTTGACTGGGGACCTGAGTTCTTATTTGTACCTTTGTAGGGATACGGCCTGAAAAGTTTTTTCCCTCCTTCAGGTAAAAAGTATTTATTTAAGCAGTTCTTATCATAATCATAGTAATAAAAAAGCAAAATATTTGTCATCATCAAAAATAAAGGAAATGATCTTAGGGTCCCACCCAATTTTTTGAAAGTACCTTCTGTAGTTCCCAAGATTTACAAAGCCGAAGTCCAGTGTAAGTGGAACCTCACAGAGGCTCGAACTTGAAACCCTCCACCAGCTCTAGAATCTGGGCTTCTTCCAGACCTCTAACCACAGTCCCTGTTCTTTCATCATTAATTCTTTGGCAACAAAGCTGAAGAGAGGGTTCTCAAGGCAGCAGAATGTTTGCCAGGAGATAGGGTTGGGCTTGAAGATACTTGTCCACCGGCCTGCAAAGGGGGACCTCGGCCCCGAAGACAGTTCAAAAAATAATGATAGCATTCAAAGTCACCACAAAGCACTGCCACATCCATGATCTCATCTAAGCCTCACCACAATCCTTTGAGGTAAGTGGCTGGATCTTAGAGTTTAGTACAGAATCCGACCTTAGAGATCATCTAGTCTGACCCCACCCACCACCTTAATTGAGAAGTGAGGATTAGGAGACTCCCAATTTACAGATGAGGGAACCGAGCTAGAAAGCCACAAAACAAGGCTTCAAACTTCATCTTTTGACGTGGTCCAGAGAGCTATTATACCGCTCCTTTTCATAAGTAAGTTGGTGAAGAGATTTTAAAAAGGGGAGGGGGAGAAGAGAGACAGGCAGGACCTCTCCATTAAAGGAAGGAGAGAGGAACAGAAAGGCCATTAGCTAGTACAGGCTCGCATTCTCTTTCTCTGTCTCTGTATCTCTCTCTTTGTCTCTCTCTCTCTCTGTCTCTCTGTCTCTGTCTCTGTTTGGCTGTCTGTCTGTATCCTCCCTGCTCCCCGCTCCTATCCCTCCTTCTCTGGTCTGTTTTTCATTGGACTTCATTTGGGCCGCTGACTTCCAAGGGAGGGATGGAAGAAGGCTGAATAAGTCAAGTTCTCCAAGGAATCAGGATGGGCATAGATAGGTGGATGCTGCGAAAGCTCATCGTCCTGAGTATGTGAGAAGTAAAGGAATGGCACTTTTCTCTCTGAGGCTCTGTTCCTCTGCAACATTTAGACCAATTAGTCTTCTGTGGTAGGTCGGAGTGCAGTTCCCACCTTGGGCCAAGGTGAAGGAAAGATCTCTGGATGATTTAGTGACCTGTTTCTTCACTGCTGCACTTTACCTAGAAACTTGAAGACAACAAATTTGTTGAGAGTTACTCCTATATATAGACTTTGGTGAGGGAGGGCGATCTGAAGATCAAGTAGCAGCCAACATTTTCCCAGTGAGCCTCTATTCCTACTCCTTCGGTCTCTCTCTCTGTCTCTCCCCCAATTTCCTCAACTCGGTTTGGGAATTTGTTCGTCTCGTGTGATGTGTAGACACCCAAATAACTGGGGAGCTTTATCCTCCCAAACAAAAACTCCCGAATTTACCTCTTTTATATATAAATATGTTGGTTTTGCCTTAAAGCCAAGAACAAAATGTTTTACATTTCTTCCCACCTCCGTGCCTTTGAGCACGCAGTATTCAGGTTCGAAATCCGTATTCTCTTTCTCATTAATCTCTTTCGGTTTAAAATTCTGCCTTTCTTAAAAAATCTAATTCAAGGGCTGTCTCCTCCTTGAAGTCTTTCTTGGTTCTTCCTTAGTTACAAGCTCTCTCCTTCCTCGAGTCTTATAGGTACTTATATTATAGTAAAATTTGTTGTCATTAGTGACTTATATACACTACTCTCACTTGTCCCTCGAAATAGGATTTTTCGTCTTTGTACCTGACTAAAGGCTAGTGTAAAATGGGCAATTAATGAACAGTCGAATTGAATTTAAATCAAACGTCTGTACAGAAGAGACGTGCAAACTCAGAGGGTCAGAACACCGTATGTTTGTATACACATACAAACACACTCACTCACTCACACGCTTCTTGCTCACGTCTCTCCACCTTCGAGGTTACGCCCCGGGACTGGCTGGCGTCCATAAGACAAATTGCCTTCCCTTAAATGCCAGCTTTTGCCACAATCTCTCCTTACATGCATGGCTATTAAAAGAGCGGGCTATTCTCCCCACCCCGGTTCATTGCCATTGCACGCTCATCAGAAATAATGGTTGTTTACACAGAATCTTTATTCACATTCTTAAATAAACACGCACGGATCGAAAGAACTAGGAGCCTCAGCTCCGATTCCTTGGACTGGCCTCTGGGAAGAGAACTCTTTAGACTGCCTACCTCTTCCTCTACGTGAAAGGTGCTTTGAAAATGATAGAGCTTGAAGATGCCTTAGAAATCAGCTAGTTCAACGCACCAAATATCTTACTTAGCAGGAACCCAGATGCCGCTTCCCCTTCCACATACAGAGCGTTTTTTACTCTACACCTTGGAATGTCTCAGATCATCAGCCCCACTCCCCCATCCCCGCCTTTGCCTTTCTCAAAGAAGCCAGTATTTCGACCTGCCAGGTCTTACCTCGTCAACAATTAGTTATTATTTAGTGTTAAGAAAAACAAAGGAGATTTCCAGGTTGTTGGGCAGCGATGACGGTCAGAAAGAAGTCTGGCAATGCTCTCCTTCGATTTCTTCATCCGTGGGATGGCAATACTAGCAGAGAAGTTAATTTACCTTCCCCTACAAGCCAGAGATTCTTTTGCCGGTTCACTTGTACAGAGCTTTTATAAATACCAGCGATTGTCCTTAGTTTGTGAGCTAGCTTCTGTATTTTTTTTTCCCCAGAAGGGGAGGTAAGGGAGCCTACGGCTCTGGAAGCTTCCTACTACCCCACTTAACTCTCTCACTCTTCTCAATGTAGCGACTTAGTTTTCAAGGAATTTCCCAGTGTACTCGGTGGAAGAAGAGAGGAAGGAGAAGGTAAAAGGATTTCAGGCTAACGGAAGGTGGCCTGAAAGAAGCACTGGACACTGTCCCCTTGGCCTAGTGGTTGGTAGCAAGAAGACCTGCAGTTTGGAGAGAAGAGAAAAGGGGTGATGGACTTATCCGATGGTTTGCTCCCTCTGTCAAGCACCAAATTTGTCTCATTGGCTTTCCCAGCCTGGCTCCAGTTTAGTTTATTAAGCTGATGGCTCTGTCTTCCTCTTGTACGCCAGTACTACTGGTTTACAAACTGTTTTTTTTTTCCTAATGGGCACATTTCTGCCCTCAAAGCCTTTTCACAGGCTATCTGCCTTGTCTGGCTATATTAATGTTCTCCCCACTAATATCAGACTCTGGAAATATTGGTTCAGTTCAGTCCTTTTCCTAATTACTTCAGTGATTTGTTGAATTTTTGTGGAGATTATCTTGTTTGTATCTATCCATATGCATGTGTATAAATATGTTTGCATATATACATAGACATGTATAGCTACACTGATGCATAGACTATGTATGTGTTGTATGCCCACTCCCCATAATAATAGCTAGTATTTATAGAATGTTTTAAAGTATGCAAAGTACTTTGCAAAATTTGATTCTCATCACAACTCTAGATGGTAGATGCTATTATTGTTCCCAAAAGATGACCAAATAGGTACACAGAGAGGCTAAATGACTTGTTCAGGATAACAAAGCTGAGGGCAAATTTAAATTCAGATCTTACTGACTCTAGGTCTAAGGCTGTAAACTCCTTGACAGAAGGAGGGGAGGGCTTTTAGATTTTATATTTCCAATGCCTAGCACAGTACCACACTATCCAATGAACACACTATCCAATGAATTCTTGTTGAATTGAATTGGTTTGTGACCAGTTAGCCATCCTCATCTTTCACCAATTCTGTCTTTCGAGATTCTAGTGAGAGTTTCCAAACATCTAAACAGCATCCCACCTCGTACTCAACCCAGATCTCCTTATTGTCAAATGCTGTTAGATGTTTGCTTATTGACCGGAGGCATTGATTTCAAATAGCAATAACTGCTGATCTGGGAGCAATGAATAGGAAAAGGGATTCTGCAGGATCAAAGATCAGTCTGAAGAATTTAAACTGGCAGTGGACAATCTGATTCCTCTACTGGAGTCCCCTATCTCTTTGACATCTCTCTTCTCTTAGTGAGGCTATGAATTGAAGAATAAAGCCAGATAATGGCAGACAAAACATATTTGTTTAGTAACTGATTTATTTAACTTACCAGACATATTAAAGTATCTTTAGCCAGGAATTGCCCTAGGATACAAAAAAATGCTACACAAGAGATACTGACTTTAAGCAACTGGCAACCTAATTGGAGAGGTTAGGAATTGCAAAGGAGAGAGGCTAAAGAGAGAGAGAGAGAGAGAGAGAGAGAGAGAGAGAGAGAGAGAGAGACACCCAGGAAGAAAACTCAAAGAAAATTTGAGGAGAGAGAATGGGAGACCTATGTGAGCTGGGCAAAGGCTTTCAATTAATCAGCAGACATTTATTAAGGACTTAAAATATGCCACGTATTGGTTGTCCGAGGAGGAGGTAGAGGGGAGGTGGCAAAAAAGTCTTTGTCTTCAAGGAACTTACAATCTAATGGGTGAGACGATATTCATGTAAATAGTTAGAGACAAAACACATAAAGAATAGAAGGAATATAATCTTAGAGGGAAAGCACAGTGTGGTTTAGCGAAAGGTTATACTGGAAATGAGAAAATCTGGGTCTCAATTCAATTTATAACATTTACTCTCTTAGTGATTATGTGCCAGTCACTAAACCTCTCAGCTGTCAATAACAACATTAACAATGGTAATAATGGTAATAATGAAGGCAATAATAACAACAATAATTATGTTACATTACATAGCACTTAAGGGCTTGCAAAATATTTCACATTTATTTATTTTATCCTTACAACTGATCTGAAAAGTAGGTGCTATTTATTCCCATTTTACACATGAGGACCTTGAGGCAGAGAAATTAAGTGACTTGCCCAGGGTCACACAGCTAAGTAACTGTCTGTGCCAGATAACTCAAATTTCAAGTATAGGACTCTATCCACTCCACTATCTGGCTGTAAAATATAAAATGTATGATTCTCATCACCCCCCTCCCCCCACACTAAATTACAGAGTCTTGAGGAAAGTGGTTTGCAAAATATCTTGTGTGCCTGTATTGGAACCTGTGAATTCAATTGGATTGGGAGTTTCTGATAATGAACTTCCTCTACCAATTCAAATCACCACCTTCTCTGTAACTTTTTAGTTGGGGAACAGAGAGGTGTGGAGATTTTAAGTTTCTTGCTTAGATCACTTACTTGCCTGACTTGTTTGAGAAGGGGGAATTGAATTCATGTTTTTGTGTCTGTGAGGTCAGCTCTCTAAACATTATGCTGCCTTTTTTGTAAAATTAGCCATTATTGCAAATTATTTTTTGTTTGTTTTTCCCAGAAGAGGACCTTGGAGAAAATAGAAGTCCTTCCCCATCTAGGCACAAGTTCTCTGCAATGATACCCACATCTATCTCAGTTATCCCTGAACTCCCTGTCTTTTCATATCTTTTCTCTTCTCTCTCTCTAGCGCTTCTTTTCCTTCACAGGACCCAATTGTACTGACAAACAATTCCACTTCCCTTTTCTTCTACCTTGTCCCCCAACCCCGATCAACTCCCCCACAACTCACTGGTTCATCCCAAAGCCCGGATGTACAGCTTTGGCTCCAGGGAGGTCCATTAAGTAGTTATTGATGTGAGAAGTTTTCTTGGGAGGACTCTTGGGCTGAAAGGGGGCGGAGAATTCCCGTTAGAAAGTTTGGAGGTCTGATTTGCACCACCTGGTTGAAATCAGAGCCCTCTGCTGCTTCATTAATGGGTTTAGCCTTTACTAATTGGTGTTTTAGGAGATGGGCCAAATTATGCTCTGGGGCTGTCAAGTTATTTAGCTTGGCTTTTCTCTTTTTCCGGTGATACTTGCCCTTTGAGAATAGTCAGTGAATCCAGGGTGCAGCTTGAAAGGCACATACACAAACTTACAGTTCCAACCCTCCCTCCCCTGCTGCCTCATTTGTATAGTCCAGTACACTTTAGCATTTTAACACCTTCCATATAATTTACAAAGCTCTTTTAGACACTTTAGGCTATGATCTACTGAGCCTCAAGATACTGTCACCTCCTTTTTTCTTCATGACCAGATGTTCTCCTCTGAAGTTCCAAGCTATAGTAATAGATTAATCTAGATTTCTAATGAGATAGTATGAAAAGAGCATCTGGTGCTCCTGGGTGTAAGGCCCAGCTTCACTATTCATACTTGTGTGAGCTGGGGAAGCCATTTAATCTTCTTTTAACCTCTCTTTCATCAGCAGTCAAATGGAGTTTAATGTTCCCTAATAACTCTCTTGTAAGGACCAAATGAAAAAATATGAATCCCTAAATTTTGGTGTTGCTGTGGTGTTGTTTCAGTCCTCTCTAACTCCAAACAATTGGATTTTTCTTGGCGAATTTTCTTTGCCATTTTCTTCTCCACTCATTTTATGGATAGGGAAACTGAGATAAACTGGGTTAAGTGATTTGCCCAAGGTCACACAACTACTATGAGTGTAAGGCTGAATTTGAACTCAAAAAGGGTAATCTTCTTGACTTCAGGTCTGCTTTGTCACCTAGCTTTGAATAACTTTGTTGATTATTAATTCCCTGCCCCAAGATCTCCATCCCTCCATCATTTGTATTCCCCCTCTTTACCTGCAGTAGGGAGGGAGAACTTTAGTCTACTAAGCATAAGGACACATAAATACCTGTCTCTGAGTGGTCCTAGACAGAATTCTAGATGTGGCTGAGAGTGAGGGAATTGGCTAGAGTTAAAACATTTTGGAGAAAATGCAAGAGAGTTGGGTAAAGGAGAACCTTTCATCATCAACTGTTTATTGAGTGACTTCTGTGTCCCCATGTTTATGTTAAGTGCTGATTAAATTAAATGCATTGAAAGGGGTAAGAAATAACCACTACCCTTTGTTAAAATTACAGAATTCTAGAATCTTAGAGCTGAAAGGATCTCTTCTTTGGCAATCACCTATTCCAACCTTCTACCCTATGGAGAAATCTCCTCTTGACTAATGTCCATCTAGATTCTGCTTGACACCTCCAGTGACCAGACTTTCATACCTAACAAGGCAATCTATTCTGGCTTTGAGTGGTGATTATTCCTAAGAAATTGTTCTTTTGTATCAGGCCAAAACCTGCTTTCCTATAACTTCCTCTCCCCATTTCATATTTTTGCATCAACCATTATATATGCTTGGAATGTACTCCCATTTCACTTTCACCTCTTGGAATCCCTGGTTTCCTTCAACACTCAGAACAAATGCTACCTTCTGCTCGAGACACAAAGATCTCCTGATTCCTTCCCTCAACCTGCTAGGGCTGCACCTAAGATTACCTTGTATCTGTCTTGTGTGTATTTTTAATTAATTTTAAATTGAAAAACAAAATAGGAAAAGAAAAAATACATCACTATATGCACAGCAGAACATAAGAAAGGATTCAAAATATAAAGCAATAAATGTCTATTTCAAGGAAATATGTAATAAATACCGCACATATTCAGAGCTTTCTATTCTTTGCTTCCTTTTAAGTTTTCTTTTCTTCTCTGCTGTGCACACTTTGCTTTATTCTTTCTCCTCCTCCATTCCCCCCTTCACCCAAGAAGAGTACCATCAAGTTCGGGACTATATCTATATCTATGTGGGTGTATGTATATGTATACACACATACATATACATAGATATCTATAATCATACAGATATATATATATATATACATTCCTATGCATCTAGGTATGACTGTACTATGCTCATTTATCTTCTGTCTCTCTGAAGGTGGTTAACATTTTCCTTCATGAGTCCAAGTTTTTTCACATTTTTCTAACTCCGCCAACTCATTTCATACACCACAGCAATAATAACCTTATATTGTCCAGTTATTTTAAATAATCAAAAACAATATTAATTAATATGGCTGACATGGTATGGTTTCCCCATTTTTCTCTTTTGACCAAATCTATTTTGGCAATTGGGGTCAAGTGACTTGCCTAGGGTCATACAGCTTAACAGTTCCTAAACTGTTAAGTGTCTTAAGTCAAATTTGAACTCAGATCCTCCTGACTCCAGGGCTGGTACTCTATCCATTGCATCATCTAGCTACCCCTATGAGTACATTTTTTACATACTATAGTTTATCCCTCATCCAAATGGAAGCTACTTGATGGAATATTAAACATTTTTGCTTTTGCTTTCACAAATCCTTGCACGGTGTCTGGCACATAATAGGCTCTTAAGCCTTAAATTTGCACAAACAAATCCCTTCTACATACTCAGAAATTAGCTATAATTTCCCATCAAATCTTTCTCTTTTTCTGGCCAATCATATTCTGGGGTGTTTCCTCTAAAGCTTCTGCTGTTGTCCAGACTTAAACATCATATATTCCAGCTCGTCAATATTCCCCTTTTAGAAAAGGATCCCCAGCAACAAATATTTATTGATTGATTACCTACTGTGTGCAAGGAGATGAATTCTGCTAGCAGCTGTTTGTCTTCTACCTCCTCTGGCACTTAGCATGTGCTGTTCCATGTTGCTATTTTTACATTTAGGACTGTATCTTGCCTCACCAAGTAGGACGTGTGTCCTAGGGACTTTGTATTGCAGTGCATAACAGGTGAATTGAGGGGACGTGTTTTTTGTGGTTGTTGTGGGATTTCAGGGAATGAGTCGACTTTCATATTTTAAACAATTTTAGTTTGAGAGGAAGGCATTGAACCTTGGAGATTTGAAGAAAGAGCTTTGTTAGAAGAGATTGGGGAAAGGGGAGGGAAATGTGAATGTCAGTGTTTCACACAGATGATATGATGCCCTCCACTATATTGGGGATATAGCACTGTTCAAGTTCAACTGACTTGAGTTTGCCCTGAAATCACTGTCTATAACTTATAAAGAAGGTCCTTTCTGTACTTTAACTATAATATTTTTCTAAAAGGATGCCTTTTTGAACTTGCACTTCCATTTCAAAGCTTCCAATTTTATTCTAACTTCCATTCTATGGAAAGTAGTTTTACAATGAAGGTCCTGGGAGTTATGACATTATGACTTCCATCTACAGATTTACTATATTTCACGAGTACAAGAAAACTACAGAGAATCTTCAAAAATCAGTGCTCCTCTAGGGGCTGGAATTATATATAGCTGCCAGAAAGATGAGAAAGAAGAGAAAGAGACAGGTAATATCTCTGTCTCTGACACATAGTTAGTTGTCCTTTACCTTGGAAAAATTAGTCTTTGAAGTCAGAGGACTTCAAATCTCATTTTTGATTCTTAATATCTGTGTGATGTCAAGCAACTTATTTCTCCCGGGGCCTGAGTTTCCTCAAGTAAACAGTGAGTTCTCCTTCAGCTCTATTTCTCTGATTCTAATTTAAAGTTCCCTTCTCTCCCCCAAAGGGAGAACAAATATTCCTGTCTAGGGGTTCATCAAGCTTTTTCTATCAACTTCTTCAAAGAAATGAGAGATAAGGGTCTATATCTAGGGGTCAGGTCTTGGTTCTCTCTCTGAAGAGAGTATAGGCAGCTCTTCAGAGCCCCATACACTCCACTAACCCTGAAGTTCAATATTAGATCCCTCACCCTGATTCTTTACTCTCAGAATCGTGAGAAAAACATGAAAGAGAGCAAGTTTGCTCTTTCCACCATCCCATGCAACCCTTATCATGGGATCTGACCAATTCCCTGGCCTGGAAAATGACTGATGCAAAGTAAGCTCATTCTTGCCCAGACTTACCTAAACCCTTTGGTTACTCTATTGCTCCAGACACAGAGCTAGGGGATTACAAGTAATACTAGGAAGAAATCTGAGCTCACATTGTGGTTATTGTTGGTCCTTTGTTTTTGAAGAGGACCAAAGATACCATGGAGTGATGTTTTGACTTGTGCCTGATAATTTTAAAGTGAGACATAATTGCACAAAGTGTCACCAAAACTCTTTCAGAATTACTGAAGTCCAGTGACATGTCAAGAGTCAAGATATACTAATGGTTTCTTGGGATGCAGTGGATGGCATCTTTAATAGTCTGCCCAAACTCTTAGGGCTCCACAGCAACTGCTTCAGCTACCTTCATGGTTATTGGAACAAATTGTTTTCATTCCACCAAGAAAAGTCTTCACATTTTGGAGCTGGACATTTCCCTAACTCACTAATGGTTTTGAAACTTTTTGGTTACCTGCAAGCTGGTTTAGCGTGCCTGCTGAGATGATTTTTACCAGGATGTGACCATTGTTCATGTTACAGCTTCTTGGATATCCAGATGACCAGCTGGACACCAAAGTCGTATAAGCAGTCCTGAAAAGGGTCTGGCAAGCCCTCACATCAGAGATGCTAGTCCTTCCTGAATACGGTCAAAGTTATCCTGTGGGTAATTACAAAGCAGGACTGCAGCCACCACAAGTCATATTTCAAGTAAGTGGTTGCAACTTCTCTTACTTAGAATAAATATCAGCACATGCAGGAATCTTCATGGAATTTTTTAGAGATTACAGAATAGAACTATTGGCAATATGTACTAGGAGAAGTATACTGTGAGTTAGTCAGATAGTGAAGTTCTTTTTACAGATGAAGCTGACACTTAGAGAAACCCTAAAGTTAATAAGTTTCATATCTGTGATTCTGGTCTTTGGACTCAAGTTCTGTGTTTTCCCTATTATATCATTTTAGGACAACAAGTAGAAATAAAAATTTAATTTAAAAATTAATGTTGGTTACCTGCCACCTAACTTAACCTTCAGTGCTCTAGTTTGACCATTGGTTCTTGGAAGGCACCTTAAAAGACACTGAGTCTTCATTTTACAGAAGAATAGACTAAAGTACAGAGAGGTTAAGTGAATTTCTCAGTGTCACAGAGCTAGTAAGTGTCTGAGGGAGAAGATGAACCTATGTTTTGGGGATTCCATTCCAGTACCCCTATCATTTTGTTAGGCTTCCTTACCCATTCTCTATCTCATCTTACCTCCATTTCATATTTTCATCTATGCTACCTTTAAGTCTCCACTAGTTCCTCATCACTGTTGTATTTGCTTTTTCTATCCCTCATTTTCTGAATTCCTGGTTATTTATAGTAAAGCATTAAGACCATGTTTCCTAGTTCTGTACAGAGGTGATAACTGCAGCCATCAAAGACAATTATGGGAATTTTTGGTGGCTGCCAGTGACGAGTCTTCCAGATTGGGATGTAAGGTAGGAAGAAGAAAGGGAACTTCATCTCTGAGGGGAGAGAATCTGCCTCTCTGTTAAATCAATTGCACTGAATACATTAAGAAATTAAAAGGGTTACGTTTTTCCACAAAAATTTCTGAATCCCATGACTGGGTTCCTTTTAAGTGACTTGACTGCTAGTAGCTTAGCTGAAGAGGAATCTCAATAGAGACATAGAGGGATTCCTTCTGGGTTCCACTCCTCTCCACCCAAGGGTAGCAAAAAGGGAGTATTTTCTTTTTCTGTATCTTCCTTTCCTTTCATATGTTTTTCAACCCGTATTGTTTTCAATCCTTTAGTTCTCAAATTCCAACCTGGGTTGGATATGGATTTCACTCCTTCTAACTGCATTACTTTGGGTAAGATGCATAATCTCTTTAAACTTGTTTCCTTGATTCAACAAACAAACATTAACCATCTACAAAATACAAAACAAAATTCTGGGCTCTGGGAATATAAAGCTGTAGAATGGACACAATTATACCTATTTGCTTACCACACAGTTTTGTTCTAAGTTGTAGACCATGAAGTCCTTGTGGGCAGGGATCATTTCCTTTTTGTCTGTATATCCTGAATCCCAGACTGAGTATAGGGCCTTATACTCTAAAAGTAAGCCTTTAATTAATATTTGTTGAATTGAATTATTATAAAGAACAGATGAGATAATATATTTGAAAAGGCTTTGCAAATGAAAAAGGATCCTGCAAATATTATTACCAGTACTAGTATTTCTAGTACTTTACACAGGAAGTTCAGATGTTTTCATTTGGAAATCTGTGTCACTGGCCAGGGGTAAGTGAATTTGGTATGGTGAGAGATCTAGTCACATACAGATTATCTAAAAAGCAAAGTGAGACAGCAGAAGACTTGGTAACGGAATGCAGACAACTTCTTTCCTCACTTAAACATCACTGGCCTGGGATATTTACAGAATGTTTCTTTTTCTACAGGAATTATCCAGGTAATTGCCTCATCTCAACTACACATTGTTAGTATTGATAGAATTGCAAATCAGCAGCCTACCTTTGAACATATACATTGAACATATCTTGTCAGTTCTATTTTAAAAACATCAAGTTAAAATTGTGAATGGGGGGAGGGGAAAGTGCAGCAAGAAGGCTAATTCCACACACACATATAGATAATGCCTCCTAGTAGATTCTTTCTCTGTCTCTTTCTCTGACTGTCTGTCTCTCCTGTCCCCCTTCTCTCTCTCTCTCTCTCTCTCTCTCTCTCTCTCTCTCTCTCTGTCTCTCTCTCTCTCTCTTTCTCTGTCTGTCTAATTTCCCACACACATATAGACAATGCCTCCTAGTAGATTCTCTCTGTCTCTTTCTCTGTCTCTCTCTATTTTCTCTCTCTCTCCTTTTCTCCCATCTCTCTCTCTCTCTCTCTCTCTCTCTCTCTGTCTCTCTCTCTCTCTTTCTCTGTCTGTCTAATTTCCCACACACATATAGACAATGCCTCCTAGTAGATTCTTTCTCTGTCTCTTTCTCTGACTGTCTGTCTCTCCTGTCCCCCTTCTCTCTCTCTCTCTCTCTCTCTCTCTCTCTCTCTCTCTCTCTCTCTCTCTCTCTCTTTCTCTCTCTTTCTCTTCTCTCTTTCTGTCTCTGTCTCTTTTTCTCTCTGTCTGTCTCTCCCTCTCTCCCCCTTTCTCTGTCTGTCTGTATCTGTTTCTGTCTGTCTGAGTCTGTCTCTGTCTCTCTCCTTTTTCTCCTCCCTTTCCCTTCCATTCTGGCACGAGGAGAGGAGCCATCTCATTCCCTCCCCTCCCTTTTCTCTTCCTTGGAAATGAACAGTGATGATTTTAAAAGCATGCAGGGATCCGCACCCTAATGCTAATATTATGCATCATGTGGACAGAATAACGATGCCACCTTGTCAAGCTCTGCGCCTGCTAACACAACCCATTTGCCGCCCTCCGGAATCATAAGGGCTTTGATGAATGACCGGGCGATATCTCCCCGCTGGCCTGACTCCCGCAGCAGCCGCCCCTTCCCCCCTCCTTCCGCCTCATTCCCCGTCCTCAGCTTGCCAGCTCTGGGGGGAGAAGGCGAAGTACTGGGGGAGAAGACTCCAGTGCCGAGCTTGCCGAGAGCAGGGTCCCGGGAGTAAAGGGAAAGGGGAGAGTGGATTTATGATCTGTGTATACTTTCTGGCTCCAGATACCAGCAAGCTAAATGGATGGAGCTATTTTCCGAACCCAGGGCTGAGAGTTGTGGCTCGAGATGCTGTGGCCATGTATGGTGCACTCTATCCTCTTTCTTGATCCGGCCCACAGGCAACAAACATCCCAGTTAAACACAGTGCAATAACAGTTTTTTGTTTTTGTTTTTGTTTTTTTGCCTGGAAAGCCCCAGAACTCCCTAACCCCCCCCTTCCCCGTGACCAACGACTGCCTACCCTGCGGTGACGCGACACCTGGGTTCTGAATCTGTTACCAACACCCTCCTAGCCATCCCTTTTACAACAAAGAGCCAGGGTTGCATTCGCGATTTTGACTCTGGACTTTCGTTCTCCGAAGCCAGAGACCAATAGATGGGGGAAGCCCGGAGTCCCAGATTCATAGTTAAGCTAATTAATGAATTTAGGGAGTGGGCGAAAGACTCGAATTTGGAAGTTTGGAAAATAAATCGCTAGGAGCCACAAGACACTCCTTTACAGGCTCAGTCAAACCTGACTCTGATGCTTCTGGTCGGATCTTGCCCGAGTCCCCACTACCTCTACTGACTTTTCCTGGGTGCATTTCCTGTGTCTTTTTCAACACGGAGTTTTGCAGGATTTCTGGTCGTCAGCGTGGCCCGCTGCTCATACTCCTTTCAGTAAAGATTCAAATCCCGTTAGACATTTTGGCCCAAAGCTGAAGGGCTGTGACAATGATTTGGGCAGGTGACCAGAGCAGGTGTTGCTCTAGTTTCATCGCCGCAGCCGGGTGGTTCGCACCAACCAGCATCATTTCAAAGTTTCAGGTCACTGCTTTTCCCCCTCCCGCGACCGGCTTCCATCCCGTAGTTCTGCTATACATTTGGTGGCTCACAGGTTCGTCTTTAGGTGGAGCTCGGATGATCTCTCTCTCCTGCAGTGAAATGTTCTTCAGTACCTCAAGTATCCCTGATTTTCTTGTTTGTAGGCACTTTCCTTCACTGATCCTAAGCCTGTGTCTTAGCAGATGGTTATTTTTTCTTGTAGTGGCTGATAAAGTTGATGTCCCGCTGGCTAGCCTTTTCCTAACCTTGATCTTCGTTGTCCCTTAGCTAGACGGGACTTGAAGCCCTTGCCAGTCTGGTGGGACCTATCAGGTTTTGCACTTCTTTAGTGCTAAAGTCTTCAAGAAGCTTCATGCCATTATAAGGCAGTTAGGACTTGAGCGTAGATTGAGTGTATTCCCTACGTTAAAAAAAAATCACGTCTTAAAAACAATTCCTATGTTCAAGGTAGCATGCGAGGTTTTGGGCATTCGCGAAGGATCTGGGATTTCGTCAGTGTGGGAAATTCTATCCCTCTAATCCAGGAAGATCTACTTGAGGCTTATTAGTTAAAGTCAGAGGAGGGATGTGAAGGCAACTTTTATTCAGTACTAGCTTAAAGCTTTAGTCTGCCAATCTGCCTTTGCAGTAGCGGGACCTGGGCAAAGAAACAAAGGAGAAAAAAACCACAGTCCTAACTGTGGAGAAACCTCCTATCTAGTAGGGCGAAGAAGTCCCACAAATCATTGTAAAACTATTAATCCCAAACCCGCCAAATAATCAAGGTTCTTGAATTGTTACCGACCGCATCTGTGAACTGTAATGACGTGCACGTATGTAATTCGTAGGCAGAATAGGGGAGAAAGTCTAGCCTGGTTAACCACCAAATAACGGAAACTAGCCTCTATTTTCCAGATCATAAATTGAGAGCAATGCAAATTTTTGTCCGGCATCTCCCCCTCCCCACCCCCCAGTAATATTTATGTACTGGTTTAAAAAACAAATAGAATACAGCAGCGTCTTGCTATAGGCTGCCTCTGTTAGGTCTTAAAGGGCAAAGAATAACCCAAGTTTTGCAGAGGTTGTGTCAACGTCAGCTAAAAGTAGGAGAGGTGAGACTTCCCAGAAGCCTCAATCTGGGCTGGGTTGGGTCGAGTTTTGCAATTCTCGCCTATTTCACTCAAACCTGTAATTTCCATACCCTAGGGCCAGCAGATCCCCTTGGGTTTATTCAATTGGAAAGTTCAGTGGCAACTCTAGGTTTCCCTGACTTCAGTCCTTCCTGTGTTTCATGCTTCTAGCTTGGATCAGGGCTCTGGCATCCTTGTAGGAAGAAGGAATTGGGTTAAAATAAAGCAGAAGAAAAGCGTCCTAATTATCGATCTGACACCTAGATTATCGATCTTCCCTTCTTTAATCATCTACTTATTGCTCTTTTTTTTTTTTTTTTTGAAGTATTTATAATTACTCGGGGCTGGACCTACTCGAGGGACTTGTATCTGTGTAAGGATGTGATCATCTAGGTCTTTGAGAACATTTTAAAAGATTCATTAATATTTACTCTATATTCAGCGAACACCAAATATAATAAAGGAGGTTTGCATTTTGTAGAATAGAAAAAGACGGTTGTAATGAAACTATCCTTATTTTGTCTATCTGGCTTTTCTTTTAAAAATATATAACATATTTAATATGCAACTTTCAAAGCTGTCTTGCTTGTTTGTGATTCTCCCCCCCCCTCCCTTTTCTGCTCCCTGTATTTATTTATTTTTATTTTTTTATATTTTAATGACCCTTTTGACTTTTTTTTTCTTTCTTTTACAGTCCTTTTTTCCTTTCTACTGACTACAAATTAAAAAAAAAAAGATAAAAAAGAAAGCCTATATAGCAAATATGCTGCATAAATAAATATCTAAACAAATCTCTAAATTGGCCCCTAAACACATGCACATCTTGTTTTATATTATAGCTTATATATAAGGCATGCTATCAGTTAATAAATAATATTTTGTAATAATATAAGGAAGATATGTTTTTAAAGAGCCAATTTAGAAATTTGTATATCTCAAGAGAATATCATCTCTCTGCTAGCATGTTCATCATATGATCTCTGGAATTGTGATTGGTTTGTTAATTAATCAGTTAAGTCTTTCAAAGTTGGTTGTATTTACAATGCTGCTGTTAATGTAGAAATTATTCTTCTGCTTTTTCTCATTTCATTCTTCCTCTGTTCAAATAAATCTTCTCAGGTTTCCCTGAAACTCTCATATTTTTTATGGTACAATAATATTTTGTTACATTCCTATACTATAATTTGTTCAGTCATTCCCCAATTGATGACTATCTCCTTAGTTTTCATTTCTTTTCTACATCAAAAATTAGTTGCAATAAAGATTTTTATATGTGGTCCCATTTCTCATTTTTGGATCTTTTTGGAGTATAAAACTTGGAAGTGTTGTTGATAGGTCTTTGGGCATACATACAAATTGTTCTTCACAACGTCTGCACCAAATCACAGCTCCAGCAACAGGCCATTAATATAACTTTTAGTTTATAATTAGTATAACTTTTTCTGCAGCACTTTCAACAACTGTCATTCCCCCCCCCCCATTTTTTATCTCTGCAAATATGATAGGTGTGAGGTAGAATCACAGTTACTTTAATTTGTATTTCTCTAATTATTAACAATTTGCAATGTTAAAAATGTTTGTTGATAGCTTGGATTTTCTTCTTTTGACAATTTCCTAGGCATTTATCTTTTGGAGAATGGCTCTAACTCTTATAACTTTGAGTCAATCTTTATGTATTTTGGATATATGACTGTACTTTGAGTCTTTTTCAGAGGGGTAGTAATATGTTTTAATAATTAGAAGAGGAGACCGTGGAAGAGAGAAGAAGAAAAAGGAAAAGAATTAAAGAGGAAGAGAAGAGAAAAAGGAAGAATAAAGAAGGGGAAAGAAAGAAATAGGAAGAAAGAAGGATAAGAAAGCAAGATTAAAAAGGAAGAAATAAAAAGGTGGATAAAGAAAAAGAAATTAAGAAATAAAGGATATAAATATCTGGCATTCTCAACTTTTAGAGGGGTGCTAAACTGGGAAATAATTTTTGTACTGTCATAAATTGAGAGATGATTTATTCCTCATTGAGGAAAAAGCCATTAACATCTTGGTTTAGTCTGTGGGAAAATAATTTCTTTGATTGAGTTTCCCCTGAAGACCCCCTGAAGTCTTCTCTCCACTCTTTAGAACAGCCTGCTCTTTCCTGTCTCCTGGAAGGAGAGGAGAAGCTGAGAGACCCTGGGAGAAAAGATGATTTCCATCTTTTTCCAGCTTCTTGAATTTCACTTTGCATATTTTTGCCTACTTGTTGACTTGATTCTTCTTTTACAGATGCTTTGAATGCCAGAGAAAGAAAAATCTTTGGAAGAAACATTCATAATCAAAGCAGTATTCTTATAAGCAGTTATAATTTTTGGCCAGGGTTATAAAATGAGCCATAACATCTTTCCCTCAACTTCCACCTCTACCCTCAAAGATCTCTTATCCTGAAAATAAGAGATAAATAAAGCAGAGGGTAGAAAGAAACATGAGAAATGGAATGGGAAGAATAAATCCAAAAGCAAGTCAAGTGATGATTTTTTTTTTCATGGCTGAGGCTTGAAGTTGAGGCACTTCCCCAAGGTAGATCCTGCCCTCCTATAGCCTTGGGCCAGCAGCTGTCTTCATTCTGAATGAGGCACCTCTGTCCGGGGTCTCTGAGGCTTTCCTCTTAAGCTTTTTTTTCTCTGCCAGTCTTCCTGTTCTTCAGTGCTTCCTCAAACAGATGCTGGATGACAGACAGCTTAAGTTTCAAACTTCCAGTCAGATCCAATTTAGCTTCTGAAATTGGAGGTAGAGTCTCATACTCTCTGACAAGACAGAGGAAGCACCTTGGGATGGGTTGGGATTTTGGGATAAGACAGCAGTCCCTCATCTCCCTGAGAATAAATAACAAAGGGTTCTTCTCTTAAGGGGCCACTTTTATTTGAATATAGGATAACATCATAGCTCTCTATTCAAACACAATCAGGTACTTCTTAGGAGTATGATAGTTGTCTTCTGATGAGGATGCTACTAATTACATTATTACTGTACTGCTTTCTGTAGCTGAAAGCAGTGTTAAAGGTCCATTGGTAGAAAGGGAGACACTTTTGAATACGGTTTACAGAGGAAGAGATGGATTTTGTATATTCTCTAGTCTGATCTCCCCTATGAGAAACTGTGTACATCTGTGAGAGAGCTAAATGGGATTAGGTGTATTGTTAATGGTCAAGACAAGATCAAAGCCTTGTGTTAATCAAGCCCATGTTCCAAGTCTCATTGAGACTGCTCTGAGCTAATGTTTCAGGGACAGGATAGGGGATAGTGTTTGGTGATTTTCTTTAATCAGCACTGGCCCTGACTTCCTAACTAGATCTTGGTCTTTTTGATGAGAGATGTTGGGCAAGCAATAATAATGACAACTAATGACATTTATATAGAGGATTATGGTATGCAAACATATCTCATTTGAATCTTTTAATAATCTTGTAAAATCCTTGTTTTAAAGAGGCAGAGATCTGGAGGCTTAGAAAAGTTAGATTCCATCACTGTACTGAGGACAAATATATTCCAAATTATTTTAGGTAATTTTCTGACCAGGGATCAGTTATTTCCAGTTATTTCTTTGTTTTTTGTAAAGACAGATTTTAAGACATGATAGAAAAAATAAAATGTTTAAAGAACTTGAATGTTAAGTCTGACATTCTTGAGCACTCTGAAATTATTTTTTTTTCAAAGTCTGGATATCTAACTTTCTTTCAGAAGAAGGGCCTCATACAGGCATAACCTCGCCCCAGCAAAGTAGGCCCCTAGAATTTTCCTTCTGGGGATACACATTGCTCTAGTGCCTTGGAAAGAAACAATGATACCTCAGATACTTTAGAATTCTGTCCCTGGGCAGAAATCCAAAACTTTTCACATTGGTTCTACCATCAGCTGAGGCCTGACTTCATTCATGGTGAACAGATCACACTATGATGGGTCTTTAAGACCAAAGACCCAGCCTCTTGGGCTGCTAGAACTCAGTGCACATATTACATAGTTCCTCTGCCTCTATTCCATCTCCCAGCAGGTATCATTTCTTCCCACCTCCTCCCACTTTCCTCCCCGAAAGCCCCATTTCAGCTGTCATCATTTGTATCCTTCAAACTCTTCTCCATAGTCCATTCTTTCTACCAAAGTGCAACTGGCTCTAGGGATGTCATTTTTTTCAGGAATACCCAGGGCTTTGGGTCAAATTTAAAACTTTTATTCTCTTTTTCTTCCTCCCTTCCTCCCTCCTCCCTTCCCTTCCTCCTTTCCTTCATGCTTTCTTTCCCTCCTTTTCCTTCCTTCCTTCCTTCCTTCCTTCCTTCCTTCCTTCCTTCCTTCCTTCCTTCCTTCCTTCCTTCCTTCCTTCCTTCCTTCCTTCCTCCCTCCTTTCTTCCCTCCTTTCCTCCCTTCCTTCCTTCCAAAGGTTTCGGGAATTATACATAGACATGTTTAAATTTCTTCTTACTGATGATAGTACTATTTTTTTATGTTGACATTTGAAACTAAAGACAAAACCAGCTGTTTCTCTGGGAACATACACAAAAAAGCAAAATATAAAAACATAAAAGAATCCCCATTATAGCTTGCTGTCCCCCTCCCCCAAAAGCCCAAACCAATAAACCAAGAAGATTCAATAATTCAAACTTTCAGGGCCTTGTTCACTAAGGGAGGCCAGAGGATCACAGTTTACAGTGCTCATTGGTGAAGAATTTATCATCGGTAATTTTATTAGCTTTAATTCAGCCAACAGGAGCTACTGTTACTTACAGAGTTCTTTTCCCTCAAGCACTTTCCTTCCAAGAGGGCACATATTCTACAGGCTGGCATTTCACTAGTATCATCTAGCAGGACTTGGGAGAATGACAAAAACTTCTTAAACATGCTCCAGCAAGGGAAATAATATCAATCTTCCAGGAAAACTCAGAGTAATGAAATGCCTTAATGATCATTTGTTATTTTCAGAGTGGATCCCAGACCTGGGTGTTAGCAAGATCTGGTTTGGAATTCTACTTTAGATTCTTAGAAACTATGTATTCCTAGGTACACCAATTAATTTCTATGTACCCCAGTTTCTTCATCTATTACATAGGGATAAAATTATAGCACTTATCTCATAAAACTGATTATAGGATCAAATGAAAAAAATTATATGAAGCACCTGAACACTATATAAATATGAGTACTATTGTAACAGTCTAATAAGGCTTCTTAAAGTCTCAATTGAAGCATGTTAGTTACTTTGCAAACTTTAAAGCAATATAATAATAATAGCTAACATACCTGCCACCAGGGCAGCTAAGTGCATAGTAGATAGAGTGCCAGGCCTTCCTGAGTTAAAATCTGGCTTTGGATACTTCTTAGCTGTGTGGTGCTGGGCAAGTAATTTAGCTGCTTGCCTCAGTTACCTCAAATGTAAAATGAAAGTGATAATTACATCTACTTCTCAGTTATAAGGATAACTTCTTGTTATAAGGATAAAATGAGGCAATATTTGTCAAAAGTACTTAGAATTGTATCTAGCACAGAGAAAGAGGAATCATAGAAATGTTTATCGTTGTTTAGTCATTTCAGTTAAGTATGATTCTAACCCCATTTGGGTTTTTTTGAGCAAAGATACTGGAGTGGTTTTTCATTTCCTCCTCCAACTCATTTTATAGATAAGAAAATGAAGCAAACAGGGTTAAGCGACTTGCCCAGGGTCACACAGTTATTAAATGTCTGATGCCCAAATTGAAGGAAAGTTTTCCTTACCACAAGCCCATTGTTCTGGACTCTGTAGCACCAACTGCCTCTAATGAATGAGTACTCATTCTGGTGAGGTCAGAGGTCACAAATTTATCTGGTAGGAAGAGATCCTTTTTTAATTCCTTAGGGCTAGGAGCAGAACTGTAATTTTAATTGTTTTTATAAAGTGAACACTGTTAATCTGTCTTAAGTAGTTTTCTCAGTATGTATACACACACACAAATATATATACATATATATATATATTTATATTTAATGATTTGGCCTTCCATTATTAGGTGATAAAGAACCCCATAATAAGTTATAAAGTCTAATGGTGTAAAGTCAGGTTGACTGGGTTAATTTGTCTTTGCAAACTGAATGTCACCAGATATGAGCTCACTGTTCCTGAGGAACCCATTAAATCACGTTGGTTCAGAAGGTGGAGGGACTCAATGCACTCCTACTGTTTCAAGAAAATATGATGCACATACAGATTTAGATCCAAGTATGGAAATTAGACGGCGGGCCCCTCAGGCTTTCTGGCAGCCACTGGGTTATTAAGGAAGGAACAACAGCTGCTCCAGCTATCACTGGAAAAGATGACAGGCAGGGATTAGACCTCATATCCAGTCCAGCTCCTCTTGGAGGATCGACCCAGGCCCCCGACACTGACTGTACCCCCGGTCACATGGAATGTCCCAAACTGAGGCAGATGGAATTCCTGATGAATGAGTTGAAATGGTAGAGGGATAGGAGGGTGGGAGTTGAACGGATTTACTAAGGGGCTTTTCTATGGCAGGCCAACATGAGGGCAGCCAGGCTGCCTTTAGATGTTAACCAGAGGCATTTGTATGCTCTGTCATTCACCCTTCAAAGGAAGGTGTCAAATGTCTTGATGAAATTCCTCTCCCACTTATCCAGACACAGAATCAGTCACCCTGTTGACAAATGACAAAAGGTGAAACTGTTGAGTGGGGCTCAGGATACAAGCGATCCACAGCCACTGGAAGACAAGTTCATGTTGGCAGGAGTTATGATGTCATAATTAGTGCTGGAAAATCCAACTATCAGATCATGGTCAAAGTTTAAAGTGAGGATCTGGAACTGGAAGATTGTAAAGGTAGGAGGGAGGTGGGGGAAACAAGGAGTGCTAAAGAGAAATGAACTCAGACACAGCAGCTTGCTCTTGTCAAAACAACTTAATACAACAACCCAAAGAGTTACATATGGGATATCTGGAAATAAGCGCCACTACAATTACCTGATGATCTCACTGGAAAATGAGCTTCCTCCAAAGGGTAAATGGTATATCAAGATGGAAAGCACAGTCATTCATTCAACAAGCAATTACTAAATGTCTACTCTGTTCCAGATATTGTGCTAGGTGCTGGGAATACAAATAGTCCTTGCCCTCAAGAAACTTGCATTTGATTGGGGGAAAACAATGTGGAAACAAAAAGAAATGTACCTCAATTAATGACAGAATATTGGAAAAGCTCACTTGAATCAATAAAATTATAAAAGAAACTAGATAAAATACATAAAAGATGAAAGGAGAAAAGACAGCTCTAAGACTCTACAAAGAGACTAACTTTCTACCTTGTGAGCCCAGCAGAAAACTGAATTTAAGGGAAACTTCATGAGGAATCAACAAATGCCTAAAAAGTCTTCTAATGCCCAGGAATTGTGAGTTTATCTTTTGGCCACAAGCACTCTCTAAATTTGAGTCCATTTGCTCCCATAATGCACAAATATGCAAGGCATGAGTATATCCTTACTTTTGGGGGGGGATGTTCTGTAACAACAGTAATATACACATATATGTGTACATATGTGTGTGTATATATATATGTATATGTATATCTGCTTAATAAATGCCCTCTCTAAAAGCTAATTAACACTGGCTGATATCAACAGGGACCACAGTGGTGGATACTTATGAAGAAAGTAATAGAAACTCTATGGACCTATAGAGTTACCCTTGGATCTGTGAGTAGTAATATCAGCTGTCCTCTGAGGAATCTATCCTAGCAGTGTGAGTGGGAGTAGGGGAAGATTGTGTTGGTGACTCATGACACACTTTAAAGCATAATCTGCATTATTATTACTTTTTCCACCAAAAATCAACAAGAAAATAAATCAAGTCCTGATTTGTAGCATTTGCTGATTTCTTAGTTATAAATACTCATACTAAAAATTTAACAACCCTTTCTTGGCCATTATAAGCTGGCTCCAGCACACCACTTGAGTCAGAGTAGTAACCACAGAAAAGTTACACTATAGGAAGATACAAAGTAATTTCTGATAAGAAATTGTTAGATTATTAGCAACTGAAGAGCTATAGATAAGCTTTTTGAAGGAGGTTCTACTTGTGTTGAGCTTTGATGTTGTATTCTATGAGATGGAAGTAAGGAAAGAGTGCACTCTCAAAATGGAGGCAATTTAAGTAAAGGGGTGGAGATGTATGTAAGGAAAAGCAAGCAAATCAGTTGGGCTGGGATATAGCGTGCTTGAAGGAGAGAACTCCTGGAAAGTTGGGATTATGACGGGCTTTAAAACTCAGAAGCAAAGAGTTTATATTTTATTCTGAAGGAAAGAGGGAGCCAAAAGAACTGGCCTCTAGCTTTTAGTTTTGCCCATACCATTAATTTACTTTTGGGCTTTTCTGGTCCATTTTGCTCATTTTTTATATGATGGATTATCCAGCCTTACATCAAGTTTTTCTGAAAGAAATTAGAATGTGCCAAGCAAGTCATACCATCACCATCACCTTTATTATCCCTATCTCTAGGTCCAAATGGAAACTTACCAGAACCCTGAACTTGAGAGCCTTGGGGATAGCAATTCCACTATTTCCCTCCTCACTCTACACCTGACCGATCACCTGCCGTGCTTCTCGCCCAAGTCTTGCAGCCATTATTAAAGGGAATAATTATTGTGAATAAGGAGCCTTGTCAATGACTAGTGATTACTGTTGAAGTGAGTAAACCCTGGGAATGGAAGCACTCCCTGCCTCTCACTTCCTAATTCCAAACTGATCTTGCTTCAATCCAGCCCCTCTTCTCTCCCAGCCATCATCTCAGAAAGCAAATTCTGTGGTGATGAGTCCTAGCAATTGTTTCTGTGGGTATTATGGCCCAGAAAAGAAAGTCCTTACCACCAAAAGCCTTGACACTCTCAAATGGTTCAATAACAAAAATTGATTTTGATAAAGAAGTGTTACCATTTTCTTTCTTTCTTTCTTTCTTTTTTTGCTTCACCCTAAGGGCTATGAGACCTTTTCATGTGACTGTTTCTAAAGTCTTGAATTGAAAATTTAACAATTTACTCTCATAAGAATTAATTTGATACCTGCCAACTAGGGGAGAAGGTAGAGGGAAGAAGTGGAAAATTTGCAACAAAAGGTTGTGCAAGGGTCAATGTTGGAAAAATTACCCATGCATATGCTTTGTAAATAAAAAGCATTAATAAAAATTAAAAAAAGAAATTACATTAAAAAAAATTGATTTGAGCAGGCTCCAGTACATCCTTGGAAGCAGAAGTCACGACTTGTACATCATAAATAATTGTCAGGATAGAAATACTTGAATACATGATGGCAATTCTCATCAAAGAAGCAGAAGAGTATGAGTGATAGAAAACAAAAACCTCCATATACCTCAATTTATTCAGTTATTTTCCAATGGGTGGATGCCCATTTAGTTTGTGATTTTTTGTCATTACAAAAAGAAGGGCTGCTATAAAATTTTTTGCTCATAATAATCCTTTTCTTTTATCTCTATTTTCTTGGGTATAGATTTAGTATTGGTATTATTACTAGGTCAAATGGTTTGTACAGTTTAATAACTGTTGGAGCATATTTCCAAATTGCTCTCCAGAATGGCTAGATGAATTCACAGTTTCAACATAGGCACATTAGTATTCCTGTTTTCTCACAGTTCCTTCATCATTCACCATTTTTCTTTATGTCAACTTTGCAGATCAGATGGGTGTGAAGTAGAAACTCTAAAGTGTTAAAAGGATAAATGTTGAACAGATAGAAAAAGAAGCAGTGATCATAGAGAGCCAGAATGAGTTCCTCAAAAATGGTCTAAACTTCTTTCTTTCTTTTCTTTTGAATAGGGTTACTAGATTAGCAGAGATGAGAAATCATATATTTCACCTACATTTTATCAAAGGATCTGGAAGAATTTCTCATTCTATGCTCATAAAAATGCAGAGTTGTAGGGGTTAGCTAAAAGGCACAATGTAAAAAGGACCTGTTTTCCTATTTGACTTCAGACATTTAACATTTACTAGCTGTGTGACCCTGGGCAAGTCACTTAATCTCAATTGGATTGTCTCCCAAAATGTATATATATATTTGAAGGGGCTCAATGATAGTTATAATTAGGGAGACTGAGAACTGATTGGCTATACCCAAGATTAATTGCTAATGGTTCAGTACAAACTTGGAAGAAGGGATCTAGTGGAGTGTCCCAAAAATCTGTGTTTGACCTGTCCATGCTCTTTAATATTTTTGTCAATGACATGGATAAAGGAGTATCTTAGGGAGTAGACATGAAATTTGCAGATGTTACAACGATAGGAAGGATAGCTAACATATACATTGATAGACAGGACTCTAGAGATCTTGACAAATTAGAATATTGGGTTGAATCTATTAAAATGAAATTAATTAGGGAGAAATGCAAAACATTATACTTGTTATTTGAAGAAAATCAGTTTCACAAATTCAAGTTGGGAGAAGTGTGATTGGATGGGCATTTGTCTGAAAAAAGATTCAGATATGTTTATAAGCTTAAATCTCCATATTAGTCAATTAAGCCTTGACAGCAAAAAAGAATTAATGCAATTGTAATCTGCTTTGAGAAAACATATACAGTCTAGGACCAGGGAGATTATAGGTTCATAGTACTTTGTCTTAGTTTTCACACAGAGTTTTGTGTTCAGTTCTGGGCAGCACATTTTAAAAAGGACTTTAATTAACATTGGGCTTGTTAAGAGATGCACGTTTACCAAAGATCCCAGCTTTTGGGATAAGAACTTACTGTTTGATAAAAATTGCTGGGAAAATTGGAAACTAATATGGCAGAAACTAGGCATTGATCCATACTTAACACCATACACCAATAAGGTCAAAATGGGTTCATGACCTAGGCATAAAGAATGAAATTATTAATAAATTAGAGGAACATAGGATAGTTTACCTCTCAGACCTGTGGAAGGGGAAGGTTTTTATGACCAAAGCAGAACTAGAGATCATTACTGATCACAAAATAGAAAATTTCGATTATACCAAACTGAAAAGTTTTTGTACAAACAAAACTAATGCAGACAAGATTAGAAGGGAAGCAATAAACTGGGAAAATATTTTTACAGTCAAAGGTTCTGATAAAGGCCTCATTTCCAAAATATATAGAGAATTAACTCTAATTTATAAAAAAATCAAGCCATTCTCTAATTGAAAAATGGTCAAAGGATATGAACAGACAATTCTCAGATGAAGAAATTGAAACTATTTCTAGTCATATGAAAAGATGCTCCAAGTCATTATTAATCAGAGAAATGCAAATTAAGACAACTCTAAGATACCACTACACACCTGTCAGATTGGCTAAGATGACAGGAAAAAATAATGATGATTGTTGGAGGGGATGCGGGAAAACTGGGACATTGATGCATTGTTGGTGGAGTTGTGAACGAATCCAACCATTTTGGAGAGTAGTTTGGAACTATGCTCAAAAAGTTATCAAACTGTGCATACCCTTTGATCCAGCAGTGTTACTACTGGGATTATATCCCAAAGAGGATATAATATAATATAAAGAAGGGAAAGGGACCTGTATGTGCACGAATGTTTGTGGCAGCCCTTTTTGTAGTGGCTAGAAACTGGAAACTGAATGGATGTCCATCAGTTGGAGAATGGCTGAATAAATTGTGGTATATGAAAATTATGGAATATTACTGTTCTGTAAGAAATGACCAACAGGATGATTTCAGAAAGGCCTGGAGAGACTTACACGAACTGATGCTGAGTGAAATGAGCAGGACCAGGAGATCATTATATACTTCAACAACAATACTAGATGATGACCAGTTCTGATGGATCAGGCCATCCTCAGCAACGAGATCAACCAAATCATTTCTAATGGAGCAGTAATGAACTGAACTAGCTATACCCAGAAAAAGAACTCTGGGAGATGACTAAAAACCATTACATTGAATTCCCAATCCCTATATTTATGCACACCTGCATCTTTGATTTCCTTCACAAGCTAATTGTACAATAATTCAGAGTCTGATTCTTTTTGTACAGCAAAATAATGTTTTGGTCATGTATACTTATTGTGTATCTAAGTTATATTTTAATATATTTAACATCTACTGGTCATCCTGCCATTTAGGGGAGGGGGTGGGGGGGGTAAGAGGTGAAAAATTGGAACAAGAGGTTTGGCAATTGTTAATGCTGTAAAGTTACCCATGTATATATCCTGTAAATAAAAGGCTATTAAATAAATTTAAAAAAAAAAAAAAAAGAGATGCACGTTTAGGATGATTAAGAACCAAGAGATCACAGCAGAAGAACTTTGGTTAAAGGAAGGGAATAACGGTTAGCTCACTGGTGAGAAGATTTAGGCCATCCCATGCTAGGAAGAGTCAGAGTTATTGTCTGAGCAAGCAGAAAAGAAATCTTATGATGGAAAATATGATCAAAGAGTCTGAAGAAGTGAGAGATGAGGTAAATCAGTGTTTAAGAACTTGAAAAGAAAGAAAATAAATATAGGATTGGAGGAGGCATTCAGAATAGGAATCAGAGGCAGGTCAGTGTATCAGATAAGGGTAATGGGGATGGGAATTGGAACTAAGAAATCAACACTAGAGAGAATCACTTACATATGAGACTAGAATGAGCACTCCAGAAATGCATATGGTGCATTTGGGCTTCCAATCTTTTCATATATTCTTTGGACTAGTCTTTTACATGAGAGTGCGCTCTGTTGGCACCTCTAACAATGTCTTTCAGCTTTATAGTTGATCAATACCAACAGCTTTTCAACATCTTTTTCTTGGGATTCCTTCTTCTATTTCCTGTATATATTTTATATATAAAAATTTTTAAATTTTTTATATTTTATATATATATTATAACTTGGAGCTATGATTTATAATGATAATAGCCAGCATTTATTTAACACTTTAAGGTTTGTAAAAAACTATTTTACACATATTATCTCACTGAGTCCTCACAACTCCTGGGAGATGGCTCACATAGCTATTATCACATAGCTATTAAGTGTCTGAAGAAGGATTTGAATGTAGCTCTTGCTGACTCCTAGACTAGCACTCTAATCAATGTGCCACTTAAATTCAGAGGGCACTTTTTCTGATGATGAAATTTGAAGTACACTCCATGTTTTAGCCTGTATGTGTAATTCTTATCCATGTTTGCCCAAGACTAGACTTTGACAACACATTTAAAATAATGGAAAAGAAAGAGAGAAAATATTCTTCAGACTTTTGACAAGAATTTATGGTAAAATTAGAATTTGCCTTTCTTGGTTGTTCACATGCTAGTTATGTGATTGCTTGTGTGTTGAACAGACACCTGGCTCATTCATCTGTAGATTATGTCAATGGGCTCTGGAGTAATTACAGCTAGTTAGGAAATAAGAGACAATGTAATTGAGTGGGAAGTGTAAAGGTTCATATTCAGGAATCTTGAGTTCCTACAACTGTCAGACAGGTAATCCTGGCCAAGTCATTTAAGCGCTGTGAGCTCCAGTAAAATGGTAACAATAACAGTTGCACTTCTTACTCCACAGAGCTGTTGTGAGGAAAAGTCCTTTATAACATGATTATCATTATTATTCCTCCTTCTTCTTTCACTCCTCCTTTTCCTTCTCTTGCTGCTACTACTACTACTGTCACTATTATTATTACTCTTATTACTACTGGTGCTGCTGCTACTATTACTACTACTACTATTGCTATTGTTATTACTACTACTTTTATTATTCCCATCACTATCACTACCATTACCACCACTACCATCACTCCTCCTCTTCTTGCTACTATTGCTGCTACTACTACCACCACCACCACCACCACCACCAACACTACTACTATTACTATTACTACAACAACTATTACTTCTACTGTTGCTACCACTACTGCAACTATTATACTACTACTACCACTACCACTACCACTACCACTATTACTACTACCACCCACTACCATGCACACACCATTACACCACCACCTGCTACTGCTACTATTACTACTACACACAATCTACTACTTACATGCTCGCCTGCTGACTCTACTGCACTAGCTACTACGCTACACTGCTACACTACTACACAGCATGTCTACTGGTTAAGCACTACTACACACTGCTACTACGCATCACTGCACTAGCTGCCAGCGGCTACTCACTGGCATCACATCGCTACCACTGCACCACTACTACGCACTACTGCTGCTGCACACACACCTGCACTACACTACCAACCTGCAACTCTGCTTGCTGCACCTAGCTGCTACTATGCTACCAGCATGCACCACACTACTCGCATTACTACTCACACAAGCTACACGCTGCTAGCTATACTCACTACCGTGCCAGCATGCTACTCAACTACTACACTGTACTGCACATATGCACGCACGCACATTACTTATCTGCTGCTGACCATACTGACTGCTCTGCTGCATGCTACAATTCGCAAGCTACTCACATTTACTCAGCTACACTGTTACTCTACTTACTGCTACCATCATCACACATCCTACACTCACTCGCTGCTTACCTACATCCACAATTACTAACCATTACTACTGCTGCTACTACTACTACTTACCATACTACCACTACTACTCACATATAGCGTACTAACCTATTACTACTAACTGGCTAACGCTACTAGCTACTTCATATCTTGCACTACATGACATTACCTACTACTGCATTACTACTATGACATACATACATACTCACTACTGCACTGCTCTGCCAGCTGCTACTGCTACTACTCTACATACTATACTGCTCTGCGCTGCTACACCACTACTACTGCTCTGACCACCTACTACACACCATACTACTACTGCTATACTGCCAACCACAATTACTCTACACAAGCAATTCACTCTTATCTACTGTGTACACATTTGCTATAACAACATTGCTAGCTAACTTCTGCATACTTTTCTATACTACTATCCTAATCTACTATACTACTATACTATACGTGCTAGCAAAACTCTGCATATCTAATACATACTTATCTCACACTACCTCACTCAGCCTAAATCGAGATCTTAGCTCTACTCTATTACTACTACATTCAACATTAACTATTATCATCTACACTTCATTACAAGGCTACTACTATTTACTAAGTGTTTGCTGCTGAACTATCTTTACTACTACTTACTGAGTCCAGATACTCATCCTACTACTATGCATACATAATACCTGCCTATGGACTCATTAACTTTCACTATCTAACAAGCAACTAATCTTGCAATCTAATTTTGCCTAATTGACATGCACAGTATCTTGTACATCTATCTTGTTTCCATCTTATACTATGTCTAGTATCATATGACTGAATGATTATGCTGCTCTGTGCCTATCTCATCTATTCAAGCTAAACATTCACAACCTCTACACTCATTCAAGGAAGAATATTTCTAATAGCTTAAATACTATCTGAGATCCTGAGACATTATCTATGTCATTACTAATAGATCAGTTCAGAATCTCTATCCGTAATTTAATAGAAGCTGAACAACTTTTCTCAATTTGTAAAATGAAAATTTGTTAAAGGCTTCTAGTTATGAATCATCTATATCCTCTATTTTTTTGATTCTGACCATCTTAGATCATATGAGTCATAGATAAAATATACACTTTAATATTGTGGCAGAATCAACTTAGATCTGCAAACATAAAGCAATCATTAGCTTGAAGGTTATTTATCTCAATAATCTATGTATGGGTTTGAAACCTGACTCTAAGGACTGAGTAGGTATGAATCTTGAGTGGATGTGGAGACATCCTTTTCCATGAGCTAAATTTCAGGTAATTTTTCTAAGAAGAAGATTGTCTTAAAATCTACAAATCAACAGATGAATCAGGATACTACAAATTATTAGCCAATGCTACAATGTTATAGCAATAGAATGCTAACAAAAGTAAAATTATGTAACATGAATTCTGGCTGTAAGAATGTAAAGGGCACTCAATTTTTTTTTAAAAAAGGTTTTTTTTTTTGCTAGTTTTAAAACTAGCAAACGACTATGTATATCTATCTAGGTATGACCATACACATATTTGTTTACTGAATGCTCTGACCATTTTCTTAGTAGTCAATAAATGACTGAACGAAAAAGCATATAATAATCACTTAATATGTTCCAAGAATTCTCCTAAACTTTAGACATTCAAATGCAAAAGCAAAATCAAAGAAAGCACTTGCTCTCAAGGAGCTTATTTTCTAATAGGGGAATGTAATATTTGGGTTTGGAAAGTTATAGGGATGGTAAATGAAGTCTGAGGTGAAGTGGATGACATGTCTTTTACCATGGCAATTCTAGTGTTAATTTGGTTCTAAAACTGGAAATTGGGGGAAGGCGTGGCAAAGTCAACCAACTAATCAATCTAAAACATTTATTAGGGGCCAGGCTAGCATTCATAGTCTAATGAGTAAGACAACGTACAAACAAAAATGTACAAATATGGTACAGGAAAAATAGCAAATAATTAACGGTACTCAAAGAAGGCACTAAAATTAAGAGGTGTTGGGAAAGGCTTCCTGTAAAAGGTGAGATTTTAGTTGGAACTTGAAAGAAGGCCGTGAAGTCAGTAGGCAGAGCTGAGGAAGAAGTGCATTCCAGGCATTGGGCAGACAGTGAAAATGCCCAGAGCTGGGAGAATGAGAGTCTTCTTGGTAGAATAGCCAGGAGACTGGTGTTGTTGGATCAAAGGATACATGTTAAGAAGTAAACTGTGAAAAGCCTGGAAAGGACTAGATTGTGATGGTTTTAAATGCCAAATGGAGGGTTTTATATTTAATTCTGGGGCCAGAGGCAACCACTAGAATTTATTTACTGTATAACTGGGTGTATGTAACATGGTCGGGTCTTCAATTTAGGAACCATATTGTTGGCTGAATGGAAGACATATTGTAATGGGGAAAGACTTGAGACAAGTAAACTCACAAGAAGATTGTTGCTATACTCAAGATGTGAGATGATGGTGATCTACACTAGAATGGTGTCAGTGTGAAAGGAGAAAAGAGATTTTTTAAAGGCTTTGGAAGCAGATTGGATATGGGAGGTGAAGAGACATTTAGGAATTGAGAATGACTTTTAGTTTATGAACTAAGGGATTGGGAAAAATGGTATTGCCCTCTCCAGTTATTAGGGAGGGGTATGTGCATGTATGTGTGTGTGTGTGTGTGTGTGTGTGTGTGTGTGTATTTTCCACTGCCTAAGAAGTTATGATTTTGAAGTTGTAGCTTCAATGTTTCAAAGTAGATGGAAAAATATGGCTAATGCAGAAATAAACTTTGCATGATTTTACTTAGACAATAAGTATCATATTGCTTACTTTCTCAATGGGTGGGGAAGAAGGAGAAAATTTACAAATGAAAAATTTTAAAAAGAATGTTAAAAATAAAATAAGAAAAGAAGATTAAAAAGAACAAAAGAGAAGAAAAATTGGGGTGATCTAGCTTGATCATCTGAAAACACGGATTAGAGGAGGAACTGAAAGGGTCATAGTTTAAAAGTCTGAAGAACCCTGGAGGAGAAGCTCTGACTCTTCATAAGCTGAAAACCAGCTTCCTTGAATGAATCAAATAAACTTTTAAAAAGTGTAGACCTCCAATAAGACTACATAGAAAAATTAATTGATATAACTTTTTGAATCCTGTTCATGTATTCAGATGGCATTACTGAACTGCTACTTTTAGGGCAAGGAATTGTAATTGATGTTTCCTGTAGTAGAGATGTGCGTTGTTAGGAAGTCATCTTACTCCATCTTTATGCATTTTGTAAGGGATAGGCTGTGTGAGGATCATGGAGTCAGCTGAGAGTCAGAAAATGCTTTTTCTTTTTTAAATTAAAGTGTTTTATTTTCAAAACATATGTATGAATAATTTTCAACAATTACTCTTGCAACCTTGTGTTCCAAATTTTTTTCCCTCCCTTCCCCTAAAGCCCCCTCTCCTAGACAGCAAATAATCCAATTTATGTTAAATATGTGCAATTATTCTACACGTATTTCCACCATTATCATGCTGCACAAGAAAGATCAGATCAAAAAGGAAAAAAAAATGAGAAAGAAATCAAAATGCAAGCAAACAACAACAAAAAGAATGAAAATACCATATTGTGTTCCATACTCAGTTCCCACAGTCCTCTCTCCCTTCACTTCATAGTGCAGATGGCTCCACTGGAATTGGCCAGAATCATCTCATTGTTGGAAAGAGCCACATCAATCAGAATTGATCATCATATAGTATTGTTGTTGCCATGCAAATGATCTCCTGATTTTATTAGCTTTACTTAACATCAGTTCATGTAAGTCTCTCCACGCCTTTCCAAAGTCATCCTGCTTATCATTTCTTATAGAACAATAATATTCCATAACATTCATATGCCATAGCTTATTTAGCCGTTCTCCAACTGATGGGCATCCACTCAGTTTCCAATTTCTTGCCACTAGAAAAAGGGCTGCCACAAACATTTTTGCACATGTGGGTCCCTTTCCCTCTTTATGATCTCTTTGGGATACAAGCTCAGTATAAACACTACTGGGTCAGAGTATGCACATTTTTTTTTTTTTCAGCCCTTTGGGAATTGCTCTCCAGAATGGTTGAATTAGTTCACAACTCTACCAACAATGTATAAGTATCCCAGTTTTCCCACCTCCCCTCCAACATTATCTTTTCCTGTCTTCTTAGCTAATCTGAGAGTTGTATAGTGGTACCTCAGAGTTGCCTTAATTTGCATTTCTCTGACTAATATTACTAGAAATGATTTCAATTTCTTAATCTGAAAATTGTATGTTTATATCCTTTGACCACTTATCAATTGGAGAATGATGTGAATTCTAATAAATTTGAATCAATTCTCTATATATTTTAGAAATGAGGCCTTTATTAGGACTCTTGAATATAAAAATTAATCTTGTCTGCATTGTTTTTGATTGTTTTAACTTAATATAATCAAAATTATCCGTTTGCAAGTGCTTTTTCTTTCTGCTTTTTGCTTAGTAGAATATTTGAAGCTCCAATTTGTATTACCTCACTTTAGTTTCATTTTCTAACTAGCCAACCTTAGATAATATGGATATCTTTAATTTTAAAAATACTGAAGGCAGTGGTGTCTCTAAGCTTCAATTCAATTTAACATTGTTGCTGCTGCCACTGTTCTAGACTAGGTGTCAAAGTAGATAATGTGTGGGGCATTTTCCTTGAGGTACTTACTAACTGTATGATACTAAGCAAATCACTTAACCCTATTGCCTCAGTTTCCTCATCTGTAGAATGATTCATAGAAGGAAATGGCAAACCACTTCCAGTTCTTTGCCAATAAAACCCCATTTGGGGTCATGGGACCATGAAGAGTCAGATATGACTAAACAACAAGACTATCCTACGTGCTGAAGCTATCAACACAAATATTTGCTATCTTAAAGGAACTTTCATTCGATTTGTCAGCTGGGAGTAGGAATACAATGATTATTTGTACTGTTCTATATCTACCCACTGACCAAATCCCACTTATCTCAAATTTATGAATCAAATACTTTTTATCTTCAAGAAACTTAAATTCTATTTGTGGGATGGAAATGAGAAAAAAACATTTAAACAAATAGGCAAAATCAAGGTAAATTGAATTGGGAGAAATCATTAAAAACTACAGAGGTGGTTTATGCTGAATCCATATAGCCTCAGACACTTACTTGTTTTTTTTTTCTTTTATTAAAACTTTATTTTCAAAACATACGCATGGATAATTTTTCAGCATTGACCCTTGCAAAACCTTGTATTCCAATTTTTCCCTCCCTTCCCTCACCCCCTCCCCTAGATAGCAAGTAATCCAATATATGTTAAACATAATAAAAATATATGTTAAATCTAATATATGGATACATATTTATACAATTATTTTGCTGCACAGGAAAAATCAAATCAAAAAGGAAAAAATTGAGAAAGAAAATAAACTGCAAGCAAACAACAACAAAAAGAGTGAAAATGCTATGTTGTGACCCATACTCAGTTGCCACAGTCTTCTCTCTGGATATAGATAGCTTTCTTCATCATAAAATCAATGGAACTGGCCTGAATCATCTCCTTGTTGAAAAGAGCCAGATCCATCAGAATTGATCATCCGACAATCTTGTTGTTGCCGTCAGACACTTACTTGTGACCTTGACCTTATTTAACTGCTACCTGCCTCAGTTTCCCCAACTGCAAAATGAGGGTAATGACAACACCTATCTTCCAAAATTGTTGTGAGGATCAAATGGGAAAGCAATTGTAAAGGGCTTAGCATAGTGCCTGGCACAGAGTAAGTGCTATATAAACATCAGCTGCTATTGCTATTATTATTACTATTAAAACCTCAGCTGAGTCCTGAAAGAAGATAAACATTCTGAGAGACAGTGATGAGAGAGAGTATACCATAGGCATGAGGAATGGCTTGTGGAAATAACGTAGAGATGAGAAGTGGAATGTTGTTTTTGAAACAGTTACAGTCCAATTTGGCTGAAACACAGAATGAATGAAGTAATTTGGGGTAAAACTGGAAAGATCAGCTGGCTCTAGATCGTAGAGCTCCTTGAAGTCAGGTTAGGGTCTTTGCAATAGGCAAGAGGGAACCACTGAAGAAGTTTGAGCAGGGGAGCCACATGGTCTGATCTATACTTCAGGAAGTTGATTTTGTCAGTTGTGTGGAGGTTGGATTGGAAAGGAAAGACAGGAAAGTGGGAATTTAACTAGGATGCTATTGAAAGAGGAGAGGGGAGAGGTGTTGAGAGCCTGAATTAGAGTAGTGGTCACGTGACTGGACATACGGGGATGGAGCTAAGAGTCCCTGAGTTGTCAGCAACTGATTGCCAGAGCCCTGATCACTCATCCTTTTCCTTTTGCTTGGTTTTGAATTCCTCCTGCCTTATTCCTTGGCAAGTGCCTTTTGCCATGGGCAAAAGGAAGCAAAGGGTGGAGGAAATGTTCAAAGGAGGGGCTGGTTCTGAGGAGAGGTTTGTCCCATTTAAGCCTAAAGCAGGGAGGGCCAAAGTGGCTTAGGCATTTACCAAAATGCTTCTTCCTCTAACTGTAAAAAAAATAAATTCTTAGGATCTTTCTTCAGTAAATCAGCCAGGCTGTGAAGAAGTGTTTATGGAGCATGAAGTCATTGCACTTTCTTGCTCCCATGTCAGTACTTGGTATGCTGTTGAGGGAGAAGGGCCTCTAGCAGATGGAACACCTGAGACCAATTTAACAATTCAGGCAAAGTTCCCACCTCCTGTCCAACTTAACTATTTAATAAAGTCTTCTATTTGCACATCAATGTACTTGACTAGCCACGGGCTCTTTACCAAGCATGTCCAGATGTCTATAAAAAAAAGAGGGGGCAGATATGGTTTCTTCAATTTTACAGATAGGGAAACTGAGGCTGAGGTCATCGAAGAGGCTGAACATTAAGGAAATGGTATTTAGTGCAGGGAATTCAGGCTTCAGGCCAATGTTGCTTGGTGTTAGTGTGACTGATGTATGAGCACATAATATATATATATATATATGCATATATATATATATATATATATATTAGAAGATACATATAGGATATCTTAGAGAATAAAGTCATGAGCTCATAAGACTGATGAAGAGAAGGAAGAAGCCTCAAGCAGTGGCATAATTAATAACAATAGTTAGCATTTATATAGTGTCTACTGTGTTCCAGGCACTATGCTAAGTGCTTTACAATTGTTACTTCGTGTGATTGATTCAACAACTTGGGGAGGAACTGCTGTTATTAATCCACTTTTACAGATGAGGAAACTGAGGCAGACATGTTAAGTGATTTGGCCAGGGTCAAACATCTGGCATGTGAGGCAAAATTTGAACTCAGGCTTTTCTGACTCCAGGTCCAGGTGGATCACTGGACCAATTAGGTTAATAAGAAGTTGAAAGTATAATTATACCCAGCCTCTAATTTAGTTCTAAGTCTATGCTCTTGTTATTGTAATAGATACTTGTTTCAACATCACACTCCCCAAAATGTAAGACATTATGGGTAAATGCATGTAATAATCACTCGTATTGAAATAGAATCAAATATCTTGAAAATCTTATATATGTTTACTTTTGGTAAAATACCTATTGTTTGTATTTTTTGGGGGGGCAGTGGAGGAAATAAGGGATTGGAGCAAAAGGTAGAGAAAAAAGCATAGGGCATAAAGCTTTGGAGTTGGAGGACCTAGTTTCACCTCCTACTTCTGATATAAATAAACTAAGTGTGTGGCAGTTAGCCACCTTGGGTGATAGAGAGCTGAATCGGGTAGATCTGAATTCAAATCTAGCCTCAAATACTTGCTTTGTGAGGACCCTAGATAAGTCACAACTTTTGTCAATTTTAGTTTTTCTCATCTGTAAAATGGGTGTAATAATAGCACTCCAATTGGATTGTGTGAGAATCCAATGAAATAATATTTGTGAAGCCCCAAACTTTGAATTTCTACATAGAAAATGCTAAATAAATGCTATTACTACTAGCTATAAAAAACCTCCAAGTGAACAAGGTCAAATTTGAATTCAAATCCTCCTAACTTTAGGGTTGGTGCTCCATCCACTGTACCACTGTACCTATTATAAATATTCTTGATTATGCTTCTGGTCTTAAGCCCTGACCTAGACTAGGGGAGAGGGATTCAAAGAACTTTTTTATATGTTCCTCTAATGGGTGGGATGCTAATGGCTATCTATTGCTGGTAGGATATTTCTCTAGAAAAAGTGGCTTTGTGGATAAGTCCCTGAGACTCTCCTATGGTGGAATGGTAGAGAACGTGATTGGGTTCCTAAGTCTTCCCCACATTGCCACCATCCCCTCTCTGGGCAGAATTTCTGGGCATTCCCTTTAAAGGGCAGAATCAGGCCCTTTAAAGAGCACACATGATCCTCCAGAAACTTCTGCAGAGTAGATAATGGCAACATGAATGGACTGAAGGACAAGACAGGGATTCCTTCCAGGAAAAAAGGGTACGTGCATAACCCCAATAAGGCATCTCTGTTCCCATTGGGCAACGTGTAAAGAGCTCTCCCATCAAGTTGGAAAATTATTTCTCTTACATGTTAACTACTGTCTTCTAGAGCAAAACTTCTTAAACTGTGGGTTGTGATCCCATATGAAGTCATATAACTGAATGTGGGGCCATGAAAAATCTGGCAACCATAAAAGGTTTCTGAATGTGACAACCAAAAATTAATTCAAAATCAAACACATAAAACATATAATGAATCTGAGGTGTTTCTGGCAGTGCTTGTCTGTGTTGCCTCCCCTGAGTTCATTATGGCCTATAACATGATATGTATTATTCACTGCACATACATTGATGCTTCTAGAAACACCTCATCTTAGTCTCAAGATGGGGTCACAAAACTTTTTCTAGCAAAAGTGGGTTGTGATTGGAAAAATTTAAGAAGTTCTGTTCTAGAGCAGGGGTTCCTAATCTGGTTCCTCCCCCTATCACAATCAAATATTTTGACAACTTTATTTCAATATAGGGACTGCTAGGTGGCACAGTGGATAGAAAGCTGGGCTTAAAGTCTTTCTGACTCCTTTATCTGAGTTCAAATCCAGCCTCAGGCACTTATTAGCTATGTGACCCTGGACAAGTCACTCAATTTTGTTTGCCTCAGTTTCCATCTGAAAAATGAGCTGGAGAAGGAAATGGTGAAGCAGTCCAGTATCTTTGCCAAGTAAAGCCTAAATGGGGTCACAGGGAGTCAGACATGAATGAAATGACTGGACAACAACAAATTTTAATATATCTAGTTTCCTTTGTTCTCATGTATTTTAATTTATGGATTTAAAAACATTACGTCAAGAAGTGGTACGTTAGACTTCCAAAAGATTTATGAAGGTTAATAGATGTGTGAACTCAAAGGATTTGCTAAAAAAGGTCACAAAGTCTGATCTGAGGGGCTTTTGGAATCTATTAGAATGTAAGTTTCTTGAGGGATGGGATTGACCCACTTTTGTTATTGTATCTTCAATGCCTAGCATCTAGTAGATATTTAAATGTTTTTAAGAATTCATTTATTTATTCGATGAACTACAGATGGCTTGTTACAAATGATATACCTAAATGCCATAGAGAGTAGACATTCCTGATATTAAAAACATATGCATCTGTAAAAGAGCAATATTCAAAAGCATCCCTCTTAGGCTCCATCTTCCTGTTTATATCCTAGGTGGTTGTCTTTCTTTCCTGTGAAGTGAAGTTGACCAATTAAGTTCTACTTGCACAAAGCAGTGTGGATCACCCTCCCTTCCAAATCACCTTGTCCAAAGGAAAATTAGGATGGAGTGGGGAGTATGAGGTGGGTGGGGCTGAAGGGTTTGGGTGATTGAGTTCCACCATTTCCGTTTTGTGGGTGCAGGGGAGAGATCTTTCAGAGTTCACCCTGACCTTTTAAACTCCAGCCAGCCCACTAAGCTGGTTCTCACTTGAGTTCCTCTTCTAACCACAAAAGTCCTTTTCTTTCTCCTTGGAAGTATGGAGGTTTGCCATTAGCCACATCTGCCTGAAACTCTACTTTGTAAACTCTGTTTGAATCTGGGTTCAGCTCATGTATTGAGGTAGTTTAGCAAACAAATAACTCCACCAACCGTTAATAATCCTGTCAGTTTTGCCCTGAGGTATTTTATATTCACCTCACCCACCCAGTTAAATTAAATTAAAATCAGGCTCTTCTCTGCCTGGCTGAAGATTAATGGGCCTACATCTCTCTTCTTTGAAAACATGTAATCTTCATGTCCAAGGAAGAAATACAACAGCTTATAAATTATATGCACTCATTAGAGAAGATGGTGGCTACATCCAGAGATCTGCTCTTAACACTGGGGGGTTTGGGTGGTCGAGCTGCAACATCAGAAGGTAGGTATCTTTTGGGTTAACAAACAACAGAAGTTCTTGGAAACTGTCAGAGTTAGGGTTAAAGGAGAGTCTAGGAGACTGAACTGAAGAGAGGAGTTATTTTAAACCACTTTTTAATTATTTTTAACCACTTGTGGTTTCTTTTGTGCCCTTTTAAAAATGTTTCATAGATACTACTTTTTTTTTTTTGAAACATCACTGTTACCTTCACAGTCTCCTCTTCATCCCCCCCCCCCCATATTGTAACACTCCTTGTAACAAATAGGAACAATAAAAAAAAATCAATGCATTGTGTTTGAAAATGTATGTTTGAAAAATGATTCCCTACTTATAGTCCACCTCCTCTTTGCTGAGACACAAAAGATGTTTCTCTTTCATTCTTCTCAAGTTTGTGGTTTTCTTCTATTGGAGAATTTTTTGGAGAGTAAGAAACAGACTGTGATATTCTCCACAATGCCAACTGAGAATATAGCCAACAGTATAGCTTCTAATGAGCTGGAGAAGGAAATGGCAAACTATTCTAATATCTTTGCCAAGAAAACTCCAGATGGGGTCAGGAAGAGTCGGGTACAATTGAGATGACTGAACAGCAGCTTCTAAAAATAACTATAATAACAATAATCAGCATTTAAATAGCAATTTAAAGCTTGCAAAAATCATTCTCTCTCTCTCTCTCTCTCTCTCTCTCTCTCTCTCTCTCTCACACACACACACACACACACACACAAACACACACAAACACACACACACACACACACACACACACACACACACACCTCAGTTGATCTTCACAAAAACCCTGGAATATAGGTGTTATTATCACTCCCATTTTACATATGAGAAAACAGAGGCAGACAAAAAATTAAATGATTTGCTAAGGGTCACAGAACTAAGGGTCTGAGATTGGATTTGAGCTCAACTCTTCCTCAGTCTTATTCCAGTGTTCTATCCATTATTCTGGCAATTGTTGCAAACTTCTCTGAGATTATGAAAGGCTTTGAATGCCCTTTGAATAGAGGATTTTGGATTCGATCTGGATAGTAATAGAGAGCCACTAGAATTAACTGAGTATTTGGGAGATGTGGTCAGACTTTAGTTTTAAGAAAACATTTGGTGGCTGAATGGAGGATGGAATGAAGTGGGAAGAGACTTGTGGCAACTTGAGTTTTAAGAAAACACTTGGTGGCTGAATGGAGAATGAACTGAAGTGGTGAGAGACTTAATGGTGGGCATAGGTACCAGCAAGCTACTGCTGAAGCAATGCTTTCCTGCACCAAGGTGATGACAGTGTCAGAGGAAAGAAGGATTTATTTGAGAGATATCACAGAGTTAAAATTGAGAGACTTTGGCAACAATTTGGATTTGGGAGGGGTGTTGCTAAGAGATAGGGAGGAGTTGAGATTGACTAGCAGGATGGTATTGACCTTGCCAATTATAGAGAAGTTCAAGGGGTGGGGGTGATTTTAGAGTTTACTTTTGAAAATGTTGAATTAAGCTATCAATTAACATCAAATTCGAGATATTTGAAAGATACTTGAAATTGTAAGACTGGAAATCAGCAGAAAGATTAGGTAGGATAGATGGGTTTGTGAGTGTCAGCATAGTGATGGTAATTAAATTCATAGAGCTGATCATCAAATGAAATAGTAATACTTTACAATTAAATTAAAGACAAAAGATTACTGGTAATTTTGGAGAAGCAGTTTCTTGAAATAATGAATTAAAAGCCAGATTATAAAGAGTTAAGAAGATAGTTTGAGGAGAGTGGAGGCACCTGTTATAGATGAGTTTCTCAAGGAATTTAACCTCAGAGGAGTTATCCTGAGAAAAGTGAGAATGACTGGTGATGGTCCAGGATGCAATGGATGATCTTGGTATCTTTGATGCCTGACAGAGTACCAAGTGTTCCATAATGCCCCATTGTGCATGTTTCAGCTGTCAGCATGGCCCTTGAAACAAACTGTTTTCATCCTTCCATTGAGTCAGGGGAAATCTTCATCTACTTGGAATAAATATTCCCTTACCTCACCAAGAGATTTGAAGCCTGCTGATGATCTTCAACCTGATTTAACTCAACTGACAAGACACTTTTTACTGGGATTTGGCTGCTGTGCATGCTGCAGCTTTTTGGAGCCCCAGGTGAGAATTGGGTGTAAGTGAACAACAAAGATGGATGGGCAGCCCTGAAAAGGGCTGGTAAGCCCTTAGACCAGCAATAGTAGTGTAGTACATGTGTAGAAATGAATACAGTGTATTGTGGGAGTGAATCCAAGACTGAAGTTTGGCAGTGTGAGTTTAATAATATGATAAGTGGATCAAGTACTCCAGAGAAGAGGACAGTGTAGAGTTGAATTACTTCACCAATGGGTCTAGATAAGGAAAGAGGAGAGAATGGCTAGTACAAGGGTGATGGCCAGAGAGAGAACTGAGGCATCTAGAGAAGGGAAGTCATGACATGGATCAAGAATAGGATTTAGTATGGGAAGGTGGAAGAGGTGGAAAGTAAAAGATCATAGTCAGAAAAGGGTATTTTGGAGTCCTTTATTGGGCAAATTTTTCTAACTCAAACTTCAGCACTATATTTATTGTACTTACTAGTAATCTTGCATGCTCTTAGGGAAGTTATCTATTTTATTGGGTCTTCTAAAGAGCCTTAGCAATGGGCTTAGGAGAGCTGTTTGTTAAATTTGCAATGATGAACTTTTATACATTGGAAATAAGAAAATGCTACCAACCAGGGGTAGATTTATTGTTTTGTTTATTATCTAGGTTTAGGAAAATGATAGAGAAAATGTTAATAATTCAGTTTAACTAAAATTTTATTGACTATATTGCCTCCCATCCCCAAGAGCTGGTTGTTAAACATTTACCAGCATATTTGTGATCTTCATTGATGATGAGATCATTATAAACTCTAGGCATACTGGTAACTTCTGGTAACATTTTACGTGAAAGATATGGCTAAGAGTTAAATGGGAGAATTGGCTTCATGGTCAGTCACAGCCATCATGATGTTATGCTTTATAGGCCCATGTCCTTGTCTATGACCTGTTAGATCTTTCAAAGTAGCTATAAAATTTTCAAATTTTAGAAAAACAATTTCCATTTTAAGCCAGTTCTTACTGGAAACATTGGAAAATAAGATGTAACAATTCATTTAATTAATCTGATTCATAATTAACAAATTCTTTGATGTCTGGTATTTGGGTTCACTGTTATTTTTCTTCACTCTTTGCTTCTAGTTCCTCATAAAACTTTGCAGAACACTGAAATACCATTTGACTGAAATCTTTCATGTTCGGGTCAATTTTATGCAATTCTTTTGCAAGTACATAAATAACCCAATGTTCCCCAGCCAGGATAATTAGCTGTGATGTGGGAGCCAAACAGAGATTATTATTGATAGTTCCAATAGCCTCCATCTTCTCAGGCTCTGGAAAATACAAGTTCTCCCAGTATTATAGCATACCCCTCTCCTTTGCACAGATGGTTCCATTCAGATCACAGATGCCTCAATGGAAAACTTTGGGACAAAGTAGATTTGTTTTTCTGCCCTCATTTTCTTGTCACGAATTAAAACACTTTGTCCAGGGTCTGACAAATATTCAGCAGCTAGGCAAAGCTTCCTTTATCTACTCTGTCATCTTAGGACAAACTTTTCACAATTTCATGATGATCTAGGGTTCGGAAGGCTATAACCAAGGTTGAAGTCTTGGATAGAGAGAGTGACTTACCTATAGCAGGATGGCCAAGTACTTATAAAATATGACTTAAGATCCAATAGATAATATATGCATTAATATTCAATTCCTATTCCTAGTAGAAAGACTTTTGGAAGGAGTCAATTGAACAGAGTTCAAATCAGACCTCAGATGTCTGCTACTTGGGATCTTGGCGATCCATGGGCTACATTCTCCTCAACTGCAAAATAAGGGAATGGGGCTAGATGGTCTTTGAGATTGCTTTGAAATCTTCTGTGAAAAAAAAAAAAGATTATAAAGTTTTCAGAGAAAGAAATTCAAGGAACATCATTGAGTCTGGAGTCTACAAGCTGATACCATTAATTAGATGATAACATCCCCAAGTACCACATAGTCACCACATAGATAGTGATGTATTTCACTTTCTTTTAGTGGAGTAAAAAGATCACTGAGTACAGGGCCAGAGGGTCTTGTTTGAACATAGACTCTTCTTACTACTTATGTGAACTTGAGATAAGCATTTAAATTCTCTGGACTTCTTTACTCATTGATTAGACTGGATTGGATGAGGTTTTCCAGTATTCCCAGGTGATCAGAACAGTACTATTGACTTAAGGAGTGAAGCTGTGGCCATTTTAGTGGCTGAATTTCTAGTAGGTGTCTATTGGATACTCTTTACTTCTCAGAAGCTGTAGCAGCTGGCTAGTGTCCCTTTTGTTTGGTTTCAAATCTGGGAAGGGAGGACAGTATAGATGTTGAGGAAAAGTAAGACTGATATCCTCTCTGGACTCATCTAAATTGAAAGTATAGCCCTATTAAACTTGAAAGGAAAAACGAGACAGTAGTACCTTGAATGTATACATGGTCATTATTCTGGAAAGATTAAGCTCTGAAAGAGGCACTGCTCTATGCCAGGACATAAATTGCTTAGGGTACTTTCTAATGATCTTTTGAATTTGTGTGTGTGTGTGTGTGTGTGTGTGTGTGTGTGTGTGTGCAAACAGTTTAGAGTTTTGTGAAAGCAAAGGTAGGGATATAATGCTTAGTTTCACCAAATTGGTAGAGGATGGTTTGATTTCATATTCAATGTATAATGGGAAGAATTAAATCTTCCAAAATTGATAGTGGATAATATTATTATGGACTAGAATCAAAAGAAGATTGAATCTTGTAGAGTAACCTTGGCTTTTCTGATGCTATCTGAATATATAACTCTTCTGGTGTAGTGGGAAAATCCTGTATTTCAAGTTAAAATACCCTGGCTCTGCATCCCAGCCCTATCCTAGAATAAGTTAACTTACCTCTCTGAATGAGGGGGTTGGGGCTAAACTAGCTGATTTCTAAGTTCTCAACCAACTCTAAAACCCTTTGAAATTGCTGAAGATCAAGTATCCAGCCCCAGATTATTGTATTATTTAACATGTAATTCCAGAAAACCAGCAAAAATCATCAGTGGAAATGTATCCCATGCTATTTTAAAAGGGTATGCCCTTCTGTAATGGATAGCATGTTTCATCATTAGTCCTCCGAAGTCTTGAATGGTCAATGTACTGATCATTGCTCTAACAGCTTTTAAAATGGTTTGTTTTTAAGATGTTTTTTGAGAAGTCATTTTGTACAATTCTAGACATTTTTTGGGGGGAATTTAGATTTTTTAAAGCTTTTCAGGCATGCTTTTTGGTCAGCATATATTAATATGTATAGTTCAAGAAGGTTTTGCAAGAGTCAATGTTGAAAAATTCCCCATGCATATATTTTGTATATAAAAAGCTATAATAAAAAATAAAATAAAAAATCTACAATTCATGAGCCTCTACTTCTGAGTCTCTTTTACCAAACTTACTAGAGAACACAGTTCAAAGTAAAAAGAATTTAATAAAATAGCGCCCTTCTCAGCAACGAGATCAACCAAATCATTTCTAATGGAGCAGTAATGAACTGAACTAGCTATGCCCAGAAAAAGAACTCTGGGAGATGACTAAAAACCATTACATTGAATTCCCAATCCCTATATTTATGCACACCTGCATTTTTGATTTCCTTCACAAGCTAATTGTACAATATTTCAGAGTCTGATTCTTTTTCTACAGCAAAATAACGTTTTGGTCAGGTATACTTATTGTATATCTAATTTATATTTTAATATATTTAACATCTACTGGTCATCCTGCCATCTAGGGCAGGGGTGGGGGGGGGTAAGAGGTGAAAAATTGGAACAAGAGGTTTGGCAATTGTTAATGCTGTAAAGTTACCCATGTATATATCCTGTAAATAAAAGGCTATTAAATAAATTTAAAAAAAAAAAAGGAAGTACAAAGCTAAGAAAAAAAAATAGCATATAGAAAGATCCACACTAATAATATGGAAATCCCTCCTCCAATACATGGACTTTTCCTTAAACTTTCTTACCACTTGTGAGAGAAGGCACTCACATTGGGAACATATATATTTAGTGCAATTTTCACTCTTATCTGGAATCTCTCATGACTTAATTGTGCCACTTGCTGCATTGATTACTTACTTCATTGGCAATGTCCACTGCTGGACTATTTCTTCTATCCTGCTGTTATTGGTTGATGATGATATCGTTTGCTGAACTACAATTGTTATATGTTCTTTGTAGAGGGAGGGATCTCACCATAATTTCTTAGATCTAATAGATTTAATATGACTATTGAAATTCTTTTGTAGGTTATACCTATAGATATACTTAACCAATTGGCAAACTCTCTAGTCTTAGAGAGTCTTGTCTTTGAAATTTAAAAAATCTCCCTTAATCACAATTCTCTACATTTTATTGTTACTTAAACTGAGATATGAGTGAATTTTTTTCAATCCTTATCATGCCTCTAGTCAATACTGTAGATTTATTCAACTTACCCCTCCAACAAGCTTTGATTAAAAAGAGAAGAAAAGAATATAAAGCTTTCCCCCCCTTCCTTCTGAAAGACTACTGTTCTTCCTATAAAAACGATAAAAGTAATGGTATGATACCACTGTAGTTCTGGGAATTATTTCTGAGTTATGTTGGGTTCCTTTAGTTAGATAAATTATTTTATTGATTGAAAGTTATTACTTAGAGACACAAAGAGTCAATATTCTTAATTATTTGGCAAAGGACAAATAATGCAAATACAATATTTGTTGAATGAATTTTTGAACTGTTCACAGATGTGTTCATGGGATTTAATCTGATAATATTTATTTGCTACTCAGAGATGTGTCAGTTAAATATTTATTAAAAACCCTGTATGCTAGATACTGGGTTGAATGTTAGGAATACAAAAAGGTAGATCCTCATCTCAAGGATATCACAATATAATGGAATATAACAAGCAAACAAATATATGAAAAGTCATATATAGGATAAATAGGAAATAAATGAAAGAGAGAAAGCATTAGAATTAAGAGGGGTTGTACATGTTTCCTATAGAAGATGGGAATTTTATTGGGACTAAACTAAAACTATATTTTAAAAAATATGTGAGTTTGACATGTCTATAGTAAATAAAACAACACTTTCCTCAGCATAGAAGCTATTTCTCAAACATATATTTAATCAGTGACTATTCTTCAATCAGATTAGAACAGGTAGAGAAGTGATAAAGGGAGCTCAAGCTCAAACTTTCAACGTCTTGACAGTCTCCATTTAATGCTGAAATGAGTGCTGCTTTCGGCAAGAAGTATGATCCCAGTTTTCAAAGGTCAAATAAATCACCTTTAAACTCGTGAAAAGGTAAACAGACTGATTCCTGGCAGCTTTCTTAAGTTTATGAGATCTTCTGGCAACAGTGATACAGAGAAGTCCCATCAATCACCCTGGGACCACAAAACATTTATTCCTAGGGGGGGGATCACTCTGCTATTCTGGGTAATTTCCCCTAAAACTATTATTAGGAAATATTAAATCAAATGAAAATGGAAACCCCCAGAGTCAACATACTTTTACAGGAAAGTATTTCCCCTCTAGACAATTTTGAAAATGGAAGTGTAATGGAAAGGGGGTGGGGAACCTAGTGAGTGGGGGAAGTAGGATGGGAGTGGAGGCAGCCTTGGAGGGAACAGTGACTGAGGAAGAGAAAAGGGGAGTTATCTGGAGTATGCCATCCTGACGTGACTTAAACAAAATCATTGCCACAAATGAAACATAATTCATCTCAGCACATATTTTACTGCTGCTCATTTTCAGTTTTGCTAGTATCATTTTTAGAAGTCTCTAAAAAGTCCATGCAATCTCCCTTTCAGCATGTTCTTAAGTTATGTATATGTGTGTATATATATATATATATATATATATATATATATATCCCATTGTAAATCTATGTCATTCCATAAACAACTATACTATGCAAAGAAATAAATGGCTTTTAAAGACCCTCCCCCCCTTTTTTTTAGCAAGGTACTTAAATGATATACAATTATTTCTCCATCATGTAATGAGGGCTTGCCTTGTTTAAAGACAGACCCTTAAAAAGTGATTATGGAAATGCTTTGTGAACTGCCATTTGAATCTTTGATGACAGACTTGATTAGTGTGACAAAATTGAAACAGGTTTTAGGAGACAATGAAACCTTAAAGTTTAGAGTTAGAAAGAACCTTCTAGTCATCTGGTCAATACCTGCTCATTTCACAGATGATGAAATACGTCCCAAGAGTTAAGTAACTTGCCTTTCTACATAAGTAGGTGTTTTACTTTATGGACCCTTTTCATTTGGGTGAATTTCCAAACAAACTGTGGCATGTGAAAATATGGGAACATTCTTATACTATAAAAAATGGTGAATATCAAGAATTCAGAGAAACTGAAGACATCAGAGATTCTTAGACATGTTTGTGTCATGAACTCCTTTAAAAGTAAAATGAGGCAGGGGGGCAACTAGATGGTGCAGTGGATAGAGTACCAGCCCTGAAGTTAGGAGGACCTGAGTTCAAATTTGACCTCAGACACTTAATACTTCCTAGCTGTGTGACCCCAGGCAAGTCACTTGACCCCAATTGCCTCAGGAAAAAAAAGTATACTGATGTCCTTCTCAGACTAATGCTTATAGGTGTGTAAAATAAAATATAGAGGATTGTAAATTGTCGGTCAGATGAAAAGTATTAAACATTTATTGCGGCCCAGGCACTGTGCTAAACTCTGGGATGCAAGTTTGTACCTTCAAGCAGTTTACATTCTAATGGAGTAAGAAGAAACAGTGGGGACAGAGGGGAGTTGATAACTTGCTTTCCATCATAATCCTTTACTTTGAAGTCTGGAGGAATACAATCTGGTGGAAAATAAGGAGATGGATATAGTTTAGTTATCCTCCTTAAATGGAGGTTTAGGGAGGAGGCCTTCAGTCCCAAAGAGGGGCCCTATTGGTAGAGGATACTTCAATAGGGTGATTCCTGGCCTGAAGAAGTCTCCAGGGCATCCTCTTTGGAGGTGATGAGGTTTCTGGGGCATGATGGTGAAATCTGAGGGGTGTAGTTTGGTGGGAAACATATAACCATATTTGCAAGTATGCACATATATACATATATGTAAATTTATACATAGACATATAAGTTTATATCACAAGTTTGTGAATTCCAAGTTCTAAAAACCAGTACAGAATGAAATAAGCAGAACTAAGGGAAAATTTATTTAATGATTGTTATAATGTAAAGGAAAACAACAATGAAAGGCATCAGAAATCTGTTCTGTGTTGAGTAATCTTGACTTCAGATGACTAATGTTGAAAATAACTGTTTGGCACAAGGTTGGTTGACTGGTTGCAGAATGCATTGTCAGATGGTCAATATGTTTGATTTATTTAAATGTACTTTGTTACAGAGGAGGATTCTATCAGAGCTGGGGTGAAGCTGGATCTTTGGGAATGATAGTCATAAAAAAAGATATTGCTAAAACATTAGGACACTCCTCTTCCTCCTTAAAAAAAGAACAATTGCTTCAAACATAGGGTAGGTCCTTCTGGAGAAATTCCTTCACGGTCATTTTTAATGATCTTTTATTCATTCATTCATTCATTTGTTTGTTTGTTTTTAAATATCTAGCTGGGGTGCTCCACTAGTTTAAAGCTCTCTGCTCCCATTCTTCTTGAGGGAATTAAAGCCTCTGACTCAGGAACTGCAGAGAGAAAGTTTGGGAAGAAGTGATATGCTGAATACCTTTAGAAAGCAGTAAATAGTTCCTTATGAATTTAGAAGGTAAATTTATTTTTCTGGGCAGTAGAGAGGAAGATTAGAAAAGTAAGCAGAGAAGTTTTTTTTTCCTCCAGTGAGAAATTGAATAGCAGCCTATGAACAGAACTCTTATAATAATTTTATTTTAAAATGTTTCCCTCCCCTCTAAGTCACCTTTTTTTTTTTTTTTTTTTTTTTTTTTTTTTGGTTCCAAGTGAACTTAGCCTGGGGTTTGTCCAAATCAATCTGGAGAGACCACCAAGTGTTTTCATCAGCCAGAACCCTAATCATGGTCATTTATTATAGTCACTTATCTGATAGTAGCTTCATTATCTGTGATGGTTTTACAGGGACAAAATCCACCAGGCATCCAACGGAGTATATAAACATGTTACCTTGTGGCAGGGTGTCTGTTACTTACTGTCAACACTAACTGGCCTCAACCACATATCTGTAGCTTATATGAAGTAACGATGAGTTTAATAAGCTCTAGTGAAAGCCACAGGATAAACAAAGCATCAGGAGTGTTTGCCTTGTCTGGCCTCTTAAACAAATAAAGGCGATGGAGAAGTACAAACAGCACTTGATTGGGACCTCTGGAGGGGGTGGCCGTGGGGCAGTGAAGGTAAATTCCACCATTTACTACACTCTGGGCGGGATTAGTATTTTAGATAAAGCACTTGGGTTTACAAAGTGTGAGATCTCAGAGAGGCCAGCCAGATTTTTTTTTTTTTTTTAATTACAATCCATCTGAAAGCTTGTTTTTGATCATTGGCTGATCTAATTTTTCACTTTTGGGCAACACAAGGAAAGATAGTACTTTTTAATTATCACTCATCATTCAACATTACATGCTCAACATTTCAGAAGCAATTGTTAACTACCTACTGCATAATGTGAAACACTATGTTAGGAATTTTTAGGCTCCTTAAGCTCCCTTCAGAATTCAATTCAGGTGTCATCTTTTCTGTGAAAAATTCCTTGAATTCTTCTAGTTGTCAATTTCCCATTCCTCAAATTAATTTTTTTATTTGCTATTTGTGTTCTGTGTAATTTGAGGACAGAATGAATTATTTTTTTGTCATCATATCTATCCCTAGGGCCTTTAAGATTAACAAATGTTTGTTGAATGAATGTTCATATTTAAAGATATAATTGTCCTCAAGGAACTTACAACCAAATAGGGGAGGTAGGAACCACACATGAATAATTAACTTCAATAGTTTTAGGATATACACAAATATACACACATGTACATGCACATATATTTATGTACATATATATATATGTATACAACTATCTACACATACATTTTTATTTCCTCTTCTGTTTCTCTCTTCACCCTTAACTAAATGCTTCCCTCTATTTCAAGAATATAACTTCCTTCACCAATGCTCAATATGCCTTTTATAACTTAGTAGACTATCATTATGAATTGACATTGCCAAAATTTTTAATCACACTATAGCCAACTTGGCAGTGAAACTCCCTGAATTGTCCAGTCTGGTCCTCTGATAATAGCCAATAGTTGATAAACATTTATTGTGTATAGTAAACATCAAAATGCAGCATTGTACCACATAGGAGATCTACTATGTTCTTGGCACTGCGCTAAATTCTGGGGATACAAAAGTCTCTTAAGACATCCACAATCTAATGAAAGAGAAGATATGGGAAAAATCATGCACAAATAAGATTTATAAGGGATAAATTGAGAACTTTAAGGAAGGTTTAGAAATAAGTCAGTGGGAAAATCTTAATGTAGATGATGGGATTTTATCTAGGAATTGAAAGAAGACAGAGAAACAGTTCAAGGCATGGGGGACAGTCGGTGAAAATGCTAGGAATTAGTAGATGGAGTATTTTGTGTATGGAACAGCAAGGAGGCCAATCTCACTAATAGAAATATAGTTTATGAACAGGCTAGAAGGTGTTCTAGCTTAATAGTTAGCATCTACCAAACTTTATACTCAGTTGGTATAACATTCAAGGACCAGAATTATTTCTATGCCAGGAGATATGGGTAGAATTTTATGAGGCATACTAATTAATAACACAGATAACTATAATCTAAAATAGAACATGATACAGGAAGCATATCTGTGAAGTTCTGTGATTATTCATACACAGATGACTTCTTGCAGGGGTGATGATATTTTCTTTTTTACATATTCTAATTTCTTTTTCTATTCCTTGAAGTAACTCAGTTATATGACGCTCTCCACCACCAACTACTATATTCCCCTTCTCTTTATTGCCCTCTGGTCTCCCCCATCATAGCTTCTTTCTTTTATTTCTACTGCCTTTCTTTCTTCCCACCGATGTATTTGCCCAATTAAACCAAAAACTGAAACTATTCTCTTTCTTCTTTTAACTTCCCCAGTTCTTAATATGAGGCTAGATCCAGTGCACAGACAGTTTTTAGAGGAGGCTCTTCTTTTTAGGTATTAATATTTTTGTTTGGTTTATTCAAAGAAATTTAGAGAAAACTAGGTGATGGAGTGGATAGAGACTTGTGCCTGGAATCATGAAGAGCTGATTTCAAACCTGACCTCAGATATTATTGATTACATGATCCTAGTCAAGTCACTTAACTTCTGTCTGCCATAGTTTTCTCAAATGTAAAATTAGGAAAATAATAATACCTATCTCCCAAGGTTATTATTAGGATCAAATGAAATATTTGTGAAGTGCTTAATACAGAGCCTGAGTAAGTATTAGGAGCTTAATAAATGCTTATGACTTTTCCTTCATCTTGGATTTTGGAGTGTAACAGAGTACAATGGAGTTAGATTTATTTCTCTACAACATTTATTGCAGCTGACATCTTCTTTTCACACATAGATACTACCCTAGTTTGAAGGTCTTCCTCAGTCATCCTTATCTATATCTTGCCACTGAACCCATATGATTCTGAAGGTGAAAGTGAGTCTGGTGATATTGCACAGCCCTCCCTTAATCCAATTTACTTGCATGTCATGTCATCATCTTCCTGATGTCATGATCCTGATATCATAAATGACAATTATCCTGGTTTAGACCCTAATTTTCCTTTTTACCTAGATTATTGCATTAGTGTCCTATTTGGTCTTTCTATCTCAAGTTTCTCTCCATTTAAATTCATTTCCCACATACCTGCCAAAATGATTTTCTTTTAAGAAAAACACAGATCTGATCCTCTATTTGGAGAGAACTTTAGGGAAGGCTGTAGAAATAAAGTGGATTAAGAAAAGCTTTCTGTAGATGGTGGGATTTTATCTGGGGGAATTGAAGGAAGCCAGAGAAGCCAAGAGGAAAATGTGGTTCCAGTTATGGGGGACAGTCAATGGAAATGCTAGGAATTTAATAGATGGAATATTTTGTGTAAGGAACAGTAAGGAGGCCAATGTCACTAGATCTCAGTAATAGAAATATAGTTCATGACCAGGTTGGAAGGTGTTTTAGTTTAGTAGTTAGTATGTACTAAACTTTGTATTCTGCTGGTATAGCATTCAGGGATGGGAATTATTTCTATGCCAGGAAATCTGAGTAGAATTTTAGTGAGGATACGAATTAATAACATAAATAACTATAATCTAAAATAAAATAAAATAAAAATATAATAAGTAAAATTGCAGCTGACTCCTCTGCTTTAACAAACTCTGGTGGATCCTTACTGATTTTAGGAACAGGTGTAAACTCTATTTGGCCTTTAAAGCTGGTCTCTTCCCACCTGTTAAGTTTTCTTACTTATTACTTCCAGTCATATTGGCTTATTCAGTTTTATATATACAATACTTCATCTCCATTCAGCTGGGTAATGGCCAGAGAGCTAGATTCCAGTCAGGACAGACTTGAGTTTAGATCCTGCTTCTTCTGATACTTATTTGCTATAGGATTTTAAATTCACTTAATCTCTCATTGCCTCATCTTCCTGATCTGCAAAATGGGGGCATTAATAACATCTACCTCCCAGAGTTGTTATGAACATTAAATAATATTTATAAAGTGCTTTGTAAACTTTAAAGCACCATGTAAATGCAAATTATTATTTGTTGTTATTCTTTCTCATTGCCTGTCCTTTCATTCTAAAAATTTACTGCATCTTCTTGGAATCATTGGATTATTTTAAGATGCATCATTTCTATTGTTAGGATATTAGGAAACACTCTTTTTCAGTGCTGTGCTCTGAACTTGGCATAACACCAATGCTATGTTCTTATCCTCTGAATGATCTCACCCTTGGGCAAAATCATATATATTGCTTTGACCTGTACTAGGTGTTCTTTGAGCTCAGATAAGCACCAGACAAGCCTGAACAAGTACTCAAGTATGTTCTGATCATAAAGTCTTACTATGAATCAAATTTTGTCTCATTGATGTTGTTACTCTTTATTTTCAGGGGCTAAAGCTCACTGTGTAGCCATAGGTATAAGTATTGAAGTCTGACTATACTAAAGTGGGTCCCTTCATTTGGGGTAGGGCCCTGGCACATGTATTTTTGCTTGCAAGCCATTTCACTCACTGTGAAATTAAATTACTATTCGATTCTGAACCTCTTCATTTTGACATTAAACTTCTGTTTGATTCCTGACCCTTCCTATCTTTAGTGTGACCTGTTTGGCTCTAGTCACCCATAGGTTAGAGGCTGGTTTTAACTGGTTGACATTAAGTGAAGCCATTCCTGATCCCCTCTGCTGCTAATGCTCTCCTTCCTAGAATCACCTTGTATTCACTTTATATATACTACCTAGATACATCTACCTACATATATTATCTCTTCCATTAGAATGTAAGCTCCTTGAAGGCAAGGGTTGTTTCATTTTTATCTTTGTATCTTATGTACTTAGCAAAGTACCTGGCTCATGTTGTTCAGCTGTATTTGATTCTGTGAATCCGTGGAATACACTGTTCATGGGGTTTTCTTGGCAGAGATACTGAAATGGTTTGTCATTTCCTTTTCCAGTGGATAAATGCAAATAGAGGTTAAAGAACTTAGCCAGTCACACAGATAGTGATTGTCTTTGGCCAGATTTGAGCTCCGGTTTCCCTGACTTGAGGTCCAGCACTCTTAACTACCCAAGCCATCTAACTGCCTGGTTCATAGTAAATACCAAGTAAATGGTTTGGGTTGATTAATTGATTCCTCTAGTTCCCTGCATTTGTCCAAAGTTGTGCTTATGACTATCTAATTCAGTCAATTAGAATAGGAAGTTATTTTTTCTGGGAGACGGAAGTCTAATCTTCCTATAGACCAGTTAGCTTTGTCCAGTTTATCACCATACAGTCTATTAACCTCAGCCACCTATCTTGCATGTATATGCCATTGGTTAAATAGAATAGAGACTAAATATGTTAAGATCTTAATGCAAATATATCATCATTGCTAGAAAAAACACTCACATTTCAAGTACTGCTACTGTTGTCATTGGTTTAATTATTACACTTGAAGGAAAATGCAACATTTTACCTTGCTTGTGGTAAGAATAGGGAAGGATAATATCTTTCTTTCTATGATTGTGCAGGGCACCCAGATGATAGTCCTGTGACCATATTTTCTTGAAAGATCCAGCTTTAAGGAAGAAGTCAGGAAGCAGAGTGCTCTCCAAGGTGCTATTTTGCCCACTGATACCTGGATGGTATCCTGTAGCACTGGAAAAAAATGAGTGTTCTTGTGGCAGCCTGTTGATACTTCTTTGCATGCTGACTGTAAAGGATCTGGGAGGGAGGAAGAGATAGACTGATTCAGAAAAGGGTGTGGCTGGGACATAGGGAGGAGAGGAAAAGAAAAACTAAACTGTTCGTAGTCTACCTCCAAGATAATTATCAGTCATAAGATCCCAACAAACATCATTTTTAGCCATTGAGGCATTTCAGAAAAGTTGGTCATACCATAGAAGAATCCTAGTGATGAAAAGATCCTTAGGAAATATCATGGAAACCTTAGAAAGTAGTTACTCAAAACCATCGTGCAGTGGATGAATGGATTCTATAATAACCTTTCCATACAGGGGACATAATAGTGGAAAGAGCAATCGTTTTGGAGTTAAAGGAACCAAGTTCAAATCCTAGCTTTGCTACGTATTGCCTGTGTGATTATGGACACACCATTAAACTTCTCTAAGGTTCAGTTTCCTCATCTGTAAAACAAAGGGGTTTATTGAAGGGGCCACTGGGCTCCTGTTCAGTTTGAAATCCATTATTCTATGATCATATGACTTGGATTCAAATCCTGGTTTTGCTGGGTGAGTCTCTCAACATTTCTGGGTCTCAATTTCCCTATCTGAAAAATGAGGTTAAACTTAGAAGTCCCTTCCAGCTCTAAAATCTATGATCTCACTGATTTACACGATTATACCAGAAGTGTTTTATATTCATTTCTCATCAATCTTACATGACTAAAGGTTTCCAGCACTGTATATTTCCCCTCATTGTAACTTCCTTCTTCTTGTTAAGTATTTAGTAATATGGAAACATATACTTACAAGTACTGGAAATAGGAGGGCCAAATGAACGTGTTATTCTTAGATAATCTCTAAGATTCTGAATGTATAAGCTTCAGATTTTGACAATGGGGATAGTTAATTAGGTTTGGTTGAATTCACAATGTGAATAATTTATTTTATAAGTTCACAATTTTTCAAAATTAGATGACAAATCAACATACATTTATAAAGTGCTTACTATATGCTGGGACTTGGGATACAAAGACAAAAATCAAATAATTCCTTTCCTCAAGTACTTTCTTTTAGTGACCTTTCTTGGTGCTGGTGCTGGTAGTAGTGGTAGTAGTCCTCTTCCCTTCCTCTTTTTCTTCTTCCTCCTCAGAATTTTATCACTATTATAATATTGGTATCAGGAAACCAACCAATAAAAGCATACAAATGTATCAAGTGCCTGTATAAGCATATAAGAGATGGGAATTTTGTAGGAGACTTTATATAGAGAGACAAGGACTAAAGAGATTCATTTTTAGATATAATAATAGCTGCAGACTGGATCCAGGCAACAAAACTATCATTGGCTCTTCAGTCAGATAGAAAGGATAGCTTGTATCTGGCTGGCCCCCTTAATTCCCCAGAGAGTTTAATAACTACCCAGAGATGGCTTCTCTAGGTGGCACAATGGAAAGAGCACCAGGCTTGGAAACAGAAAGACTCTTCTTCTTGAATTTAAATCTTACTTCAGACTCTTAATAGTCATGTATCCCTGGACAAGTCACTTAACTTTGTTTGCCTCAGTTTCCTTATCTATAAAAATGAAGTGGAGAAGGAAATGGTAAACCAGTCCAGTATCTTTGCCAAAAAAATCCCAAATGGGGTTACAAAGAGTCAGACACAACTAAAAAATGACTGAACATGAAGAGGGGCCTACTTGATTTTCTAAGTTACATAACGAGGGGCTGTTGGACTAAAAGGGGCCACCTTAATTAGGTTCATAGAAATCTCCATTTAATTGAACCAGTGATGCTTTTAGGTGTCCTTGGTAGGTTTCCATTTTACAGAGCCATTACCAGGGTTTTCCTTTGCTGTTGGACATGTGAACTTTTTAGCTTCAATAAAAGTTCTTTTTGCTACCATGTAATTCTTGACATCTTGGTGCTTCCTATGACTTGAATTCTGACTTTCTGTAGATTACACCTAGGTACATAATATCTTCAGGGGATATGACCTAGAACTTCAGTACAACTGAATCTATGGTATATTGAGGTATATTTTTTCTTCAAACTTTTCATTTTATTTTTTATTGAATTTTTTCAAATAGACATTTATTTTCTTTCCTTATAACCTTCTCTCCTTTGAACAAACCAAAACAAGGCACCTACAAACAAACAAACAAAAAACACCTACAGAAGGTGGGACTTAAGCAGTTTTAAAAAATCCAATATTTAGAATTTTATTTCCCCCCAGTTATATGTAAAAACAATATTTAACATTCAATTTAAAAACTTTTGAGTTCCAAATTCTCTCCCTTTTGCCTTCCTTCCCTGTCTCATTGAGAAGGCGATTTGACATAGATTATACATGTATAGTTTATATTGAAGTATGTCATAAAACAAACTATCATGTAACATTCTTTCAGCAGCAATACACTTACAAGTCTTTGTTTTATTTCCAGAACAGTGTCTGGCATATAGTAAGCGATTAATAGATGCTTGCTGACTTGATTTGACAGACTACTGAAGTGAGCCAAGAAACCATTAATTTTCAGTAACTATCTTCCTGTTACCATGACTTTTGAATGACATTGTAGGCTTAAATAGTTCTCTTGAATTATGGGTAGAGCTGGGGTCCTTTTTCTTGGGCCACTAAGAAGTAAGTTGTGGAACAACCTTTAGTTATGTCAACCTGTAAGAGGATATTTTGGGGCATGTGTCACATGCCACATGCTTTTAAAACAGCAATTAAAAATATGCCCTGATGTTATTTCCCTTGAATTGCTACTTACCAATACTTCCTAAAAGGAAGCTCGGGCCAATATCGTGGTTTAAAACTCAGGAAGGACATCTGTGAGAGGGAGAACTCAGAAACCAGATGGCTTCTGGAGTCACTGGGAAATGGAGTTGTTTATTTATTTGAAAAAATATATACCACATTTTTATATAGACATATACCCAGTTATTTTTAAAAGGCCTGTTAACTCATAACAGTGAGCTGACATAGTTTTGCTCCATATGCAAATAACAGTGTTTTGTATATTCTTAATATTTTCCTGTCCCCTCTTAAGTCTTTCCTTCACCTCATTCTGAATCAAAAAATGATCAGGGTGATAGTTTTAATGAAGAGAAGTAAACTTAAAATTAGTGTTTTCTTCGATTAGACGTTTCCCTCTTTTTCATAATAGTGGACATGTGGGAATCAAAAAAGGAACATGGTTTCTTTAGCTTCTCCATAGATGTCAGGTCAGGGTCCAAACAACTTATTTTTAACAGCTCAAACTGCTGATCTCTCCCCAGGGAGCAGGGGGCTTTTTGATGGCATCCTCAGGAGCAGAGCTAAGAGAAGGGGGTGGGGAGGTGGGAAGTATTTAGTCCCTGAGCTACCACACCAATTTAGATTTTGGAAGCCTGAAGAGCAATTAGCAGTGTGCTTTGCCACCTGTTGGCATAATTGACAGCTCTGCCACCTGCTGCTTAGGATTCTCCTTACAAGATAAAAGGAATAGAAGGTCAAACATTTAAAAAACCAAATATCAAGAATTTGACCTGGATGGGTTGATACTGGTAGCTTGAGGAACATCAGCTAGTCAATAATATTCATGGTACACTGACTGAGGAGAGGAGTCCTCCATGAGTCATCATGGGGAAGGGAATGAGGGAATATCAAATAGTGGAAGTCATGACTGCTGCTCTCAGTGAGTTTCCAAATTAGTTGTATGGGAATATAGTACTTGTGAATATCACAAAAACTTCTGCAAAAACAATGTATAAACCAGTGCTAGTTACTGGTATTTGAATCACTTAGACAAAGACATAGAAATAACATAGTAAAGGAATTCATTGGAGGGACAAATCTGTAAGGTTTTCTGGAGGAGGAAATTTGACTTTGCCTTTGTTGAAGAGGATATTGAACTATTCGCTTTTGTGGCCACCTTTTCAAGTCTACCATCTTGCCTGACCTCTGGCAATTATTTGATGGGCCAAGAGTAATGAACTATACATTTGATTCCACAGCCTAATGGAAATGTATCCATGGGGTGGACCCATACTGACAAATGGCAGTTTGAGAAGAGAATTTTCAGGTCTGGAGTTGGGTTGGGACTCTGAGTTATCTGGGATCAACTAAAGGGTGGGAAAGAATGGAGAAAGATAGGGTAGAAATGACTTCCTCAGTGAGGAAGGAGGAAAGGACTTTGGTGTGTACTGTCTAAAGGTGGAGGACTAGAGACTGTAATCATCACTAGCACCAAGCAAAGTCACCATTAAATATTAACATTTTGCTAGACCCTGTACAAAGTGATATAGAATAACAATATCTGTATTCTAAATGCTTCTAATCTAAGAGAATGGTTTAGGATTGTAGAATTAAAGGATTTTGAGTTGGAATAAATAATCCATTTCAATTCTTATAAATGAGGAATCTAAGGTTCAATAGCATTAAATTTATTGCCCAAGATCACAATAGTTGTCATATAGGAGAGTTGAGGGATTGAACCCAGTCTTCTGATTTCAAATTCATTGTTCTTTCAATTCCCTGAGCTTCCTGTTATTTTAGAGAAGGAGTTCTTAGTGTGTGTGTGTGTGTGTGTGTGTGTGTGTGTGTGTGTGTGTGAGAGAGAGAGAGAGAGAGAGAGAGAGAGAGAGAGAGAGAGAGAGAGAGAGAGAGAGAAACAGACAGAAAGAGAGAGATATGGATCCAGTAATATGCTGGTGTTTAAAATCAGATATTAAAAAAAAGAAGAATATAAGACATACTTTATTGATTAATCTATATTATTAGCAGTTCTCCATCATTTTCTTAAATCTAGAAATCAACAAAACAATAAACTCAAGCTCTCATTTATAGCATTTATTGATTTCCAAGGTATAAATGCTCTCACTGAAAATTTAACATTTCAATCTCTTACAGATGACTCCAGCATAGTCCTGCATGAACCCTTTTGGCAATATGGTGAAGCCTGTGGATCTGAGAATACATAAAATTAAACACATAGAATTACAAAGGAAACAAATTATATTGAAATTATATATATGTATATATACATATATACATACATACATATATATTCCCTTCCCCTTTTAAGATCATGGACCCTCTGAAAGCTATCCACAGAATCCTTATGGATCCATGGATCCCAGATTAAGAACTTTTGTTTTAGGGTAATATTAAAGACATGAGAGGCAGCATAATATAGTGGAAAGAGAACTGTCCTCAAAGTCAGGAAGACATAGCTTCAAATCTTGATTCTGTGACCTGCCAATTGGACTAAACTGGCCTCTACTCTATGGATTGGGTAGAACTAAACAGGGTAGGCTAGAGACAGGAGTATCAGGAATCAAACAGAAGTTTAATTTGAAATGGCTTGCAAGGTAGGAGACAGATTAGACATATATGCAGGGTCCAACCTCTAGTGGGAGGGGGAACCCAAAGCAGTGTGAGAGATCTCTGTATTTATTTCTATGACTATGCAATGACCATATAACTGACAATGAGGGGTGATGGAAATAATGAGACAAATTTGATTCATAGTAAGACTTCATTTGTCTAGTACTTTTCTGAACTCAGAGAACACCTGGTACTGGTCAAAACAATACAATAATTATGTGATTTTGCCAGGCGGTGAGATTTTCCAGACAATGAATGCAAAGGATTGCTGTTATGCTAAACTCAGGGTACAGCTTGCTTACTGGGCTTTAGCTCTAGAAAACAGGGAAACAGGGTATCTTTTGATATCTTGATAGAGGCAAGTTATCTAAATTTTACATGCTTTAAGTGATTCTCTAAGAAAATAAAGTGCCAATTTGTATTGGTAGAGGGAATTTCCCCTTAATTCTCAGTTCTTAGTCTCTATTCTTTTCCATATTAAAGATGTATAGTAATAAAAAGTATGCAAATGAACATATTTAATCCTTCAGAAATTTAGAGGAGGACAAAGATGTTTGAGGGCTGAATTGGTAAGGGTTGAACCTGCTGCTACTGACCCACTGCCCTTTGTAGGTATTATAGCTGGAGAGGTCAGATTTGCCATCCTCTTTGAATTCATGGGCTTTCTGGCCAATAGAGGATTTCAAGAACAGTTTGAACAATAGAATAGACTTAATGTACTCATCTAGGATATGTTCCTAGAATGTGGTATGTGCTAGGAAGAGATTTGGAGGAAGCAGTGTGGTGAAAGATGAGGGGAGAAATGAGTATATTTTCCTGAGGGATAGAGGTTAAATGTGGGAGAGGGTAAAAACAAAAAAAAAGTTATCTGGGGTCTTTTCAGGAAAGGCCTTGTTATTGTGAATGACACGTAGTAAGTGCTTATTAAATACTTGTTGAATTAGATTTGAAAATGCAAATTGAAGATCTTCCTTGTTCTAACTCTTCACTTCTGGTTGCTATCTTTCTCTGAGGAAATGATCCCATTTTCTGTTTTTATACACAATCCATCTCTGGACACTGAGAAAAGTTTTTCTTTGGTCTTTTAGACTCAATCAATTAAAGTTCTACTTTACAGAAAGCAGTGTATCTTAATGGATATAGCACCAACTAAGAATTTATTGTCCTTAGTCTCTATCCTGTCTAAAATTATACATTGCAGAATGAATACCAATCTGCATTGTCAGTCACAAACACTTACTAAGCACTTATTCTGTTCTGATTATTGTGCTATGAATATGCACAAAAACAGTCAGTTAAAAAAACTTACATTCTTTCCCCTCCTTTTTTATTAAAGCTTTTTATTTACAAACATATGCATGGGTAATTTTTCAACATTGACCTTTGCAAAGCCTTCTGATCCAAATATCCCCTTGTTCCCTCTATCCCTTTCTCTAGATGGCAGGTACTCCAATACATGTTAAATATGTTAAAATATAGAACTTGCATTCTTTTAAAAATTTACAAAAAAATAGGAGCTTACATTCTAAGAGAGGAGGACATTTTCTAAAAGGAAAATGGAATTTCCTCATCAAGAGTTCCTTTTTCTGGGGAAATCTCAGGCTTAGTTCCATTTCTTCCCATGTACAAAACACTTTGTGGGGAGGGGGAGACAGAGAGAGGAAGAGGGAGAGAGACACAGACAGAGACACAGAGAAAAAGAAACAGAGACACAGAGAGAGACAGAGACACACACACACACAGACACACACACCAGAGACACAAACAGACAGAGACAGAGACAGATAGACAAACACAGCGATAGAGACACACAAAGACACACAAACACAGAGACTCAGGGAGTAGAGAAGGAGGAAAGAAGAGAGGGAAGATGAAAGAGGGAGAGGAAGGGAGAGAGAGACACACACACGGGAGAGAGAGACAGAGTGCTCCCCAAAAGGCCACATTTCCATTCCTGCCCTTTGAAGAAAGTGTATGGTATTTCCATAGGCAATGGAATTCTACAAACATTTGTTAGAACCGATAGCAATCAATCTTTCCAGAAGTAGCTATTAAGTGCCTTCTCTATCTCAGGCTCTATATTTGTGGATCCAAAGGAGATACATAGTGGTCCTTGCCCTCGAGGAACACTTTGCCAAGAATTGTGCTAGGTGCCAGGGACGCAAAAATAAAAAGGACATAAATGACATCACTCTTGTCCTCAAGGAGATTAGAGTCTCTGGTGGGGGGCAGGGGTGTATGTGGTGGTGGTGGTAGCAGAAAGACACAGAATAGGATAATATCAGCCAGAGTGGGGATGGGGCAAAGGAGAGGCTGGGTAATACTATTTAGGGAAATTTGAGAAGGAAAAGCATCTTTCATCTGTGGAGAATTAGGAAGAACTCTGTAGAGATAATATAATATTTGGATTTAGCCTTAAAGGTTGAAAGTTTTTGAAAGCTTAAGATGGATAGGAGGTATAGTCAAAGGACAGTGGATGATGGGAGTGAATGCACAGAGATGGAATGGGGCATGTAGAGTGTGAGGATAATAGGGGTAGACAGTCTCTTGTTTCATGGTTTCCGAAATGGTAAGAACCCTGAGGGGATGGAATGCAGTAGATAAAAGTAATGAACCTGTATTCTTGGGGACTTGAAAATTAGAATCCTATCTCGGATACTTCCTAGCTTTGTGACCTCAAGTAAGTAATTTGATACATTTCAGCTTCAGTTTTTTCATCTGTAAAGTGGGGATAATAAGAACACCTACTTCACCAGGTTGTTATTAGAATCAAATAAAAAAAAGGTATATAAAGAGCTTTATTAACTTTACAAGTGCTATATAAATATTAGCTGTGCAGAACTAGAGATCATTACTGATCACAAAATAGAAAATTTCGATTATACCAAACTGAAAAGTTTTTGTACAAACAAAACTAATGCAGACAAGATTAGAAGGGAAGCAATAAACTGGGAAAATATTTTTACAGTCAAAGGTTCTGATAAAGGCCTCATTTCCAAAATATATAGAGAATTAACTCTAATTTATAAAAAATCAAGCCATTCTCCAATTGAAAAATGGTCAAAGGATATGAACAGACAATTCTCAGATGAAGAAATTGAAACTATTTCTAGTCATATGAAAAGATGCTCCAAGTCATTATTAATCAGAGAAATGCAAATTAAGACAACTCTAAGATACCACTACACACCTGTCAGATTGGCTAAGATGACAGGAAAAAATAATGATGATTGTTGGAGGGATGCGGAAAACTGGGACATTGATGCATTGTTGGTGGAGTTGTGAACGGTCCAACCATTTTGGAGAGTAGTTTGGAACTATGCTCAAAAGTTATCAAACTGTGCATACCCTTTGATCCAGCAGTGTTACTACTGGGATTATATCCCAAAGAGATTATAAAGAAGGAAAGGGACCTGTATGTGCACGAATGTTTGTGGCAGCCCTTTTGTAGTGGCTAGAAACTGAAACTGAATGGATGTCCATCAGTTGGAGAATGGCTGAATAAATTGTGGTATATGAATATTATGGAATATTACTGTTCTGTAAGAAATGACCAACAGGATAATTTCAGAAAGGCCTGGAGAGACTTACACGAACTGATGCTGAGTGAAATGAGCAGGACCAGGAGATCATTATATACTTCAACAACAATACTAGATGATGACCAGTTCTGATGGATCAGGCCATCCTCAGCAACGAGATCAACCAAATCATTTCTAATGGAGCAGTAATGAACTGAGGTAGCTATGCCCAGAAAAATAACTCTGGGAGAGGACTAAAAACCATTACATTAAATTCCCAATCCCTATATTTATGCACACATGCATTTTTGATTTCCTTCACAAGCTAATTGTACAATAATTCAGAGTCTGATTCTTTTTGTACAGCAAAATAATGTTTTGGTCATGTATACTTATTGTGTATCTAAGTTATATTTTAATATATTTAACATCTACTGGTCATCCTGCCATCTGGGGGGGGGTAAGAGGTGAAAAATTGGAACAAGAGGTTTGGCAATTGTTAATGCTGTAAAGTTACCCATGTATAAATCCTGTAAATAAAAGGCTATTAAATAAAAAAAAAATAAATAAATTAAAAAAAATATTAGCTGTGTTGGTGGTGGTCATCATCATCATTATCATCATTACCTCTTCATTCATTATATAACTCTCTTTGTTCCCAAATGCCTGAGATTGGGTTTCCATCAAAATAAAGAGAGTACAGTTTTCTTGCATTAAAAATATATGGATTTTTCTAGTTCTCAGTTCAGTGGAACACTCTAGCCCATAGAACTCTGGTTATATGTTAATGGAGATTTCTTTCCTGTGTGGGTGAGACTAGATAGCTGCTGGGGTTACTGTCAGTTCTTAGATTTTGTGATTTTGTGATCTCCCTTTCCCTTTAAATCAAATAGAACTTCTTACCTGTATCACTTATTCTGACTTATACATACTCAATCAAATGTAAAATCCACATGGCATAGCAACTTGAGGATCAGCCAGGAAGTGCTGAGTTCGAGGTTGCCATCCGACACACCCTGGTGAGGTGCTTGGGCCATCAGGGGAGATGGTGATCTTGTGGAATCAAATCAAGCAGATAGGCTGATGGAAAATGTAATTGCAAAAGTTATGAGGAAGATTCTGGGAGGAGTTTAAAGCTTTGCCCTCCACTTTTCTGATCAGAGGGCAGAGGGGACTGAGGATGAGTTGAGAAGGTGTTGACCATCAAAACTGGAGTGGAGCTGCATGATGAAGGGATGTTTTTCCTAATGTGGGAGAGGAAGAAGAATTGTATTTCTTGGAGTCTGAACCAAGCACAACCACTACTGGAAAGTGGAATTCATCTGAAAGATTGTGAGTCCTCCATAAATCACAGGTATGGACCTCTTCCTCCATTCCTTTCCATGATCCACCCACAATATTATAATATTTAATAACTTCCTTTCTATTGTTGTCTTGATTTAACTTTTCATGCACATAGGTCCTATTTGTCCAATTAGATTATAGACATCTGGAGGAAAAGATTATTACTTATTCACCTGGATAGAAGTGTGGAAAGAGTACTTGCCTTGGAGTCAGAGGACCTTGTTTCAAATCTTGGGCAAGTAATTTGATCTCTCTGGGCCTCGGTTTCTTCATCTATAAAATGAGGATATTAGACTGGAGGACAGATTTATGATCCTGTCACTGTATCTCTCTGTGCTTTAAATTTTTTATCCATAAAATGAATAGCGTAGCACACTAACATGTGAAACATCCTACAAATCTTAAATATTAAATGTTCCCATTTTATTCTTATTCTTAGATTTCTTTGAGTACTCTTCCAGTTTAAAATTAGGATTTTAAAAAATTTTATAGTCTTGTATTAAGGCATAAGGAGGATTCAGGTTTGCTTTCCTACCGCCCCCATGTAAGATTGCCATTTCTTTCCCCAAGATAAAAAGTAGTTCACTTTGGTAGCATTTGTAAGAGATTTTATGTATGTTATTGGTTTGTTGCTTCAACAAGTCTTAGGGGTGGGTACTACAATTATTATTATCTCCATCCTGTAGATTAAGAAACTGATATTGGAAGTGAAATGACTTGCCCAGTGTCACACAGCAAAGAAGTAGGAGAGTCAAATCCAAGCCTTTCTGACCTTCAAGACTCTTTTCACTATACCATGCTACCTTTTTTTTTTTTTTTATTATGAAACAAAACCTTCCTCCCATTAATTCAGGGGGAAAATTACCCAATAACTCAGTTGATTTTTTGGAACTCTAGAACAATTGATGATGCTTGATTGCTTTTACTGAGCACCTGGTTGTTTGGGGCTCTGCTGTTTCAGACCCAGTAACAGTTGGGAAAATACCCTGGAGGCCCCAAGAAGACATATTCTATAAATCCTTCCTGTGTGCCCAAGCTAGCTAAAGCAGAATCCACATGGGAGAAAGAGGTATACTAAGGGAGGAAGGAAGAGGGGTAGGGTCCCATTCTAAGTCCTCCATTGTCACCTTTAGAATTTCATGGAGATAATATCTACTCCAAAGGCATGATTTACTAAGGGTAGAAAAGTAGATAGCCAGTTAATAAAACATTAAGTGTCTACTCTATACAGATTAAGTGTTCTAAGATTGGGGAAGATACACAATTTAGGGGAGATATTTCTGTTTTTAATCATATATGCTTATATAAATAAATTACACATATGTATATATGTTATATATGCTTATAAAGAAGCATTTATATAATGTCCCTTATATGCCAGATCCTTTTTGCAAATATTTCGTTTTATCATCTCAACCTTTTAAGGTAAATGTTAAGAAAACCGAGCTAGTAAGTGTCTGAGGTCACATTTGAACTTAAATCTTTTTGACTCCAGGTCCCAGAGCTCTATTCACTGTGCTGCCTGTTGTCAATATGTAAAATAAGGAAAAGGTATGGACAATAAGGATGAACTGATGCTTTGAGACCCTACTTTACCTAGTACTTGTTTCTGTCTTAGTGGTCTTGCTAGTGTAACTCTCAGAAATGTTTTATCTCAAGAATACTGTGCTGATTCTGAACTTAATGTGGCTAGTATTAGTAAGCAATTATGTAAATGGTAGCTCAAACCCCTACTAATATAACACTCTATTCATGGGCCAAGAAAGATCCACCAAATCAAATACAAAATATTTGGCAGAATCACAAGGTAATTCACTTGGGGGGAAAAATCAGCAACAGAATGTTTCCTCCAAAAATCCTTCAATGGTTGGTCAAAACCAAGTCTTTGCAATCACCTGGAACTATATTTACCTCCACTTTGGCTCTGGGCTTCCATCTCCTTCCATATCATGTCAATCTCTTGGATTCCTAAATTCTGCACTTGCCAGAAGCCAAGTAGAGGCTGCTGCAACTGCCTTTTCTGCTCTGAAGAAGCTTAATATCAGCTCGCTCCTGTTCGGCTTTTTGCCTGAACTCAAAAACTCTTCAGAACTCTAAAGTTTCTTGACTGTGGACTGTCTTTCCAAAACTCACACCTTCTCATGCAATGTCTGTCTAGGCAAAAGTCTCGTGGGATTCTGACACGTTGGGATTTCCCCTTAACAAATACTAGCTCTTTTCCCTCATTCATTATGGGTAAATGAGGTCAAATAGGAGTCATTTATTATTAGAGATCTGAGCCCTCCATTACACTTATAAAGAGGAATGCCATTTTGACACATAGAGATGGGAGCAGGGGACCACTTGATGATTCGGCTCACAATGGGCTGCACCTTGAAGCAATTTTGACATCTTCATCTAAATCAGCTTAGGCTAAGCCTACATAAATAGTGTCAAAGGGGAACACACCCAAAACTCTAGGGGAGAGCATGATAAACACTCCTGATGTTTTGCAGCTGGTCTCATCATCTGTGCATTTCACAATAAAATTTTATGAAGAGTCCAGACACCCAGCTGGTTGTATTCATGGGGACTGGCCCTCTTCTACTAGGGATTTTAGTCCCATACCAATTGGGACTTGTTCCTTTTTTCCGTTAGTTTTCCTTTTCAGTTGACAGTGAAACTTCATTATCATATGGCCCAGGAGACTGCATCTGAGGCATTTTACATCCAGGAAAGTATTCTATGGTGGCAATACTACCTTACAATTTGCAGACTGGATTCTAGACCTAGGAGTCGGCAAGTTTAAATTCTGGGCCCAGGTCAAAAATTATTTACAATTTCATGTGCAATCATCTTTTTTGTTGTACTGTGTTGTAGAAATGCTTGATTTGTTCCCTGAATTGAAAGTAAATAAATGTTAAAAAAAAGGGCTCTCATTTGTTAGTTTCAAAATAGAATTATGTCTAGTATCAAAGTTGTTTTCTTCTACCTTATTACCGGTCCCTTCTTTTCCCATTGTCTATATTGCAGCTTCTTAAATTGTGGTTCTTGGTCCACATAACAATGCAAGAGTCATGAAATTATGATTTATTATAAAAATGTTTGATTTGTATACCTCTAGGTTGAATAAAAGTTTTTCAGGTGAAAAGGGGTTGAGAATGGAAAAAGTTTAAGAAGTCTTTGGTTATATGATCATTCTTATAATTTGGCATTCAGGGCTTTTCATAATCTGGTCCCAATTGACCTTTCTAGTCTAATTTTCAAATACTCTTATACATGAAAACTTTACTCTAGCTGATCTGGTTTTCTCCCTGTTCTTGCAATAAACACTGTGTTTCCTGTCCCTGAGCCTTTGCTCATACTGCTGTCCTAATCTCTATGTGCCTTGAAAGGTTTTCTACCATTCTTTAGATAAAAGGTTTTGTTCAAGCCAGTTGCCATAAATTCCTAGCTCCTTTGTGGAACCTACTTGACCACCCGAAACTCAATTGACCTCTTCTTCAAAATTCAATTCAAGTAAATTCCATAAGCATTTGTTAAATGTACCAAACTCTGCTAGGTTCTGAGGATACAAGTACAAAAATGAAATAGTCCCTGCCCTCGAGCAATCTATCCAATTGGTTATATGACATGTACAGAAATAAGTACTATATATGTATGTATATGGTATAAATATTAATATATATGTATATATGGAAATATGTATATATACACACACACATATATGGATATAGACACACATATACACACGCACAAAGTAAAGTTTTTGAGGGATCACTTAAAAACTGAGGGAATCAGAAAATGCTTATAAGAAGTAATAACTTGAATTGGGCCTTGAAGGAAGCCAGGGGTTCCAAGAAGGAGAGGTTAGGAAGGTGAACATTATAGCTGTGAGGGACAGCCTATAAAAAGGTATGGGAATGAGAGATGGAATGTTATTTATGGGGGATAATATCTAGGCCAATTTAGCTAGAATGTAGAATGTGTTGGGGCAAATAATGTGAAAGCATTCTTGAAAGAGGTTGGAACCAAATTGTGATGGTCTTTAAAGCCCATCACAAAGATGAGTCTTCCTGACTCTAGTCCTGAAATTCTAACCACTGTTCTTAGCTGTTCTTAGATGCCAGAGGAGTTTGTATTTCTTCTTAAAGTCAATAAAGCTTCTTGAGTCAGAGAATGAGAAAACAGACCTTAGCTTTTGAGATAACAGTTTGGTAGTTGTGTGGAGGATGGATTGAAGAAGATAGAGGCTTGAGAGGCAGGAAAACCAGGTAATAAAGTCCTAGAGGGGTGTGTGTGGGGGGAGGAAGAGAAGAGAGGGGGAGATAAAAGGAAGGAAGGAGGAAGAAAGGGAGAGAGAGAGGGGAGGAAAGGGAGGAAAGATAGAAGGAGGGAGGGAAGGAAGGAGGGAGAGAGGGAGAAAGGGAGGGAGAGATGAAGAGAGACAGAGACAGAGAGAGAGGAGGAGAGGGGGAGAGATAGAGGGAAAAAGAGAGGGAGAGAGGGAAGAAAGAGAAGGGGGAGAGAGGAGAAGGAGGGAAGAGAGAGAGGGGAGAGGAAAGAGAAGGAGGGAAGAGAGAGAGATGAAGGAATGGCGAGACAGAGAGACAGTATATGAAAGAATACAGAAACAAAGAAATAGAGACAGAAAGAGAAAACACAGAGACAGAGATATACACAGAGTGGGAGAGAGATTAGACAGAGTGATAGACATGTTATAGGCATTGAATGGTCAGGATTTGGCACTTGACTGAATATGCTGTCTGTCATTATTTATCATTTCTAGACTGCTTCTTAGAATTGTGGTTGTTTCATTTGTGCATGTCTTGTTTTCCCCAAAACTAGAGAACTCTTGGAGATGAAAAAATAAAGTCTTACTGGAGTCACAACTTCCCACAAGGCTTTGGGTTTTTTTTTTTTTTTTGAGGTTAAATTTTTTTTTTTAATTTAATAGCCTTTTATTTACAGGATATATACATGGGTAACTTTACAGCATTAACAATTGCCAAACCTCTTGTTCCAATTTTTCACCTCTTACCCCCCCCCCACCCCCTCCCCTAGATGGCAGGATGACTAGTAGATCCCACAAGGCTTTGTAAATAAATTTCTTTTTCATTTAATAGTGGGATGCTCTGCAATGGGGGAGATAAAGAATATGTTCAAAAATAGAAAAAAAAAACATTGTTTACTATGTCAAGCGCTGTGCTAAGCACCAGGATATAAATATATCTGATTTATGGCCCTTATATTGTTTTTTTTAAAAGCTTTTTATTTTCAAAACATAAGCAGTTTTCAACATTCATCTTTGAAAAACCTTATGTTCCAATTTTTTTCTCCCACTCTTCCCTCAACCTTCTCTAGATGGCAACTAATCCAATATATGTTAAAATGTGCAATTCTATTTTCCACAGTTATCTTGCTGCACAAGAAAAATCAGATCAAAAAGAAAAAAAAAGGTGAGAAAGAAAACAAAACAAAAGAAAGCAAACAACAACAAAAAGAGTGAAAATGCTATGTTGTGATCCATACTCGGTTCCCATAGTCTTCTCTCTGGGTGCAGATCAGCTCTTATATTCTAATAAAGGGAGGCAGGGATAGTGATGCTGGAGAGACTAGACAGCAAGTTTTTTTTTTTTTTTAAAGATTATTGAAAGGTATTATGGATCTTTAGATTGAAGAACAGATCTTGGTAAATGAATGGGTATCAAGGGAGGGGAAGTTAAGTATTTGAATGGCTATCATTCAGAAAAAAGGATTAGACCCGTTTTGAGTAGCCCCATAGGAAGAACTAGGAGCAAAAGTTAAAAGGAGTCAGATTAGGTTTCATGTAAAGAACTTTGGCTTCTAAACCTTAGTAGACTAATGTCAATGCAGTGAGTAATATTATTTGGCTAGGGTCAGAAAAATATTGTTTTCAATGTCTGGGAATTCAACTATTTGCTATTTTATTTTATTCTTTTTTATGTTAAATTCTCAATAGTTCGTTATGTCTTTTCCGTATCCTGCTCTATACCTTCCTTGGCCCTTTGTGCACTGATTCCCAAAAGGCAAACATTGATCTAGTAATACAAACACTGAAAAACACCTTAAAATTCTTTTCATCCTCTGCAATGACCTGAAGTTTCTTATAGACATTCCCTCCCTCACCCCCCGCCCCAGCCTCCTAGGCAAACTGTGCTAAGTGACTTGCTTAGGGCCACACAACCAGTAGATGTCAAGTGTTTGAGACTACATTTGAACACAGGTCCTTTTGACTCTAGGGTCAGTGTTCTATTCACTGCACTACCTAGTTGCCCCAACTTTCAGACATTTCTAATGGGCATAACTAATCCTAAAAGCTGGATACCTTGAGTTCTTCAGCAGAACAATCTTCCATTGTAGCAAAAATGATTTATTTGGGAATAGAATGAGTTTGGAACAATCTTCATTCATCCATTGTACACTGGATTGGAGGAATTCTGTGAACACTTTAGAGATAAGGATTCACAGCCATCCCATTAGCTTCTGTCTCTTTTTTATGGAAACTTTCCCAAACCAAATGCCTTGTCTGTGTGAGATTTCGTATGTTATCTACTAGTAGCACACCTTACTCTTGGCTGGATAGGGACTATTTTGGTTGGATAGTTGACTGGTCAAACTATAGGGCACATCATCTTTACTAATCAGAGCAGCAATGGGGATTCAGAATCATACCATATCAGCTGGATGCCACAGCTATAAGGACCTTCTTTACAGTGATCAAAGCTGAATGGAAAAGCACATTCATATATATACCACCTCACACACAAATACATATTGCCCATGACATATAGTCTTCCCTCAGATCCAAGATTATAAAGATTTTGAAACCTTGATAGTACAAGGATATTGAAAAACCTATTTACTAAAACTTTGTTGGACTATGGGCATAAATAGGATACTGAGCTGATATATAATATTTGACTTAATTAAATCTTTTATTTTTTCACGAACTGCAAAGTTAATTTGAGGATGCATATTGTGAGGGAAAGTATAGCTCTGCTGTTCACCTGGGGTGACAACATTATTTGGCTCACCAAAAAAAAAAAAAAAAAAAAGGACTAGAATCATGTAGAAAGGATCTAGAGGTAGGAGATTCAAAACAATCTTTAAAAATGATACTTAGGTGGCACAGTGGATAGAGCATTGGTCCTGGAATCAAGGAGGATATGAGTTTCAAAACCAAAAACATACTAACTGTAAAACCCTGGACAAGTCATCTAACCCTGATTGCATCCCCCAAAAAGTGATTCTTGAAACAAATTAGTTGGTACTTGTATGTTCTAATGTGTCATTTTGGGAAGCTACACATTGGAAACACTTGTGTCTGAAACTATTATAGTATAAAACATTCTGGTTCATGTTGAGGACTCTTCACTTCTCTTGGTTCACACAGTAAGAATATTGGGGTAAATATTTGCTACCTCTCAGGGTAAATATTTGAATAATCCTATGACTGCCAAGTCACTGGGCATAGTCATTTCTTCCCTGCTTTTGTAACGGCCATTGTTCAGTAGTCACTTGAGTGAAAACGATATCTATCATTGTAATATTGCTATTTCTATAAAAAAATTTAATATTTGTTTTTATTCCTAAGTATTTTTCTCTTTCCTTATTCTGTGGATCTGGACAAAGTATCAGCAATGAGGCAGTGAGAAATATGATTTAACGACAGTTGATGAAACAGTTTTAGGCCTGTGAACCTCACCCAGAACTGCTAAGACTGAGATTCTTTGGGTGCTGCAAAAAACAGTGTGGCTAAAAAGCTCATGGGAAGTTCAGGCTGCTGAAGACTTTGAAGGAATATTGCTTGCTAAGGGACTGGCTCTCATTCTGGACTCAGAGTCAGTCTATCTGATCTTCCATTCCAAGAAATCTTGTGACTCTAAAATTTAAAAAAAAAATCATCTTGAGAAGTTTGCCACTTCTCCAGCTTGTTTCACAGATGAGGAAACTGAGTCAAATAGAGTCAATGACTCTCAAGGTCACATATCTAGAAAGTGCCTCAGGCCAGATTTGAACTCAAGAGGATGTCTTCCTGATTCCAGTCCTGGCATCGTATCCACTGCTCCATCTAGTTATCCATACAACTATAGCAATGTAAATGATAATAAATTACAAAGGTAAACCAAAAATACATAATTTTAGGTATCAAGGTTGGTCCTGAAGAAGAGATAAGAAAATCGAATCTCCCCTTCTTTATAGAAGATCGGTACTATGGGTATGCATGGAACTTGTATTTATTTTCACAATAAACTTGTATTTATTAATATGCTGATTAATAATGCACTATTACTTCTCTCTTTTCATTCTTTTCCATTTCTGTTTTCATTTTATTTTTGTGATGAAGGGGAGGAGGGATTTTTTTGGATATAAAGGTGATGTGAAAAAAGGGATACCAATTTAAAAAGTTTATCTATACCTGTATCCATTAATTCCTTACCAAATATTTTTGTGTGAAGAAATCTGAAGTGGATAAGTCTATCATTGACTCCACTCCTTTCTCACCACCCCTCTTTTGTGATTTCCTTGGAATATACTTAGTAGTGGTATCACTGGATCAAAGGTTATGCACAATTTGATTGCCCTTTGGGCAAAATGCCATATTGCTCTCCAGTAGGGTTGGATCAGTTCAAAACTCCACCAATAATGCATTAGTGTTTTCATTTTTCCACATCTTATCTAACATTTATCATTTTCCTTTTCTGTCCAATCTGATAAGTTTGAGGTGGTTCCTCAGAATTGTTTTAATTTGCATTGCTCTAATCAGTAGAGATTTAGAGCATTTTTCATGTGACTATAGATAGACAATTTCTTTTTTACCCTCAATAGTATTTTATTTTTCCAATTCCATGTAAAAATAATTTCCTATATTCATTTTTGTAAGATTTGCGTTCCAAATTTTTCTCCTTCCCTACCCCCCTCCAAGAGAGCAAGCAATCTTGAATAGGTTTTATACATGTGTGTACACATGCACACACACAATCATTTAAAAACATTTCCATATTTGTTATGTTGTAAAAGAAAAAATGAGAACAAATGGGAAAAAAGTATGAAAAAGAAAAAGCAAACAAAAAAGGTGAAAATATAATGCTTTGATCTTCATTCAGTCTTTAGTTCTCCCTCTGGATGTGAATGGTATTTTCCATCCCAAGTTTACTGGAATTATCTTATATCAGTCCATTGCTGAGAAAAACTAAGTCTATGATAGTTGAGTATTACATAATATTGCTAGTACTGTGTAAAATGTTCTCCTTGTTCTCACTTCACTCAGCATCAGTTCATACAAGTCTTTCCTGGTTTCTGTGAAATCCCCCTGCTCATCATTTCTTGTAGAATATTAATATTCCATTACATTCATACACTATAACTTATTCAGCCATTTCCCAACTGATGGGCATCCACTAAATTTTCAATTCCTTGACACTACAAAAAGAGCTGCTGCAAACATTTTTGCACAGATGTGGGGCTTTCCCCCTATTTTATGATATCTTTGGGATACAGACACAGTGTGGATATGTACAATTTTATAACTCTTTGGACATAGTTCCAAATTATTCTCCAGAATGGTTGGATCAATTCACAACTCCATCAACAATGCCTTAGTGTTCCAGTTTTTCTACTTTACCTTCAACATTTATCATTAACTTTTTCTATTACCTTAGCCAATCAATAGATAATTATCTTGATTCTAAGACTGGCCCTCTGTTTACCATGTCACTAGGATGCATTGTCTTTTAGCAAATTTCAATTAGATTAATTATTCTATAGCATGTTATTGATATCAAAAACAATGTACCTTCATTTCCCAATATATCCATTCTCCCTTCTTCTACCCAGAGAGTCAGCCTTTTAAACATGGAATAAAAAAGAAAAGAAAAAAAGCAGCCCAGTAAAACTAGTCACACCAACAAAGTCCAAAATTAACTATTCTTGCTAACTATGTGCTAATCTTGGTGATTTCTGAGTCACCTCAAAGTTGTTTTAATTTGCATTTCTCTACTCAATAGTGATTTAGGGATTTTTCATATAATTATAAATGACTAATTTCTTCATCTGAAAATTGTTTGTTCATATCCTTTGACCATTTATCAATGGGGGAATGACTTGTATTCTTATAAATTTGACTCAATCCTATATATATTTTAGAAACAAGGCTTTTTACCTGAAACACTGATTTCAAAAATTGTTTCTTAGATTTCTGCTTTCCTTTCAATCTTGGTTGCATTGGTTTTGTTTGGGCAAAACCCTTTTTAATTTGAGGTAATCAAAATTATCCATTTGGCATTTTATAATCTCTATCTCATTTGGTTATAAATTCTTCCTTTCTCTCTGGATCTGACATGTAAACTATTCCTTGCTCTCCTAATTTGCTCATGGCATTACATGTCTAAATCATGTGCTCATTTCAGCCTTATCTTGGTATAGCATATGGGATGCTGGATTATGCCTAGTTTCTGCCATACTATTTTGCAGTTTTTTCGAGTTTATGTCAAATAATGAGTTCTTATTTAAGAAGCTGAAATCTTTGATAGATTTACAGTAGATTATTAAAATAATTTACTACTGTGTCTTGTGAACCTAACCTATTACTCTGATCCACCACTTTATTTCTTAGCCAATACCAACTAGTTTGATGATTTACACTTTATAATAAAGTATTAGAGCTGGTACGTTTAGGTAACCTTCTTTTGCATTTTTCATGAATTCCCTTGAAATTCTTGACTTTTTGTTCTTCTGATGAATTTTATTATTTTTTCTAATTCTAAAAATAATTTTTGGGTAGTTTGATTTCTATGACACAGGCTAAACAAATTAATTTAAGTAGAATTGTCATTTTTTATTATATTAGCTCTACCTACCCATGAGCAGTTGATATTTTTTCCAGTTTTCATATATGACTTTATTTATGTAAAAAAGTATTTTATAATTCACTGACTATAATCATCTCCCATGAATCTGGCCAAGGATCTTCTCTCTCACAACTCTGCTCCAAATGTTATACAATGTAGATGCAGTCTGTGTGTATTACTACAAAACCATGGCAGAACAGTCCTGATTTTCTGCACCAGAAGGTCAACTATTGACTGACCTGAGAGTTCTAGTTTGTTTGTTCTTGAATTCGCTTTCTTTCTTTGAAGATCCCTGGGAAATGACTTCAGAAAGATAAGTGCCCTCCCCCCCTCTCCTGCCAAATGCTCCAACTCATTTCATAACTTCCTGAAGTCACCAAGTTGATACTGAGTTAGAGGATGCATCCCTGCTGAGGGATTTATGGCATTCTTCCTGTGCCTGCCAAGTTCCTAAATTTTAGTCTTATATGGTGACATCTCCGGGAACCTGTAAATACCAGCAAGAAACTAAAAGGTTCCCAGCTCTGTCTTTTTCTAAAGTTGTATGGGGAACTATCTTCTTCTTGTCCACCTACCACAGCTACGAGTTCCTCCAGATTCCCAGGCCCTAGACTCTTATAAACTATGATCTGAGTTTTAAGTACTGGAATGTTTTTGGTCTTAAGAGTTGTAACTAAGAATGCCTGCATCCTGGGAAAGCACTACAAACACAGTGGAATGAGATAAAGCTTCAGGTGAAGATGGGGCGAGACAAAGACTTCAGGATACTAAGTGTGATGCTTTTGTCACTTGGAGGTATGACTCTAGTCTGTTAGTTGATAGCTTGTTCTTTTTTCCCCTTTGGTCTTAACCTGTGATTTCATGTATTTGAGGAGCTCCTGGTATGGAAACACCCTCTAGTAACTGTTATCCTTCAGTCATTCCATTGAGCCCCATTCCTGGTACCCCTATAAACCATAGCATGCCAGTATTGTCTATGCTGCTTTTATTTATTTATTTGCAAAGATAATGGAGTTTTTGGTCATTTTCTTCTCCAGTAGAACAAGACAATTAGAGGTTAAGTGAGTTGCTCATGTTCACACAGCTGGTCATCAATTCATTGCCTGGGAACATTGAGAGGTCAAATGACTTGCCTCTCATTATATAGCTACGATGCATCAAATACTGTATTCAAAGCCAGGTCTTCCTGATTCTAGGACTGGTCCTCTATCTGTCATGTCACTGGGATACATTACCTTTTAGCAAATTCCAATTAAATTATTCGATAGCATGTTATTGATATCAAAAATATTTTTTACAGTACCTACATTTCCCAATATAGCCCTTCTCCCTTCCCTCACCCAGAGAGCCAATCTTTTCAACATGGAATAAAAAAGAAAAGAAAAAAAGCAGCCCAGTAAAAACAGTCACACCAACGGAGTCCAAAATTAATGAATTATTCTTGCTAACTATGTGCTAAGCTTGGTGATTTCTGAACTGCTGACAAATAATAAATTTCTTGTAAATTAGGCATCCTGGAATCAGTGAATGATGGAATTTAGATTTGGAACAGACCTCACTGGTAATAACCTAGTTTAACCCACACCTAAGAGGAATTCCCACTAGAGCTATAACAAGTGGTCATTCAGCCTGTGCTTAAGGCCTTCCAGGGGGACAGATGCTCTATTAGCCTCACCATCCCACTTCTGGCTCTGTTTACCTCGTCCAAGGAACCTTATTTTATTAGTATCAATTTGTATAGCTTACTTTTTTTGTCCTCCAATAACTGTTGTTTGTTCTATATTTTCAAAGCATCTTCACTGGGTGGGAGTTGCATTTAAGAGAGGCAGAGGTACACAAACTCATCAGTCTCACTCTCTCTTCTGGAGTCATTGAAGTCTAGTGACAAAACAAAAGTCAGGATGACTGGAAGCAGTGGATGACCTTGTTACATTGATGTCTGACCAATTTCTAAGCACTCTCAGCACTTGATTCAGTTGCCTTCAAGGACATGGAATAAATTGCTTTCACCTTTCCATTCAGCAGGGGGGAAATCTTCACCTGCTTAGCAAAGGCATTCCTAATTCCTAATTCATCAGTGGTTTTGAGGTTTAGAGTTACACTCATCCTTTTTTATACCTGCAAAGATGGTTTATTGGTGAGTGGTCACTGTGCCTTTCTGTAGCTTCTTGGACCATAGATGAGAGTTGAATGCCAGATAGATTCCAAAGGTGGATGAAAGGGACTTGGTGGGTCTTCACACTAGAGGGACTAATTCTCCCTGAAGAAAAGTTACATTCATTTTATATTGGCTATTAGGTTTGTTGATAGCATATAAATCCTGGGTGGGACATTCATACAGAGACAGTAGTAAAAGATGGAATCTGCCTCACTTCAACTGCTGGCTGTCAATTCTGTTCTGATTCTGGGAAATAAACCACACAAGTAAGAAGCATCATGGGACAGCAGAAGGAATACTGGTATTTGGAATTAGGGGACCTGTGTCTGAATCCCAACATGACCTGCATGATCTTTGGCAATTTCCTTATCTGCAAAATGAGTGGGTTGGACTAGGTGATCTTCTATTCTATGAGCCTACTGCCAGGAAGCTGGCTCCATTCAAACCTAAATTAATTCAAGATGACAGTTGTTAGGAGAGGTGTACTCTGGGATTGAGGTATATAAAAGGAGCTGGAACTTTTTATGTTCTAATCTAAGGAAAGACCCCAGTTACCTTTCAATATATCAATAATGTGTGGGGAGGGTTAGGATAAATATAGAAATCAATAGAATTCCTTTAGTGGCAAAAAGTGCTAGAAAGATAGGTTGGAGACAGGTTGTGAAGTCTTTAATTGTCAAATGTTTATATTTTCTCCTAGAGGTAATTGAAAACCCCTGAAGCTGATTGAGTAGGGGAGTGACGTGGTTAGATTTGTGTTTTAGGAATATAATTTTGACAGGGCTTGGATAGGATAGACTATAATTTAAGGGAGTTGCATTAGTTAACTGCCAAGGGTGCTTTCCATGCAGGAATATTTTGGTAAATGTCTAGCACTCAGCACTCTGGAATATACACATACATACACATACATAAACACATGTAAATATACATAAACACACACATATATAAAAATAAATATGTATATATCAGATCATATATATGTATATAAGTATGTATTGTAATATATGGGCAGGTAGGTGGGGCAGTGGATAGAATGTTGGGCCTGGAGTCCAAGACTGAGTTCAAATTTGACCTCAGATACTTACTAATCTTGTGATCCTGGGCAAGTCACTTAACCCAGTTTGCCTCAGTTTCCTCATTTGTCAAATGAGTGGAGAAGAAAATGACAAACTACTCCAGTATCTTTGTCAAAAAAAAAAATCCCAAATGGGGTCATGAAGAGTTGGACACAACTGAAAAGGACTTAACAACAATATTATTGCAGTATATATGTGTATACATATATATACACATATGTATGTATATATAAACATGTGTCGTACTTTTAATCATTATTATTAGTACTTTTGCTGAAGTAACTGGGATTAAGTGAGTCGCCCAGGTCACATAGCTAGGAAATGTTAAGTGTCTGAGGCTAGTTTTGAACTCAGATCCTCCTGACTTCAGGGCTGGTGCTCTATCTACTGCACCATTTAACCTGAATTATTAACATTTCCTTTATCATATCCTTAAATCTAGACAATCACAAAATAATACATCAAATACTGATTTATAGTATTTGAAGGTTTTCAAGTTGAAAACATAAACACTGAAAATTTAAGACAGTTCTCAGTAAGCATATTTCTTGTCCTTTGTTTTTGAAAATGACCATGAATCAGTGATGTCATATATTGCATCCAGCACATCCCTGTTTTCAGGTATAAAATTAACTGATTCCAAATAAATACAAATGGAAAAATAAAACCAACCCCCCTTGGATGAGTCCAAAAGCCCCCATTTGGTACAATGTAGGTTTGACTTGTGTTTTCAGAGGGACTTTGTTGCAAAGAACAAGATGCAAGACTGATCAAAGTCATGCTACACAAACCAATGGCACTTACATCCAGGATGTAAACTGGTAGGATGGGTGCTCTCTAGCTGCTGTTGCATTTTTTGAGGCTCACTTACATACCATCTCTGTTTCACTTCCTCTTAATTTCTGAGAAAGCAAATGGAATTTATTTGGTTGGCCCCTTTTTATTTTCTCCTTAATGTGACTTGATCATATAGGGGTGAGGTAGAAAAAGAACTGGTGCCAGGGAAGGAGCAATTATCTAAAAACAATATCATGTGGATATATCTAAAATCTATGATAATGCACAAAGATTCCATGATTCCATGTTTCATGAACTCTTTTTGCCAAGCTGAAAAAGGCCATAGGAAATTATTTAGGTACCAATGAAATCATGTTACCAGGATTCTCTGCTTAAATCCTCTTCAGTTACGTCCTATAATTGATCTAACTGCTTTTACACAGTTGACAACAGCATTCTATTTATTTGTTTGCAACAGAAATGGATCCCTTGGTGCAATCTGGCACCTCCATCTCTCCAAATTCAGACAGATGAATGATTATGATGTGGATTTTTTTTTTTTTGGTTGGGGTAGGGGGCAGTATGAGTTTGTTGCCATAAAACACTTCTAAATGCTAAGGGATAACAATTTGCAGCAAAAGACCCACTGGGTGGCCAGTGGGAAGAGGACGATCCACAGGTTAATTTATTTCAAATTACTCCCAAGAAATTCAGTTCATCTAAACAAATCCCAGGTTCTGCCGGTGGTGGAAGGGTGTACAACTATACAGCAGCCATAAAATGTGAAATACTGTGGAGCCTGGGAAGGCAGTTTCTAGGGATCTAATGACTGTTTAAATTATAATAGAATGTAAACTCATCAGATGACATCTAATCCAGTCATATTTTTCCTAATTATTCCTTTCTGGCAGGGTTTACTTTCCCATCAGTGCTGGATTACAAAGCTTTCAGCTGGCACTTTTGGAGGGTGATTTGCTGCTAATGATGAGAGTCAAAGCTGTTTATGGTTGTTTACTAAGGGATCATCAGTCTTTCAAGGCAGAGAGATGCTGTGTGTGGAGTTCTCCCTTACCAAACAGCCAAATTGTTAGAATTCCCTAGAGAGGTTAATGATGCTGCCTTTGTTTAATGACATTAACAATGTAGATAATAGAACAATAAGATTAGGCCAGAAACAGTAATTATGGATGATAATTTTGATTAGTGTGATCTTGTAGGGAGAGAGATTTACAAGGCAGTGTACAGCAGAAAAAAGATTGGACTGAGTGGGAAAAGACCTGAGTGAGTCCAGTCCTTGTTCTTCATATTGACTAAAATTATATAACCATGTAGACCAGAGAAGTGGAACAAACATTATATACTGGAAAGAGTATTGGATTTGGATCCAGAGACCTGGTTTTGAATTTTGACTCTGACAAATCACTTACCATCCCTCAGGACTTAGTTTCCTCATTTGTAAAATGAGCACGTTGGGCTAGTTTCTGATGTTCTTTCTAGATCTAAATGTGTGATTCGGTGATCCTTTGATCCCAAGTCTCTTGAAATACTAGTATTCTAAAGCTGTTTGATAAGGAGGCAGCTTTCTAGATAACTAGCACCTAGATTCTGGGCATTGTAGACAGAACACTGGATAGGTAATCCAAACTTCTCGATTAATCAGGATTTCTTACTTCTCCAATCATTAGCTGTGCAGCTGTGAAGAAGTTTGCAATTTCACAGTGCCTCAGTTTCCCCTCCCCCCTGTAAAATGGGAATAATAATCCTTTTAAAAAGTCTTATATTTATTTTTAAACATTCTTTTTTATTTTGAGTTCCAAGTTCTCTTCCTCCCTCTAGCCACTCTCCCACTAATTGAGTAGACAAGTAATATGCCATTAAACATATGGAGTCATGCAAAATATTTTTTCCATCTTGCCAGTTGCGTGAAAAAAAAAACCAAGAACAAAAAAAAATTGAAAAAATGCATCAGTCTGTACTTAGAGCTCATTATTTTTTTCTTTGGAGGTAGAGGAGCATTTTTCATCATGATCCTTAAGATTCCTAAGTTGTGAATCATTATATTAATTAAAGTAGCTAATTTTTTTTACAGTTGATCACTGTTATAACATTGCCGTTACTATGCACAAAGTTCTCCCTGTTCTGCTCACTTCACTTTAAATCTGTTCATATAAGTTTTTCCATGTTTTTCTGAAACCATCCTTGTCTTTTAGCACAATAGTATTCCATCACATAATTTGTTTATCCATTTCCCAATTAAGGGCAGAGGTTAATAATTATTGAACTCATTAACTTCAGAATATTGTTTTATGGAGCATAGTGAAGAATGTGTTGGAACTCATGACTCAGTATTAAAAAATTCAAAGGGTCAAAAGTTTGTAAAATGTGCATATATTTCATTCATTTATTTGTCCATTCAGTATGCATTTTTAAATTATTATTATTGTTAAATATTATGCTTTGATCTATATGGAAATCCTTTCTAATAATTGTGATAAATACACTCCCATACTTGAGTACATAATTTAATGCAAATTGTTTCTCTGCTATGATACTTCAATTCCTTATTTTGTAAAATAAGGAGCAGGATATTTGTACTTTTCATCTCATGGATAGTTAATGGGAAAGTGTTTTGTAAATATCAAAAAGCTATAGAGATGTGTATTATTTGTTACAACATGGGTTCATGTAGCTCATCCTGTTGATGGTAAAGAGGCTCTTCTACCTTAGCTGATGTCTCCTTGGACAGTAGACAAAGATTATATCATCAGGTCCATCCTCATAAATCTTTTCTAGCTTAGTGGGATCTACCAGAATTTTAACTCTCTTCACATAGGTTTTGACAATAATAATCACTTATATAGTACTTTAAGATTTGCAAAATGCTTTGCAAATGTTATCTCATTTTATCCTTACAACAACCTTGAGAGGTAGATGCTAGCATACTCCTGATTTATAGGTGAGGAAATTGAGGCAGAGAGAGGATAAGTGATTTGTTTAAGGTTATACAACTATTAAATGTCACAGGGAAGATTTGAATTTAAGTATTCTTGACTCTAGGGCCAGTGCTCTATACAGTGCATCACTTAGCACCTTTCCATTTCCATGACTCAATAAAATGTTGGAGTATGATGTCTTTGGAGATGTAAACCTCAAAATGCTATTTTTGTGAACTATTATTATTAATAGTTCCAGCTTAACTAAGAGCAAAGGAACTCTCATCCTCAGGGTACTGAACAGTAAGTGGTTGTATTTCTTTCCTTCTCAGACAACCTTGAAATAAAGGAAAATGAAAAACAAAAACATTAAAAATCAAAACAAAACCCCCTTACATTATTTTTTTTATTTTACCTCCTTCCACTTTTGAAGTGATAGTCACAAAATGGTAGAAAAGAAAGCTGAGGGTACTAAGAAACACAGTTTTAAGACCATCTATAAATCTGAACTTAATTGTTGGCATACTAAATGTGAGATCCTTGCCCAGTGACCAGCAAATAGTCACATTACTGGAGGAACTTAATCACTTCAATCTTCACATTCTCATCATAAATGAAAACATAAGACAAAAAAAGCCATATGGAAAGACAACATATAAGCTTTCTTTGGAGACTCAAAAAAAGAGGAACTGATGGAGTTGGTTTTGCTGTGGATCCAAAAATAAGAAATAATTTCATGGGATACTTGGTCATCTGGTACTGCAATACTCATGATGAGCATTTACAAAAAAGATATCCATGAAGATAGTTACAACATCTGTTGCAGGGCACGATAAGGGAGGAATATCCTAATAAAAACCTGATAACACCTTTCAAATTAAATCAACATATGCTTTGATATTTTATTTTTGGATTGGAACTGTGATTCATCAGTGAAAGAAATTCTTACTGAAAAAATTCCTTTACCAATGCAGATTAGTACCTTCTCTGTACTTAGTGACTCAATTGCAAAGGAAGGCATAGAGGAGGATGGTGAAAAATGTGTTGAAACATATGACTCAGGATTAAGAAATTCAAAGGGCCAAAAGCTTATAAAATGTGCATATATTCCATTCATTTATTTGTCCATTCAACAAGCATTTATTAAGAACTTGCTATGAGTCAGACATAGTGCTAAGCAGGGGGATACAGAGACAACAATTAAATGAGAGAGTCATGTCCACATATCATTAATAGTTTTTTGAAGAAGAAATTTAGGAGCATTGTGAATACATAAATGCTACCACACAAAATGAAATGAACTATGTTGTAATGAACAGAAAAAAAATAGGTACTGATGTGATATCAAGTTAGCAAGTCTCTGTACTTTCAGATCATGACTAGTCAGAGCAAAGATAGGAGAGGATTAAAATGAGAAGATGAAAATGGGTTCAACTAAAATGATCTAATCTGACATTTAAATACCCTATTGATGAGGAAAAATGGGAAAAATAAAATAATAGACATTGAAATAAGCTATCAAAATTAGGATAACAAAGTTAGGAAACTTATGTAAAGTCAGTCACAAGAAGGAGGCCAAAGTAGGTTAGAAATTGTCATGGATATTTATTGCTTGTATAATCTCAGGCAAAAATAAAGATGTTGGACTAGATGATTTCTTAGATTCATTATATTATGATTTTAAAATTCTTGACCACCTTGATGAGTAGAAAAACATGGAAAACAAGAGCAACATCAGTTTAGAGTATGAACTCATTTGCAAAATCTTCTTGAGAATGGCAGACTATGAATAGAATCACCTAATAAAACAGTGAGAAGTAATGCAATGAGTTTATCAAAAGCTTGGTGAAAGACCCAATTAAATCATATCATAATATGAACCCATGATCATTTGAATCACAAGTTAGACTTTTTTGGTGTGTTTTCCCAGGTCCAGTACCAAAAACTGCAACCTGGGAAATAGTCAATTACATTTTTCTGATGAAGGAGCCTAGAGTACACTTTGGTGGAGTAAGATAAGAGGTCTAGGGCCATATGCAGAATGTGAAGGAGGAGCTTACCCCAATGTACCATCAAAGAGATTCATATTTTAGTAAGTTTCTTGCTAACTAGGGAGTAAGGTTTTAAAAAAAATTTAAAGGTTTTTTTTCTTTTTTTTAAGGTTTTTCTTTTTTTAATTGCTAAAGGAATGAAAGTGCTATTGGTATCCTACAAATTTTGTGTCTAGTTATTGTTGATAGCATTTCAGGCTTGAACTGGAAGGAAGACAACAGACAGATGAAATAAAACAACTGGTCCCATTTCAGTAAACAAACTGTTGTGCCTGTCAGTGGCTCCTACCACACGTGGATCCCAACACTGTGGTTTCCAGAGTGCTGCATGAGTAAGTAGAAATATCACTGAAGGAAATAAAGATGAGAAGAGCAACTAGATTAGATAAAATATATACTGAGGAGGTCCATGAAATAAATACCACAATTTTGGGAGCACTGAGATATATATTGTCAATATAGTGAGATGTGCAAGATATAAGGTAGAAAAATTAGGCATAATATATACTGATTCTTATACTTATTTTTATATGTTTTTAGATGATTAATCTGTGTACATATCCTTCATGAAGTTATAACAAGGGAGCAGATAAGGTTTGACTCATGATATTCTATAACACACTCCATTTTTACTATCCCAAATTTAATTGAAAGGCATAGAAAATATAAGATCTTAGTTGTTCTTGTGTTTCTGGTAATTTGTATTTCATTTGATAAATCTAATGGTGACAAAGTTTCTTCTCCAAAATATATGTAAAAATCATACAAAATTTCTTGAAAACTAGAACAATAAACTGTTCTTTAATCCAGTTATTAATATCATATATAAAAAAGAAGTGATAAAGCTAGCATTGCTTGTAATCATCATAGAGGGAACGTGGTTTTCTGAATGGAGAGAAAACACCCGGCTTCCACATAACTGGCCTAGTCCAAACCTGAAATTTGGGCCAGACTGAATAATAATTCAGAATTCCAATAAGATCAATGATAAGTGAATTTTTTTCCCAATTCAGAAGTGCACAAAAAGTTAGAAACCCATGGGTGGGAGGAAATTGGGCTGCCAATGAAACTTTTGTCAGTATAAACAAACAAGTTTGTAGCCTTAAAATACAATCAGAGAAAGAACAGAGATCTATACTATCTGCAGGGTCTGAGTTAGAATGGAAAATTTCACTTGACAAAGTCCCAAGGGAGTTAGAAACTTATAGGGATATTGAAAACCCCGGTGAGTGCTCAAACTGGAACAATGCAGATGCCTGAACGCTCCAAGTTTTCTTGCACTCCACCCAGAAAGGCCATAGAGAACTCTGAAGATTCTGAATCTCAAAAGTTGGGGATGAGGAAGGTGGGGAGAGGAGGTCTGATCCTGGGAGGTAAGGGTCAGTGCAAGAACCAGCAAATCCAGGGCAAGATGTAGTAGAGCTGACCTTTCCTTCTCTTTACTCTCCCCCTCAAGTGTAAGAAAGTTTGGAACTGCCATGCCACAAAGCTTCAATCCAGGAACTAAGGCCAAAAAGATGAGTAAACAAAGGGAGGCAGGAAACCAATATAAAAAGTGTTATAGATCTAGAGATGTCCCAAATTATGGCCAAGGGTAAAGTGATTCCAAAACAAATGCAAGTAAAGACTCACAGAGATAAATGACTTTGCAGAAATAATATATGAATAATTATATGATGATGTAATGAGCGTCACACAAACAACTAAAAAAAAATCCTGTTCTGGTTTCAACTGAAGAATATTTTAAAAACAATAACCTTCCTTTGCTAATTTTTTTTGTAGTTAAACCAAACCTTTTTATGTACAAGACCAGTTTAAATCCTCCCCCCTCCCCTTCAAACACTAGATATGAACATCCAGGAACATTCTAAAATGGAAAGTGCTTTAAGAAAGAGAAGGATTCTGTAGTGCCAGTGATATAACTGATCAGATGAGGCTGTGATGCTGTGAACACTGATGGAAGCCAGTTAGGCAAGTGTGGTTTGCTTCTCTTCAGGCGTTTCATCCAACAGCTGCATGATCAGTTCATGGAGGGGTTGGCAGATCTTTGCATAGCCCCCTCCTGTGAGATGTAGGAAATCAAACATGTCGTGGCAGGAGATGGCACCATCTGAGTGCACAAAGCCCCCATCTGTATCCAAGAGCTGAACATTGGTAAGCTTGGGCAGTGAGACCTTGAGGAGCTGATTTACCTTTGCATTCTTTTGTCTCAAAGGATTAGGCTTTTCACCTCGAGGAAGAAGAAGCAGTACGATGACTTTGGCCTGCGGCTGCCTTGTGGTAATCAACTGTACAAAGGCCTCAATGCCACCTACTATCTCCTCTGCTGTATTTTCATCGTTGTTTGTTCCTACCCAGACAACGATAACCTTAGGTTTAATATTTTCCAGTTCTCCGTTCTTCAGTCTCCATAAAACATGCCTTGTGGTGTCACCACCAATTCCAAAATTCAGTGCATGAAGGGGGGGAAAAAAGCTCTCGCCATATCTTATACTGCTGTAGCAACTGTACCATTGAGTCTCCCACAAATAGGATGTCAGGCTCTTTGTCTTTACAATCCAAGACAAATCTGTTGTGCTGAGACATCCATCGGTCATTTCCTTGAATATCTTCAGCTGCATGTGGAATAGCTGCTGGGTTTGAGTCCCCCTGGCTCACTCAGGCAGTGTCCAAAAAGGCCCCAAGCGGCGGTGAGCACGTCTGTCTCTCGCTCGGTCCGGCGGCCCCTCTCAGGCGCATTCCTCCTCCGGCCCCTGGGAATGTTCCCAAGTAACTCTCTTGAAGCTCTAAGAGCTTCCTCTATATATATGATCTCCCAAAGGTTAATTCCTCTTCTGAGAGAATGGGATTCTGGGTTATCTCCCAGAGTGCTCTCTGGCCCTAAGAACTTCAAGGGAGGTGTGAACACAAGCACTATTGTCTATCAGTTGTACTTAGTACCTTGTTTCAAGTTCTGGCCCAAAATATCTCCTTCTAAGATCAAATCAATCATATTAAGCCATGCTAAATTAGATAATTATTGTCTCTATCAACTCTAATGGCTTAACAATTTGTAAAGAATCCAACAAGAAGAAATGAAACAATACATAAAAAAAAAAAAAAAAAAGCTCTAAACGAAAGAACTGGAAGGAGAAAAGATAATTTAGAAAAGAAATTGATGGATTCCCCCAAAGAATAGATTACTTGAAAGCCATTGTTTTGGAAAAGATACAGTCTAGAATCCAAGGGGAATAGAAATTTCCTACAGATAGGGAAGTGTTCCAGGTGTATGCTTGCAAATGGCATTGTGTTAATTGCTTCAAGTCTCAGAACATTAAGTTCAATCATTTTTTCAGCCTCATCTGACTCTTTGTGATCCCCTTTTGGCAAAGATTCTGGAGTGGTTTGTCATTTCTTTTTCCAACTCATTTTAAAGAAGAGGAAGCTGAGACAAACAGGACTAAATGACTTGCCCAAGGTCATGTAGCTTGGAAATGTCTGAGGCCAGTTTTGAACTCAGAAAGATGAGTCTTTTTGACTCTAGGTCTAGCACTACAACCACTACCAACCACTACACCAACTAACTGCCTGGGAATATTGTAAGATTCAAAAGCCTTCAGAAGATTTTGATTTGATTATCCTGGTGAGAAATACAAGTGGGAAAAGAAATATAATTTCTAGTCTAGATTCTAGACTATAGATGCTGTTGACTAGACAATCTATACATTTGGTACAATAATAAGATTTTAAGTTCCAATTTTTTTCTCTCTTCCTCCTTCCACTCCCCCTCTCCAAGATGTTAAACAATATGTGTGCAATCATGTTAAATACATTTACACATGACTAATGTGTAAAGAAGAATAAGAACAAAAGGGTAAAAAACATGGAGAGGAATAAAACAGAGTGAAAATAGTATGCTTCGATCTGCATTCAGACTCCATAGTTCTTTCTCTGGATATGGATTATATTTTCTATCATGAGTCCGTTAGAATTGCCTTGGATCACTGTATTGCTGATATAAGCTAAGTCTAGTTGATTATCACACAATCTTGCTGTTACTGTGTACAATGTTCTTCTGGTTCTGCTCACTTCACTCCACATCAGTTCATGGACATCTTTCTAGGTTTTTCTGAAATCTGCTTGCTCATCATTTCTTATAGTCCATTAGTACTCATTAGGCCTTATCATTTCTTAACTGGACTGTGGCAATCACTTTCTTATTGGTCTCCATGCATATAACCTTTCTTTTTTCTAAACTATGCTCCATACAATTGTTAAATTGGTATTTCCCCCCCTTCCATTAAAAAAAAAAAAAAAAGATTTTCCTGACCATATCACTCCCCTGACTCAAGAATCTTTAAGTTACCTATTGCTTTTATGATGAAATAAAAGCCTCTCTTTCTGCCTTTAAAAGTTTTTATAATTTAGCTCTAAATTATCTTTGCAGATTGACTCTGCCCATTCTCTTTGACCCAATTAAACTGACCTGATTCTCCCTCAGGACCTACTCCATCCTAGATTGTGTCACTGCATAATTGATTGCCTTTATCTAGAATTTCTTCTTCCTCATTGCTGTAGGCATCCCTAATTTTCTTACAGATCAGCTCAAGTGCCATTACTTGCAGGAAGCCTTTCCCCAATCCTCCCAACAGTTAGTCTTCTTAGTTACTCCCCCAAATATTTTGTATATATTTTGTATATTTATTTTTAATTTTTATTATATTTAATCTTTTATTTTATTTTCTTTGTATATCTTTAATTTATCTGGGTACATGTTTACTCTATTTTCAGATGCCTGGAAGGAATGTAAGTTTTCTGAGAATAAGTCTACTCTATTTTGGTCTTTCTATCCTTAGTTTCTAGTTGAATGGCAGCTTGTTCATTGTTTAGTTAATTCTGTCATGTCTGATTCTTCGTGACCCTCTTTGGGTTTCCCTGGCTAAGATACTGGAATGATCTGTCATTTCTTTCTCCAGATTTGTCATTTTACAGATGAGGAATTAAGACAAACAGGATTAAATGACTTGTCCAGGGTCACATAGCTAGGAAGTATTTGAGGCCAGATTTGAACTTAGGACCCAGCCTTCTATCCACTGATATACTTAGCTAACTCTTTCCAGTGTACACACTTTCTTTATTATTGAAATTGTCACCTTACAGTAATAATGGTAACTGATCCATTCCTTGATGATCAACTGTTATGATGGTTGAAAAAAGTCAAGTGTTCTCATCACTCTTGCTATTTGGGGTAGACTTAGCCTGATGTACTGTTTTCTGAGAGACAAGAAGGTATGGAAGAAGAAACTGTTGAACCTGAAGCTTTTTTTTCAGAAGGAAAAACTGAGGCTTAGGGAGGTAATATGCCTTGCCCTAGGTCACAGTTAATTAATAGCAGAATTTAGACCAGAGCCTATTTCTTGAATCTTAGTCAAAGACACTCTTCTTGATAATCTCTTTTCTGTAGATTTCCACAATTGTACTCTATATGGATATTATGCTCTTACTCTTATGACCATTCTTCAATCTCCTTTGCTGAATTTTTATCCAGGTCATTCTTGATAATGGGGCTCTGGGCTGAGTCTCCTCTCTTTTCTCTCTATACTTGATTTCAAGAAGCTCCCATGGATTAAAAATCATTCTAAGCCTAAATTCATGCCTTTTCTCTTATCCATACTAGGGGTTCTTCAGTGGGGATTACCTGACAGATTGGTAAACTGAGTCAGGTGCTTGGGTGAATGGAGAAGCAAAGTTGACTCCTGTAGAAGGCTCCAAAGGGAACTAAGAATTTCACCTACTTTATGCAATACAACTAAAATGTTTCATTCTTTACTTAATCTGTGTGTGGGTTTGTGTGTCTATGTGTATGTGTGCATGTGCCTGTCCTGTGACAGCTGGGTCCTTTGTAAGCGTCATATTGTCTAATAATCCAATGCAGAGCCAAGTCATAAATAATAGCAGACTTAAAAGTGCCAGCAAACAGGAGAGTGCTTCATGGAATCTCCTTGTACTCAGGCCTTTCATATCACGAATTTGTGGGACAGGGGAGATGGGGTCTGCCTGTTCCAGAATTGTATCAGGTACTTCCCAGTGTTCTAGAAGGACTCAAAAGTGTTTATATTCCATGGGGTCAGCCGGCCAGCTCATGACCAGAAGTATGAGAAGGAAAAGGGATGGCTTTTCGCACGTGCAAAGGAAGCTTGGAGGAAAGGAACAGAGTATAGGTAGTGTCAGCAAGAACTTGGGTAAGGGGAAATATTTTTTGGGAAGGAATCGGGGAAGAAAGGAACTCGAGGGGTAGACTCCTTCCCCCAACTCGTAAATGAAGCAAGAATTTGGAAAGACAATAATAATAATTGATATTAGACCCCTGAGAACTTAATTTGAAAGTCTCCAGATGAACTTAAGCTTTTCTGTCTCCATCTTTTGAATTCAAACTCATTCTTCAACAACTGGTTCAATTTCCACTTTCACTAACTATCCCGGTTCTCAGAGAGCTCTCTTTTCCATGAGCAAGATCTACAATTTTGACTGCCTATACCACTAGTTGAAATATTGTAAATGCCTCTTTTTCTTTTTTGACTATTTTCCTCAAGTAGATTGATATTGTTGAGGGCAGAAGTCACATCTTATAACATAGCACCCTGAATATAACAGATGCCATTTATTTGCTGATCAATTGGTTAAATGTTTTTGTGTTTTCAAATCAGTTTTAAGATTACCAGTCTATTAATTGTCTATTCAGACCTAAGGAAAGCCGTCTTCATTATCCAAACAGTCAAACATCAGAATGGTTTGATTGCAGGACTCTATAAAGTTTTTCTGATTCTAACTCCAATAATCTATCCACTATGCCACTTAGATGTTCACTTAGTAGCCTGGGAAATCTTGGTCCTTAGAAACCTTTAAGAGGAAAAAATAAAGAAAATTATTTATTCTGATTGATTTATTCTCCAAGTTAAAGGCAGTAGTCTGAAACAAGAAATATTTTGCTTTTCTTTCCTGCTTTATAATTTTATGATTTTTCTCTTTGTCAAATAATGAAAACAACTAAAACACAAGGAATTTAGCCCAAACTATAAAATGGCCCCTTCTAAATTCACCAAAAGCTGGAACTATTTCTCTTCAACTACTCATGTTTTATGTATTTTTAAAAGATAAAACATGGAGAGAAACAAGGCTTAGCATCTGTTCACCATATTTCTTTTCTTCTGACGTCCTTAGTATTTTATTTTCTGCAATTTTTCCTTCCATATTACATACATCTGAGAATTAGAAAATTCTTCATCACTGTTGAGCAGCTTTATGGTTTATTTGTGAATAAAGATAGTTCAAAAGAATGAACATAGGTCCTGATGTCTTCTCCCTTCATAGTCTTCCATATATAAGCATTCAAGGGAATGCAAAAAGATAGATGTCAGGAAGCTTAAATTTTAAGGCAATTAATTGATCAATTAACAAATAGTTATTGAATAATTAACTAATAATAGCTAACTGAATAATAATTCTGTAGAAAAATTAATAAAGAATCAGACAATCTTTTTCCGGGAGAAACTTAAAATCTAATTGAAGTGATCACTTATACATACATACATAAACACATCCATACACACATTCATAAATTCCAATTTTTCCTTAGTACTGTCTGGGAGGGCAGAAAAGAACAGAGCATGGAAAAGTTTAGGGCTAAATTTACTATGTTTTACAGGGTTTAAGCTTTTTGGTCTGCTGATATCCATAATCCCCAGCATCCTCAAGAGTTTCCAAGTTAGGTGGTTTGTGGGAGACAATTTGTTTCAGTGGAAAATGGGTTCAAGTGAGGGACATTATAGAAGCTGGCTGTGATGGCAATGGAACCCTGGGGAATGGTAGTTCCAGAGCCGGGTGAGGAAGCAGGTTACTTGGAAGCTATGATCTGTCAGGTGGAGAAAATATGCCCCACTGAATGTTGGCATATGGGATAAAACTCTGGCTGCCTTATGCTGGTGCCTGTCCTGTTTTTTCATGGGGAAATTTTTCTTCATATGAAATAGAAAATAGAAATTCATGCCTTTTCCTTAGTTCTACTCTCTGGGGCCAAACAGGAGTCAAATCCCTCTTTTACATGTTTTCCCTTTATTTTTTATTTATTTATTGCAAGGTAATTGGGATTGTGACTTGCTCAGGCTCACACAGCTTAGTATTAAGTGTCTGAACTTGGATTTGAACTCAGATTTTACTCCTACCTCTCTGACTATTCTTCATTTTTTGTGCTGAATCTTCATCCAAGGCATTTCTGATTATGATGGGTACCTCCCAGGGCTCTGTCTGAGGTCTTCTCTTTTCTCTCTATGATTTCACTTGGTCTTAGCAGATGTCATGGATTCAAATATTTTTGTGCTGATGATTCTCAGATCTACTTATCCAACCCTCACCCTTCTTTTAGCCTGTAAAGTTCTGTTTCTAAATGTCTTTTGGAAATCTTAAACTGGATATTCTGTGGGCATTTTAAACTCAGCATGTACAAAGCCAAATTCAATACCCCCCTCCCAATTTCCCCATTATTCTTAATTTTCTGCTCACTCATGTCCTTTTCACCTCATGGATTATTTTTGTCAAGCATTCTTGGATCCAGCAGCACCTAATCACCTCCCAGTTGGCAAAAAGTTCTATAGCATCCACACTATTGAATATTCCAGAATTTACTTATCTTGAGATGTCATCTTTAGTATTCATCAGAAGCCTCAGCTTAATCTCAGTTTTAAGAGCTTTGAAAATATTCTTGTAGGATCATATTACTATCTTTAAAGTTATCTTTCATTATTTACTTTTGCTATCTTTTAGTCTAAGATATTTGATGAGTTCCCTTTGTATCCACCTTAGTTTCTTTAAATAGTTTTTTCCCCTTCATCATCAGAGTTGTTAAATTTTATTTTCAGAATTTTCATCTTGAAAGCCTCACATTCTTTTTAGGTTGGTTTTCCCTACAGAAATTTAATCCTTGAGATATTATCTAGTTTTTTTGTGAATATTTTGAAAGTGGATCTCCCCAGATTTAGAGATATTATCAGCTTTCCTTTTCCGTGATATGAATTCTAGTATAGAATGACTCCTTACTCTTAAAATTCCTATTATTTTTACTTCAGTAGTCAATCTCTTCTGTTTTTTCTGCACAGTGAAGAACAAAATAATCATTAAGGCTAATGAAGAAAATTGTGAACTATCTTAAGGTGGAGTTACAAAAATTCTCTTCTAACTTAGAGAATATTTAGCAGGAAGCTCACTAATCTCTAAATTCATTGTTAAACAGGACAATTTGTTTGTAAATGAAGAAAGAGACTTATGATAAAGTTTTTCTCCTTTGTGATGTAGTTGTTATATAAATATTCTATTGAAAAGCAATATCCCAAAGTTATTTTATGCAATGAAGTCATTCTACAATATGTTTTAATTTTACCATTAACTTTACTGATATGATGGAGTAGTTATTTGTTGGTTTCAAAGAGAATATTTGGTCAATTAGCCAGAATTTGTTGCACTTATAGCTCTGTCCTAAGATCTGGATTTTAACCATAAAGAAGTAAGAATTGCTTTGTTAAAAAAAAACAAAAAAACTTTACTGGGTCTGATTGGAGAGTTGGTAAGATCTTATTCATCAAGTTGAGAATAATAAGTCTAGAAATGGTGATCCTTGCATGGAAGTGTATATAATATTACTGCTATGTTTTCTGATGGCATGTTACACTTGTCTTATTCTACTACTTTGCTCATGCCATTCCCTCCACTAGGAATGCCCCAGCCCCCATTTTCATCTGTGGCTAAAATGAACCTCTTCTTTGAGGTGTATCTTTACTGCTTTTTAAAGCTTTCTCTGTTCATTCCAGGCAGAAATAGGGATAAAATTGGAGCAACTGGACATCACTGGTAAAAATCCTGATTGTTACATCTGTTAGTCATATGAGGAATAAAAAAATAAGAGGATTCATAAAAATCACACAATCTCAAAGTTGGAAGAGAGTATATCCCAAGATCACTTGTCGAGCTTGACTTTTTGAAGAAAATGACTATGATTTTCATAATTTTCCATATAATATGTATAATCAATATACAATAAATTAGATTTTTCAGTTACCATTTTCCCAGAAGGGAAGTCAGAGTCTTAAATGCAGATTGAATTGATCAATCAGTTCTCTTGTGTATGTTAAATGAAATGAATCAAAGATTGAAGAATCTGTTCCTATATCACAGAACTCTGACCCTGTATTCCCATCAAGTAATGATCCCCAGGATTTGGAACAATCAATCAGTTAAGATTGGAGAACATCCACATATTCTGCAGGTATGGACTTGTTGTAGGAAATTTTCAGGCCCTGAAAATGATCGTACTGTAATCTCCTTTTCCCCTCGCTTCCCATTTGTGATTTTTGTATAAAATCTCTGCCTTTACTGCAACAGGAGGTGTCTCCTGATCAGGAGAAGTTCTAGTTTGCAAACTGTATTCCTTACTCTTAAAGTGCTAATCAAACTGCTCCTTGATTTCTAAAACATTTCTTTAAACTCATAATTTAATACAAATAATATTCTAATGGTGTCTGATTATTTTTGTTGCAGTAATAGTTCAAATGCATTATTACAGAAATGAAGTGATAGGATTTTAAAGAATATATGCTTATTGGTATAAACTTTGCCTTGGGAAAAATGGATAAATGTGTCTTTCAATTTCAGGAGGAAGACATTTTGCTTGAAGATCACTAGTGAAGGGCAGAGAAGACTTGTAGTGAGGGGAAACCAACTACCTCCTGAGGCAGTCCATGTTATATTTGGATACTCTCATTCTTAAGAAATTTTATATCTGGTGTTAAAGCATCTCTCTTGATATGAGGAACTGGTTATAGTTTTGTGGGTGCTACTCAAAAAAATCTCTTTGGTTCATTATTCCATTTAGGGAAATCCTGGAAATGTGCTGATTCTAAATAGGTGCTGGGAGCCAGTGTTTGAAATATCCGTTCAATTCAATTTAATCAAATGAATATTTATTAATATTGTATTAGGTACAAGGCACCAGGAATGGTTGTGTGGATATTAATACCAAAAAATCTAAAATTTCTACTCTCAAGAAACTTCCTTTCTATTGGGGACACAATATTTCACAACACATTCAAGATACAGTATTTATAATTAGAAAATTAGGAAATACTATAGGAGATAGCAGCTGACATGATCATTGAAAAAATATAAATCTTTTAATAAGTTAAAGAAAGAAAGGAATACATTTCAGACATGGAGGTCATCTTTTGCAAAGGCACAGAAGTGGTAAACATAATGGCAACATCTGAGAAGTAACAAGAAGAATTTATCTAGAATGTAAGGAAGTAATATGAGTAGTTGACTAGAACTAGACTATCCAGGGTGAGGCAACATAGATGGATGAATATAAAATTCTACTTGAAAAGAAAAAAAATGTTTATTGATCAAAAACCATAGGAATAAAGGGTGAGTTATCAAAGAATACCCTTAAGAAGAAGTAACTTCCACCATCACAGAATCAACATGAGAAAAAATTCAAGACATGTGAAAAGGCATTGGAAGAATACATCAATATTTAGCTAGTACATACAGGAGAAAACTTGAATATCATATTACTCAATGAAGGTCACAAAATGAAAACATTTAGAAAAGAATCTGACAAAATAAAAATGTATTAGAAATGTTGGATTTCTTTAACTAGTAACTTAAGGTACAAGTTAATGACAATGATATGATATGATAATGATAATAAATGATAATAAGGAGTTGAATCAGTACTAAGAATAGAACATTTTCATATCAATCAAAACCATCTACTATAGGACCTTGAGAAGTAAAGCAATTAAAACAAGATTCTCCATCCCCACTTCCATCTCCTCACTTCCCCTCCCCCCCCAAAAAAAGCAAATGTGGGAAGTTTCTGGTTGTATATATAGTTGCATGAAACATGCAGTTAAGTACATAACTAAAAACTAAGTTGGATCAAATAAAAAGCAGAACGCTTAAGCACCATTAAAATGATGGTAGAAGAGTTATCTGAAGAGATGTGACTGAATTCTAATTTCTTTGAAAAACTGTAAAGTGGCAGGGGTGGATAAAAGCCCTAATTACTGACAAACACTTCATATGTGTCACTAGCTAAATATTTTATTAATTTCCTCTCATAATTAAATCTTTGTGAACCCTCTGACACCAAAAGATGAAAAAACCAATGGCCCATCAAATATAGGCCAATTATGTGTTTAGATACTTTAGAAAAAGTATTCATTCCTTAAATCTTTGAAAAGATTTACTAATGATTACCAAAAAATATATATTGGTTGAGAAACAAAAAGGGTTTGCCAAAAGTTCCAGGGTATATCAAGAGCAAGTGATAAATGGCTAATTATTCAATTAATGGTTAAGAGAAATTGCTCTAACTCACAGTAAAATAGACACTATTTTTGTTGATTGTTGTGAAGCCTTTAACTCAATTCTGCACTCATGGCTCATTCACAGAATGTGAATTTTTATAAACTGACTCAAGCATGGTGATGATATGAGAGTGTTTGACAGTCACATGGAAAAAACTTTTCTACATTTAGAATGTTACCAACACAGCAATGCCAAGAACATATGAAATGTACCATAAAAAATATGGTACTATTTCAGGTAGAGAGTTTAAGGTCATTATGATTCTTCCTAGCTTTAAAACTACTATGATTTTCCCCAAATAGGACAATTTCTTTCAAATTTCAAAAGTCAAAACTTTTCTTTTGATACTTAATACATTTAATACTTAGTACAATTAATGCAATAATATACTTAATATGTCACTTACATTGGCAACATCAAGCTATGATTCCACTCAAAAACAAATCAAATGATTCTTTCATTTCATGGAATCTTTCTCACAGATAAAATATCATTTGGTCCACATTGATCTAAAATTCTTAATGAAAGTCAAAGAAAGGCAGTGATGAAAATTATTCAGTTAAAGGTTACATTGAACCAATGGATGAAGATGAGCTCTACAAATACCTTGATGTCCTTCAGACACACTGAATATAAAAATATTATGGAAAAGGCTGTAGTTAGATATAGTCAGTCACTTACTGGCATCCAAAAATCAAAGATAAATGGGAATAACATGTTTAAAATTATTGCCAACTCTGTAATACCAGTTTCAATGTAGACCTTTGCAAATGTATGAACCACATGGAAAGTATCATGACAAAACCCTCCAGAATGTTAATGAAACCCAAGGTTTATTATTTTAAGATAGTTATAGAAATATCAGCATTTCCTTATTCTGCAAAAGAAAGGTTATTGCTAGGTATTCTCAGAGAACATAATAAAAAGATCTGAAAACTGCTGAAATAATTTTGGAAGAAGCAAATATTATATAAAGTAGTTTTATGTTTATAGGTACACATGCATGTATCTATGCATACATGGGCACCTGTGTATACTCATGCATACACACATAGGAATAATGGGATAGTAGCATTCCTCTTGGCTGGTCTGCTCCTAAATTGATTTATCTTTCCACCATAACCCTTTCCTTCCTTTCAACTCTCTTTTATGTGTTCCCTTCCCTATTATAATATAAATTTCTTAAGGATAGGCATCCTTTTTCTTTCTGCTTGTATTTGTAATTCTGATTTCTGTTCTGGCCAGAAACAGCCTCTTCCCCTCCCGGTTTGATTTTTTTGGGGAAGTTAAAGTAGTCCCTCTTTTGCCTCAATCCTAGCCTTAATCACTGAATGGGTATTCTCTCAGATAAAGTGAGACTGGGAAAGATCTTAGCTTTAAAAGGCCATATTTCCCACTTTATTCCGGGCCATCAACAGTCATCTAGACCTGCGTCTTGCCTCTGGCCTTTGATGACTGGAGAAAAGTGAGGATGATGGCTTTGCCTAGCCCTGCCTCACTTAAATCCAATCCACTTGAAATTTTAGTCATTACCCTTCTGATGTTATTGTTCTTTGAGAATGAAGGATGAATAACAACTTGTATTCCCAGAACTTATTCTCAGTGCCTGGTAAACAGTAAGTAATCACTTAATGTTTGTCTATCTGAATTCCACTGAAAAAAATGCGAAAAGAACATAAGAATTTAATAGCTTACCTTTATGGCACTTGGCCATTATGACCACTATGACCATTATGGCACTTGGAGTTTTTCGAAACACTTTATATACATCTCATTTAATCATTTATGCAGGGTAGTGTTTCACTTGTCCCCTTCCTTTCCTTTTCCTTCCCTTGTTTCATTTATAATATCTAGTAATATCTGGGTATAAATTTGGTCCTTAATAAATTCTTTTGTACGGGTTGACTCAGAGACCAGCTAGATGCAATTTAAATGAAAAGTTCTGCTACAGCTTTGATACTGAATTATCAATAAATTAATTTCAAGCCTCAGTTTCTCTATTTGCAATTGGTTGTAGCAATACCAATCCTCACCTTGAATAAATGATATGAATTAAATTCTTTAAAATGGTGGCCACAGAAATACTGGTGTGTGTGTGTGTGTGTGTGTGTGTGTGTGTGTGTGTGTGAACATAGTATTTGAATCAGAATGAACAGTTGAGACTGGCATCTCCACCCTGAATTGCTGCTGTCCTGCATCAGCTTCGTTATCCGAGGAAAGGAAATGTGGCTCCCCTCAAGGGATGGGGAGGGCCAAGTTCACGGCTTAGGTCCCGAGTTTTGAGATTGATTGTCACACCTCTCGGTCCCAGGGACAGTCTGCAGAAAATTTACTGACGTTTGGTGGTGGGAGGCTTAATTGATGTTTATAAACTGCTTAAAGATCTAGATAGTAAGGGCGCTGAGGAAGTGAAGAGAATTCCAATTTGGCAGCAAATAAATGTGGGCTGGGCACATGGAAAAGTGCCAAATGAGTTAGTTTAGAATTCAATCTGGAGCTACTCTGAGTATGTTTCAAATAACAGCTGGAGAAGAACGCCACCCCGCTTTTTTAACTGCAGAAAGGGCTGCGGCGGAGACTACCATCTCTTCTCCCCTCTCCACCTCCCCCATCTCCGCCTCCCCCTCCCCCTACTCCCGCCAGCTTTTTCCACCCCCTTTCCAAGATCAGAGCAAGTTTTTCAGGCTGAAAAGGTAATTCGAAGCAGATCGCGAAGCTGGAACAACACCCACTCTGCTGCTGGAGAATGGCGCGAACGGGGGTGGGTGGGGAGGCGAGCCTGACTGTCCAGCTGTGGCCTGGGCAGCCCTCGAACTGTGGACATAAAAGGGAAGCTCATTTTTCCGTCCGCTGGAAGGACGCAGACGAAATGGGTCGGGGTGGGGTAACGGGAGGGATGGGGGGGGGGCAGGAGAGGGAAAAGGATCAGCCTTAGGTTTGCTTTGGATGCTGATGAATCAGCTGCCCCCGGAGAGCGCCTCCTTCTCGGGGATAGAAGGTTGCTGACTCTTCCCCCTCCCTTTCCAAAACAGTGAACTTTAGCTCAGTCAGCAGGGTCTGGAAGGAGTGAGCAATGCTTTTCAAGAGGACACTGACTTAGCTAAAATTAGTGCAATGTAATCAGTCCGATTTTGTGCTGTCCAATGATATCAGTCTTGTGGGTGAAGAGAGGGGATGATTCCCCTCCCCCTTCCCGTGCCCCAACTTGCAGAGCGTGTCCCTGTCTATCAGCGTCAGCAAAAAGTGCTGCCAGTCAATTCGCGGTTATTCCTGCGAAGTGAGAGGGGGTCGGGTGTGGGTGGTCTTCAATCGTTTCTATTTGGGGGAAGGGAGTTGTTTGTGATTCTTTTTGGAGATGGTAAACTCCTTGAGGGCAGGAGTTGCATCTCCAGCTCCAGGCAAGAAGGTGCTTAAGTAAACGGTCGTTGAGCAATGAGCGAGCCAAATTCAGAGTACCAATGTTGGGATACTGCTCCCCATCTCCTGACAGAGTGATGGGGGCTCACAACGCAGAAACACACACGCACACACACTTTTGAGCATGGGCAATATGAGTATTTGTTTTGCTTGGCTATATTTCTTTATTACAAGGATTTTGTTTTTCCTTTTTCTTGTTCAATGTGAGAAGGGATAAGGGAAGGGAAAAAATAGTAACTGCTTGACAACTAACAAAAACAACAACATTGATGTGTATTTAATGTGTTGGGGATCTACGATATTTTAGAAAAAATTGAGCAGCTAAGCAGGGCCAACCCAGTTGAAGAAAAGCTGGAAATCTAGGTGGTGCAGAGGATAGGGGAGTATTCTCGGGACCTGGGAGTTACTTACTAGCTGTGGGATTCTAGGTAAATGACTTAATTCCTATTTGTCTCAATTTCCTCATTTATAAAATGGGGATAATAATGGGCATCTGTTCCCTGGAGTTTTTGTGAAGATAAAATGAAATAAGAAATTTGTAAAGTATTTGCAAAGTACTATATGAGTGCTAGCTATTGTTATTAATTTTTCCTATAATATGATATGATATTCTTGCCAGCTTTTCTGTTGATTACAGAAAGCCCTACCCAAATGTAACTCGAGTGGCTCAAACCTTTTTGGATTTAAGAAAATTAATGAAATGGTTGGCAGCATGTGATAGTGGAAAGTAACTTCTCATTGGAAGATGGGAAGAAGAGGTTTAAATCTTAGCTGTTCCATGCAATTATCTTGTAAGCTTCAATCTCAAACTCTCTGAACCTGAATTTCATCTGTGGTAAAGTGATTCTTGAAATACTATGTATTTCAGGATTATTATGAGAAATGTCTTTTGTAAACAACAAAATGATACAATAATAAGATTATTATGAAGAATAGGGCAGCTAGGTGACACGGTGGATAGAATATTGGGTTTGTAATCTGGCAGATTTTACTTCAAGGGGCAGCTAGATGACACAGACACAAGGACCTCATACACTTAACATTTATTAGCTGTGTGGCTTTGGGCAAGTTACTTAACTTCAGTTTGCCTCAGTTTCCTCATCTGTAAAATGGGAATATAATAATAGTACCTACCTTCCAAGGTTATTGTGAGACAAAATGAGTATGTATGTATCATATAAATATATGGCACATACTCATTCTATATATACACATGCTCATTTTATATATACATATATACTTATTTATAGACACATATATACATATATATACACACATATACAGATTAGAATAGTACTTGGCACATGGTAGGTGCTATTTATATTTTAGCTATTATTCTTATTTATGAATCATCATGAGAGTATTTAAGGATGGAACAAGTAGAGGATACCTGAAAAAGATGATCAAGATTACTATATGATACAGTATTTTCTTTTTTGTTTTAATAATAGCTTTTTATTTTTCAAAATACTCAAAAAGATAGTTTTCAACATTCACCCTTGCAAAATCTTGTGTTCCAAATTTTTCTCCTTCCCCTAGACAGAAAATAATCCAATATAGGTTAAACATGCAATTCTTCTAAACATGTTTCCATATTTATCATGCTGCACAAGAAAAATCAGATCAAAAAAGAAAAAAATGAGAAAGAATAAAACAAGCAAGCAAACAACAATAATAAAAAAGGTAAAAATACTATGTTGTAATCCATATTCAGTTCCCATAGTCCTCTCTCTGGATGCAGATGGCTCTCACTATCACAAGTCTATTGGAATTAGCCTGAATCATCTCATTGTTGAAAAGAGCCTCATTTATCATAGCTGACCATCACATAATCTTGTTGTTGCTATGATAATACAGTATTTTCTTTGTCAGTGACAATGGAACAATCACTTTGAGAATCTAACATTATAGTTTCTTATGTATGGCATAAGAAATTAGAAATGTCACTAATGAAATAAGATGGTAAAGAATTGGACTAAATGAGGTGTAGACATAAGAGGTCTGTATTAGAGATAACACAGTTTTGAGGCCTTTATTCTCAAGATAAAGGAAAGAAGGGAAAAGACCAAATTATTGCATAAAAATCATGGTGATTATTAATACTCCAAAGACTATTGAAAACGTATCAATAGAGAATACTTGATTTAAAATGAGAGAATCTGAGTTCAAATCATATGACTTCAGGTAAACATGGTTCTCAATTTCTTCATTTATAAAACGACAAGTTTGTATTAGATGAACTTTAGAATACCTCCAGCTTTTTGGCTATGTTCTTTTGATTCTATAATCCTTAGATACAAAATCTTTATAAGAATAATCTACAGAATCCAAAGTAATCATGAAAACATAAAAGGGAGCACCCAGGCTTTTGCAAATAGTTTAATAATTTAAAAAATTAGTATTTCTGCAATCCTCCAACACTTCTGCAATGGTTACTTAACACAGTGCCTGACATTGAAGAAATACTTAAATGCTTATTGATTCAATTTTATTTCCAAATAAATTCTTCCCCCTTTCCTATCTAGAGACTCATCTCTTAACAAAGATTAAAAAAGAAAGAAAAAGTTGGCAAACCCCAATATATCAGTTCTGCCAGGTGTTGTATGATCCAAACTGTATTGAATTGCTTCTTTCTGAATGATTAAAATGTTTTTTTTTTGACAGTAGCTCTGAATTTTGGCTCTCATACTCCTGGGACTTTTTCTTTTAGAGTATCTTTTAGGAGATGATGGAGTTTAACAGATAAAAGTAGTTTTCATATATTATTGTTTTGAAATATGTTGTCCAGATAATTTTTTATAACCATGGTTTTCAGAGAGTCCAGTGATTCCTAAATTATCCTTTCTTGACCTGTTTTTCAGATTAATTCCTTTTGTTATGATATAATTTACATTTTCTTCTATTTTTTAACCTTTTAATTTTGTTTAAACATTTGTTACACTCTTGGAGATTAATTAATTTATTTCTGTTTGGTCTATGCTAATTTTTAAACAAGAGATTTCATTACTTGAGTCAGGTTTACCACTATCTCTTCTAAATTAATTATTCTACTTCCAATTCTTTCCTCAAGAGCATTAATTTTTTTTTTTACAGCTATAACAATTTATTCTAGATATTCAAGTAGTCCTTATAGAAAATCTATTTTTCTTCTTTGAATTTTTTCTCATAGTTGTTATATTTTTTCATAATATTTTTGATGATAGTGTCTTTTAAAAATTACTTATCTTTGTAGATTTGTTTAGGTCATGAATTGGGGCATCTTGTGACAACAAGTTTCTTTCTCAGTATACTTTTGAGTTGTTGGTGAGCACAACTTAGTTTTGATATACATTTTCTTGGATTTTGCATTACTTTTCACCACCTGGAGTTTAACCCTTTCTAGGATATTTGAAGTTCAGTGTTCTGAATTTTCAGTGTTCTGTCTAGCATGTCAAGATAAAGTGTTAGAGACTTTGGATTCCTTGGATGTGGTCTGTCCCATTTAAATTGGGACAGACCAGTTTAAGTACTGTGACATTAAATTGTACCATATAGCAGGCACTGCTTGCTGCTAATTCCCAGGTTTTCCAAGGTCCTCACAGTGGACATTTCTTAAGGTTCTCTGTTCTTGCTGTCTCCAGACACAACTGTGTGTCCTTCGAACATAAATGTGTCCCTGGCCATCTCTGGACACATTGGGAAACTATCCAACCATTGTTCTGGCTTTCACGGTGTCCTGTCCAACTTTTAGTGCAGTTGTGGGATTGAAGACATTTCTATAATTTCTCACTGGATTACGTGATCCTTATTCAATCTAGTGCAAATTTGAGGGTTTTGCTAGAGTAAGTATATAACTAACGTATGGCCCGCTTTCTGTTCCTTCAGCCATCTTGGCAAGACATCTTTAATTACGCTAAAAGAACTTCAGTAAGATTCATTACAAATAAACCAAGGGGAAGATGGCTATAAGAGTAAGAAAGAAAATACGACATTCTTAAGGAGTCATGGTTTTGGTTAGAAAATGATTTGGCAATATCCAAAATAAATATGGAGAATGGAGAAATGGAAAGTTATCTCAATCAAAAAAGGTACAGTGTGAGGCCACATGGTAAGTGTTCAATAAATACTAGTTATTTAGTCGGTTGAAATTAAGGAGGTGGGGCACAGTAGATTTCACTGCAACTCTAATGTCATTGAAGAAAAAGATTTTGAAGGTTTATAGGACATTTGGTGAGTATTTATTCAGCTGGAATCTTTTCATTTGTGATGAGCTCCTATTGTTTTGGACAGTGCACTCTTCTGCAATCTGATGATTCCTTAAATATCAAGCTCCAATATGATCTTCATGAGAAACAAAGATGTAATCCTAACAAAAAGTCAAGAAAGCATTTTGGAGCATAGTTACTAAATATCTGACTCTTCTAGAGAAACCTTTCTGAGTGCGAGAAGCAGGGAGAGAGACAAAGGCACATGAAGGAAATCATTAGGACAGCTGTGTGGAAATTAAAACATGTATGTCACAGCTAAAGAAAGATTATCGGGGAAGCTAGGTGGTACAGTGGATAGAGCACCAGCCCTGAAGTCAGGAGGACTAGAGTTCAAATCTTGACCTCAGACACTTAACACTTCCTAGCTGTATGACGCTGGGCAAGTCACTTAACCCTAGTTGCTTCAGAAAAAAAAAAAAAAAGACTGTCAGGAAAAACTAATGAATTCAATGACTAACAGATAATGTCTCATTTAAGCCAACAACAGATCCATGTTTTACAGAAATATAAATGTAGTTCATAAATTAATTTGCTAATGGTTTGTCCCTGTCATAGAACTTAATGTTTTAGTTTGGAGAGCATAAAATTAGACATAGGTTGGGATAAATAACATTCAAACAATTTATTCCTTCAGCATTCTGTGAAGGAGGGAAAGGGGTTATAGAACATGAAGAGAAATGTTTTCCATAAGAACAATCCATTTACAATAATTTCAGAGAACCTCACCCCTATGTTTGTTTGCCTACCAAGTGGAAGAACCCAGTGGCCTTTTTCTATAAAAGCTGTGACTAAGGTCTGTCAGATCTAAAAACAAATGACTGAAGAGCTGCAGCAGTTCTGCAATTGCTGTCAACTCTAAAAAAAAATCAGAGAGCTCACAAGGTTATTAAAACCACAGTTAATTCCAAAGATAACATGAAATAAAACAAAATCAAAGAGCTAACAGTTGTTATAAACAAAACACTTTCTTTATTCTGTCGGAGAAGGGAAACTAGACATATGCCAGGGTTCCCTCTAGTAGGAGATCTGTTTTAGTGTGGGCAAATCTTAGCCATACTAGTAGTTATTCAGTGAGAAATAGTCCTGAAAATGAGGAGTAAGAGCAACAGTGAGAAAAGTTTGATTCATATCAGGCCTTTATGACTGGAGTACAGTTATTGCAGGTACTTGTCTCAGAGACTCAGAGTGAAACAGTTCTGGAGTTTTGTTGTGCTTTAGAGCATCTAGAGGGTGAGCGCAAATGATTGTTGTTTTGTTAAGCTCAAAGTGTAGCTTCTTGCTGGGCCTTAGTTCTGGAAAACAGGGTGTTTCCTAATAATAAAAAGAAAAGAATAAAAAGTGGGGTGGTCTTGGCATGGAGATCCTAAAGGCCCTACCTGCTTGGACAAACTTTTTAGAACAAAGCAAGGTTTTGTGAGTTTTAGAATACTATGATGTTTATTTTTTTGGGAGGATTATATCATTTTTCCCTGTGTGGTTCTTACTAGTTCATATTGTACTAAGTAAAATTGATGCTGATGTGAACTTCATTTTCTTCTATTCTATTCATTTTAAAACCTTTCAATATAATTTTACACTCTCTTCCCCATCCTTCTAGCTTCTTAAACAAAAGGTAAATCTTTTCCTTGCCAAGGTCATTTTCTTTACAAGTCCCTCATTCAACCAGTCAACAAGCAGAGTAGTTACTATGTTCCAGGTACTGTGCTCAGCACAGGAAATACAAAAAAAGGACCCTCTTTACCTTCTTCCATAGTCCCTGCTTTTGAGGAGTTCATATTTTAATGGGGAAGACATGTCAATAACTAGATATATACAATGTAAATGGAAGGAAATCTTAGAGAGAAGGCTTGGGAACCAGAAAAGAGCTTCTGCAGAAGGTGAGATTTGAGATGAATTTTGAAAGAATTCAGAGAAGTTAGGAGTTAGAGGTGAGGAAGAAGAACATTCCAGTAGTGGAAATTAGCATGTATAAATATACAAAGTTAGGAGATGGATTGCTCTGCTCAAAGAGTGGCAAGTAGGAAATCTGCTAGAGAACATGGGAGAGGAAGGGATCAAGAAGGTATGCTGCAGGATTTGTCTTGGCAATGAGAAGGATCATCTCTTCATGTGAAACGAGAGTGAAGGAGGAGCTGTTGGGAGAAGGCATCTGAATGGTATAAATGATGAAGAAGGTAGAAGAGGGAGTTCCCAGTAAGTGGCTTGAATTCTTTTCATTGAAGACTTATTACAGTTATATCAAGCTGAAATCTTCTCTCTATAACATTTTATCAATTGGCTTTAGTTTGAAATCATATATGGAAGTTCTTGAAATATTTGAAGGTAGCTGTTATGGCCCCTACTTAGTATTCCTTTTTCAAATTAACTATCCCCAGTTCCTTCAATTGTTTGTCAAATGACATTATTTCAAAATCAATCACTGTCCTGGCTGATTTCTTATGGATACATCAGTGTCTCTCTTAAATTGTGATTTTTTAGAATTGAATACAGTTCCACTTTGATTTGAACATTACAGAATACAGTTGGACTATTATTTCCCTTGTTTTGGTGGATATACTTTGTTAAGACTTTATATAAGATTTTTATAAGACACATTAAGGCACACATACATCATAGACATATACAGAAACAGACATAATATGTATATGTATACATATAATATACATATACTGAAGTGTGTATACAATGCATATATATATATTTGACAATTATATTTCAAATTTGAGTAATATTAAACTTTTAATTTAAGACTTTTAGATCTTTTTCACAGTAGCTGCCAAGAATGACTTATCTCTCCATATCATTTTCATCTTGCCAAATATTTCCTTTAATTGAAGAGTTTGTCTTTTTATTCAAAATCATCTTACTAGGTATAGTCTGTGACACTGTTTAAGATCTTTTAGGAATCTCATTTTCTCATCCAGTAAGTCACTTCACTGAGCTTTAGGATATCCACACATTTGATGAGCATGCCATAAATGTCTTCATAAAAGCTATTGACAAAAAAAAAAAAAAAAAAAAACAACTAAACAGGATTAGGATTATAGCATGACACTGATCCATTAACCAATCCTCCTTTCATCTTGTATTTAACTCACTAGTTTTATCTAGCTGTACAATCACTTAGACTACACTTCTCCAACTTGTCCACAAGGTTACAAGAAGAGACTTTGTTGTGTGCTTTGTTAAAATCCAGAAACATTAGATCTGTAGCATTTCACTGAGTATCTTGAATTACTATGTCAAAAAAGGAAATGAAATTTATATTTTATGGGCTGTTCCTAGTAAACCATGATGACTTCTTCCTTTTTAAGGGTTCCTTAAGTGTTTTTCATAAGGACTATGGAATTTTGCTAAATGTAAATACAAAGCTCACTAATTTATAGTTTCTTTTTTTTACTTTTTCAAAAAATTGAGATAATATCTTCCCATTTCCCATCTTTTGCCACCATTGCATGACTTCTCAAAAATGACCAGCAATAGTTTTGTGATCATATCTCTGAGATGTTTAAATAATTCAGAATTAATTTTGTCCTGATCCTGAAGACTTGAATTCATTGAAAAAGCAGTGAAGTATTTTCTCTGAATCTTGTGCTTCACTTGTTTCATGTCAAGGGAAAGATTTTAGTCAAGTGGTTTAGTCACTGTCCATGAATGGTCAATCTGGATTTGTTCCTGTGTGTTGGAATTGTGTCTTGGCTATGGGACATTTCATCTTATGAACATTTTCTCCTCATCTTTCCAATCCCATGGCAACATAGAGAATGTGAAAACTCCTAAAGGCTATTGGTTCAGGGTTAAAAGTTTCATATAGAAGATATATAAGTTGCTTATTTGGCTCAGTGGTTGCATCACTTGCAAAGATATGAGCAGCTTTGAATTTTTGTTGTGGATAATGAAGTTTCCTTTGACTGCCTGTTTTTGGTTCAGACCGGATAGACTTAGGGGATTTTAAAGTCCAATTAAAATTCTTTGCTGATCCCTCATTTGGCAATATCTATACTCTCTCATTCCCCAACCATCCCATACTATTTTGTAATATAGTTATCTGTATACATGCCATGGACTCCATTAGACTATGAGCTTCATGGAAGCAGGGACCATACCTATCTTATCTCAACTTCTTATCTTCTCCAGCACAGTGTTTTGTCACACAACAGGATTTAAGTATTTGTTACACAGAATGGGAGGAAGTAGGCCATAAACAGCAAACGTACAGAATAGCCTAAGAAAAGTGGCAGAAGAGTGGGAGAGATGGTCATGGAGGGAAATTTATTTCTAGCTAGGGAGGAGAGAGTTTATTTGTGTAATCATTCATTCCATAGTTTACTCAATAAGAATTTATTAACCATATTCTTTGTGCTAGATATTGTGGTAGCATACAGAGATGATTATAAAAAACAGCCTTTCCCTCAAGGAGCTTACATTCTATGGAAGGATTCAACACATGTATAAATAAGTACTTTAAATATAAAATATCTACAAAGTAAATATAAAGTAATTTCTAGGGTGACGGAGAGTATTAGCTAGTTGAGGGACCAAGCATAAGTTTTGTGTAAGAGATTATATCTGATGTGTACTTTGAAGGAAATGAGATATTCTATTAGGTTTAAATGAGGAAGGGAAAACATTCAAGGCATGCTAGACATGGGGATGAAAGCTAGAATGTCATGAAGGGGGAAATAGACATGGGGATGAAAGCTAGAATGTCATGAAGGGAAAAATAGCAGGTAGATTATTTTGCTGACATATGGAGCATCTGAAGATAATGTCAATAAGCCTGAAAAAGAATGTTGGAACCAGATTGTGAAGTGCTTTGGATAACCAAAAGAAAAGATTATATTTTATTCTAGAGGTGAAGGGAGTTGAGCCTCTATTGTTTTTTTAGCTGAGAAGTGACATAGTGAAGATTGTGACTTGAGAATATTACTTTGGTAGCTGTGAGGAGGATGGATGGGAGGAAGGAGAGAATGGATGCAGGGAGTTCAAGTGGGAATCTATTGATTGTTTAAATTTTTTTTTCATTAAAGCTTTTTATTTACAAAACATATGCAGGGGTAATTTTTCTTTTTTTTTCTTTAATAGTCTTTTATTTAAGTTATATGATGGATAATTTTTAAAGGTTAAAATTAAATCTCTTGTTCCAATTTTCCCTTTACCCCCCCCCCCTAGATGGCAGGATGACCAGTAGATCTAAATACAAAAATATAAATTAGATACACAATAAGTATACATAAAAAATTATTTTGCTGTATAAAAAGAATCAGATCTGAAATATTGTACAATTAGCTTGGAAGGAAATCAAAATGGGTGGGCAAAATATAGGATTGGGAATTCAATGTAATGGTTTTTTGTTATCTCCCAAAAGTTCTTTCTCAGGGCAGTTGGTTCATTCATTCTGCCCATTGGAAATGAGGTTGATCCGTTGAGGGATCTGATGGGGTCTCAGAACGGTCATCATAAGTATTGTTTTGAATATATAATGACTCCTGGTCCTGCCATTTCCTCAGCATCGTTTTAAACTCAGGCCTTTCTGAAATCATTCTGTTGGTATTTCTTAAGGCAATATTCCATAATATTCATATACCAAATTTATTCAGCCTCCAACTGATGGACATCATTAGTTTAGTTTCAAACACAAAAGGGCTCCAAAACATTCGTGCATAAGGTCCCTTTCCTTCTTTATAACTTTGGGATATAAAGTATAACTGCTGGATCAAAGGGTATACAGTTTGATAACTTTTTTGAATAGGTAAATATTCCAAAATGGTTGGATTCGTTACACCCACCAACAATGCATCAATTCCCATTTTCCCCCCTCCAACAATCTTTTTTTTTTCCTGTCATCTTAGAATCGCAGGTGTTAGTGGATTTAGAGTTGTCTTAATTTGCATTTCTCTGAATAATAATGACTTGGAGCATCTTTTCATATGACTAGAAATGTTTTCAATTTTTCATCTGAAATTTCTGTTCATATCCTTTGACCATTTTTCAATTGGAGAATGGTTGATTTTTTATAAATTAAGTTAATTCTTATATATTTTGGAAATGAGGCCTTTATCAGAACCTTTGATTAAAAATATTTTTTTTATTTTTCCCTTCTAATCTTGTCTGCATTAGTTTTGTTTGACAAAAACTTTTAGTTTTTATAATCAAAATTTTCTATTTTGGATCAGTAATGATCTCATTCTTTTGTCATAAATTTTCCCCTTACAGTCTGAAACTATCCTTTTCCTCTAATTTATTAATAATTTTATTTTTATGCCTAGGTCATGAACCCATTTTGACCTTATCGGTGTATGGTTTTTGGATCAATCCTAGTTTTATATTGTTTCCAATTTTCCCAGCAATTTTTATAAACGTAAGTTCTTATCCAAAAACTGGGGCTTTGGGTTTTCAAAGACTAGGTTTATATTTTTTGACTGTTTTATCCCGAACCTAACCTATTCCACTGATCAACTAATCTATTCCTTAGCCAATACCAAATGGTTTTGGTAACCTCTTATAATAAGTTTTAGATCTGGTAAGAAAATTCATTTATTTTTTTTCATTAATTCCCTTGTTCTTGACCTTTTGTTTTTCCATATAATTTTTTGTTATTTTTTAGGTCTTAAAAATAGTTTTTTGGGTCTGATTGGTATGACTAAATAAATAGATTAGTTTAGGAATATTGTCATCTTTTTATATTTCTTTCGCCCTATAAGAGATTTAATTTTTTCCAATTGGTTGATCAGACTTAATTTGTGTGAAAAGTGGTCTGTAATTTTTCCATAAATTTTGATTTTCCTTGGCAGATAGATTCCTAAATATTTTATATTATCAGTAGTTATAAATGGAATTTCTTTTGTAACTTGACTGTTGGTTTTTTAGTGATATAAAGAATGTGATGACTTATGTGGGTTTATTTTATAACCAAACTTTGCTAAAGTTGTGGATTATTTCAATAACTTTTATAGAATCTCTGGGGTTCTCCAATATACCACATGTTTTAAAAAGTGATAATTTGGTTTCCCATTGCCTATTCTTATTCTTTTAATCTTTTCTCAGCTCTTATTAAAGCTCTTTTTTTTTTTTTTTTTTTTTGTTTTTTTTTTTTTTTAATTTAATGCCTTTTATTTACAGGATATATACATGGGTAACTTTACAGCATTAAAACCCAAACTTGTTCCAATTTTTCACCTTTACCCCCCCCCTAAATGTCAGGATGAATAGATTTAAATTATTTAAAATAACTTAGATACACAAAAGTATAATAAAATTTTTTTACAAAAAAGAATCGATCAATTATTTTCAATTAGCTTTGAAAAATCAAAATGCAGGTATGCAAAATGGGGATTAATTCAATTAATGGTTTTTAGTCATCTCCAGGTTCTTTTCTGGGTATAGTGTTCAAATTCTTATGCTCCATTAGAAATGATTTGGTTGATCTGTTGTGAGGATGGCCTGTCCATCAGAACTGGTCATCATCTGTATTGTTAGAAGTATTAAATGATCTCCTGGTCCGTATTTCCTCAGCATCAGTTCGTTAAGTCTCTCCAGGCCTTTCGAAATCATCCTGTTGGTCATTTCTTACAGAAAGTAATTTAAATTTTCATATACCACAATTTATTAATTCTCCAACGTGGACCCATTTCAGTTTCCCACCACTCAAAGGGCTCCACAAAATTCTAATACAGGTCCTTTCCCTTCATAATCTTTTGGGATATAATCCCAGTAGTAACACTTGGATCAAGGTATACAGTTTGATAACTTTTTGAGCATAATAAATACTCCCAAAATGGTTGGATTTTTAAACCCTCCCCAACAATGCATCAATTCCCAGTTTTCCCACATCCCCTCCAAAATCATTTATTTTTCCTGTCATCTTAGCCAATCACAGGTGTGGAATCTTAGGTTGTCTTAATTTGCATTTTTGTTAATTGACTTGGAGCATCTTTTCATATGACTAAAATAGTTTCAATTTCTTCATCTGAAATTGTCTTTCATATCCTTTGACCATTTTTCAATTGGAGAAATGGCTTGATTTTTATAAATTAGATTAATTCTTATATATTTTGAAATGAGGCCTTTATAGAACCTTTGACTGTAAAAAATATTTTAGTTTATTTTCCCTTCTAATCTTTCTGCATTGTTTTGTTTGTACAAAAACTTTTCGTTTGGATTCAAATTTTCTATTTTGTGATCAATGACTCTAGTTCTGCTTTGGCATAAATTCCTTCCCTTCCACAGGTCTGAGGGAGACTATCCTGTGTTCCTCAATTTAAATAATTTTTATTCTTTATCCTAGGTCATGAACCCATTTGCCTTTATCTTGGTGTATGGTTTGTGGGATCAATGCCTAGTTTCTGCCTATTGTTTCAATTTTTCCCAATTTTTTACAAACAGTAAGTTCTTATCCCAAAAGCTGGGGTCTTTGGGTTTTCAAAACTAGGTTGCTATATTTTTGACTTTTTTCCCTGAACCTAACCTATTCCACTAAATCAACTAATCTATTCCTTAGCCAATACCAAATGGTTTTGGAATTCCCTATAATATAGTTTTAGATCTGGTATGATAAACCTTCCCATTTGATTTTTTTTATTAAGAAATTTTGATTTTGTTTTCCATATGAATTTTTTTTTATTTTTTTCTAGGTCATTAAAATAGTTTTTGGAGTCTGATTTATAGCCTAAATAAATAGATTAGTTTAAATATTGTCATCTTTATTATATTTTCGCCCTATCCAAAAATTTAATATTTTTCAATTGGTTAGATCAGACTTAATTTTGTGAAAAGTGGTCTGTAATTTTGCCATAAAGTTTGATTTTCCGGGCAGATAGATTCCTAAATATTTTATATTATCATGTTACTTTAAATGGAATTTTCTTTGTAACTCTGACTGTTGGGTTTTTGTTAGTGATATATAAGAATGCTGATGACTTATTGGGTTTATTTTATAACCACAACTTTCTAAAGTTGTGGATTATTTCTAATAACTTTTTAGTAGAATCTCTGGGGTTCTCTCAATAAACCATCCTTTTGCAAAAGTGATAATTTGGTTTCATTCCTATTCTTATTCTTTAATCTTTTCTCAGCCTTATTAAAGCTAGCGTTTCTAATACAATATTAAATATAACTTTGATAGTGGGCAACCTTTTTCCTCAGATCTTTTGGAATGGTTCAGTTTTTCCATTACATATATGGTTTGTGGTTTTAAATAGATTGCTATTATTTTAAGGAAAATCCATTTTTTCCTATACTCTCAAGTGTTTTTAATAGGAATGGATGTTGGTTTTGTCAAATGCTTTTTCTGCATCTATTGAGATGATCATATGGTTTTTGTTAATTTGGTTGTTAATATGGCCAATTATATTGATAGTTTTCCTAATATTGAACCAGCACAGGGGTAATTTTTCAACATGGATCCTTGCAAAACCTTCTGTTCCAAATTTTCACCTTCTTCCCTCTGCCCCCTCCCCTAGATAGCAGGTAATCTAATACATTAAATATGTTAAAATACATGTTAAATCCAATATATGAATACATATTTATACAGTTATCTTGCTACACTAGAAAAATCAGATCAAGAAGGAAGAAAAAAACTGCAAAAGAAAACGAAATGCAAGCAAACAACAGAGTGAGAATGCTGTTGTGTTCCACACTCAGTTCCCACTGTCCACCATAAAGATGGTTCTCTTTATCACTGAGCAAGTGAAACTGGTTTAAATCATCTCATTGTTGAAGAGATTCACGTCCATCAGAATTAATGGTCTTAAAGTCTTTTTGTTGTCATGTATGATGATCTCCTGGTTCTGCTCATTTCACTTAGCATCAATTCATGTAAGTCTCTCCAGGCCTCTGTGAAATCATCCTGCTGGTCATTTCTTACAGAACAACAATATTCCATAACATTCATATACCATAACTTATTCAGCCATTCTCCAATTGATGGGCATCTGGGCATCCATTCAGTTTCCAGTTTCTAGCCACTACAAAAAGGGCTGCCACAAACATTTTTGCTGGATCAAAAAGTATCCACAGTTTGATAACTTTTTGAGCATAGTTCCAAATTGCTCTCCAGAATGACTGGATCTGTTCATAGTTCCACCAACAATGTATCAGTGACTCAGTTTTCCCACATCCCCTTCAATATTCATCATCTTTTCCTGACAGGTGTGTAGTGGTATCTCAGAGTTGTCTTAATTTGCATTTCTCTGATTTGGAGCACCTTTTCATATGACTACAAATAGTTTCAATTTCTTCATTTGAAAGTTGTTTGTGCATATCCTTTGACCATTTATCAATTGGGGAATGGCTTGAATTATAAATTTGAGTCAGTTCTCTATATATTTTAGAAATGAGGCCTTTATCAGAAACTTTGAATGTAAAACTGTTTTCCCATTTTATTGCTTCCTTTCTAATCTTGTCTGCATTAGTTTTGTTTGTACAAAACCTTTTTAACTTAATATAATCAAACATCTATTTTGTGATCAATAATGATTTCTAGTTCTTCTTTGATCACAAATTCCTTCCTTCTCCATAGATCTGAGAGGTAAACTATCCTGTGTTATTCTAATGTGTTTATAATATCATTCTTTATATCTAGATCATGAACCCATGTCGGCTTTATCTTGGTATACAGTGTTAGTTGTGTGCCAATGCTTATTTTTTTGCCATACTATTTTCCAATTTTCCCAGCAGTTTTTGTCAGATAGTGAATTCTTATCCTAAAAGCTGAGGTCTTTGGGTTTGTTAAACACTAGATTGCTATAGTCATTGACTATTCTGTGAATCTAACTTTTTCCACTGATCAACTGCTCTATTTCTTAGCCAGTACCAAATGTTTTTGATGACTCCTGCTTTATAATATAGTTTTAGATCTGGTACAGCTAGGTCATCTTCATTTGCCTTTCTTTTCATTAATTCCCTTGAAATTCTTGACCTTTTGTTCTTCCAGATGAAATTTATTGTTATTTTTTATAATGTCTGGGTTAGCTCTTTGGAGGGCCTCAGGATCAGTCAGAGTCGGGATCAGTCCAAGTCCTTGGTCTTTAGGAGAAGTGAAGGAGGTAGGCAAGCTGCCACTTGGCTTGCCAAAAATGAATCCTGGACTCTGGAGTCTGGAGCCTGAAGTCCTCTCTCCTCAGCATGCTGAGTCAGAGAGACTCTGACCCTTTCCCTCAGCCCTCCAATCCTTGCCTCTGATTACCTCATCACAACACATTCAATTGTGAGGAGAGCCATCACATGACCATATGTTTATAGAACCATTATCATACCTTGAGTAGATAATTAGCCTTAACTGTTCTGCTGTCTTAGATTCAAATACACCTTTTCAGAGTTCCAGCCCTCTATAATTTTTTCTAAGTCAGTAAAATAATTTCTTGGGAGTTTGATTGGTATGGCACTAAATAAATAGATTAGTTTAGATAGTATTGTCATCTTTTTTATATTCGCTTGACCTATCCAAGAGCACTTGATATTTTTCCAATTGTTTAGATCTGACTTTATTTGTGTGGAAAGTGTTTTGTAGTTTTGTTCCTATAGTTCCGGACTTTCCTTTGGCAGATAGGGAATCTATTGATTATGTAGGTGATGTATGATGAAAGACTGAACCAGATTGGTTGTGGAAGTGAAGAGAATAGTATTGATGTGAGAGATGTGAGAGGGAGGTAGAATTAAAAATTAGTTCTAGCTAAAGTGGAAGGCATTATATATTATCTCCATACTCCTGTCCCTTACCAAATAAACTGAACTAATTTCCAGAATACCAGAGTTTTTAGGGGTTGGCAGGTCATTTCTATTTCTACTCTTCCCCTCAAGTACTCTTATTGCTCCAAAGTGCAATTATATTTTGGGAAACTTGATTGTTGTAACTAAGTCATGATCAGTAGTGGAGTGAGGCAAATTCAGGAGAAGCCTGAAACTGGGCCAGACTGTTGAGACATTTTCCTAAGCCTTCAAAACTCCTCACATTCTGACAGTACTCATGAAATAAAAATTTTGGAAATGTTCTTTATATTTTTGGAAAAAGGGAAAAGGATTGCATTTCAAATTTTGTATAAACTTTGGCCCAATTTTTTTTTATTTTTGTTTTCCCCTTTTGGAAATGGGGGGGTTTTTTCTTTACCTTTAAAAATGAAATGTAAATTCTAAATTCGTTATAAGAAAAGAAAATGTCATTTCATAAATGTAGAAGAAAAATGTAGCTCTTTGAATCCAGAGTGTAAAATTGAGATTAGAGTCCAGGTTGTCAGGCCAACTAGAAGAGTACAAAGTCTGAAAAGGTAATTCAGGATCAGAAATCAAGAATGGACAGGAAGCCAAATGTACCAATAGAGTTAAAGTATACAGGTATGGAGTATTCAGAGGTTCAGTCTAGCAGAAAAATATTCTCTTTATTGCTCAGTCAAGGGTCATAAGTGTTCAGTGTAAACTTAAGATGATGGATAGAGGAAAGGGTCTGAATTGAAAGACCAGAAACATCAGGGAGTTAAGCATGGGTTAGAGTAGAGTAATCTAACAACATAACAATATGACTGGAGCTTTTTGTTTTATTTTAAAATTGCCTTATTTTAAGTATGCCTTGATACGGGCATACAGGACTGGAAAGGGTATCTTGCTAACCACGGTGAGGAAGGCAGAGCTCTAAACATATTTGTGGCTTGTGGACAGAGCAGATAGAGACCTCGGTCTTCTTGGAAGTCCTCAGAGTTTTGATGCTAGGGGAAAATACAATTATCCTTTAGTTTCCTTGGCATTTGATTTAGGTGAGGTGTGAAAGGGAAAGAGTTAATGCATTTTCTAGTGTTTTGTTCCCTTGACCAACATTAGGCGTTATTCCCAATTACTTACTTCCCTGGTAGTATCATAGCTGGCAGCTTTTTGTTGTTCTTGTTGTTCAGTCATTTCCATTATGTCCAACTCATCATAACTGCATTTGAGGTTTTCTTAGCACAGATAATGGAGTGGTTCATTATTTCCTTCTCCAGCTTATTTTACAGATGAGGAAACTGAGGCAAACAGAGTTAAATGCCTTGCTCAGGGTTATACAACTAGTAAGTGTTCAAGACCAGATCTGAACTCAGGAAAGTGAGTATTCCTGATTTCAGGGCTGGGACTGTGCCACCTAACCATCCTCAGAAAACTAGTATCTAATAGTTGGCTAAGGAAGATAACATGATACCCTGGCTTTGGAATCAGAGGACATGTATTCAAGTTTACCCATTGATGCTTTTTGTCTTTGTTGACCTTGGGGCCTGATAAAGGCTTTAAGCTATATACTTTAATTATAAAAATTAGGTAGTTGAATTAGATGGCCTCTGAGGTTTCTTCTAGTTTTAAATCTATTTTCTATGAGTTAGTCCCTGGCCAGTACAGTATTATTCCCCAAATGGCTCAGGGGTGTGAGGCAGTGACTTTTCATTATAATATGGGGTGGATCCTTCCTGAGTCAATACTAAAATCACTAATGAGCTTTGCTGAATAGAATGGAGAGGTATTGGTGGATTTTGCTAATTTAATGGCATGCTATTCTTCAAATAGTTCTTCTGGCTAATTCTTTGGGTCTTTCCTCCGGCAGGGACCATCATAAAGGAGTAACAGTAAGTACCCTGATCTTGCGAACTACCCTGAATCTGCATCAATTTATAATTGAGCCCATGAACAGAAACTTTCCTTTGCTAGTTTTTTTTTTTTGCATCTTCCCTCCCTCCCTTCATCACTACCTCCCTCTTTTCTCTCTCTCTTTCTCTCTCTTTTTTCTCTGTCTCTCTGCCTGTCTGTCTTTCTCTCTCTTTGTGTGTGTGCCTTTGTCTCTCCGTATCTGTCTCTGTCCCTTTGTCTCTCTCTTTCATAAGTACTAGGAGCTCCATATAGCTTTGTGTCTAGCAGATATGCCTAACCTATTCTGAACTTGGAATAGATATTTATTGAATTCCATTATAATCCTCTCAGCTGGAATAATTGCGCGCTTAAATTCTTAGTTAGAATCATCACAATTTTCATTACATTGGAATCAATTTGAAAAATTTGTATATTTATTATTGAGTTAATCCATGTTCTTGGTGATTCATTTTTTATATATTTTCTTTCTCATAAGAGTATATATGCTTGGTATTTTCCATCTCCCTAAAGCAAAATTATCCCTCTGTTTTGTGGGATTTAGCTTTTCAAGTTCTCCATGTTCAAAGCTTAAAGTCCAAAAAAGAACTGGTTCACAATATATTTGGGATATAGATCCCAAAGCTAGTGAAAGTAGGGGGTTTCTCCTCTTTTAACAGATTGGTTTGAAGATCAAGGAAGGCATGACTGAGAACTTAATAGCACTTTCTGAAGTCCATCATTCAAACTTATTGCCCGTATGTGAAGCATTATACTACTAAAAATGTATCACATTTATGTGGTTATTTCAGGTCTATTTAGCACTTTCCCTAAGGCAATCTTGTGAGGTACATATATTTTTATTATCATATTTCAGATGAGGCAATTGAATATTTAAGGGTTAGAATAATTTGTTTGGATCACACAGCTAGTATATAGGAGCTAGGACTTGAACCCAGGACTTCTTGTTTCAGGCTTATTCCTCCATATCATGCTATATCTCTAATAGGTTTTACATGGAAAACAGGGAATGAGTTACTAAAAATAGCCCTTTTATTTGGGAATTATTTAATGACCTAAGGCATTCATATATGAAACAACTAGGAATATAAATAAATATTGAATTTGTAAGATAAAGCAGATAAGTGTTGGAAGAACCATTAAAAAAAGGAGTTATCAGAACTAGTCAGAATTAGCCAAGAAAGACTTCTTGCAGGTGATGAGACTTGGACCAGATCTTGGAGATGGTGATGGATACTCACTGGGGAAGAAGGGAAAGGGAGCATCTTTTACCACTTTCACCTTGAGAGAAACATGGGTAGAAAAGCCAACAAAGGCAATTAAATGGGCAACAAACCAATGTGAATGAGGAATTTGCTTATTTAGAGAATGGGATTTCATGATGAAGAGAAGTATATAACAATTTTTCAAAGCATGATACCTACTAGTCTCTGAAGTGAACTCTGCACACCTTGAGGAAACTGGTCTGACTCCTTTGTGGTCAGGGCTTCCTAAGAAGTATGATAAACCATCCAGAAGGTGGAAAAATGGGTTGCATTTATGTAAGAGTCCACCACTGGACTTGATTCCATTGCGGTCTCACTTATCCTCTTTTCCAACATTTCATTACTCCTTTCTTCCCCTGTACTGTGCAAATAACCAATATTCCCCTGTCCTCCCTTCTGATACTGTAGGGGACCTGGGGCAATTATAAATAGCCATCCCAGATCATTTGATGATTGTGATAGACACATTACATAAGTCAAATTGTGCTTGGAGGATGGGCTCTGGCTCTGGGTCATAACTGTGAGTTATGACCTTCTTTTCATATAGGTGTGACTGAATGAGTTTCTCAGAATAATCAGACATTGATGGGTTGCAACATTCATCACAGCTCTAATTACGTTATCTTTCTCCCCAACCTCACACATTTTCCAAACTTCCTTATTCCTGTTGAGAATGCTGCCATCTTTTTAGTCACTAAGGATGTCATCTTGGGTGCCATCTTTGGTGTCATATTTGACTTTCTGCTTTCTCTCATTTCGTGTATCTAATCAATTGATGAATCTTGTTTTCACATCCCCGACACATCTTGTCTCTATCTCTCCTTCTCTTTACTCATGCAGCAATCACCATATTTCAGCCTCTTATCCCTTTCCCCCTGAATTGTTGCAATAGACTCCTAACTAGTAGCCTTATCTTAAGTCTTTGCCTCTAATCCATTGTCCACAGAGCTGACAAAATGAATTTCCTAAACTACAAGTCTGACTAATCACTTTCCTATTCAATGCTATTGACTTGGACAAAACTTATCATCTTTATCCCATCATTTAAAATACCTATATATGTAATTTATTGTATATAACTTTACATAAAAGAACATGTACATAATTTATAAATAATAAACACAAATTTATATACAAATACAGAAAAATACAAAATAAAAACAAATGTTGAGGATGAACACTCAAAACCTTTTCAGTGATGGGAGCATAAGATAAAAAAGTAGGGAGACTACTATTCTAAAGAACTTTTCAGCTTCAAAGAAAGCTTCATCTTCTGAATATCCTGGAATCCAATTCTGGCCAAAAGAGTTTTGGGACTATTAAGAAACTGCTGGCTAGTTGAGTAGGGGGTTATATAGAGATAATCAGGAAATAAGACCTCTTCAGCGAGATTTGGAACCCCAAAGTTAGCTGTCAGAAAACTTTCATGAGCCACTTCATAATGTGAGCCCAGGGGGGCTTATGTTTAATCCATCTTTAAATAGATAGCATGGTGTAGTGGAAAGGGTGGATTTGAAATCAGAAGACTTGGGCTGAGGTTCTGGCTTTCCTAGCTGTAGAGAAATAATTGAAGGGGTTTGACTAGAAAATTTCTATGGTCTCTTCTATCCCTAATATTCTATGATTCTAAACCTGGTTTTGAACATAAGACCTATGGATTACTAGTAGCAAAGAGAGGAGATCAATGATTCACTAAATATTTATTGAATGTTTCTAAAGCAAATGTGGGAAATGACTCTAAATGCTCATATTTCCCAACGGGTGCTTAAATTAGGGCAGGTGGTTCCAGACTATTTCCAAGGAAAGTCTCCTAAATGGAGGACAAACCTCCCTTCCCTTCCTAGGGTCATATCTCAGAAAAAGGCTACAGCTATCTTTAAGTAGTAAACTGATTTTTCTAGTTCCAGAGAAAACTTTTCAGGCTGTCTGTCAAATATCTACTTTGTTCCCCAGTTGTCTTTGGGGGCTTTGAACAGTTTATCTCATTGTGGATCCATGGCCCCTGTAGCCCACTGCAAACACCCCTAGCTTATCACCACATTACATGGCTTCTCTAAGCAAATGGTGAGCCCTACTTGACTCAGGATGAGTGCTGTATTGATTATTAACATTAGACAAACATCTGGTTTTCATTACACATAGTAGCAAACCAGAGAGGGGTGCTGTTTGGGGCAGTGCGGTCACTTAACAACCATCAGGACTAGCTATAAAGAAAATTTAACATATCCTGTAATTATAGTCTGCTCAACACAGAGGGACTGGAGAATCTGCAGATCTGATTTCAGAACAGCAGAAAATGTTTATTGTATCTGTTCCACACATTTATTTACTCAGAGGTCGCAGGGGCCTTTTGAAATACTGGCCGCCCAGGCTCTATCTCTCTGCAGAAGAGAAGCACTTTCTTGTTTAAGTCAGGAAACTCCAGGATGGCTCCAGCCCAGGATGGTCCTTTAATGCTTTTACAAGCTTTGGAATTTGGGCTGATGGAAATGGACGGGTGGATCTTGTGTGAAATAAACAATTCTCACCCTCCACAATGATATTCCCTTTTCATATTACATTACTTACTCCTGCTCTCCACTGAGCCCTTCTGGCTGATTATTGGAATGACATTATAATCATGGCTAAAATCTCCACTCTTGACTTTGCATGGGGGAGGGGATGAGACATCTTGGGAAGTCACAGCAGTGGGCCTTCCAGGAAGGGGCAGGATGCTGATGACTTATTTTTCCTGGATAATTTCAGAAGACTTCCCTGTTTGGGTAAATGACTTTTAATCTTTGGGTTGATGAATTAGAATTAGAATTTTTATTGCTTATGAGGGCATAATGATGGGGTAGGCACTGAACAAAGAAAATAAAAAGGACACGGTCCCTGCCTTTAGGGGCCCTGAACAACATCTGAGCAGAAGAATCTGTAGGAAAAGAAAAAAGAAATCAGAAACAACGGTGTTACGTGATCCCTTAGGGTAATGATAAGAATCATTTACCATGTGAACACTTAAGTTTGGAGTGGGTCCATCAAAGTTGTACTGCCATTTTTGTCTCTAATCGATTGTAAGCTCCCTGAGGGCAAGATACCATTTTCTCTTTTGTCTTCAAAGCTCCTCTAATCAGTATTTCATAATTATTGATTAAATTAAATTGAATATTACAACATTTATTATTCAGTCCAATGAAGGCTTCATGGGCAGATTGGCCACATTAAAAATTGCACATCATATAAAACCATCGTCAATGAATGGTTCCAGCTTCTTTTCTTTTCTTTTCTTTCTTTCTTTCTTTCTTTCTTTCTTTCTTTCTTTCTTTCTTTCTTTCTTTCTTTCTTTCTTTCTTTCTTTCTTTCTTTCTTTTTTTTAGGGCTGTCCCTATTCTCATCAACCATTCTCAGAGCCAGTGTCCCATGTTCCCTCCTTCATTAAAATCTATACAGGAAGGGGTCTGATAAAGTCCTTCACCTTACGTTATAAATGACTGATAAGGTTCACTTGCTTTAAAAAGGGAGCAGATAATCTAATCTATGGTGTCCTAGCAGTTGGTCTATGAACTGACACAAATCAACAACACCTTGCTATCCATTTGTAAATCTTTTATTACCAATGATTCAAACCTATGAACTTAGAAAATCTGACCTAATATGAGAAAAAGTTGCAACTCTCAATTCATAGCATAAATGGAAGGTCCCAGTTACCCACTAGGTGGGAGGGGTCACTTGTTGTGTCTGTCTATGAGGCATGACCCCAGAGTCTGCTTACAATCTGTCACCAACCAGCAGGTGGTAGGAGCTATTCATTATTTTAGTGATCACGAAATTATTTTAATTATTGTAGCTTTGTGTTTAAAGATTTATTTGATATATTCTTTTGATTGACATAAATATATCACCACAATTAAACAACCACTTGTTACATTAATAAAATGTAAAGGAAGTTACCATTTTGTGGAAAAATACAAAACATGCTTTTAAACAAAGGGTAAATCAAATACTTTGGATCTTTCTAAGCCTGATAATAATGCAAAGCCAAACTTAGCTAGATCCCTGAAAGGAAGAAAAGATCAATTTCTGTCTTGATTATTTTAAAAGTGAGTCAACTTTTTAGCTTGAGTCAGAGGAAAGTTTGCCAAAACTTCAATGTGTGGAGATGTTTTGTCCACAAAAATAAGAAGTTAGGATCCTTTTTTCCCCCTAATGTTCAAAACCAAAACATTCATAGTTAGATCAAAGCTTCTTAAACTGTGGACTTTGACCCTATGTGGGGTCATGTAACTGAATGTGGGAGTCAAAATTATGATTTATTGTCAGCAAATGTTTGATTTGTATACTTATATATCTATATACAAGAAATAAAAATTTGTTGGGCAAAAAAGGGGTCACAAGTCGAAAAAGTTTAAAAAGTCTTGAATAACAAATGAATTAAATTTTTCAAGTATTAATCTTCTGAAATGAAATGTTTAGGTTTTTAAAAAATATTATTTAGTAGCTGAAAAATCATTTGTGAGCTTTTCATGGTTAATTGAGCTTTTAGACTTACTTCTAGGATCATAGGAAGGGATGTTAGTTATCTCTTCCAATTCCCTCATTTTATAGATAGAGAAACTAAAGGAAGTTCTGAGATAGGAAATGTGTTATCTAAAATCACACAGGTAAGAAGTAGTAGAGTGAGGAATTTTAGGAAGAAATTGTTTTGAAAACAATAAAATGAAAGTAAAGCTATCAGTTGGTACTTGGCTGTGTTCCCAGAGCTGATAAGGCACAGTGCCTACAACATACTGAGCACTTAATAAATCCTTATTGTTTGATTGTTGACTGACTTCTGTACAATCACATCTTTCAATTTAAAAACAGAAAAATTAGCCAGTGCTAATAAACAAAATCAACAACAATACTAATGAGCATTTAAAATATTCTTTAAGATTTGTACTACAGTTTACAATGATTATCTCATTTGAATCTCACAAGAATCCTGAGTGGTGGGTGCTATTATTATCTTCATTTTACAGATGAGAAAAATGAGACAGTGATTAAGTGACTTGCCCAGGCACACAGTCAATAAGTGTCTGAGGCTGAATCTGAACTCGGATTTTCCTGACTCTGGGTCTATTGCTTTAGATATTACAATACCTAGCTGCCAACAGCAATTACAATGATTGTTTCGAATTCCCATAAATTAAATTTCACATATATATTCCATATAACATTTACGTGTCTATCTTCAAAATAATTTCTTGAGATCCATACTTTAGAAGTAAATGAAAACACATTAAATTTTTTTCTTCTCCTTATTAAGGACATTAATGTACACATCTGCATAGATATTTAAATATGTCTACATAACTTTAATGAGGTAAAATTTGAATTCAGTTCTTTCTTCTAAGTTCAATGCTCCATACCCCACCTCACCAGGATGCCTAGGTGACATACTCCTATAACACTTCTTTCTACCATACCAAATAGTTTCTATGGTTTCTTATTTTTAAAGTAGGGCCAATTGGTAAACCAACTTCCCAGTTGGGATTAGTACCCAGTCTTTTTGATGCCCAATCCAGCCTTTGTTCATTTATGCCAAATACCGCTTGGATTTAACAAGGATAATTTAAGGCTTTAGCCCTGGAATGCTCTTTCTCCTGTGCTCCAACTACTGATCTCCTTACTTTAATAAAAGTCCCAACTAAAATCCCATTTTCTATAGGAAGCCTAAACCCTTTTAATTTTATGCTTTTTCTGTTAATTAGTGTCTATTCTACACAACTTGCTTTGTTTATATTTGTCTGCATGTTAGAATGTAAGCATCTTGAGGGCAGGTACTGTTTTTCACCTCTTTTTGTATCCTTCATGTAGAAAAGTATCTGGCACTTAATAAATATTTATTGATTGATGGAAGAGAAGAAGAAAGGGAGGAGGAGAATAGAGTAGACTTTCCTTTTGCTTCTTAAAGGATTATCCCCTGAAGCTGAGGTTTATTGCTTCTGCCTTTAGAGGTGGGTAAGGTAGTATTGGGGTGGGTATGTTGAACACAGAGGCATTACCATATATGGCTGGGAGAATAGGAATGACGGTGCTTTCTGCCTTTGTGCCTTTGTGAGTGTATATAAAAGAGAAGGGTTCACAAAGTTTTGAACTTCTCTTTTATGAAGATGATAATATTGAATTTTCTCCCTAACTAAATGGAGGAACCAAAGCTTGTGCCCTGGAGAAAAAACTGGCTTTGGGTTCAAGTGCTGCCTTGATACTTACTATCTGGGTAATCTCAGGCAAATTACTTCCCTTCTCTAGGCTTCTGTTTTCTTGTCTGGAAAATGAAGAAGTTGGGCAATATAATGAGAGCTAATATTTTAAAGAGTGCTTTAAAGCATGAAAAGGGAAAGATTCACATATCATCCCATTTGATCCTCTGGGTCAGGGATTCTTTGTCTTTTTTTTTTTTATGCTATGGACCTCTTTGTCATTCTGATGAAGCTCAAATTACATTTTCAAATGCTTAAAATAAAAATCCAAAGAATTCCAAAGAAAACCAATTAATTTGAAATATAAGTTATTCAGTTAAAAATATCAAATTCATACATCCCAGCTTAATAACCCTTGCTCTAAGGTGATCTCTAAAATTTCCTTTAGCTAGAAATCTGTAGATCTGATGACTTATTCTTAAAAACTGAAGGAAATGGCAACCACCTGGGCCAGTTCCTTCATTTCTTAAGCAGCAGGTGGTTGATAGAACAATAACTATTAACAACAAAGTGATTTGTAAACACAAAATTGCAAGGGGAACATTTTGGGAAAGATGGGGTAATATCATAATAACATGTTTTGGTAAGAGCAGATTAATCATTTCCTTTTTTATATAAAGGCATTTTTTTTTTCTTTGAATGAATAGCTCTGATTTTAAGAAAAACAAACAACTAAGAAGACAGGTTTTATGCTATCAAAAAGTTAATGATTTCACTGGCCAGTTGCCCATTCCAATCTGGCTTGACATAAAGGCAACCCCTAAGTCTTGTGATTTGGGAACAATAGAAAGTGGCAGATATAAATTACCCTTTTCCCATCTCCTTCCAGGTGATCATAGGAGCTTGTGATGCTATGCAGGGAAGCTTTGAAGAATGACACAAATGTGATTTTAGCATCATTACTCTGCTTTTACTTTTGAATCTTTCCCCTGCCCTCATGAATGGAGTTCAGCTTTATATGAAGTGATTTACAAACTTTAAAACTGCCACATAAATGCCAATTGATATGATTATTATTCCAACTGAATGTTAAAATTCCACAAATACATTTAGTGCCATCATTTTATTGTTTGCATTGTGAGTAAATTTTTAATATTTCTTCTGCCTGGGAACCAAATGTTTTGTTTACTCTTTCAAAGTTTTCTTTAATTGATTGTTGTATGATGAATCCTTTTCAATTACAGGAAGTATATGTGTATGTGTGTGTGGGGTATGTTTTATGTATATACATATTTAAGATCCCTTTTGTATTAAGTCTTTGATCATTTTGATCCTAATTATCAGTAAAATTGTTTAGCACAGAGATGACATTCCCACGTAAGTTGTAGTGGAAATTGATTTATTGAATAGCAAGAGCTTCCTGCCTTCCCCACTTCATTTGTATGCCTTTCTTTTAACAACTGATTCCTGCTTAATTAGTCATATAATTTAAGATTCCTTAGATTATTATTTAAGTCCTTCCAGAATTTGACTTCTAACAGCTTTTTTCAGGTAATTTTTTGGTAGTATATAATCTATGTTCCACATCACCTGGACCGATATTTTTTTCTTTAATCTTTTCCTGCATTTTCTTCCCATTCTCCAATCCCTCCCCTCCTCCCCCCTTTGCCTACTTGGAATTCTTTCCTCTCACATTTCCACTCCTTGGAATTCTCTTTATTTAAGACCTTCCACCTCTGATATAAAGCATTCCCTGATTTCTCCTTTATATTTCTTATATACTATCATATTGATTGGGCCTCTTTTGAATTTATCAAGTTTTATCCTATATAGGCAGAGTAGGGATTTTGGTTCTTGTTCAGTCTGGACTTGCTAATTGAAGCTACTTTAGTGGTAGTTTTCAGAGGTCATGTTTGAATGGGAAGGAATTGGAAGGAATTTTTTTTTATTCTATATCAAAACTAAGTCACAATGAGAATTCAGAATCAAAAGAATTAAAAATATTGGTGTAAAATGATTAAAAATATCTCTATCTAACAGGCTGATTGGGGTTGCTCTTCAATGTCTTATCCATAATGTTTTCTTCCATGAAAACAAAATGAATTAGAGTGTCATGGATGACTGCCTATGTGAACGAATTTGTGGTGAGGAACATAAAGATATACTTGCCCTTAAATATCCTGTAATCATGTTAGAAAGGCCCAATATTATTTATCATTTCTTAAGGTCTTCTAGAAATATGTACATTGTAATTGGACTGCCTTCTTAAACTGGAGAGAGAACACATTGACAGGGATGAGTTTATTGAGTTAAAATGAATATTGTTACCTGACAGATAAGCTCAAGGAATGACTAGATAGATAAGTTGTGATGGAAGACAAGAAAAGAGGTTGAAGAAAAGTCTTTTTTTTTTTTTTGCCAGGAACCAAAATGGAAACAATTTGATTTTTGTGCTAATTCTGGGGGCTTGCCCTTTCTTCATGAGGAGAGAAAAATCATTTCAGGATTCCAGATCATCTAGCTCAGAGGTTCTCAAACTCTTTGGCTTCAGGACCTTTTGAACACTCTTAAAAATTATTGAGGCCCTTCTTTCCCTCCTTCTCTCCTCCCCTTCCCCATACTTTTAAAAATATAGATGATATCTACTTATATTTACTATGCTAAAAATTAATATATTTTGGCATTATCATGAAAATAAGTTTGACCTTGTGAATCCCTTGAAAGGGTCTTAGGGATGAGGAAGGGGTTCTATACTTTGAGAAACAGTGATTCTGGTCTATTTTTTTTTTTTTTCATTTTATAGCTAAAGGAAGAAGAAAAGTGTTTTATCCAGGGTTGCATTAGAATTTCAAATCGGCTTTTTTGACCCAAATCCAGTATTCTTTTCATTTGATCACATTTCAGAAATTGATTTAATTAGAATTAGTTAATTTTGACCATTTTGACTTTTAAGGCCTTTCACAATCTGGTGAAACCCTAATTTGAAATCTTTAATTTAGGTCACTGCTTCCCAACAGTGGGAATTCTCTAGCTGAATTGACTTCCCTCTGCCTTGGAAGATGCCCTTAAAGTTTTCTACACCACTACTTGAAATATTTTCCCTGATTCCTCTCCCCTATCTGTGCTTATTCTATTGAATTCCTATCCATTCATTAAAGGACAATTGAAATGGGATATCCTCTGCAAAGCCTTCCTTGATGTCTCTAATCATCAATGGCCTTCCTCCTCAGCCCTGACATAGCATTGTTTTGTAGCTCTTAAATGCACTTGTGTAATACTATATGTCTCATTTCCTCACCCTCCTCTCCCTTCCTCCAAGATTATAGACTCCTTGATTGTGCCTTTACCTAAACTCTCTTTGTCGTGCTACTTTAGCTGTTCTCTACAAACAGTATATGATTCATAAATCACATAAATATTGTCAATGAATGAACTGATTGGCTAATTTTGAATCTAGTTTCATACACTGAATTTTCTCTGAACTTGAGTTTAAAGAAACCTTTGAAGCACATATACAAAACACCTTTCCTTGTAGTGTTCTCATGAAACAACTGGCTAATTAGAAGATAAAATTGATCAAACTTTAAAAAATTGAATGGACAAATTGGTTCAGTCAGAATAGTCATTCTAGGAATATTGTAGAACTGTCTTTGGACTTTGGAGAAGGCAAAGACAAAAATGATGGCAACTCCAGGAAAAGTGAAATTGTTACAAAACTCAGAATCAGTGACAAATCACTGATGAGGTAATTCTAAAAGTGACACTAAAACTGTGACAAACATGACCCTGCCCATCTCTCATAGGATTCTGTGATTTCTTCATACTTTCTCTGACCTGTTCTGTTCTGCTATTTCTGTCCCCCTTCCTTCCAAGTCTCTGGCCTTTCTCTCCATTTCCTGAATTGTTATTGTAAGGCCTTCACCATTCATTTTCCTGGGTCACCTGCCAAACTGTAGGCAGCCAGTTAATTAATTCCTGCCTCTATCAACTCTTAAGGGTTGGGTGGGGGTGCTCCATGGAGTTTCATCCTGTGCTTGTTATAACTAATCAAGTGGTAAGTGATAGACAGGTCTGATAGTGAGTCCGATTTACATTGTGACATTTATCTTAATCACAGGAGCCATTGGTCCACCATCTTTCATGCCATGAGCCTACAAATGGGGAGCATGGTGGTTATCTCTTGCTTAGTGTGAGGCCCAGATAGGACAACAGGAATGACTAAAGTGGAGAAAGAACATAGACAATCTCTCTTTCGACAGGGCAATCTGGGAAGCCTCATTAGTTAAATTTTCACAGTTTTGGCTTTTTGTTCATAGTTAAGAGACTGCAGAAGCATCCCGATGCACATGTAATGGCACATGTTTTGTTTTTTATTTATGCTTGCCAGGAAGAGATGGGATTATGAAGTTTGGAGGTGATCTGAAATTACCATCTGGATATCTGAGTATTGATTTGCTCAGGTGATGCAGGGAGGATGTTTTGGAGACTTGGTTTAAAACTTGGAAATGCAGGCTAGGGAGAGTTCATTGTTTGAGACCTTTTTCAATATTCCTTTCTGCTCTTTCACCAACATTTGTCCAAATCATGTAGAATAAAATGTTCAATTAAATAAGGCAATGTGGGCGGCCCCTTACAAGGATAGTTAAATAGACCCAGTCCCTGTCTTAGAGGTTGGACTGGTCTTAATTTCTCCCAAATCAAATCCATCTCTTTTGAGTTATGAATTGTGGAGGTAGCTAGGAAATGAATGAATTGCAAAGATTTTTGGAACTGATATCATGAGAGAATGTTAAAGTAAGAAAAGTAGCTAAGCTTGTGAGGCCTGGCCATTATTGGGATGTACATTCATGGAAATTATGGGTGTAGTTGTTTCTGTCTAGGTTTAACTTAATTCAGAGATGAAAACTTCAAATGATAAATATCGAGAGAGAGGAGTTACTGCCCTGGTCCCATTTAAAGCTTGAGGTTAGTTAAAAAAGAACTGCAATTGTTCCTTCTCAGTAATCCTTGGACCATCTCAATTACCCTTCCTTCTACTCCACACTGTCTATTTCTCTCTTTAGATTTAGGAATAGGTAGTGGTTGTCTGGTTAAAAAAAAAAGAGAGAAAAAGAGTAAATGGGAAAGGAAGAGAAAGTTTTAAAACCTTAAAAACAACCTCATAATACAACCTGTTGAGGCAGCTAAATGGTGTAGTGGATAGAGCAGGGTCCTGAAGTCAGAAGGACCTGAATTCAAATCTGATCTCAGACACTTAACACTTCTTGGCTGTGTAATCCTGAAGAAGTCAATTAACCCCAATTGCCTCAGCAAAAATAATAATAATAATAATAATAATAATAAAATCGGTTAATATTTATATAGTAATTAAGAGATTATAACTTCATATATATGATTAAGTATGTATATGTGCATATTTATATACATATATTACATATATGTATGTCCATCTGTCTAATTAGCTTACTAGCTAGTTGTAGGATAATAGATTTAGAGCTGGAAAGGATTTTAGAAGCCAAGAAGTATAACTCTATCCTTTTATAGACGAGGAAACTGAGGCTTAGAGTGGTTACGTGGCCTACTTATATTTACATAGTTATTAAATGTCTGAGGTTAGATTTGAATCCAGGTCTTGCCAATTCCAGGAATTTACTTACTATACCACAATGCTTTGAAATCATCTTATTTGATTCTCCCAAAATCTTGAAAGTAGGTAATTATCTATCTATCTATCTATCGCCACCTCTTTTTATAAATGTAGAAACAGAGCTGGGGGTAGAGTTTAAATGATTTTCCTAAGGTTAGGAAAAGCGCAGTTTGGAAATGTTAGGAAAGTGATGGAGCTACCATTTGACAAGTCAACTTGGGATTCTAAGTCTAGTGCCTCATTGAGTTAAACCAGAGTAGTCTTCCACTCTTACTCATTTGGGTTGTTTTACCTTTTTCTTTGGCCACTGATTTCATTTTTATTTTGAGGGAAGATGCCTACAGCGTTAAGTGTTGATTATGGAAGTGAACTTTATGGATATATTTCAAAAAGAAGCAGAGAGTGGATATTGTTAGGGATCCAAATGAATGAATGAAGGGACAGGTCCAGAGAAAGGAGAAAGACTAGAGGCTACCCAGAGACAGTTCTATGGCAGAATATGAAGAATTCACTTGGCTGAAAGAATTGGGATTAGTCCTTTTTCAATTTGGCTTGAACCCAAATTTACCATCACTGTGATTTCCCAGAACAAATCACAGTCCCTCTCCCTGGCCATCTTGGCATCCTTATATATAATATCTCCCATTAGGACATAAGATCCTAATTTTTATCTCAGTTTTTATATTTTCTTCTCCAGTGTATAGCACGATGGCTAGTACACAATCATTTAATAAATGATATACATTTAACTATATATTATTTACATATTATTGTACTTTTTCGCAACTGACAGCTACCTTCTGTTCTCCCTTCACTTCTTTTTTGGAGTTGTCAACATTTCTCTTCTCTGCAGAATGTCTATCCCTATTTGATTTCATTCATTCCCATTGTATAATGGAAGATGCCAGGGCTATAGCTATCTAACTTCCTTTCTTTTTTCAGCGCCACTACTGATCAAGCCTTAGGAGTTGAGTTCAAAAATGAGCTTGTCACCATCTAAAAATGCACAGAGTTTTGGGACAGTGCAAAGGGGATTACTAAAGAGCCTGAATGGACATTAGAATAATAAAATTCTGGAGAACAACAGAGACTGTTTGATTGGAAATTGTAACATCCAATAAATAGCAACATTTGAAGGTCATAAAATAGGATACTAGAGGGAAAGATGCAAGAGGCCTCTCAACTCCACTGAAGGTTTTGAGAGAGAAGGAAATATGGTGGATATTTTACCCAAAACAAGGGTGTGTCCCTCTAGAGTAGGAACTTAGAATCTGGAACTGTCCCACTCAATTACAATAATTAAAAAATTAATAGTTTGCATATCCTTTCTGTCTCTGAAAAAGCAAAATCTACTCAAGCCCTGCGTGTCCTCCAAATGTACAACAGAAACACTTAAAAAGTGAGCAACAGTAGGAATAGGCATTTCTGAGTGGTTGACTTTTCTGCTTTTCTTTAATTATCTGCAAAGCAACATTGATAGTTCTGATATGAAATGGGCTTAAAAGTTGGATTTAGGCCAGCTTTGATCTGAGCCAAATTATATTTTAAAAAAAGAACCCAGAGTAACTTATTCATAATTACTTGACCAGATAACTTAAGCAGCCAAATTTAAAGTTCATACGATCCATTGAATTGTGAGAGGATAGTAATAATGAGCAGAGAGCGATTGCAAGTTTGACTCATGTTCTGCCACACAAAAAAATGGCTCTCTAATTACTGTAAAAACAGATGAAGATAAAAGTTTATGTAGCCTCAATGAGTCATCCCCCCAGGATTCACATTACAAAAACATCTATTCCAGGAGGAGAATTGAGGACAAAATACTTTGAGAGTAGCTACAAAAGTATGCAGAGAACAAAGTCTCATAGAAAAATCTGTTGTCCGGTCTCAGCAAACTTAACACAGGACAATCGTTCCTCAGTCATAATGACTTTTCATTAATAATTTCCATTAATATGCACATGCTGCTGCCATCTGGAAAAATGATTTCCAGTCCCAAGCCCTCCAAAAATAAAGCATTTCTAATCGCCCATTTTCATTTCCTTCTACAGTCTCCAGACTCCTGCATCTTCTCTTACTTTGTAGACCTACTTTATAGACCTTGTAATTAAAAGACTACAGTCCAGTGTGGGGAGAGAGATAGGGACTTGAGAAGAAGAAAATAGCTACTGGCTCTAGGCTTGTAAATGTGGGAAGTTTATATAGAAAGGAAAAGTAGTTTTTGTAGGTCCTTAGGGGGATTTGAGTCCTATCAATCCTCTTTGCAAAACGGCCTGCGCTCTTACACCAGTTTCAGATGCCCCAAAGTTTAGTTCTTTCTGGGTACAATTCCTGAAAGTAGATTGACATTTTCTATATCTTATCTAACCTGTCCAGGTCACAGCTTGGCCCAAATTTTCCATCATTTTTGCTTACTCACTTGATTTGGGTTTAGTCTTATATTGCTCTACTGCCATTTGTCCTTGAGTAAATTATCTTACATCTACATTATCTAGTTCTATGATTCGACCTCTATGATCATCAAATTCCGTTACTGTGTAGATGATGAAAGTTAGAGAAGAGGATTGAAAGTCTCAAATGAGCCTTGAGATCTGAAAAATGAAGGTAATGAACTAGATGGTTTCCAATTTACAGCTCTGAAATTCTGTAAAGACACTGATGAACTAAGAAGTATTCAGGTAAAGATTACAAAGATAGGCACTAGTTTTGAGATTGTGCCATATGAGTACCAATTCATTTGAAAGAAATTGGAATGATTAGCCTGGAAAAGAGATTTGGGGAGTGAAAGAATAATTGTCTTCCAGTGTTTTAAGGGTTGTACAAGACATAATAGTCAATAAATAGTTATTGAGCACATGCTTTGTGTCAAACACTATGTTAAACTCTGGGGATACAAAGAAGGGCAAAAGATAGTTCCTGTTCTTAGGAGGTCACCTTTTAATGAGGGAGACAACTTGTAAACAACTATGTACAAACAAGTTGTAGATAGGATAAATTGGAGATGATCAGTTATTCAATAAACCTTTATTAAATGCCTACTATGTGCCAAGTATCATGCTAAACTCTTGGGTTACAAATAGAGGCAGACAATAAGCAATTAAAAATGTACAAGCAAGTTATATACAGGATAACTAGAAAATAACTAAAAAAGGGAAGGCAAGGCACTAGAATTAAGCAGGGTTGGGAAAGAATTCTTGTAAAAGATGAGATTTTATTTAGAACTTGAGGAAAGCAAAAAAAAAAAAAAAAAAAAAAAAAAAAAAGAACAGGCAGAGATGAATGGGGAGAGAATTCTAGATATGGGAAATAGAGAAAATGCCTGAAACTGAGAGATGGAGAATCTTATTTGTGAAAGATCCAGGAGGCCACTTGTTTGAAGAATGAATTTCTGAGAAGAGAGTATAAAAAGAATGGAAAGATAGGAGGGAGCTAGGTTATGAAGGCATTATGAGAGAAGACACTAGAATTATGGGGGATTGGGAAAAGCTTTCTGGAGAAGGTGGTTTTAGTTGAAAATTGAAGAAAGCCAGAGAAATAAAGAGAGAAGAGGAAGAAGAAGGAGTGTAAGACAACTGGTGCACCCAGTTAAATGCTTAACAAATGCTTGTCAGCTTAGATTATTGAAATATTGTGTAAGAATGGAAGAATAGTGGGAGCCATATTGATTTGCTTTCAAATTAACAAGAGATCTTCTAGGACTGCTATATATATATATATATATATATATATATATATATATATTATACTTACAGGAAGATTTCAGAAGGGAAGTGTTACTTTCTCCCCAGTTTTTTGTTAAAGCTGTTGTTAATGGTTCCCATCGTCGACAACTAGTTAAAATTCCCAGAGCTGGAGATAGTATCCTATAGGAGAAATAGCAAGGAAGTCAGGGTTACTGGATTACAGAGTACTTGATAGGAAGGTCATGAAGATGTAAGAAAATGGGAAAGGTGGGAAGGAGAGTAGGTGATGAAGTTTTTTGCTTGATCATAGAAAGCAGAACTAGAAACAATGGTGGAAGATGCAAAGAGGCAAATTTAGGCTTAAAGAACAAATTTGCTATTTTAAAATTTGGTTTTTTTTAATAGGCTTACTGAATGAAGCCTTCTATCCTTTCTTCTCTGACTCTTCTTCCTTTCTACTTGCCCTACTCCCAAACATCCATGTAATTGGAATCAAAGTAGCATTGAATAACTTGAGAAAAATTCTCTCACTAGAAGATATGATCATGGACTCCATGGCCTGTATTTGGAGGATGCTTCACACAATCTTCTTCCTATCTCCTATGCTGCTTATTGACTTCTTTGCATTTTTCCATCATGCCCCTTAGCCAGACACATCTTCTCTTCCTCTCATTTTTCATCATCTTTTTTTGTACTTTATTTTTTTCAAATATTAGATCATAAATTCCTTGAGGGCAGGGTTTTTTAAATTTATATCCCCAGTACTTATCAGTGCCTGACACATAGTAGGCACTTAACAAACATTTATTGACTGACTAGAATGACTCCTACTTTGTTTTCATGCTTTTCCAGTGTGTATCTGATTGGTAGTCTGGGAAATCACCATCAGCAGTTGCATGGTTTCATCAGAGGTAGATAGAAGAAGGCTCTTAAATATTAAAAATGCTCTTTATTTTGAGGAGGGAAGAAAAAGGTGAATACTTTTGTTCAATTCAATTCCTTCCTTTTTGGGGGGTTGAAGGGAGGGTGATGGTGGTGGTGGTGGTGGACTTCTTAGAATCTTGGCAAACAACTTTTACAAAGAGCATTGTAGTTTTTATCAAGAAGGAGCAAAAAGATTTTTTTTTTCAGTTTTAAAGAGAGCTTTGAGAAAACAACTCTGAGGTTCAAAGCTTGAATATGAGAACAGAATGTACCAGGAAGCAATTCTATATCCATTGTCCCATGACAGAATATCAGCTCAGACTCGATAGAAACATAAGTTGAAGGGAGAAATGTGGTATGAAATAAAGGATGAAAATACTTAGTACCTTTTAATTTCTTATTATAGAAAGACCTTTAGTTAATTCATAGAATGTAAGATCCTTGAGGATAAAGATTATTTTATTTTTGCCTTTGTTTCCATAGTGTCTAGCACAGTGCCTGGCATGAAATAGGTACCTAGTGAATGTAGATGGATTAATTAATTAATAAATCTAAAGCCCCATACCAGGTATTGGTGTTCCTGATGGGGTGAAAGAAATACAGAGATTCAAATTCTGACATGAAGCAAGTTAGTTATCAAACTGAGTTCCCAGATAGAACTTCCAGGGTACAAAATTTATAGAAACTGACAACATTTCCCTGATGAACCATAGAATCCAAAGATGGAAGGGATGTTTGAGACTTAATATAGCATGATTTACACCTGAACATTTACCCCTTCTATAATTTCCCTGATGAATGATTATCTATCTTTCACCGATGTCCGTCATTAACAGTAAACCCACTACCTTCAGCAATGACATATTACATGATTGAAGGACTCTGTTAGTGGTTTTTTCTCCTAATGTCAAGCCTAAGTCTAAAGCAGCTAGGTGGCACAGTGCATAGTACACTAGGTTTGGAATGAGGAAGACTCATCTTCTTGAATTCAAATCAGGCCTTAGACACTTACTAGCTATGTTACCCTAGGCAAGTCACTTAACCTTGTTTGCCTCAGTTTCCTCATCTGTAAAATGAGTTGGAGAAGGAACTAGCAAGTATTTCAGTATCTTTGCCAAGAAAACCCCACATGGGGTCAGGAGATGACTAAATGTATTTTTTAAAATTGTATCTAAGTTTCCTCTTCAAAGTCAAGAAAAACCAATCTAATCTCTCATCTGATAGGCCTAATAGGTGGGGATAATTACCAATCCCATAGACTTAAGTCTTCTCTTCTCCAGGTTAATGATCACTATTTTCTTTAATTGATATGGTATGATCTACAGTCAATTCTGATCACCCCCTCTTTTTTTAGACATATATTCCAAATTGTCAATGTTCTTCCTAAAATGTGGCATCTAGAACAGAAGAAAATTCTGCAGAAATTCTCTGCAGAGTATGGTTGAACCATTAACTCTCTAATCTTGGACTCTATGTGCCTCTGTTAATTTAGTCTAAGATCACATTAGCTTTTATGGCTTCCATGTTACCCTTTTGACACATATTGAGATTGTGGTATAGCAAAACTTTCAGGAACTTTTCAAATGAATTATTATCTAGCCATACCTTGCCCATAAAATTGTTGATTTTTTTGAACCCAAGTGAAGGACTTTAGATTTATTGTCATTAAACACAATCTTATTAGAGTTTGTTCAGTGTTCTAGGTCATCAAGACCTTTTTGATCTTGACTTTGACATTCAGTAAGTTAACTATCAAACTGGGTTCGTAAGTTAACTATCAAACAAAGATAATGGAAATAATTTGAGGAACACTTAGAATGAGCAATACCATCCCAACACTTTCAGAAGTGCTGTGGAGTCTAGAGAATAATGGAATGATAGGTGTGTGGTTTGCTGAATAGGAGACAGATTAAGTAAACAGGTGGGGGAAATGAAAACTTGGCATTTCATGAAGAGATGATTTTCTCACTGTCAGCTTGTTCCAAAATTCAACTGGGCATTTGCCCAGTTTTATCTGCTTAAGACATTATTCTGTAATTAAAATTATTTAATAATATTTTGCAAAGCATTCTTGGTAAGCAAGAGGAGAGCACAAGATATCAATGGTAGTAAGGTAGCTTATGGATTGAGAGCTCACACACAAGAGTTGGCTAGTTAAGAAGTAATACTTTATGGCCTACTAATGAACTCCCTTGTAGTCTAACTCCCTTAAATTGTCTTTTCCTATGATTAATTTTCATTCCCCTCGCCCTCTTTAAGCAGACTGTTGTTGATAGGGAGTGTCCTGTGTTGAATGAGTAAAAAGTACTAATGCATGTTCTATGAAGCCAGAGATAACCTCTTTCTAGACATGATAAATGTAACATTTACAACCAAAGATATCATCAAGCGCACTGGGGTATGCTCCTTGCTTCAGAGATACAGGTCTAGGCTCTCTGCCTTTGTAGAGTTTCATTCAAATGTTCATGTGTTTCTCTCTGTCTCTCCCTCTCTCTGTCTGCCTGCGTATTTGTCTCTGTCTTGCTCTATCTGCTTCTGTTGCTTCTCTTACATTCTTTCTCCCACCCTTTCTTTGCCTCTGTCTCAGGCCAGATTGAACATTTTTGACTGAATTCATCTTTTTAGTTACAACTAAAAATCACTTTAGTTTACAAAACACCAAATAATCCAGCTAACTAATTTTTTTTAGTTTTCAATGATCTGATTTTTGACATATTATAATTCTCAGCCTTTCTTTACCTGGTCAACAGTGAGATAAAGCAATACATGTCTTGGGAAACCATAAAGAAAATCAATCATTGAGCAACACAGAATTAGAAACTGATTCCTTTTTGGTTACAAGGAATATTTAGGTTCTTGTCTCGGGGGCACTGAATTGACCATGTCCACTTTTATGTGCTCAGATAAGTGTGTTTGGAAAAAGAGTAGAGCACATTTTCTAGATGGGATTATATGCTCAATAATTCAATCCAAGGTTGCCTTGATCCCAGACTTTTTACTTTGGGTCTAGGCAATCAAACATACACAATAAAACCAGTCACTTGCGGCTATTATTTATAGGCATGTTTTCAGCAGGGGGAAGGCTTCAGATAAAGAGAGAAGGAAGAATCAAGCTGGCAGCTTTGCTGGAATTCAGGGGGATAAAATGACCATAAGATGTTCATGTGCATTTGCAAAAATATAGGGGTAGACTGGTGCTAACAAATTATTTACATGGCCCATTTCTTGCAGATGATCTCTTATGTTGGCAGAAAAAGACAGCAGTTAAGGAAGGGGGGGGGAAAGTCTCTCTACCAGAACTGATAACCAAATAAAATACTGTTATATTTTCTGTCTAATAAGTACAAGAAGTTCCATAACTCCCTTGATTAAGCATATTATCCTTCTTCAGAAAGTCAGCTTGATTTATGCAAAAAGTGATTTGGGCATACTTTCCCTGGCCATAGAGATTTCATAACTTCTAGTGTATGTCTGGAAAATCTCCCCTCGTTCTGAGTCCAAACCAAATTAATGTCTTCCAGAGTGACCCGAGGAATTAATGAGGTTTTTGCTGTCAGTTCTATCCATCCAGGGTCAAGTAAATCATTTGCTGGCTCTCCGGTCACTTTTTTTTTTTTTTTTTTTTTTTTTTGCTGTCTCTCTGACTCCATGTACTATGATAACAAACTTGCAGATGCCTTTGAAATACTGCATCACTGACACTCTTAGTCCATCTGTTGGGACATATTTTAGGCTTTGCTTCTTTGTCTGCTGTAAACTATGCCTTTAATGGAGTCAGTAATTGCTGATAAATGGGGTATCAATGAAGTCAGTGTACTGGAGGTTTCCCCATTCTTTTCTGCTGAGGTCTGCTATTTAAATCTTCTTCTGCCATTATTTAAAGTTACTGTGTTTGGAGCTTTTTAATTCCACCCATGGTGCTCTTGGCCCATGACTTGATTTCTCCCCTCCCCCTCCCTCCCCCCCCCCCATTTTCTATAATGCAAAGCTGAATGGTAGGAAACTCTGTTGGCTCACGAACCTGTCTGCTCTCTTCTCCAGCTTCATTGTGCTTTCCTGTGATGTGAGAAATCTTGAAGGCTCTCCTCTCCTGCTGTCCACCACCATCATTCCTTTCTAAGGATAGGGGAAGAAAGCAGGTGAAGCTCTCTGGCCGAATGTGTGAAACAATCATTGTCATTCCTTCATCTTTGTGTCTTGGCTCTGCAACAACACAGGACCTAATCAGGTACTCACATCAGCATTGGGGTATCATGCATATGATTTGTAACTTTTACTGACTTTCCCAAAAACTTGGTCAGTTTTCCACCCAGAGGAAAACATCCAGGAGTCACTGACCACTGGGGTCATCCCACTGGGCTACTTCTGTAATCCTTACTTGGATTTTGCTTTTGAACTATCTTCATAATGAACTGCATAGAGCATCAAAATTGTGGATTTGGAGATTGTACTTCGTGCTCCAGCTGCATTCACCTTCTTGCTGTTCCCTGCACAAGATATTCCATCTTTCGACTGCCTTTTCATTGCCTGTCCTCTATGCTTGGAACTCTCTTCTTCTCTATCTCCTGACTTACCTGGTTTCCTTTCAGTCTCAGGTAAAGTCCCAACTTTTCTGTGTCCTTAATCTTAGTGTCTTCTTTTGGAGACTACCCCCAATTTATTGCATTTGTATATAATTATTTGCATGCTGTTTCCCCATTAGATTGTGAGTTCCTTGATAGTAGGGACTATGGTTTTTTCCCATTTCTTTGTTATTGTTAAATCTTATTCTTTGTTTACAGTGTGTGACTTCTAATACCTCAAATCCCTAGAAGGCCATCTCTCTTGCACTAGCTACTCTTTTCTCTTCTTTCCATCTTGACCTCCCTGGTCAACAAATTGAACAAATTCAACTTTATATGGCCCCTTCTCCCTTAACCCCTTATGATTTTATTTGATTATGTCTAGTCAAGTCATCATTAGATCACTTACACCATTTGCTGCCTTTGATACTATACAAATACTGGTGGATAAGATGGAGAAAATCGGGCAATCATTTTGACTGGGCCTGCTATAAATATATGTCATACAATCTCAACTAGGTTCTCACTACTCCCAGGCAATCCACTTTCTTCTTCTCCTCTTCAACATTTATACAGTTATCCTTTCCACATCAAGACTTTTCCCATGGTGGTTCTGATAAATCATGGGTAAGTATAAGAAATTAAAGGGGGAATTTTGAGAGAATCTTGCACAAACCATACACAACATCAAAGGACAGCAGATAAAACAGAAAAATATAAAAACTCAGAAACACATAAAATATATGTATAGTATTGTGTTTTATTAACACATTTTATCTTTTAATACCACAATAATTTAGACTTCTTCTCTGGTACAAAGGGAGAGCCAAAAATTTTACATAGATTTTCCAGATCTCAGGTGGTTCCTAATTCCTGAGATGTGGAAGGGATAGATAACCATAATGCTTATATATAGTACTTACTATAGGCACAATGCTAAATGGTTTACAATTATTATCTCATTTGACCCTCATAACAACCCTGGGAAGCAGGTGCTATTATTATTGCTATTTTATAAATGAGTAAACTGAGTCAAACAGAAGTTAAATATGAACCTAGGGTCATATGGCTAGTAATAACTGAATCCCAATTTGAACTCAGATCTTCCTGACTCTAGGCTGGGTCCTCTAAGCTGCTGTGCTACACACTATTCTCTTCTTACTCTCTTCATAACCCTTTATAATCTGGCTTCCTACTTTATGGTCCCACCAAAGTTACTCTTCAGCATTACTAAGGATCTCCTAAGGATCTCTTGCTTGCCAAATCCAAAGACCTTTTTTTAATCTTCATTCTCTTTGACCTAGCTCTGCACCTTCAATATTATTGATTAATCTCATCTTGATACTTTCTTCTCTCTAAATTTTTCTGGACAACATTCTCTCCTACCCACTTAACTACTCATTTTCTGTCTCCTTTGTTGGTCCTCAACCAGGTCAGGGTTCTGTCCTTAACCCTCTTACTACTTCATTTGGTGTTTTTATCAGCTCCCATGGATTTTTTTTTTTTTTTTTTTTTTTTTTTTGCTGAGGTAATTGGGGTTAAGTGACTTGCCTGGGGTCACACAGCAAGGGAGTGTTAAGTGTTTGAGAACAGACTTGAACTCAACTCTTCCTGACTTCAGGGCTGGTGCTATAACCACTGCACAACTTAGCTGCCCCAGATCCCATGGATTTAATAACTAACTCCATGTAGATGATTTTCAAATTTACTTATTCTGCTCCCCCCATTTCTGCTGATCTCCAATCTCATATCTCCAATTGCTTTTCAGATATCTTGAACTAGATATTCCCTAGATTGCTGCTACTCTTACTGTTACTACTACTACTGCTGTTGCTACTCTTACTGTTTTGACTACTGCTCCTGTAGATACTATTATTGTTACTATTACTTCTACTATTACTGTTACTATTGCTGGTGCTGCTGCTGTTGCTACTATTGCTGTTATTATTACTGCTGCTCCTTTTACAGTTAGTACTGTTGCTATTGCTAAGCCTATTGTTTCTACAACTTCTGCTGATAGTATTACTCTTACTACTACTGCTGCTGCTACTATTACTGGTGTTACTCCTTAGTTATTACTGCTGCTGTTTTTTTTTTTAACTGTTGCTGCTGCTACTGCTATTACTATTGTCACTACTGCTGCTGCTGATCCTATTATTGTTTCTACTGCTACTGCTGATACTCATACTCTTTCTACTGCTGTTACTGATACTTTTACTATTGTTACTACTGCTGCTGCTCCTACTATTACTATTACTATTGCTACTGCTGCTACTCAGACTGTTACTACTTCTGCTGCTGATATTCTTACTGTGATGACTCTTGCTGCCTCCTCTGCTACTGCTACTACTGCGACTGTTACTGTTACTATCACTGTTGCTGATACTCTTAATGTTATTCTTGCTGAGGCTGATACTTTTACTGTGATAAGTAGTGTTTTTGTTATTATTACTGTTACTATTACTGCTGCTGCTGCTATTATTACTGCTACTACTGCTGCTGCTGATTTTGCTGCTACTACTCCTACTGCTCTTGCTTCTACTGTTACTGTTTCTACTGCCACAGCCCCCATCTCCACTCCCACCACCTATTATGTATATATCATTTTAAAGTTTGCAAAGTCCTTTATATATATATTATCATTTAGGGCTAAGGATGGTCATTGATGTAGATGCTATTATGATCCCCATTTTACATGAGAAAACTGAGACTGAGAAAACTTAAATGGCTCGCCCAGGGTCACTTATCTACATCCTGGACTAATCTTGTGGTCTATTGACTAAACTATCTGACCGCCATTTAAATTAAAGCCTATAAAATGATAATATACTCCATGGAACAACTGTTCCCTTAAAGACCTGTTTTAACTTCAATCCTGTACATTACTCCATGGGAAAGGTGACCTAACCCGACACCAGAAGAGGAATCTCCATCTCAGGCTCCGTTTCCATGGATCTTCTTGTTAACAAGGTACTGTTACTTCTATAGTTTGCCCATCTGACCTATCTTATAAATCTTATCATTATCTTTCCTTATAATGGTCTGCATTGCTCTGCATCAGAGGTTGATGAAACAAACAAACAAACAAAAATAACTATATTTCAACATAATTGTTTTCCTTTATAATTCTATATACTTTATGCATTTAAAAACTATTCTGAGAAAGATTTCATAGATTTCACCATACTGTCAAAGGCAGTTCATGACTGAACAAAATTTCTGTTCTACCTGAATCCTTCATCTTCTTAGTTTTCCTTAGCTACAAGCAGAGAGAGCCATTCCATTTCTTGGGAGGCCAGCTTTCTATTTTTAGATTCTCTAAATTGTCTGTGTTCCAGGTTCTTCTATTTTTATCTTCTATTTCAGTTCCTATAGCCCTAGACCTACCACAAAAAAGATATGCCAAAGACCAAAGGGAACTTGTTGTTTCGCACAATGCAATCAGGCAGCTAGGTAGCAGAGTGGATAGAGAAGTAGGTATACAGTCAGGGAAACTTATCTTCCCGAGTTCAAATCTGGCTTCAGATAGTTGCTACCTATGTGATCTTGGGGAAGTCACTTAACCTAGTTTGCCTTAGCTCCTCATCTGTGAAATAAGCCAAAAAAGGAAATAGCAAACCTACTCTAATATCTTTGCTAAAAAATCTCCACAGGGGATCAAGAAGGGTTGGACACTCTTGCCTAGTCTACGTTGGCTCATGGTTGTTAATTGCACATCATGTTTTATTTCCCTTGAAATCTGACTGATATACCTCCTATTTGGATCTGATCCCTTCTCATAGGCATTACAGATTCAACGTGCAGTATATTTTCTTTAAAAGTTTCATCAATCCAGTTAAGTCCCCAAGGCAATTGATTAGGATTACTCAGATTTTGCAAAAATGCTTCCTGAGTATTAAGGAGGAGGAAAGAGGTCATACATTGCACCCTCCCCACCTTCATTACATATTAGCATTCTATGGAGGAAAAATTTTGCAGTCCTTGCTACATCTGTTTAATTGATTTAAAATGTTCTATAATATATTCAGGACTTTTCAAACTCAAAACATTAAAATCAAAGTTAAATCCAGTGAAGATTACAAAACTTGTTTATTTTATTAATTTAATTTGAAGGGAAAAAACTGTTTATGACATAGTAGATGTCTTTGTATGTCTTCAAGTAAAAGAAGACTTTTACCTTTTTTCCTTCCTTAACCAGAACATTGGTTCCCTCTTTCCCCTCCATTTTTCTTCTTCCTTTTTTCCTCTTTCTAATTTTCCTTCTCTTCCTTTGCCTCTTATTCCTCTTTTCATTTTTCCCCTTCCCCCTTCCTTTTCTTTTTCTTTCTAGATAGAAGGCATAGTAAAAAGGATTGACTGCTGACTCTGGAGTCATATCTGGATTACTTATGGGACCATCAGCAAATGATTGAACTTCCCTGTCTCTGTTTCCTCATCTATAAAAAAAATGCACATTGTACTAGGTGACAATTCAGTTCTGTTCTACTCAGACCATACTGAAATATTTTCATCATGGCTATTCCACAGTGAAATAGGACCAAGTGAAGGTGGTATGATCATTTATCAGGAATGTCATAAGAGTTCCTGTTCATGTGTTATCTTCCTGGTCTCTGAAGTTCCTTTGAATTCAAATTTTATTAAATCAGTAGCTTTTGATGGAAAATTTTGTGAACTTTTGCAAGTTCCAAGAGAATGTTATCTCATCGTCTATTTCTGGCTTTGTTCCGATTAAAAATGTCCAGAGAGAATTTTCTTCCCCATAGGAAAGCCACAAATTTATTATGTAATCTTTGGCAAATTACTTTAGCTCTCTCTGGAAAGTTTCAGTCCATTTTAAAAATGGACTACACAATTTGTGATCCTTATAGCTCTGAGATCCTATTAGTGTATATTCCTTGTTTTTTTCATTGTTCCTGTTTTTTTTTTTTTTTTTTTTGGTCTTGCCACTTAAAGGAGAATAATAATAAAATAAAATCAAAATGGGATGTAAAATTCTATAAACATCAAAGAAAATGCTTTTTTGGGTCATTCTTGTGAGAAGATAGTTTCAACTTTTTGATTCTCTTTTCTTCTAACTCTAATGTAAAATCATGCCCATTTTCTCACATTCTATGTACATATCAAGTCTAAGTAGCTTCTGCACTATGGAGGGCCCATTAGAGAAAGACCTATTCTCTTCCTTTGGGGATCCAATTATTTTGGATCTATTAAGAAGTTAATGTACATCTTTGAAATTTTTTCTTGAGATTTTTGTTTCATCATTTCTCGAGATCTTTCCCTAGAACAGAGATTTTTAAACTTTTTTTTTGTGTGCCACAAATGGCTTTGACTAAAGGCTGATACTTATGCTGAAACTTATGGATCCTTTCTCAGAATGATGGTTTTGAATCAATAAAATAAAATGCACAGAACTACAAGAAAACCAATTATATTGAAGTAGAGTTATAAAAATATATATTTAAAAAGGCAAATCATGGAACTTGGGTTAAAATACAGAAGAATACAAAAAACAAGATTATTTTTAGAGGGTATAGGGAAAATCACAGGATGGGTTTCTTTCCATTAGCATTTTTGCAAATTTCAAACAGATGGACTGGTATTCAGAAGATATTACTAAAAAAGATCTTCAGGAAGGCTTTTATTGCACTGGGGAGATCTTCAATGGAGGATTTATGGAACAACATAGATAAGGATTGCATAGGATGAGAAGATAGGGATAAATTACCATCTGTACCACAGGAGGGAATATCCATATTAATCATATTATGGATCCACTGAAGTAATAAAATTTGTAAAATTTAAGTTACTTTGATTAAGATAAAAACCAAGAATGACCTGGAGAGGGCAAGATTCTATAACATAGCAGCCTGAGAAGTATAGAAGGTATCATAGGCTTTAGAGCTCAATAAGTTCTTAGAGCCTCAGAGATCCAACTCCCTCATTTTATAAATGAGTATACTGAAGTCTAGAGAAGTTAAGTGACTTGCCCAAAGAAATAGAGAGAATTAATAGCAGAGATTTGATTCATGCTCAAGTCCTCTAATTGCAAATCCATTTCCACAAACTACTCTGCTGCTACAAATTCTACTTGCTTTACTTTCAGTATTGTCTCAATGGTAGTCACATATTTCATAGACTGTATGTATGAAAAGAAGCTTTTTTATTATAGATTTTTATTTACAAGATATATGCATGGGTAATTTTTCAGCATTGACAATTGCAAAACCTTTTGTTCCAATTTTTCCCCTCCTTCTCTCCACCCCCTCCCCCAGATGGCAGATTGACTAATACATGTTAAATATGTTAAAGTATAAGTTAAATACAATATATGTATACATGTCCATACAGTTATTTTACTGTACAAAAATAATTGGACTTTTAAATAGTGTACAATTAACCTGTGAAGGAAATCAAAAATGCAGGTGGACAAAAATAGAGGGATTGAGAATTCTATGAAGTGGTTCATACTCATTTCCCAGAGTTCTTTCGCTGGGTGTAGCTGGTTCTATTCATTATTGAACAAATGGAACTTATTTGGTTCATCTCATTGTTGAAGAGGGCCATGTCCATCAGAATTGATCATCATATAGTATTGTTGTTGAAGTATATAATGATCTCCTGGTCCTTGTCATTTCATTCAGCATCAGTTCATGTAAGTCTCTTCAGCCCTTTCTAAAATCATCCTGCTGGTCATTTCTTATAGAACAATAATATTCCATAACATTCATATACCACAATTTATTCAGCCATTCTCCGATTGATGGGCATCCCTCAGTTGCCAGTTTCTGGCCACTACAAAGAGGGCTGCCACAAACATTCTTGCACATATAGGTCCCTTTCCCTTCTTTAAGATCTCTTTGGGATATAAGCCCAGTAGTAACACTGCTGGATCAAAGGTTATGCAGAGTTTGATAACTTTTTGAGGATAGTTCCAAATTGCTCTCCAGAATGGCTGGATGTATTCACAATTCCACCAACAATGTATCAGTGAATAGCACTTTTTATTTTTAAATCATGAACCCATTTTGACCTAATCTTGTATAGGGTGCCTATATCCATGACTATTTTCTTCCACACTAATTTCCAATTTTCCCAGCAATTTTTGTCAAATAGTGAGTTCTTATCCTGTTGAAGACCATACCTAAGTGCAAAACCCAGAAAGCCCCTGAAGGATTAAAGGGGACTGTACCATTGAGGGGCAGATTGATTCTCTGAAAGCCCCCACTGCTGTGAATCATAACACCCTTGAAGGAATTGCAAATTAGCCTTTTTACTGATGCCTTTGTTGTTTGTGAATTGGAAATAAAATAAATTGGAGGCAAGAGGGAAGAGGAGAAAGGTCAGAGAATGTAACTACCTCTCAATCTCCTCTTATCATTAATTATCATCCTCTCACATGAAGAGATCTGTTCTGCTGGTCAGAATAAATCCTCAGCAGCCAATAGGAGGTTGCTCTTGTAACATTATCCCCAAAACTGGAATCTTTGGGGTTGTCAAACACTAGATTATTAATAATTATTGACTATTGTGTCTTGTGAACCTAACCTAATTCCACCGATCAAATTTCTTATTTCAAATTTCTTAGCCAGTACCAGATAGTTTTGATGACTGCTGCTTTATGATATAATTTTAGGTCTGATACATTAAGGCCAATTTCATTTGCATTTTTTTTCATTAATTGCCTTGAAATTCTTGACCTTTTGTTCTTCCAGATGAACTTTGTTATTATTTTTTTCTAGTTCTATAAAATAATTTCTTGGGAGTTTGATTGGTATGGCATTGAATAAGTAGATTAATTTTAGGTAGCATTGTCATTTTATTATATTAGCTTGGTCTACTCATGAGCAGTTAATATTTTTTCAGTTGCTTAGATGTGACATTATTTGTGTAGAAAATGTTTTGTAATTCTGTTTATATAGTTCCTGACTTTTCCTTGGCAATAGACTCCCAAATGTTTTATTTTATTACAGTTATTCTACATAGAATTTTTCTTTATATTTCTTGCTACTGGACTCTGTTGGTAATATATACAAATGCTGATGATTTATATGAATTTAGTTTGTATCCTATAACATTACTAAAGTTATGATTTGTTTCTAGTAGTTTTTTTGGTTGATTCTCTAGGTTTCTCTAAGTATACCATCATATCATCTACAAAGAGTGATAATTTGGATTCCTCATTATCTACTCTAATTCTTTTAATTTTTTTCCTCTCTTATTGCCAAAGCTCACATTCTTAATGGAATTCACAATCTAAAGGGAGAGAAAGCAAGTAAATATATGTACAAACAAACTATATTCAGAATAAATAGGAAATAATGAATAAAGAGGAATAATGAGGGATTGGGAAATGTTTCCTTTTGTTGTTGAATTGTTTCTCTTGTGCCTCACTATAACCTTATTTGGGGTTTTCTTGGCAAAGATTCTGTAGTGGTGTAGATGAGGAAACAGGGTTAAATGACTTTCCTAGGGTAACATGGCTAATAAGTATCAGAGGCTTGATTTGAAATCGGGGAAGATAAGTCTCACTGATTTTTAATAAAGTGCTTGTTAATGGAATGGTTGTTTCACACAGCTAAACTTTCGCTATTTGTGGTGTTCCATTTAATGATGTATTATTTATATTATTTTCTTTTGTGACTCTTCTTCATGTTTTAATTTGTGTGTATGTGTGTGTATATTACTATCCCATGTGTCTTCTTCTAGAGTCATTCAAGTTGTGTTGATATAGGATGCTTCCAGAAAAAGCTGGAAAGATACATATGAATTGATGCAGAATGAAATGAGCAGAACCAAGAAAACATTGTATACAATAAAAACTACGTGAAAGTTGTAGATGATCAATTGTGAATATTAGATATTTTCAGCAATACAATGATCCAAGAAATTTCAAAGGACTCATGATAAAAAGTGTTATCCATTTCCAGACAAAGAATTGATGGAGTCTGAATGCACATTAAAGCATAATATTTTTCTCTCTTTAGGTCTGTCTCTTTCACAACCTAATGAATGTGAAAATGTTTTGCACGATTGTACATGTATAGCCTATATAAAATTGTTTGCCATCCTCGGGAGGGGGCTAGGGAAAAGAGGAAGGGAGAGAATTTTAAATTTACAATTAAAAAAATTGTAATTGGGAAAAACCAAAAATATGACTAAAAAAAAAGAAACTGTGTTGATAACAGTGAAGGATATAGTGGAGCCATAACTTTCTCATAACCTCTTTTGATTAAAAAAATACAAATACAACAGTAGAGTTAACAATCATCCAAATAGATCTCACTTCAATTGTAGATAATATGTCAAAATTTTTCTGCTTTGATGTAAATGATGAGCGTCATAAAAAGATGGCTTTGGGATCTGATGCTGAGGGAGGTATCATTAAAGTAAAATGGGATGCAGAAAGGCAAAGATTGGAGCAAGGAAGTTTCATTTTCTTATTTCTGTTCAGTATAAGGATATTTTCAAAATCCCTTTCCCCTCCCTTTTACTTTGTTTACATTTATTCTTTTCTTTCTTTTTTCCCTATTATGGATTTTTTTTTTTTAAAGAAAGACAATTCAGTGACCAAAGAAGCGGTTTTTTCCTCCTTGACTTTCAGTTCCACATACTCTTCATGTGACTAGGTGAATAAAATGGCTTTGTCTGGGAAATGAGGCTCATTAATGCACTTCCAGAAATGGTTTTGAAATATGTGGACAGGACACAAAAAGCAATCGCTGCATTATTAGCATATATTAGTCATCATCCCAGATGCCCTTTTACTCATTTCCTTTGTGTGTGTGTGTGTGTGTGTGTGTGTGTGTGTGTGTGTATGTATGTGTGTGTGTGTGTGTGTGTGTGTGTGTGGGGTGGCTTTTGACAGGACCTGTGGAATTAGGCTGATTGAGTTGAGTAGGGCTGGAATAAGTGGATAGGTAGAGGCAAGAAACATCTTGTGTCCAAATAATTCTTTCTTGAAGGAGTAAGAAGTTTCCACTAGTAATCTTGGGATACTCTTACTTCTGTGAGATTGGTGAAAGCAAGGATAGCATACTAGGATGATTTCCATGATCTTTTCACTAAAGAAAAAGGAATGCATTTATTAATTTATTCATTTATTCCTTCCTTCATTTATTCACTTATTTATTTGCTCATTTATTTATTTATTTATCAATTCATTTTAAATTTATTTATCTGTTTGTTTGTTTATTTTGTCCAAGGAACCACAGACCTTAGGGGATTTGCTCAATAAGCAGAGGAGTTATATCACCCAGAAGCAGGGAAATATAATACCCCAGTTCTTACCCCCATACATACACCCACTCTGCTTGAGGCCTGTGAAGGATGGTTTGGAGTGGGATCAAAGATGGGCACACAATATAATATGCTATAATGTATTTAAATAAGTCTCTGGAATGGTGGTGAGGGAAATAACAGGGAAATAACCCATTTCCTGGAAATGCTATTATAGGATGTTTTGCCGAAGATAGACACTACCTATGAAAAATGTCTTTACTTGATTAAAGCGTGTTTAAAACAATGCTACTTCAACTTAACAAGTTAGGTAGTGCAAGGCAGACTAAGGTTCCAATAACCAGGAAGCTATGGCTAGGCACTATTTTGCTATTTTCATTCTCTGAATATGCCTTTTAAAGAGGCTATTGTAAAAAACAATAAAGTGGCTCTTGTATTATATTAAGAAGGTTGGAGGGAAAGAGGAGAGACAGAGAGACAGGAACAGAGACACACAGAGAGACAGAGACAGATACACAGAGATAGATACAGAGACATAAAGAGACAAAAAGAGAGAGAGACAAGGACACAGACAGAGTGAGAGAGAGAAGGAAGACATTGCCTTTACCCTCAGAAAACTTATATTCTATCTAGGGAGACAAAATCATGAAAACTGCAATAATTCATTCAACTAGAACTGAAAAGGATTCCAGAAGTCATTGAGTACAAAATTCTTCCCCTTGCTTTTTCTTTTTCAGTTGATGAAAACTGAGATCTAGGAAAGTTAAATGTCTTGGTCCAGCTCCGAGTGTCAAGAGATGGCACTGAAATCAAGTGCTTATACTGACAGACTCTTAACAAGTATAATATACTAAAATAAAGCTCTTACACTGGTGCCAAAGATTTTGGGTAAAAGAATTATTCTTATTTCCCTTAAATTTGGTGCTGTTTTAGAGATCAGATTTTCACATTTTGTGATCAGTCAATTGCCCTAATATCTAGAAACAATAATTGAAGGCTTCTCTCTATAGATAGATTTTATAGATAGGTTATAGGCCCTAGAGCCTATAAGTGTCTATATGAATACTTGATATATATCTGTGTATGAATGTGTATACAAACTTATGTGTATGTATTTATATCTATAAGTTCAGAATTTGATTTAAACAATTCTCATCTAAACTGTATTTTGATAGCCATAGTTGTTTTTTATTTGCCTATGTGAGTATCATTTGCCCTCTGAATATTCCTAGAGCCACCAAACCTGATGGAAAGAATTTAGATCATCTTTAAAAGTAGTTTATAGGAGAGATTATAATGCTTTGGTGAGGAGGAATACAGTTTTCTATGCCAATCCACAGACATTCCAAAATGACTGGAGAAATTGATGGTGAAACCGTATAGGTCATTATATTGTATACAGGTTTTATAATGGTCTTAATGGCTCAGAACTGATATTTCCTATAGGTTTATTTCCTGGGTGTGTGAATATGGCCTTCTGCCAATATTCCTTCTATTTTTAAAAGTACTTGAGCAAAGACAAGGTATACATGTGCACTGCATATTGTTTTTCCCTCATATAAAACTTAAAATATACCTAATTTGATGAGTATTTAATGATTAATAAAGATTCATTGGATTTAGGGTTGGAAGGGAACTGGGAGGTTACTTAATCCAATCCCATCATTTTATTGAAGAAGAAATAGTAGAGACAGGATTTGAATGCAGGTCTTCTGATTCCAGCCAGTGTTCCCTCTCTCTCTTTTCTTCCTTCCTTCCTTCCTTCCTTCCTTCCTTCCTTCCTTCCTTCCTTCCTTCCTTCCTTCCTTCCTTCCTTCCTTCCTATCCATCTATATTTCAATAGCTATCTATATACACATATATTGGAATAATTTTAGTGGGCTTATTTATTCATATATGATAAGCAGTTCCCACAAATAGCTAAATTGAGTGTATGTAAGTATGCATACACTACACTACACATGCACACATACACAGGCAAATAGTGACAAACTAAATTTTAGTTTTTCACTTCCTATTTGGTTAGTTTATCTAGTATCTATAATCAGCATTAATGTTAACAGTTTCCCCTATATCATATATTGCTTAACCATCTGTCTCTACTTCTGGCTCTATCTTTGTGTTTGTCTCTTTGTCTCTCTTGACTATCTCTATCTTTTTATCTCTAGCTCTCTCTGCTCTCTTTCTCTCTACCTCCCTTTCTCTTTCTCTTTGTCTCTACCTCCCTCTCATTATCTTCATTTCCACCATTCAATGTCAAGTAATCTTATTGTTGAAAGTACCTTAAAGATCACCTAGTCCAGTGTCTTCATTTTATAGGTGAAGAATCTGTGACTTAGAGGGAGAAGTTAACTTGCCAAAGAAACTCTAATTGCAGTCAAGGAACTCGTAAAATAATTTCCAATGTTAATATTCTGCTTGTGAATTGTGACTAAGCAATGGATGGTTAAGCAATCATCCATGTCATACAACTAGTTAGTATCAGAGCCAGGACTAAGATCACAAATATATGGTTCCTCTGTATTCTCAATCTGAATGAAATATCTATTTTATCTCTGCATGTATCTTGAACCTGCCAATAGTACACATTATTCAAATTACTACCTTTCAAGCTTCCAGGGAAGAGTAATTGCTGGATATAGAGTTATTATCCCTGGTGAGAGGTGGGCAATATGTAGGGAAAATTGATCTAAAGCATCTTTTGGAGCAGGATCACAAGATTCAGTGTAGTGAGGAACCTAAGAAACCAAAATGAATATATATCTGACTACAATTCACAGACTTAGAAACTTAAATAAATTGTTATGGTTACTTTTTCTTTTTAACATATATTACCTCTTTCCCTCCCTTCCCTTCCAGTTCCCCTTTGCAGAGAGATATTGTCTTTTTTTTATTTTTTTTTTTTTTTTGCAAACTTAAAGTCTTTATTATACTTGCTCACATAATGCTCTGATGTGTTAATTCCCAAGTGAACACCAGGTCTGTGAGAGACCCATGTGTTCACTATTAAGCTCCTTACCTCTCTTGGCTATTCATCCACTTGGTTCAGCTACCCCAGGATAAAGAGAACGACCTCCTGCTGCAGTGGGCTTAAAGGTCTGTGAAGTCACACACACAGCCAATCAGAAAAGGAGACATCTTCCATTAAGAGGCTATCTCAACATGACTAGAGTCCTGCCCATGGGGCAGTTTTCTGTCCACAGAAATTACTTTTGGGCCATTCAAGAACTTCTGGCTTCTTACTTTCTGTTTGCACTGTTCTGGCTCATTGTAGAAAGATCCTCACAATTCCCTTCTCTTGTGATGCAGGTACTGCTCATCTCATCAAGCTAACTTTTAGCATCAACTATAGTTCACTTGATCCATGAGATCACAGAGTGTTATGCCCAAGGAGATAAGAAGCAGCAGAACAATAAACAGAAGTATGACAATGAGAACTAGGCTCAACAGTGGCCAAGTGTTCAACCCATTCAATAAAGTCATACTCAAGGGGGTAATGTGCCAAAGAAGTTGGATGCCAATGAAGTAGGATATCAATGAGGTAGGATGTCAAAAAGATAAAATATCAATAAGGTAGGGTGTCACAATTCTAATTACACTTGTCACAATCTTAATTACACTTGTAAACATCTTTTGAACGCAGAGAAGAGTGCACACAAGCAAAGTCATGACCTGTAAATTTGCCTCAGTAACTTTGGCAGGTGGGTGGGTTGATTTTTCACCCACTAATTTAGAGGCATAGTCCTTAAATAAAAAGCATAGGGCAAAGTCTCTCCCCAGACCACCATATAGCGAGTAGCTATGGGAGAAGCACACAAGCCTATAAGACATTGAGTCTTAAAAGTGGAAAGGATCACCTAAGTTCCTTGACTACAGGAATTGTGTTTTTTACATTTTTGTATCCTCAGTGTCGTAATTTAGTTAGGTGGTACCATAGTGCACAGGGTGTTGAGCCTGGAGTCAGAGAGACTTGAGTTCAAATCCAGTCTCAGACATTCACTACCTATGTGACACTGGGCAAATCCTTAAACTCTCTTTACCTTAGTCTACTAGAGAAGGAGATGGCAAACCACTCCAGTATCTTTACCAAGACAACTCCAAATGGGGTCATGAAGAGTCAGGACTGAAAAACTGAACAACAACATCTTTAGTATCTTTGTGCACCAGCAATCTCTTTTTATCATGGTACAATCAAATTACCTGAATACCTTATCTCTAAGAATCTCACCAAGGTTTCAGTAAAAGGATCAATAAGAAAGAAGGGAAAATAGGGCAGCATATTATAAGTATATGATTGGAACCATGAGCTGAAGGCATGGGGTAAGGGCAAGGGATCAAGTTCTAACTGTCAGAAAGACAGATCAAGGATTTTCTTGTGTGTGTGTGTGTGTGTGTGTGTGTGTGTGTGTGTGTGTTTGTGTGTATGTGAGAGAGAGAGAGAGAGTGAAAAAGAGAGAAAGAGAGAGAAAAAGAGAGAGAAAGAGATAGACAGAGATAGAGACAGAGAGAGAGAAAGAAAAAGAGAAAGAGAGAGAAAGAAAGACACAGAGAGAGGAAAGGGAAGGAGGGAGGATAGATAGATAAAAGGAGAGGGAGAGGGAGAAGAAGAGAGAGAAGGAAGAGGAACAGGGAAGGGGAGAGGGAGAGGGAAGTAAGAAGGGGAAAGAAGAAGGGATAGAGGGGAGGGAGAATGAGGAGGGAGAGAGGGGTAAGAGAGGAGAGAGGGAAGAGAGAGGGAGAGGAAAGAGGGAGAAAAGGAGGAGAGATCAATAAAAAAATGAAAGAATGCATGAATATCATATGGGAAAATGTAGTGAGAAAGAAGAAGGAAATATGGTATTTGGGGAATAACAGGATAATTGGAATAAACCTTTAACTGCACAGATAGATATAAAGCTAGAAGTTCATTCGACTCAGACAGCATTTCAAGAGATTATATGTCTCACACCCATTCAGGGTGGCTTTCCTTGGAATGTGGGATTAAAGAGAGGGAATTAAGTCCAGGGCATAGAGAATCCATTGGATAATTAATTTAGAAGGGAAAGTGAGTTTAGAAATAATCTACTGCAATCCAGACTGCTGAAATAAATTTAAAACCTAGAAAAAATACCTATTTGTCTATGTCACAGAGGTAGTAAATGACAGCCAGTATTTGCATTTAGGTCCTATGTCTTTGAGCAACAATCTGTCCACCATACATTGATGATCCATCAAAGGAAACAGAGAAGGAAAAGTTAGAAAAGTTGGAGGAAATTTCTTTAAAAGTAATTTCATAAAAAGTCATAGGGGAAACAATTATTTGGGAGAAGGTTATCAACATTGTTAAATATGGAGAAGTCAAATGGGATGAGGATTGAAATAACACCATCATCTCTGTCAGTTGAGAGACCATTGATAATCTTTTTTTTTTTTTTTTTTTTTTTTTTTTTTTTTTTAGCATTTATGTAGCATTTTAAGGTTTGTAAATTGTTTTACATAAGCTGTGTCATTTTGATTCTTACAGTTACCCTGTAAAAAACAGTCAATGTTCTATTCATTATGCCACTTAGCAGCCAAGGTTAATTTTTAAGGTCTCTTCCAATTCTTTTTTTTTTAATTAATTAATTTATTTTTATTATAACTTTTTATTGACAGAGCCCATGCCTGGGTAATTTTTTTTTACAACATTGTCCCTTGCACTCACTTCTGTTCCGACTTTTCCCCTCCCTCCCTTCACCCCCTCCCCGAGATGGCAAGCAGTCGTATACATGTTAAATATGGCACAATGTATCCTAGATACAATATATGTGTGCAGAACTGAACAGTTCTCTTGTTGCACAGGAAGAATTGGATTCAGAAGGTAAAAATAACCTAGAAAGAAAGACAAAAATGCAAGCAGTTTACACTCATTTCCTAGAGTTCTTTCTTTGAGTGTAGTTGCTTCTGTCCATCCTTGATCAATTGATTCCATCAGAATGCATCCTCATACAGTATTGTTGTGAGGTATGTAATGATCTCCTGGTTCTACTCATTTCACTTAGCATCAGTTCATGTAAGTCTTGCCAATCCTCTCTGTATTCATCCTGCTGGAGACCACTGATAATCTTAAAGAGATAAGTCTCACTTGATGATGAGGTCAAAAGATAGCTAGCTAGTGGATGAGAAATTATTTGGAGGAGAAGATTTGAAAGCAACAGTTTTTTTAAATTAATTTATTTCTTCCAGTTAATAGCTATCAGTTTCCTATCACCCACACTCTTTTGGTTCTGCTCACTTTACACTGCATCAGTTTATTATCTCAGGTTTCTTTAAAATTGTCCCTCTCATAATTTCTAATGTTTTGCCTATGACTAAAGTCAGTTTTAGAGAACTGCAGTTTCAAGCATCTTATCTTTTCTTCGTCATTCCTTTGAAAATAATAATAATAAAAAAACCTTTTATTAACCTCTAGTCTCTTGGCTTCTTACTTTTTGTTCTTGCATCTTCATTATTATAAGGAGTCATACTTGCAAGTTTGTAGTACCCTTTTATAGGCCTGTTGATATATACATTTGAAGTTACTTTTTCTATCTTTTTACCTATTTTGGACTTCATTTCTCATGTTTAGAAAACCTGGAAGCATAATAGGAACTGAATTGTCAGGGATGTGAAACATACTGGCCACTCCTGGTTTGCTGGTTTCCCAAGACCCTCTCAACCTAGTTGAGACAAATTTTTTCTGCTGATTTTCCAAATTGTCTTTGGTATCTCTAGCTTGAGATGTCTGGAAACTGTCAGTGCTGTCACTGATTTAGAGGCCCCAAATCCTGGTCCTGCTTTGCTGGTCCCAGACTGGGGCAGGAGCTAAGCTGATGTGCCCTGTGTGGTGACTGCATGCTGGACTTCCACCTGGCCTTTTAAGTTGTGTTCAGCCGGAAAATTGTTCTGTTCCATCTTTTTATGTGTTCTGATGTTCTAAAATTTGTTTAGCATCATTATTTAGAGGAATTTGGAGAAGTTTGGGGGAGAGCTTGCCTGAGTCCCTGCTTTTACTCTGTGAGAAAGAAAACAATGCAAGCATCAATAACAGAGAGTGAAAATGCTATGTTGTGATCCATACTCAGATTCCACAGTCTTCTTTCTGGGTGCAGATGGCTCTCTTCATCACAAGACCATTGGGACTGATCTGAATCATCTAATTATTGGAAAGAGCCATGTCCATCAGAACTGATCATTGTATAATCTTGTTGTTGCCATGTACAATGTTCTCCTGGTTCTGCTCATTTCACTCAGGATCAGTTCATGTAAGTATCTCTAGACCTTTCTGAAATCATCCTGCTGGTTGTTTCTTATAGAACAATAATGTTCCATAACTTCATATTCATAACTTGTTCAGCCATTCTCCAACTGATGGGCATCCATTCAGTTTCCAGTTTCTTGCCACTACAAAAAGGCTGCCACAAACATTTTTGCACATGTGGGACCCTTTCCCTCCTTTAAGATCCCTTTGGGATATAAGCCCAGTAGAAACACTTCTGGGTCAAAGGGTATGCATAGTTTGATAACTTTTTGAGCATGGTTCCAAATTGCTCTCCAGAATGTCTGGATCCATTCACAGTTCCACCAACAATGTATTAATGTCCCAGTTTTCCACATCCCCTCCAACATTTATCATTTTCTTCTCCTCCCATCTTAGCCGATTTGAGAGGTGTGTAGTGGTATCTCAAAGTTGTGCTACTTTGCATTTCTCTAATCAATAGTGATTTAGAGGATCTTTTCAGATGACTAGAAATGATTTTAATTTCTTCATCTGAAAATTGTCTGTTTATATCCTTTGACTATTTTTCAACTGGAGGATATTCCCAGTGTGTTTTAAATAGAGTGACTTGACTAGCCTTTCAACTAAAATACTCTGGCTTTCATTTCAATGGCCAAAAACATCTCTAACCCAAACCTCAGTTCACATTAGGAATTCTAGAAGGTCTTCACCCAGATTGATATCTTAGTGATGATAAATCGGGCCATCTTTTGTCTCACCTAACTCTTAGTCATAGAGTGAGTGTGACCTCAGACAAACTGAGAAAGACATTAATTTAGAAAGGTCAGAGTCATTCAGTCTCTAGTCATTGGGCTATCATTAGTTAACTTGTCACTGGACTTGGATGACTCTGGAGGAGAGAATGAAGCTGATGACTTTGCAGAGCTGTTTCATCTAACCCCAATTCATTCACAAGTCAAGATATCATCCTTGTTGTTATGTCATTGGTCCTTTTCAAGAATTAAGAACAAACAACAATGATGAAATAACACAATTTGGTAAATTTTCTAGGGCATCAGAGTTTGACTGTGAAAGGGTAATAGGTAACACAACACTATTAGAAGAAAGTAGAATCAAATGAGTTTTCTCTCTCTCTCTCTCTCTCTCTCTTTCTCTGTATGTGTGTGTGTGTGCGTGTGTGTGTGTACGCATGTGTATGTGTATTTAATGAGTAAGGAAAAGTTGAACATGTCTGTGGGAAGGCAAGGAGGAATATAAGTAGAAAGAATTGAAGAGTAAAGAGTAAGGGGATTGGTGTCTCCACAGGAGACAGACAGGAAGAGGGATTGGTCTCAGTGAGGATTGGGATGGATACCTCTTCATCAGAAAATGAAGCAAAAAGGAGAGAAAGAGTGAAAGGGAATGTTGAGGGATTTTGAGGTATAGAATAGAGGGGAAGAGGGATTCTACAATCCCAATTGCAGCTAGATGGCATAATGCAAAGAGTTCTGGGACTGGTCAGGAAGACTCATCTTTCTGAATTCAAATCTGGCCTCAGACACTTACCAGTTCTGTGACTCTGGCAAATCACTTCACTCTGTGAACCTCGATTTACTCATTTGTAAAATGATCTGGAGAAGGAAATGGAAAAGCATTCCAGCATCTTTGCCAAGAAAACCACAAATGGGGAAATGGAGAGTTGGATATGACAGAAACAATTGAACAGCAACAACAATATAAAAAAACTTGGCCATCCATATATCTGTTTTGGAAAGATTAATCTATCAATAAATATTTACGAGGCATTTATTATTTGCCAGCATTGTGCTAAGTGCAAGGGTTATAAGAAGCAGCAGAAAATAATCCCTGCCTTCAAGGAGATTATAATTTAATGGCAGAGACAACATGCAAACAAATATATACAAAACAAGCTTTGATACAGGATAATTAGATGTAATTAAGAAAGATGGCTCTGTAATTAAAAGGTGTTGGGATAAGCTTCCTATAGAAGGTGGAGTTTTAATTGGGACTTAAAAGAAACTAGGGAGATTGGTAGTTGGAGCAGAGGAGGGAAAGCATTCCAGGCATGGACCAGTGCCACTGATCAAAGAATATATGTTATATAGGAGGGTATAAAAAAGTTTGGAAAAGCAGGAGAGGAATAGGTTTGAAGGACTTTGAATGCATTGTGTATTTGTTCCTGGAGACAATAGGAAGCTTACTGAGTGGAGATGGTGACAGGATCAGCTATGTACTTTAGGAAAATCACTTTAGTGACTGATATTGGATGTCGTTAATGCAATTGGAATTGAACAGAAATAGGATAATAGGCTAAGAAATTGCACAGTTCTTTTGATGACTCTAAGCTTCTCCCTTCAAACAATGCCATGTTTTAAATATCAGTATTCTTTTCTTTTCTTTTTTTTTTAAAATTTTAATAGCCTTTTATTTACAGGTTATATGTATGGGTAACTTTACAGCATTGACAATTGCCAAACCTCTTGTTCCAATTTTTCCCTTTCTTCCCCCCACCCCTTCCCCCAGAATATTAGTATTCTAATAATGTAGTAACAGTACACTAATCTTAAAAACTGAAAATGATTATCACCCAGAGTGCACTGGGCAAGCACAAGAACAGGTTATGAATAGTTGATGACATTAGAAACAAAGAATTATAAAGGAGAATTTGATTAAATGGGATGTCACCAAAGATAAATGTGAGTGAATAAAATAGGCTGGTCACATGGTAAGAATAAGACATAACCAATGGAAAAAACATATGTTTTACTGCAATTCTTGTGCAGTCAAGAGAAAGTAAAAATGGAACTCCACATGCTGGGTGGACCCCTTGGAATGAAATTATGGGAGGACATAGACAAGAGTTGATTAAGATATGTATGAATATATGGATTACAATTTATACCATTAAAAGGAATTCTTACATCGATAACTCTACAGATCCATTGGAATATTGGAGTGTATTGTTATATGACTATTAACATGTTTCATGTGGTTATACTCATCTTTCCAATTATATAATAAATTTCTTGAGGCCTACACCATTTAAAAAATTCTTTATTTAAAATATAGTCCAGGCTAACTCCATTCTTGGCAAAGAATGTGGGCTGATATGAACCTGGAGGTCCATTCTTGGGGACCTTATTCTGATCTACTTTGCAATCTTCCCAGAATCTTTCCCCTGGGAATCTTACTCAAAAAGGAGTCTTTTTCTCTATTTTGGCTTATTGTTCCAGTTGGAATTGCTACAGAAAAATTCCCTTAAATATTCAAGGTACAGATTTTTTTTTTCACCACAGAAAATGCATTAGATGCCAGAGACTCACAGGAGTTCATGAAAACATAGAGCAATGGACAGAGCAATGGACCAGTTTTTCTGTTTCTCTCTAAGGGTTCAGTTTTACTTTGGGCAATCCTCTAACATAATTAGTCTTCCTTTTACAGAGTGATATAAAACTTTTCCCCCACCCAAGACTCATAGACTTGTGTTTTAGATTCCTACTAGAGGGATAAACATACTTTGGGGACTACTGACAAAAGCAATTTCCTTTCTACCAGATCTGTCCTACCTGAGTAAATTATTCTGCTGGTAGGCAATCCTTTTGGTTCTATTCTGCTGGTAGGCAATCCTCTTGGTTCTATTAGTAACTACTTCCCAGTGCTGATAGGAGGGTCAGGAGAGACAAATTTTGTAGAAGCTTAGCACTGAATCTATCTGCCAAGGGAAAATCAGAAACTTTATGAGCAAAATTACAGACCACTTTTCACACAAATTAAGTCTGATCTAACCAATTGGAAAAATATTAAATGCTCTTGGATAGGGCGAGCAAATATAATAAAGATGACAATATTACCTAAACTAATCTATTTATTTAGCGCTATACCAATCAGACTCCCAAAAACTATTTTAATGACCTAGAAAAATAACAACAAAGTTCATATGGAAAACAAAAGGTCAAGAAATTCAAGGGAATTAATGAAAAAAAATCAAATGATGGTGGCTTAGCTGTACCAGATCTAAAATTATATTATAGAGCAGCAGTTACCAAAACTATTTGGTATTGGCTAAGGAATAGATTAGTTGATCAGTGGAATAGATTAGGTTCAAGGGATAAAACAGTCAACAAATATAGCAACCTAGTCTTTGACAAACCCAAAGATCCCAGCTTTTGGGATAAGAACTTACTGTTTGATAAAAATTGCTGGGAAAATTGGAAACTAATATGGCAGAAACTAGGCATTGATCCATACTTAACGCCATACACCAAGATAAGGTCAAAATGGGTTCATGACCTAGGCATAAAGAATGAAATTATTAATAAATTAGAGGAACATAGGATAGTTTACCTCTCAGACCTGTGGAAGGGGAAGGTCTTTATGACCAAAGCAGAACTAGAGATCATTACTGATCACAAAATAGAAAATTTCTATTATACCAAACTGAAAAGTTTTTGTACAAACAAAACTAATGCAGACAAGATTAGAAGGGAAGCAATAAACTGGGAAAATATTTTTACAGTCAAAGGTTCTGATAAAGGCCTCATTTCCAAAATATCTAGAGAATTAACTCTAATTTATAAAAAATCAAGCCATTCTCCAATTGAAAAATGGTCAAAGGATATGAACAGACAATTCTCAGATGAAGAAATTGAAACTATTTCTAGTCATATGAAAAGATGCTCCAAGTCATTATTAATCAGAGAAATGCAAATTAAGACAACTCTAAGATACCACTACACACCTGTCAGATTGGCTAAGATGACAGGAAAAATAATGATGATTGTTGGAGGGGATGCGGAAAACTGGGACATTGATGCATTGTTGGTGGAGTTGTGAACGTAATCCAACCATTTTGGAGAGCAGTTTGGAACTATGCTCAAAAGTTATCAAACTGTGTATACCCTTTGATCCAGCAGTGTTACTACTGGGATTATATCCCAAAGAGATTATAAAGAAGGGAAAGGGACCTGTATGTGCACGAATGTTTGTGGCAGCCCTTTTTGTAGTGGCTAAAAACTGGAAACTGAATGGATGTCCATCAGTTGGAGAATGGTTGAATAAATTGTGGTATATGAAAATTATGGAATATTACTGTTCTGTAAGAAATGACCAACAGGATAATTTCAGAAAGGCCTGGAGAGATTTACACGAACTGATGCTGAGTGAAATGAGTAGGACCAGGAGATCATTATATACTTCTACAACAATACTATATGATGACCAGTTCTGATGGATCAGGCCATCCTCAGCAACGAGATCAACCAAATCATTTCTAATGGAGCAGTAATGAACTGAACTAGCTATGCCAGAAAAAGAACTCTGGGAGATGACTAAAACCATTACATTGAATTCCCAATCCCTATATTTATGCACACCTGCATTTTTGATTTCCTTCACAAGCTAATTGTACAATATTTCAGAGTCTGATTCTTTTTCTACAGCAAAATAACGTTTTGGTCAGGTATACTTATTGTGTATCTAATTTATATTTTAATATATTTAACATCTACTGGTCATCCTGCCATCTGGGGGGGGGGTAGGGGGGGTAAAAGGTGAAAAATTGGAACAAGAGGTTTGGCAATTGTTAATGCTGTAAAGTTACCCATGTATATATCCTGTAAATAAAAGGCTATTAAATAAAAAAAAAAAAAAAAAAAAAGAAGCTTAGCACTGTACTTGTGTGGTGAAAGATGAGATGACTGAGAAAACAAAGGTTTGCTCTTCAGAGTATAGCAATTTATTAATAAATGCATGCCAGTTGCCGAACAAAGCAGGATCAGATCTCTTGAGCTTGGGTGTGGATCTTGAATACAAAGGGAAACTGACTTTTTATTAAGAACAATTAATCAATCAAATAAGTACAAATAATTAAGAAGAAAACAACACAATAGGCAATCTGATTTTCAAGTGAAGAAAAGATTAGGGACTTTCCAAGTTGAGAGAGAATAAATAGCTTTAATTCCTTGAATTACCTCAAAAGAAGTGTCCCACTCCACCCAAGTATCTATAAACAGTCAAAGGAACATGGAAGCAATAAAGAATTGATCAGTATGGGTCCAAGTTTTGAGTAAGACAAATAGATTACTTAAGATGTATGATAATGAGAAAAATATTTGGTTCTGACTTCATTTCTGGTCAGCATAACCTAGGTCTTTAATTAAGTGTCTCTAAGTAGCAGGGAGAGTGGTTTAATATCCCAGTCACATAGGGCTAGATTCAAATAATGCAGAAAAGTTTTTCTCCCAATTTCCACCAATAATTAAAGTTTTCTTATAAGGTAGGAATTGTATCAGAGCTATAAGCTAGCTCCAAAATTGAGTAAAATAGAGTCCATGTGGTTCATTCAATTCCCACAATTAACTATTTACTGTCCTAATCCCCTTAATTTCCTCAATTCCAATTTCTCAGTTTTTTTTTTAACTTGGCATATAGTAGGCATTAATAAATTCTTAATAAAGTCCTCATTACTTACTCCTAGATGGAGAGGAAATCACAATTGGCTCAGGTTTCCTCTTAGGTCATTATGCTATGAGTCACTATCAATTGCTCCATGGAGGTAGGGATGTTGTGTGTGGAAACTGTATATTTACACATATTTTCTCTTTCTCTCCCTTAAAAAAATGCAGATTGGCTATGCTATGTGCAGGTCTGTCTTTTCGAAGGCTTAAAAGTGTCAGAGAGTGAAAAAGGGCCAACTTGGTTACATGGTTTGTTTTTATATACTCTAGCTAGCTGCCCTTCCTACAAAAATCCATCTTGCTGAGTTCCAGTTAATCAAACATCTTGAATTTTATATGTCTTATGTCTGTAAGTAAGATGCCAGTAAACTTAATTATTCTCCAGATGTTTTCAAATGGAACCCAAATCCTGTTATCTTACTAGGTTGGTTGTATTGATCAAGGATTCACCTAATCAATTTTCCTTAAATTAGGCACCTAGCTTACTTTATTGTGAAAATAGGATAAGATTCAGAAGGAGAAAATACTTTTAAAGCATAAAATACTATATAATTAGAAAGAGTCATAATAATTATTTTATTCCAATGGCATGATTTGAAAATCTTAAAAAAAACTTTTGTATTCCCAGATTCCATCCTGAATTTGCATTAATTTTTCATTAATATTTGTATCCATATGGATGGCATTAATTGTACCTAAAGATGAATAGTTCTACTCTTGTACTTAAAGATTAATAGTTCTTCTCCTAAATTGATGGCTTTTGGTGGAGGATCAAGAAGAGATGAGAGTACTGGCAGAGAACTTTAGGGGAGGGGTATTAAAAGATTTATTGAAAAAGTCAAATAGTACACATAAAGTTCTATTATTGATTATTATGTTATTGATTCTTGTTTGTGGCATCTTTGGTAGTACAGTATTATCCATTAAAGACATGGCAATTTGTATGTGAGGGAAGATCTGGGAAGCAGAAGTGAAAAGCACACATAGAACATAAAACCAGGCCAACAGTAATACTTGCTAATTTGGAACAGAGAGGAACTGGGCTTATGGGAGGCAAGGCTCCTCTGCAACTTGTTCTCTCTCCTCTCTCATTTCCTCTCCTCAGACATCTTCAAAACAAACACAGTCATTTGTATTAAATGATGGATGCTCAGTACTACTTGGACATAAGGTAATGCATTGAATAATTTCTTAAGGTCCCTTCAAAACATTAGAGTTCTCCTATTTCTTTTCTCTTAATGTTAAATCAAGTAAAGTTAGAACAAGGGAGGGATAATAGGACTATAACTAGGGTAGAGTGACTGGGGCTTTGTACTAGACTACTGAAGTTTAGAGGGTCCTAACAGTACTGTTTCTAGGCATGCTTCCCTTCCTTTACTATGAACCACTATTTCAGTGAACTCTTCCTCACATGGCTCTATCCTTGTTGATGGAAAGCCTTGTTTTGAAGGATACTTTCTCTCTTATTAGCATCATTCCCAACCAATGGCAGTCCTTTAACACCCTCCTTTACCCCTGCTATCTCTTTAGTAGGAATTAGTTCTTAAACAACACAGAAAACTTGAGATATCTCAGGACTTATTTTCATTTGCTATCTGTGGCTCTCTATATCCACCTACCCTCTTCTCCTGTCCTGGGAGCAAAATTTCCTAGATATGTTGTTACTCAGTTGCTTCAGTCATGTCCAACTCTTGGTAACCCCATCTTGGGTTTTCTTGGCAGAGATACTGGAATGGTTTGCCATTTCCTTCTCCAACTCATTTTACAGAGGAGGAAACTAAGACAAATAGGGTTGACTGACTTGCCTAAGATCACACAATTAAATAAGTGTCTGAGGTCAGATTTGAACTCCCGAAGTTGAGTCTTCCTGACTCAGTACTCTACACCATGGCACCACCTTGTGGCCCCTAGATATAGCTCTCTCCCAAATTTCTAGATGCTGAAGGGGAAAGAATATTAGCTTTATGGTTTAAAGGATATTGTTTGAAATCCCGATTCTTAGTTACTTGCTGTGTGACCTTGGGCAAGTATATTATTTCTCTTCACTTCTCTTTTCTCTTCTATTTAGCACTGGACTTGAAGTTAGAAAGACCTGAGTTAAAATTTTAACTCAGGACACTAACTGGGTAAACCTGAGCAAATAATTTAACTGCTGTCTATTTCAATTTTTCCATCTATGAAATGGAAATTACAATATCACCTATGTCCTAGATTTTTGTGAGGATTAAATGAAATAATTTTTTGTTAATGACTTTGCAAACCTTAAAGCCAGGGTTGTGCTAAAGAACTCATTGTTAAGTTTTCTGTGTGAGCATTTACACATAGAAATTTGCAGCAAATGCTACGAATTAAGACTTGATTTATTGTTCTGTTGATTGTCTAGACTTGAGAGTGATGAAGAAAATGTTAATGTTGTAGATTAATTTTAAATATATGTCATATGAACTTTTCCTCCTGGAGAACTTGTTAAACATTTGCCAGCATGTCCCTACTTTATGTGCTATATACATTCTAATTATATAAAATAGTGACACTAAATGATCCAAGAATTTCTTTCTACCTCTAGATCTATTGAAATTGTGTTGTAACTTCAATTCAGAGGAAAAGGCTAGTTTCTGCCAAATGGCCAACCATTTTACGTTTAGTTCACTAAACAGGATAAGACATATAATGGATCTAAATCACTTGTAATAAACAGTTGTGTTATCATTGGGTTCTAATGTACTTCCATTGGTATCCTTGGTTGTTTGAAAGGACAGCCCTCATCTCTCATTCAGACCATCTGAGAATCCAAAAATAACACTAGACTTCCTTTGCCCTAAATCCTGGACCACGTTCATTTCCCGGTACTTGACCTTTTGAGTTGAGACTTTCTTCTCATTGGCAAGCCCAGAGCCCGTTCTTTCCTGTTGATGGCCATCTTGGCATTCTCCCTACCAGCCTGGGGAAAGAACTGGAGACTTCCAGATGGAGACCTCATCCCAGATTGCTTAATGGATTCAAAAGACATCCTGAATATTCATCATTTCTTCTTTTATGAGCACCTTGGCAATTCCTTCCAAAGGCACAGCCTGCAGTAAATTCAGAAGTGGCACTTAGTGAATACCAATTTATCCTCATTTCAGGTCTATTTTTTTTCCTCTCCCAAGCACAATATGGGAGTGCCTAAGAATATCGTGAATACAGGGCATTGTCTCCATTCAGTGGAGACAGAATTGTTTGTGCATCCCTGAAGACTGCAAAAGTCTGCTCCCAAACCCCCCCAGCTTAAGATTCCTGCATTTACTTAGCCTTGTATATTCTGCAACTCCCTTCCTGGAGAAGTTGGAAATGACCTTTTGGGAGTAATGTTAAACACATGCTGGAAGAACTTGGCTTGGTGACAGGGAAGTTTAATTATTAGTTGTAAATTAGCCATTATTATTTTTCACTTCTAAGAGAGCAGTCCCCTCCCCTTAGGATCTTTAGTGATTCTCCCTAAATAAATGGTTCACAGAAGAATTAAGTGAGCAGTAGCTAAGTGTATATGTGTATGTGTTTGAAAAGGACTTGAGAGTCTCTGAGATGTAAGGAATGACATTTCATATCCCTCTAACTCATTTATTTGTGCTATGGCTTCCATTATTGGTGATAGTATTGATAATGATGATCATAGGAAAGTGGAGATAAATTTGTTTATGAAAATTATTAGTGAAGATGAATCTTCAACTGCAGAAAGCAATCTGCTTCCCCTCATACATTCCTCTATACAGTCTATGAAGACAGATATTTAACTAGGAACTTTTACACCTGGAGCAAGCATCCGAAATAGTGCTTGGATTGACCAGCATGAAAGTTACCTTCAATTGGGAGAGCAGTCAGAGACAAAGACCTTGAGACCCTAGAGCTGGGACTCTCTAAACGAGGTCATTTTAGAGTGTTAATGTGCTCGAGAGAGAGAGAGAGAGTGTGTGTGTGTGTGTGTGTGTGTGTGTGTGTAGTATAGAGAGATTAATATTTTAATTATTCTTGCTAAGATTGCAACCTTTTAAATTCAGTACCTTCTAAATTTTATACTTTGGATCAAAATTCTGTTTGCCCCAGTCTAGTTACAGCTCTGTATGCTGTTATTATATTCCCCCCAGATCCTCTTATTTGGATTTGTCAATTATCTGTGGAGCACCCACTGCTTTCCCATATTGCCAATCATTCAGAGGGACTGGTAACCAAACATTTGTGCCATTCTTCTTCCAACCCCCTTAATAATGATGATAATATTTAACATTATGAAGTTTTATTATTTACAAAGCACTTTTTCCTAATAGCTGACTTTTGAGCATGGTAATGCAAATATCATTATTTCCATTTTATCAAAGAAGTTCAGAAAGATTAAATGACTTTCCCTAGATCCCATAGCTTTTAAATGGCACATCAAGGACTTTTCTCCAAAGCTAGTGAGTTGAAGTTTAGCTCTGAGTTACAAGTGTCCAGGATTCATTGCTTTTCTTTGATACCTTTATCAGAAATTTTACTCAATGCTGTCTTCACTGTATCTCTCACATTGTATCTCTTCCTTCTTGGTTCTGATACTGTCACCAATCTGGTGGAAATCCTCATTACCTCATACCTGAACTATAAATCTTTGGTGGATTGATTGGTTTGCCTGCTTCAAGTTTCTCCCCATTCCAGTCTATCCTTCATTCAGCTGTAATTAATTAATCTTATGAAAGCAAAGGACTGAAAATATTGCCTTCCTCTACCTCCATCTCCATTCAATCAACTCTAGTTGATTCTCCATTACCTCTAGGGTAAAATATAAACTCTGTATGATATTCAAAGTCATTCAGAACCTATTCTTATCTTTCCAATCTTTTTATGCTTTATATCTGTCTCTTTTCCCTTCCCCCTTCCCCTAGAGGTCCTGTAAATAACACTGGCCTCATGGCTTTTCCTCAAATAAGATATTCTACCTCCTGATTCTAGGTACTTTGGCTGCCTGTCTCCGTTCTGATTTTTCTCCCTCTTCTCTGCTTCCTGGCTTCCTTCAAATTCCTGCTAAAATTAAGTGTTCTACAAGAAGCCTTCCCCAATCACCATTAATTCTGGGTGCCTTCCCTCTGTGATTATCTCTAATTTTTTCCTCCCACATATAGCTCTGTACATGATCATTTTCATGTTGTCTTCCCTGTTAGACTGTGACCTGGTGGAGAGCAAGGACCATTTTTTGGCCTTTCTTTGTATCCCTAGCCCTTAACATAGTGCCTGGAATATAGTGGACTTTCAATAAATGTTTGTTGATGGACTACTGAGAACTTTTCAATTCAGCAGAAGAATAATATATATTCTTGAAGACTTAAACTTTCATAAACAAATTAAAGGACTGAAGAAAAAATTATATTTCAGATCTTTATATGGGAATAAATTAATAACCAAACACAAAAGAGGTTCATATGAAATAAAATAGACAATATTGATTCCATAGTTGTCTGTGCCCTTCAGAGAGTATTCTAAAAATTTTACCTTATAAGTGTGCCCAAAGTCTAGCGTGCCACGGGCACATTATTGTTTTGGTTCATAGGGCCGTCTTATGTCCTGAGGTTTAAAGGCTGCTATGAAAATTCGTTCACAACCTTTGGTTTTATTTCTTCAGCAAGGTCATGGCTTGGCCCCCTCCTGGCCTTTTGATTTTAAGTGATTTATTTGTAATCCACTCAGACTGAGAGGGAACTGAGAAATCGGAAATCCTTAATACTCCAGACTGCAGACCTTATGAGGTGATGACAGTGTCCTATAGGGATATCTGTTCTGTTTTTCCTATTGAGATCTTGGGTAGACCTGTAGCCTTATGCCTGAAAGGGAAACGAAAGCAAATGAAAAAGACTATGATAAAGCCGACAACTTGATGATGGTGAATATGAGTGCAGGACCATGGGACTCAGGGGAAATTGGGAACAAAAAACAGCTGGAGGAAATGGAGAAAATGTTAATTGCTTATATTTCTATAGTACTTTGAGGTTTACAAACCTTTTTTGCAACAGCCCTGTGAGGAGGTATTACAGATATTGTTACTGTCATTTTTAGAGAAGAGGACATTGAAACTCAAAAAGGGGAATTGATTTAAGCAGAATGACACAGAGAGTGAGTTAAAAGAGTCAGACTAAAATCCAGATATCCAAACTCCAAGACCTATATTCTTTCTATTCCATCACATTATCTTTCAAAATTACTGTATCTATATATGTCCATGTAGAAGCAAAAACATAGATCATATAAATGAGTAGAACCTTTTTGGGAAACTGTGAAAACTAAAATGTAGGGTAGTGCAACTTTTTGAACTTTGAACAAGGACACTATATAGAGGGCAGAAACATGTAAAATCATGATTTTTAGAGATTACACAATTTAAAATTGTGTTTATATTTAAACAGCATTTTTCTCCTTTAACAATAACAAGCAAAAACAAAAAGTGAGCAGATGGTACACTTCCTTGCTTCAATAGCCAAATGACAGATGAGTTCCTTCCAGACCAACTTCCCATGAGCCAGCGTCTCCCACCTTCAAATGGTAATATTCTGGAGTCTTTTTCCATTCCTTCAGTTGAGGTGAACTTAGTTTTAATATTGATTGACCTGACTATCAAAATAGTTCCTTCTGATCAGTGAATCAATAAATATTTATTACCCACTGCCTATGGCCCAGACATTTGTTTAGTATGGGGGAAACAAAAAGAGACAAAAGACAGTTCCTGCCCCTGTGGCAAAGAGAACTTTGCCTCTTTTCTTCCATCACATAAACACTTTAAGCACTACTAGCTAATATAAACCAATTTTGTTAATACATACAAGAAAACCCAGGATCCTTGTCCTCCTTTTCTTTATTCTTCTTGTTTTTTCTTGTTCTCCTCCTCCTCCTTCCTTCTTCTCCTCCTCCTCTTCCTCCTTTTTCTCTTTCTGCCTCTTCTCCTTCTTACTCATTCCCCACTTTCCTTCTTTTTCTCTCCTTTCCCTAATCTTTTCTGCTCTTTTTATTTCTCCTTTTTCGACATATTTTCTTCTTTTGTAAAAATTTCATGCATTTAGTGAATTCCTGGTATTGAAACTTTGTCCAATAGATAAATTCCCAACTCATAATCAATTTTAGCATCCTATAGAGTTGCTTGGGAGTACTGAAACATTAAATGACTTTCCTAAAATTACGTTAGTAGTGTCATAGGTATGACTTGAATCCAGGTCTTTCTGAATTAAAATCTGGCTCTTTAGTCACTGATCCATACTATTTCTCACATGATATTTTATCAACAGTACAATGAAGAAAAGAAGAGTAACTTCAAATTCTTCTCTTCTAGGAGAAGCAAAACCAAATAACCATTCATTGTCTCTTCAACTCTTTGTCATTATTTTGTTTACATATGTATATTTCTTTTAAAATATAAATATTACACTATGAATATAACAAATATATAATGTATAATAAATTTAAATATAACTTTTAAAACTAACTACTATGTCTATGAATGATTCTTTCAATCCTTCCTTCTGCTCCCCTTTATGCATCTAAAAATGCTTCATTGACTTTATTTTTTTTGCTATCCTTCCTCCCTTTTTGTTCCCTCCCATTCAGTTGTGAAAGATCTTCCCTCCCCATATGATATTTTTTTTCTTTGTATGTATTTTATATTGACTTCTCTGAATTCATATTGTTTCTCTGAAGTAGTCTGCGAACTCTTGTAGCACATGTAACATGATAGTGGCTCATAGTAGATGCCTAATTAATATATTTGGAATTCAATTGAGTAATACTCACTTATTTGAAGACTCCAATTCTGCTCCATCTGAACTGATCTGAGTGGGGTTGATGTAAAGATGGCAAATTCATGTGCTTTTTGCTATTATAAATTTCTCATTAATTCCATGTCCTTGTTATACTTAGGCTTACTAAGGATGCTACTGTAATTTGCCCAAGTTGGTATATCATTATGACTTTGCTCTTGAGTCTAAAAAAGGGGCCATCAAAGTACATGTAGGCGATCTACATTCTAATTCTATTTATAATACTAATCATTTATGTAATGTTGGGCAAGTCACTGTCTTTCCAAGTCTTATTTCTAAAGCCTATTAAAGAAAAGAGAGATCTACATCAGTAATTCCAAAAACAGGATCCATATGAACTTCATCATACACAAAGCATATAAATTCATAAATAAGAAAACATAAAAAAATTCTGTAGACTGAATATAAATTTTATATCTCATACGCAGTAAGAATGAGGGGAGAACTATAGGACTGACCATACATTCCATTGTCATCTATGCAGCATCAAGGCATCTTGAGAAAGGCTGGTGGATTCTCCAATGACAAATTTACAGGAAGATGTGGACCAAAGTCACACAGACTTAATAGGAATAGATAGGTTGCCATCTACCTGATTGGAAAGAGTATCTACATCTCTGAGTTCACAGATCTATTGAAGTATGATGTCCATTTATGTATTTTCATTTTTCAAATGTACAGAGAGATTATTATAATGAATACTAATCCACCTGAATTGTGATTGATTTTTGTCACTATATATATTTTTAATCAACAGATATTTATAGTATTACTGCTAGTACACAGAGGATCTATTAAGTCTTTTGGCATTAAAAGGGGCTTCTGTTATCACAGTAGACAATAAGACTGAGAACCTTTGAATTGGATAATTGATAAGGTTCCTTCCTTAGTTTGAAATTCTGTTGTATTGTGTATTTGTCATTTTTGGTCTTCTTAAATGCAAAGAAGACACTACATTTTCTTTTTTATTTGTATCCCCATCTCAGTTTCTGGTATTCCAAATCCATTACACTTTTCATTTTATTTGCTGATGCTAATGCCATTGACACCATCATCACTCATTGAGTTTGTTAAATCCAAGCGGAGGCAAGATTCACCTAGACAAATTTCAGTGATGGAAGAAAGATGAATTTGGGGTAAAAACGTTATTTGAACTTTTTTGAAGTTCAAATAAGAAATTAAGATGCATTATTCTAATTTTTTGTGTCTATTCTATCCAATTATTTCAAAACATTATAGGAACATAATTACATTTACATAAGGCTTTAATTTTTGCAAAATGCTTTCATGACAATATTTCTATGAGATTGTGTAAGAACCTTTGTTTCTATTTTACAGTTGAGGAAACTAAAGCTCGGAGAGATTAATTAATTACACATTGGGAAAGTATGGAAACAAGGATTTGAAACTGGTGTTTTTTGATTCTCAGTTGAGTGTTTTCCCCCAAATGCTATAATCCGTAAATTGGTTTAGCTGGGATCTACATTTCACAGAGTCACAGAATTTGAGACTTGGGACCCTAGCAGCCATCTTCTCTAATCTATACTTCAAAAAGAATCCTTATTATTACATAAAAGATATCATTCAGAATCTTCTTGAAGACCTTCATTGAAGGAAAATTTACTACCTCTTGTGGTAACAAATTGTGAATAGGTTTAATTATTAAGAATTCCCTCCTGAATGTCAATCAATTGGGGAATGGCTAAACAAATTATCATATATGATTGTTAATGGAATGCTTTATATAAGAAATGACAAGCAGAATGTCTGCAGGAAAACCTGGAAAGATCCAAAGTGAAATGAGCAGAGCCAGAACATTGTTGACAGTAACAACAATACTGTATGATGTTTTGCTGTGAGTAACTTATCTATTCTCAGTTAATTCTCAGTGATCTAAGGTAATTCTGAAGGATTTATGATGAAAGTTCATCATAGTAGAGCTGTGGGGCTGTGGAGAGTGGAATTAGTGGAGCTAAATGCAGATCTGTGATACTTTTTCTTATTTTCTTTTTTTTTTTTAAATCTGTGTTTTCTTTCACAGCATGACTTACAGGGAATGTATTTTGCATGAGTACACATGTTTTTACATGTAATTGGGAAAATAAAATATTAAATTAAAGAAAGAAAAAAAGATTTTTTTTTTTTTTACCATTGATATCCAGTTGGCACATATTTGGATATATCTTTTTGCTTCTTTTACTCATTATTTATAGTTATTCTTTTTGGAGTCCAACAATATCATCTTTCCTTCCACATGATAACCCTTCAGGTATTTGAAGATAATTAAGATAATAAATATGCTAGTTCTTGATTTCTACACATTAAATTTAGGGCAATGACTTCTGTAACTCCATGTAAGGCCTTCTTCATCCCAGTTATCCTCTGGATACCTTCCAGTTTATCAATATTCTTTCTAAACTTGGGAATCCAGGACTGCATACAATTCCCTAAACGTGGTCAGTCCAAGATCAACTATACTGGGACTATCACCTCCTTACTTTTGGAAGCTATGGAAGATATTCTTCCAAGTCAACTAAAGATAATTTTACCTCTTTTTGAGTACCATAGCACAGTATTGCTTTTATTAGATTTGGTCTATCCAACCTTTTTCAGAAAAATATCTGTGTAAATAATAGTGCACACTATTTTTATTGATTATTTTTCTGAAGTGACTTTTATTTTTGACTGCATTGATTTCATTAGTTGGCTGTTTTGATTTCATGTCTGTTTAATTGTATAAAATGTGTTTTGGATAAATTTTATTGAATTTATTTGAGTCACATGTCAGCTGTCTTCTCCTTTCCTTCCAAATCATTGACATTCTTGACTTTGCATATGGATTGTGCCCTACTAGAATTTTAGTATTGATTGGTTTGCTAAAACAAACAAACAAATAAAAACAAAAAAGGGTGGAGGAAGACTCCAATTTAAAGAAAGCAAACATAAATAACTGGGGTCTGTGACAACAAAATCCCTAGGTCCCTTTGCCAGATCATTTTGGTAGCAAACTAATTTTCCTTGTAAAATGGTTTATAATTCCACCTTCAGCAAAAGGACATATTCAGTACTTTTGCCGTGGGAGTGGGATTTTACTTTTCCACCAGGAAACATGGGATTTCTGTAGGAAGAGAGGCAAGGTTTGACTTAGGATGAAAAACAATTCCAATGCTGGAATTCCCAAGCTTTGAATTCACCTAAATGGGTGAAAAATGCAAACAATGATTCCATATAGCTCTGCTCTTTATTTAATCTTTTACTTCCTTTTAGAGAAAGGTCTAGTTCACCAGATATTTCTTGGGAAAGATGCATTTACTTGCTAATTCCTTGGCATTTTAGGACCATATTTATGATTTGAAAGCTCGTTCAAGGAATTATGGCTAAAGAATGTAGGCAAATGCAGCCTAGCTCTTAAGGAAATTTAATTGGCTATCAAAAAAACATCCAAGATTTATTCAATGTCTCCCTTCCAGGAGGATATATTGTTGGTTCAGCTGCAACTTCTTAACTCCATCATATTTTATATACTTGGGCCATTGAATATTGCCACAAAGTCTATTACATGGTGTGATTTAAAATGTGTCTGATTAAGTATACAAAAAGAGTCCCATTCACCATCGGAGGAAAGAGAGGAGCATCATAAATACACATTGCTTAATTGTAAATTATGTTTTACACTAAAATATACTTTTAGATTTTTTTGTGCTCTTGTTATTAGGACTTTTAAAAAATACTTTAATTTCAGGGGGTTGCCAGTATTCTGGTACATATTAGGCTTTATCCTCAAGTAATAATAATAATAATAGTAACTACCATTTATATACCATCTATTATGTACCAGGCACTTTATTAAGCATTTTACAAATATTTTTGATCCTTACCACTATCCTAGGAGTAGATGTTATTATTATAAAATGGGTATAAATGGTATTAAGGAAACTGAGGCAAATAGATGTTGACTGACTTACTGAGGGTCACACAGCTAGAATGTGTCTCAGGCTGGATGCAAACTCAGATCTTCCTGATTTCATGTTTAGTGTTCTATCCATTTGCTATCTAGCTGCAACCAAGGGGACACTATGAAAGGGGATTCATTTGGGTAGTGAAAAAATGAAGAGAACTAAAGATTCAGTGAGGTGGCCTAGTGCATGGAATGCCAGATATGGAGTTGAAAATCCTATCTTGGCCATTTATACTAGCTAAAAGACTGTAGGCAAGACACTTAATTTTTGTTTGACCCAGTCTCCTCATCTGTGAAATGGGGATAATAATAGTACCTATCTCTCAGGGTGGTTGGGAGGATCACATGCGATGATATTTGTTTACATATTTTAACATGTAAAACATTTTGCAAAATATATATTGATAACAAATAGGGATCAGTATACTTTCAGATCAAATCAGAGCTTGAATAGGTAGAGACTTACTTTAAGACTCAGATTGGTAATGAAGTTAAATTTGTGAGCACATATGGGACAATACTTGGGAGACAAATCATGGAATAGTGCAGAGTTCTATCTGGAGGCAATGGCATTGACTAGGAAAGCTATAGTCCCATGATTCCTTGGAACCTAAAACAAATCTTATGGCACAGGAGAACAACAAAGATGCTTGGTGGCTTCTGTGATTTGATCCAAGTCAAGGCAAGTTGAACTAAAGAACATCAGCCAGGAAAAAATATGAATATCCCTGTATAAATGCTCAGTTTCTTAGGAAAAATTCCTGTGCACAGGAAGAATGTGAAATTTGTTTGTTTACTTATTGACTGTTAGTCTAAACGAAGAAATCCCAATTTATGACATGATCTGGGGGACTCAATGTTGCTTAAATTGCAGGATTGAGAACTAAATGCTCTCCTTATCTTAAACAGTGAGAATGGGAGTTTCTTGATGTGGAATCTGTCCACATTTCTTCAACTAGAGTGAGGTACATTATCTTTAAAGTTCATACTGTTGTATTTCATTTTGGATCTGGATCTGTAATTTCAATGCTGAAGTGAACTGTTAGTCAGAGGAGGTTTCCTTTGACACTAGTGATCAGCAGGTTCTTTAAAAATAACTTTTAGAGAGAATTCTGGGTGCTGAGAGGTTAAATAACTTGCCCAGGTTACATAGCCACTATGTTAGAAGAAGAAATCAAACCCAGGTTTTTCTAACTCCAAAGTTAGTTCTTTATCCATTATGCTGAGCTACCTCTTCTTGTATCTCTTCACTGTGTAAACATATTATAGGGGCAGCAAGGTGAGACAGTGATGGAGTGCTGGGATGGAGTTAGGAAACTCATTTTTTTCTCAGTTCAAATCTGTCCTCAGATACTTACTAGATGTGTGACCTTGGGTAAATCACTTAACCCTGTTTGCCTCAGTTTCCTCATCTGTAAAATGAACTAAAGAAGAAAATGGCAAACCACTCCAGTATCTTTGCTAACAAAGCCCCAAAAGGGAACACAAAAATTGGACACAATTGAGACAACACTGAGCAACAATGAAAACATATTATGTAGTTACACATCTGGCCATGAAATTGTAGTAAAGATTTATATGGACAGAAATTTAAAAATTTTTCATAGCATTAAAAAGTTGAAAGGAGCCTCAGAGGTCATTTAATTCAATTTGCACTCACAGCATAAACCACCTCTATAAATTAAACAACAAATTGTTCTCTACTCTCCTCTTAAACACTTCTGATGATGGAAGAACTTACTATTTCACCAGCCAGACCATTACATTTTCAGGCAGCTCTAATTGTTAGGAGGTTCTTGTTTATACTGCATCAAACTACTTTCCTGTAATTTCCACCTATTGATCTTCCCCTCTGGCAGCACAATTCCTCTTCTGTGTAAAAGGCTTTCAAATATTTGAAGAGAAGGTCATTCTCTTATGAAATCTCCTTTCATTCAGTTTCTGTGTCTCTAATATTTTGTACTATTTCTCATATGACATGGTTTTAAGTTCAAGCTGTCCCTCTAAGGACAACCTCCAGTTTGTCAATGTCCTTCCTGAAATGTGGTGCCAAAATTTTAATGCAATTCCCTAGATGTGGTACAAACAGTACAGCTTTGCCGATGTAGTTCAGACCACTTCAATAGGACAAAGTCAGTATGGATCACCTACCCCACCTGTTCCCACTTACCACTGCAAATTCCCGCCGCCCCCCCCCCCCAAAAAAAAAAAAAAAAAAGAAAAAAAAACTTCCTTCCCTAGAATGAACAGAATGAAGAGTGCTGCTTTGGAGCTGCCCCCAATGAGACTCATCTGGTTTTTGTTAAATATCCATTATCAATCTATGCCAGAAATAAAAAGATGGCTATGAGCCTTTCATAAGCATTAATAGTATGAAAGACCAGGATATGATTCACCCTTAAGACTATTGTAGACCACCAATGATTCCCAGCCTCAGTATGAGAATCCTGGACAAAATCTTAGCACCTGCCTTTCATATCCCTTTCCAAGGTAGAACTAGAGGAATGATGGACCCAACTTTTGATAGTCTAGTTTCCTAGCTAGCTACCTCTCAGGATGATTGTGAGGATCACATGAGCTGATATTTGTTTATATTTGTTAATATGTAAAACATTTTGCAAAATATATATTGCTAACAAATTAGGTTTTTTTTTTTTGGGCGGGTCATGATTTTGGTTCATGACACTTTCATGGCCACAGAAAGTTAAAGAAGAGAATGTACTGGGACAAAGTTTGCCTTTCTGTGCAGTGTTAAAGTTTCTTGTGGAGGTGGTGTATGGTGTAAATGGCAGGCACCATTAGCTCTTGAAGAAGGAAGCAAACGCACCACTCTTGCTCAGCTTTCAAGTAACTGGATATTGCATTTGATCCTTTCTGTTTTCTTCTCTCTCTCTCTTTCCCCTTTTCTGTGGGTTGTTGCCGTGTTACTTCCAGCTTTTAGAGTCAATGAATTATGGGTAGTGGTTGTTTCCAAGGGCATTACATTCTTCTTTAATTAGGGTGGTTTGTAATATTACAGTGCAGAGCTGCTGGTAGGACATTTGGCACAAGGATGGTTATAAATTCAGCAGTAAGCTCTCTACACCCTATTCCTAGGATGTAACACTTACTTTGCCACTGCCTAGAGACTTTAGGCCAGCTAAGAACACACATACACACACATAACTAGGAGGGGTGGAAGCCTCAGGATTACTGTGTTCACTTACTACCAGCTCCAAAGAACTGTATATAGCCCAAGAGAAAGTGAAAAGTGATCTTACCTCCATTCTACCTGGTTGTGCCAGCTTGGCAGAAGAGAACACCCAAAATATTTTTAACCATTGATGTCAAGATCCTGAGACAAGGACTAGATTATTATTTGCAAATGTAAGTGTATTTTGGTCAAGAGGAAACATCAATAGAGAAAATTCTATGGAACTTGGTTAAATGGAAACCAAAGTCATGGTGAGGATATATTATAATAATAATCGCTAGCAATTATATATTATATTATATTTTCTATATAATAAGAGATATTATATGTGATACATAATATGCATCATATTATTTATATATTATAAACTTCAAGGTTTATGAGGTGCTTAGTAAATATTATATCATTTAATCCTCACAAAATTCCTGGGAGGTAGGTGCTATTAATATCTCCATTTTGTGAGAAAACTGAGGTCAACTTACCTAGGGTCATGTAATGAGTCAGTTTCTGAGATCAGATCTTTCTAACATTAGATTTGGCCTTCTCTCCAAAGCCCCCTGACTTTAAGGAACCTTCTCTTACATATAATACAGGACTATCCTTTAACCCCTTCATTGCCCCTCATCTTTCCAAACAAATCTTTCTCTAGGAGTCCAGAGATTTCCATGATGAAATCTCATATTTTAGACCTATTCTTTTGTTCCTCATTGTTTTCTCCGGTATCATAACAGGCTAGTAAGAAAAGTATTGATGCAGCCATTGCAGGCGGTTGTCCATTAGTTAATTATCTTTAGCTGGAGATGAGTGAATCCCTTTCAGGATAGTCCTTGGAACAGAGTAGTCCTTGGGTAGTCCTGGAGTATTTTTTAGATTGCTTTTGTATTTTGCTAACCCTCAATACTGTTTACTTATATGATAATATGAGGGGGCAATTTGAAGATAGACCTTGGTAATGAGATTAAGTTTCTAAAAGTTACTGTAGCCAGACATGGTGATATTTGCCCATACTCCCAGATTTTGGGAAGGTTGAAATTGGTGGATCTCTTGAGCTCGGGAGTTCTGAGCTGCAGTATGATAAACTGATCTGATGTCAACACTAAGTTCAACGTTAATACTGTAAACTCCAGGGCAGCTAGGTGATGTAGTAGATGAGTGCTAGGAGCTGGAGTCAGGAATACTCATCTTCATGAATTCAAATCTGGCCTCAGACACTTACTAGCTGTATGACCTTAACAAGTCACTTAAACCTGTTTGCTTCAGTTTCCTCATCTGTAAAATGAATGAGAGATGGAAATGGGAAGCCACTCCAGTATCTTTGCTAAGAAAGCCCCAAATAGGATCAAGAAGAGTCAGCCATGACTGAAAAACAACTAAGCAACAAAATTGTAAACTTTTGGGAATAGCAGGAGTAAACCAGTCCAAGTCAGAAATGGGATATCTCAAAGTTCCTGGGCTTATCCAAATGCGACTGGGCCCACTATTAGTCATTATACTTCCAGTCTGTGTAAGATAGGGAAACCTAGTTTTTAAAACTACTCTGTGGGATACCATTAGATAAAATTTTATACTTTTAATTTTCATATTTGTGTATATGGAATTGAGTTATTGAGTGGAAGAGAATATATCATTGTCCAGACACATACAAGAGGCACAACTCCAATCAAATGAAATTTGATTTGATCCAGTCTAATCTGTTCTAGTCTAATCCAATCCAATCCATCCCACAATATTTATTGACTATGCACATGGCACTTTGCTAGGTCCCAGAGATACAAAGAAAAAACAAAAAATGGTTGTTGACCTCAAGAAGCTTAAATTCTACTGGGTGTTAGGATTTAGATTGGTTCAAGAGTTTTAGCCAAGAAATATAAATAAATAGAACAGAAATATTAACACTGTATACTTCACCATGCACAAAACACTTTCCAAGTGCTGTTTTATGTGTAATATTAAGCTGTTTTGGTAGAGGAACTTTATAGGATGCTGTCCCTGCCCTCTGTGAGAGCTGGGGCACAATCTATTATGAGCACTTCAAAACAATGTATTCTTTTTGTATAATGCCAAGAAATGGGGTATGTATGAAGCTGACTTTTAAAGAAAATACCTCCTGACTAGTTGGCGGCCATAGTTTTGGGCTGCCTTCAATAAACCTAATTCATTTTTGCCTTAGCCAGAGTGTGGTTACAGACATTTTTCTCCTTTTCTTTAAACAGTGTCCTGCTCCCCACATTACTGGGTAAAAGCTCCATCCCTAGAATCATTGGTAACCTCTGTCTTTACCTAAGGAATTACAGGGCTAGAGAAAGAAGGAGATTAAGAAACACAAGGCCTTCATTAGGATTGGATTGGATGACCAAGTACACACCGGTGACTAAACCTCAGGCTCATTTCTAATGGAAATAGCTTCTTGAAATTTTTAGTGAATATTATAGTAATGAATTCCCAAGAATGTTGTTACAGATTTTTCATTTCCTTAAGTGATACACATATTTCCTTGGGAATAAAGGAGTAGGAGGGCTAAATTCCCCAAGTTCATCTGACAAGTTGACTTTTTTGGTATCTTGGTTCTTGGTCCTCTGCAGTAGGGTCTCTTAGGTATTCCATTTCCTTTTTGAAGCAGGAAATACACATTTCTTGGCATAATAAATCCATGCATGATTTTAAAATGAGCTCCTTTGAGGCTAGACTGTGAAGAACAAGTCTTGGAAAGCACCAAAAAGGTATTTTGAGTCTTTTAAATAGTCTCACCCAGGGAAGGTAGCTGTACAAAATGTTAATAGCTATAGACAGAGAACTTGATGACTTGCTTATATTGCACCAGGGACTTGATTGTAGGTGAGGGGAAAGGAGTTACATTGGTCTTTAGGCCCATGGATTAGAAGCTTTGACTAAAGCTAGGTTAAGAGTGTCTGGCTCAAGCCCTGACATTCATCTAGAGCATCCATTGGGACAGACAGAAAGCAAAGGAAAGGTATTATCTCTTAAAATACTTTCCTTAAACTTTTTTCAGTGCAGTAGTTTTGGTTCCCAGTATTTTTAAAAAATGTAGGGACAAGAGAGAACAAAGTTCTTAAAAAGATAATCAAGCAAAAAAGCATTTCAAAAGGGCTAGTTTCTTTTGCTTTATATAGTTGCTAAGCCTGTAGAAACAGTAGGAAAGTGTTGAAGATGCAGCCATTGCAGACAGCTGCCGATTGATTAACTGTCTTCAACTGTAGATGAGTGAATCCATTTCAGGGTAGTCCTTGGAACAGGAGAGACAGTTGAGATATGCAAGATACAGCTGTTAAGCTTCTTTTTCAGTCCCCTTTCTTTCAGTGACTAATGGTAATTTTTATAGTTCTTATAGCATCTACTATTTTTTTGTTAAAGTTAGAAGAAATCTTAGAGATATTCTAACCACTCAATTTAGAGTGTGAGACTTGGGTCCAGAGAGATAAAAGTCACAAGATTGAAAGCAATATTGGTTTAGAGTTGAAAATATCCTTAGAGGTCATCCATTCCAACCTACTCTTTTTATGGATGAGGAAACCGAGTTCCCAAGAGATGAAGTGACCTCCTCAGGCTCACAAAGACCATCTGTGACAGAGCCAGGCCTCACATTCAGATGTTATAATTTGCTCCGAGTCAAGCAGTGAACTAATGGCAGAGCTTGGATGAGAATCTAGTTTCCTTAGAGAGGGCTCCTTCTATTTCTTGAGTTTCATTGGGTTTTAAAAGAGTATATAACATATTAAAAGACTCCCTCTAATCTATGAGATACTATACTTCCTTGCAGAGAAATTCTTTTGAAGATATTATGATTAAGGGATATAATTAATGATAAGAAGATATGATTAAGGGTTGAGTTCAGGGAATCCAGAGACACTATGGGAGTCCTGACCAAATATGGTCACCAGGCCAGGAAAAACTTAGATCACCCTCATAGCCAACTTAATGGTAGAAAATGATGTTTTTTGGTGTGATTCATGAAGCCTTAGGAAAGGCTTCTCTACCTAAATTATCTGTCCCTAAAATTTTAGTGTATGCAATACTATGATTAAAGATTTATCTCTTTGAATTAATACTTTGTGTGCAAGACATAGATATGAATATTTCCTTCTTCATTACCCCAAATTGGCTGTTCTTTTCTTATTCTTCCACCCTGGGGGCTTTAGAATATAAGGAACTTCTCCCTTTCCCCCTCTCTATACATAGTTACAGTACAGAGAAGAACCATGCAAGAAATTAATACATAAGGCTATTTCCAATAAATCACATTTGAGCAATTTAATTTCATTACTTTATATTGATATTTATTTCATTGCCCTATAAAAGTTGAAGAAGTTTAATTCTTTTTTTTTTTTTTGGATTAAAAGGTTGATTTATTTAGGGAAAGGGATTACAGATAAAAAGAAGGGATATAAAAGACACCAGGATTGGTAAGTTGAGATAGAGTTGGGAGAGGATATAGTTAGAAAAGGAAAAAGACAAGTTCCCCAGGGGAACTTACAGTTAACCAGGAGAAAGGAAATACTGCACAAGGTGGGAGAAAACTATTGTCTGGCAGGTTAGACTAACCAGAGTTAGCTAGAATAAGGAGAATGATTCTATTAGAAAGAAGGTATCATGAGGGAGAGAGAGTGCCTCATAGTGCTTAATCCTAAAAAGAACATAGCCAGAAGTTTAATTCTTAACATTTCAAGCCCACTTTGAGTGGAGGAAATGCTTATAAATTTAGTTTGCTCTTTCCCCTCCTACCCCAACCCCAATGCCAAAAGCAACTGGCATTTCCTCTTCAAGTTTACAAGATAAACTTGATGCCTTTTGAAAAGGTCTCCCCAGGAGGACCTGATTTCAGAAATAAGCTTGGAGCTATTTTGTTATTGATAATAAAGTTAGAGATACAAGGAAAGATATAAATAAGATTTGGGAAATCAGAATTAGATAGGCCCATCTGCTTTGTCCCATAAATCCATAGAAAAAAAATACACTATTAGTTTGGGCACTGATTCAACTCCATTCAATTGAATTCAGCATGTGTTTATTAAGTCCCTATTATGAAAAAAAGCATTAAACTGGTCATTTAAAGTAGAAAGACAAAGCAAAAAAGATCCTTATCCTCAAAGAACTTATACTGAACTGAACAACTCCACTAACTCAACCAAAACATCAAAGTGCAGTGAAAGGAGTCCTGTGTTCAAATACTGGCTCTTACTACTTATATGATCTTTGGCAAGTCATTTCAATTCTATTTCCTCACTGGAAAAATGAAAGAGTTGGATTAAATAACCCTTAAGGACCTTTCCAGTTCTAAATCTATAGCCCAGTGAAGCTATTGAAAGAAACCTTAAAAGAAAGCCTTAGTAAATCAGAAATGGAAAGATCACTAGATTGTATATAAGTGTGAGTGGGGGGCATAGCTATTTATTTTCCACTTAATTTACACAGTGGGTGTTCCACTGGCCTAAGTCCAAGGTCACCACTTAATAGGCCACTGGCCCTACAGCCCCTACTAGTCTTAGTGTGAGACCATTCACTCTCTGGACTTTGGGAGATCTTGCCCCCATTTTGGGGGAAAAAAGAATGTGTTCCTTGGGAAGAATGGAGGACTGTATACATAGCCTGGGACTGAAAATGACTTGAACTCAGTGTTTATTTAATACATCCTCCAAATTGTATTTTGAAGCCTCTGTTAACAAGAAGTCTCTCTCCTTTTGAGCAGCAGGAGTGCTTTATAAATGGAATTTGCAAGCCAGTGGTGCTCTCCATTAATTTTCCCTGTCTACAATTACTATCATTACATTCTTGAAGAACTTTTAAAATAAACTACACCATGATGTAATGTGCACACTCTGTACAGGCAGGAGAGGTTGATGTTAGTGGTGGGAGGGGGGAAAAACACAGCATCTGGACTTTGGCCCGTGTTCTTCTTTGGAAGATCTTGATGGCTATAATTACTGTCATGTTATGAGAACTTAAAAAAAAAAAGGCGCCAGAGTTCCAAATAAAACACGAAATGGCTTTGATATAATAAATGTTACTATCATTGTTTAAAAATGTTGTGACCTGTCTGCTAGAGTTTCTGAGAAAGATATTTTCCAGCACTTGATTCTTGCCCCTCTTCCCTCTCACTGCTCTCATATTCTATTACTGAAGATAAGGATGAGGGAAAGTCCTTAGGACAGGCTTGTTTTAAATCACTGTAACACAATGCCAGCATTGTCTCTTTTCAAGATGAACTTCTAAATTAAAATCGGCATGAGCTTTACCAGAGCTCCAAGACAGCTCCATTCTAAAGACACTTTATCCTTTCTATTAGAGAACATTAATAATTCAAATGTTATGGCTGTGGCTAATTGTACTCATTGGGATAAGGCAAGCGATGAGGAGTTTTCCTGTATTGTACACACATGTACAATGTATATGTAGCCAAGTAAGCCTGCCTGGCATATGAATATATATTTCACAAAATTCTTATTCTGGATTTTCCCAAGAGATAGTCTTTGGAAATGACAGTGAATTTAGAGTAAGGGGTTGGACCTATCAAAGGAAGATGTTCATTTATTAGTTTGAATAAGAGTACATTATTTAATGGATCAGTCTATGAGAGAGTTTAAGGTCATACAGTCATAGAATCTTAAGAGCTGGAAGAAGTCTTAGATGATCCCAAGTCCAGACTTTTCATTTCACATATGAGGAAATCCAGAAGGTTAGGTGATTGCCCAAGTTCATATAGCTAGCAGTGGCAAAGCTAGAACTCAAATTCCTTTCTTTTAATGCCTCCTGAGCATGCTTTTCATTCTTCTAACTCCTTGTTTGCTTGCTATTGAGTCGTTTCAGTTTTGTTTGACTCTTCATGATCCCCTTTGGGGCTTTCTTGGAAGAAATGTTTGCCATTTCCTTTTCCAGCTCATTTAAAAAATGAGGAAACTGAGGCAAACAGGGTGGCTTTCCCAGTTTCACCCAGCTAGTAAGTGTCTGAGGTCAGATTTATAAACTCATGAAGATGAGTCTTTCTGACTCCAGGACCAGTGCTCTATTCACTGTACCACTTAGTTACCAAGGCTTTTGTGAAATGAATGTGTGAAATTCAAAAGTGTGTGTGAAGTTCACAAAATGATTATTTTTAATGAACATTAACAGCTTTAAAGAAGGAAATAGTTTTACTTTTTAAAAAGTTTACCTTTATAAAACTAAACACATCCTAATTAGTTCTTTTCTTTTCTTTTCTTTCTTCTTCTTTTTTTTTTTTTGCTGAGGCAATTGGGGTTAAATGACTTGCCCAGGGTCACATAGCTGGGAAGTGTTAAATGTCTGAGATCAAATTTGAACTCAGGTCCTCCTGACTTTAGGGCCGGTGCTCTAACCACTGTGGCATCTAATTGCCCCAATGAATTTGTTCTTTATTCTTCCTTGCAGGAGTTCACTGTTAACATCTTTTGTCATTTGCCTCTTTTTGTATCTCCACTGTTTAAAACAGTGCCTGGCATATAGTTGGTACTTAATAAATACTCATAATAATCAATCAATCAGCTAATCAAGCAGAATATCAGTTGAGATAGAGAAGTCTATTTGACTGTAATATTTCATAATTCAGGTGGGAATTTCAGAATGTGTTAATTCTGTGTTCCACAGGCCAGCTACTTACAATAACTTGTTGATTTAAGGCCCTTTTTGAAGTTGTTTTGGATCACATTTCTCTTTCTCTTCTAAAGCTGTTGCCCATATTTTTCTGTAGCATTTAGCTCAGATGTTTCACACAATGTTGAGGTCTGTAATTCTGGTCTCCATGTGGATCATTTAGTTTTCCTTCATTCCATAGTTTAGACTGCACCACGTATCTCAAACAGGTCTATAGAAAAAACAAGTAATACTGGTATAAATGAAAGTAGGTGGGGAATTGTGGATGGAAGAAAAAGGAGAAAGGAAATGATTATCTACGATGACCCAGTCACCCTACTGAGCACTTCACAAATATTTGCTTATTTAATTCTCAACAATCATGGGAGGTAGATATTATGTTTTCCCATTTTATAGTTGAGGAAACTGAGGCAGAAAGAAGTTAAGTGATTTGCCCAGGCTCATACAGCTAGTAACTGTCTGATGTTGCATTTGAACTCAGGTCTTCCTGACTCCACACCCAATGTTCTCTGTCACCATTCCAAGTACATGCCCCATTAACAGTGGGCAAATAAGGTAATATATCTATCTACATTAATACATTTATATTGTCTACATTTCTGAACTTGTTTCTCAGCAGATCATCTATTCAAATATCCTTTCCAAGATCTGGTCTTTATCAAAAGTTGGACTAATTTTCTGTACTTCACCATGAGGTTGTTAGGAAGGACTTGTAAATTGGCTTGAAAGGGTTTGTGTGATGGAGAGAGAAGAAAGCTGTGGCTAGCCGGAAGAGAGGAGGACATTTTAAATTCCTATTAGAAGCCTAGAAAGAATTTTATTTTTGTTCTGATCTGGCTTTGAATGCATTTTAATCTTGGAGAACTATCAGGGATGATTTGGGTATGCTTTTGCGATCTGAAAAAACAGTCTGCATAGTGAGCACAGGGATATTATCCTTGATCACACTCTCTGCATCCTTAGAGTATCTTCAATGTGTCTAGCAAAATGTCTAATTGATGACTACAATAGTCTAAATAATATTAACATAAGGCATTTCTAGATAACAATTTTGTGTTAAGTAGTATTTCATAAAGAAGACTAAATCTAACTGAATGTTCCATCTTTTTCTGTTTGGTGAAGCATTTATGGCCTATGCTTAAGACTAGAGAAATAACAAGGAAAGAAAATGACTCCAAATCCAGAACATTTTATTACATGAATAAAAAGAAATGAGAGCAGATCTGCTAGACCTTGCCAACTTTTAAAATATGGATTCCATTTGTCTTTATTACAGCCTATTCCCATCGTGCCTTTTCTCGATTTATTAATTTTTGTATGTTACTATTAAACAGAGATATGTGCCTACTGGAAACAGTCAAAACTATTTCAAGAAATATTAAAGAAAGATGGAGAATAGGAGGAGAAATTCTACCAATTTATTGTCTTTTTAGTCAGTCCTCAAATTAAGAGGCAAGAAATTGTAGCAATACTTTAAAAACTCTCTTCCTTAAAAGCATATGTAGAATCAAAACAAAATGTCCCACTAACTCTATAATGATTGTGATGACTCATAGATATGTGATTCCTCTTATTAAGAAAAAAAGAGGGACAGGAAATCCAATATAAATGAGCTGTTTTTGTCAGTAGTATAATAAAACTTGGATTCTGGCAGATAAGTTTTTGATTATACTACACTCTGATAGTCTTTGGATTCATTTCCTCCTTCTGAAGTATCAGTCTCTCTTCCTCCCCAGGCTCTCTCCTCAATGTCATTAACACTTTAGCAATCACACAGTTTCAACCAGAGAGGAGGCCTCCCAGCAGGTCTGAGTCACCACAGGTACAGTATATTTTTAAGGGTCATAAATTTTCACCATCTGATTTGAGCCCAGGGTGTTAAGCCCCAGAAGATATACATCTGCTTCCTACTAAAATAGCCCCTTATTGAGCTCCTTGGTGGAGGGGTAGTTTTAATTTCACAGGAATAAATCCCACCAGGGGATAGATGAATGATAGTTTGAGAAAAAAAATATTAAGCAAACTGCAGATGGATTCTGTATTTTTTTTTTTTTTGCTATGTTCCTGAAAAGCTGTGTGTAAATGAGGTTTTTTTAAAAAAAATATTGACTAACAATAAATATTTAGAGATTACTAGTTATATATCTGATTGATTTTTCAGTTAAAACATCAAATACTATTATTTTCATTTTAATTAAAAATATTATGGCAACTACATCTGTGGAGATAACTTTGTTCAAGGACCCACTGAACATTAATCTTGACAGGGGGAGACCTAGTCTCACCTAAGGCATTTGCCAAAGTTGTGGAGATTGGCTTGTGAAGAATTCAAATAGGACATTTCCCTATTGATATCAAGATTCTTCCACTATACATATTGCTTGTGTTCAGAATTCCACAAAGCCTCCCAGATAAAATTAGAATTCTCTTGATAGCCATTTAAACATCTATATTAGAAAAAAAAACAAAGCATGTGTACATATACATATAAGCACACACATACACATCATATACATACATGGGATACACACATCATACATATGAGTGTATATACATATATGTGTACTTTTCTATACAATATACATATGCATATTCACATATGCATATACATGTACATATATACGCAATACATATACATATACTTACTCAGATTATGATCTGAATCTAGGTGAACTTGCCTCTTGATAAATCAGATAAATCTGGGAAAGTGACATACATAATAAGATGGATCCAGAGGGAAGGTATATATACATAATTTATGTATCTATCTACATAGATATAGATATTTTGCTATTGCTTTCTAGATATCTATTTCTCTAAAACTAAAGAGATAGATAGATAAATAGGTAGATATTCTAGAGGCAATATAGTCATTTAAGTAAAAGAATGTTATGATCAAACCTCTGCTTTAGAAAATCCCTATGACAGCTCCCTGGAAGATGAATTGGATAACACAAAGGCGTTATCTCCCTGAGGAAGGGAGATAAATTAGAAGGCCATTGCAATAATCAAGGCAAGGGGAAAGGATCTGATGTTAAGAGATGTGGAGATAAGAAACAGCAAGATTTGGCAGCTGAATGACTGTGTGAGATAAGGGAGGTTGAAGACATTATGAATTATCAAAGTTTCTAAGTATTTGCAGTGGCTATGTTTGATCTTGAGAGAGATGTCTTCCCTGCTTGCAAGTTACTTAGAATCTTTGGCACTTAATTAAATAGAATCTCAGTGTGCAGTGACTATTAACATTTTTGCTTTCTTTCATTGTTTAGCAACTCCTGTTCAAAGTGGTTTACAGTCTATAAATAAACACATAAATCCAACAAAGGAGCTGATAGAGAAACTGACAGTAAATCATTTTTATTTAAAAAGGAATAATTTTGTAATTTGATTAACACAAAATTTCATTTGCAAGCTCGAATTCTCTTACATGTATTTTTAAAAACAAGTTTTTATTGATGTATTTTCTCTCTTCCTCATTCTTCTTTTCCTTCTTCATCTTCATCATTATCATCATCATTTTCTTGTTCTTGTTCTTCTTCTTAAATTGTCACACTTTTCCCTGGAATTCTTCCCCTTTTCCCTCTTTGAGAGCCATCTCATTTAACAAATAGTATTTTTTCAAAGAGAAAAAAGAAGAGGAAAAAATGGCATGACTGATGAATACATCAAAAGAGTCCAAAGATATGTGCAGTTATTTGTGGATTTCTAACCTATGAAAAGGGATGGGATTAGAGTGTCTTCTCAAATTTCTTATTTCAATCCATTGTCCTTATAATTTTGCAACATTCATATGCATGTAAGTCAGGAAAGTAAAGGCTTAGAGTGAATGGGGATCAAAGAATTTGAAGGAATTAAACCATATCACCATTCAGAGAGAATCCCTACAGACTGATGCTAAGACATAGTATACAACTGTTTATTGAATACTCATTGGATGATGACTGCTAGATGATACAAGTCCTGTCCTCAAACTACTGTCTTCTGAGGTGAGCAGAAAGGGAAAGGAGAAGGGGAAAGATTATAAGACAAAATAATATGTATTCAGGAGGAGTGTGTCACGATAAATCCAGGAAGTTCCTAGCTAAGAGTGTGCTGTGTTCCCAAAGTTCAATTAGAAGTGACTTTTTTGGGGAGAACTTACAATTCATTTCCCCAAGAAACGATATGACAGATACTCATTACATTTTTAGTGTGGTCCACATAAGTCAATTTAAGCCATGGTGTAACTGAGATATAGGCACATCATACTAATTATATTATAGATCATGATCTCCATTTTAAGGTTCTTTCTTTAGGCAAAAGTTTTCTAAGATTTAATTTTGAATGTTAGGTGTATCTTTGCCACGGTCCCCAGCTACAAGGGTTGAAGAAAAAGGAACTCCACTTTTCCTATAATCTTGAGTCCAGCATACAATGATTTTTTTCTCAATTGATCACTTCACTCCTCATCCTAGGTGGATTAATTTTGTTTGTGTGGAAGCTTTTCAGTTTCATGTAAAGTTATATATTTTTAAAAAATTGCCTCTATTTCTTGTTTGTTAAAGAATCTATCTCTGAGATATATAATCTTCTCTTCCAATTTTTAAAATAATATCGTTAATATTAAGGTTACATTTTCATTTGGAATGTATTGTGGAATATAAGTGTTTTTTTTAATCAAATAAGGAGATTGTTTTTCTGTTTTTTAGGTAATAAATAATTTTCTACTTTATCAAACACTGAGTTATTTAGTTTTGTTGCTTGTGATTCTCCCTTGTCTTTGTTTTTATTGATTTTTTTTCACTGTTTTTTTACACCTTTATAGTTATCCCAAGTATCCCTCACCCTCCCAGAGAGCTGTTTCATATGACAAATAGTAAATTTTAGAGAAAAAAAATGCCAGCACAACTGATTAATACATTGAAAGAGTCTAAAAAATGTTCAATGTGTAATACCAGTGAACTCTGACCTCCACAAAGGTGTAAATTTGGGCATCTCTTCTCATATTTCTTGATCCAAGACTTGCTTGAACTTTTAAATTTTGTAACATTTACTTTTGATTTTTTTTTTGCAAGTAGTTCTTTCTTCTGCTTACTTCACTCTACATCAGCTCATATAGATTTTTCCTTATTTCTTTGTATTCATCACGTACACCATTTCTTACAGAATAATTGTATTCCATTATTATTTCTCTACATTTAACCAATGTCAGATAGTTTTGAGGAGCACCACTTTATCATAGAGTTTGAGGTCTAGAAGTGTTGTCCCCACTTTATCCCTTTATTATAAAAAATAATTCCTTTTGATATTTAGATCTCTTATTTTTCCAAATGTATTTTATTATTATTATTATCAAATTCTATGAGGAATCCTCTTATTAATTTGATTGATGCAGCATTAAAAGTGCAAATTAACTTCATTAGTTTTGTAAATTTAACTATATTGGCATTGGTTAGCCATAAGCACTTAAATATTCCTTCAGCTATTTAAATTGTTTTTCATATTATTATTTTGTGAACCATGATAGGTTAATCTTTAGATATTTTACATTTTTTGTAGTAATTTGGAATGGAATTTCTCTTTCTAGCATTGCCTCTAGGTTTTTGTTATTTTGATATAGAAATCTTATTGATTTTTCAAGGGTTTATTTCATAACCTGGAACTTTGCTGAAATTATTGTCTCAATGAGTATCTTTGCTGAATTCTTTAGTATTTTGTAACTATGCTATCATACCATCAACAAATGTGAATAGGTTTATCTCATCACCTATCTTCATGTCTTTAATTTTTCTTTCTTGTCTTATTTTTGTTCCTAATATTTCCAGAATGATATCAAATAATAGTGAAGATAATGGGCATCTTATTTCATGTCTATCTTTACTGCAAAGGTTCTTTGTATCTGTATTTCTTATGATGCTTGTTTTTAGTTTTATTGAGACACTTTTTATGATATTAAAAATGTCCCTCGATGACTATACTTTGAAAGGTTTTTAGCATAAATGAACACTATATTTTGTCAAAGGCTTTTTCTGAATCTATTGAGTGATCATGTAGTTTTCGATGTTTTGGTTTTAATATGATTATACCAATTATTTTCCTAGTGTTAAACAACACATATCCCTGGCATAAATACTACTTTTTTCCACAAAGAATATTAGACAAATCATTGTAGTTTCTTTGATAAGCTTTTGTTTAATATTTTTTGAGTCAATATTCATGAATGATATTGGCCTAGAGTTTTCTTTCCCTGTTTTGTCTTTCCTAGGTTTAGGTGTCAGGGTTATATTGGTCTCATAAAAATTCTGATGAGGGTTTTCTTTGTCAACTTTTGAGAATAATTTGTGAAGCATAGTTATTAATATTTTAATAAGAGTCAATTGGAATTATCCTGTGAATCCATTAGGAATAGGAATGTTTTTTTCTTTAGTAGTTTCTTTATAGTTCTTTGGATCTCACTTTCCTCATCAGTAAATGTAAAGGGTTAGATTAGATAGTTATAATGAGAACTTACAACAATTCAAGTTATAGGTGCTGTGAGTATCAGTGTGACCATGTTATAGAATGGTATTAAGTATTCCTATATCCCAGGACTGGGAGAATCATTTCATGAATCACTTCTATTAAAACTACGTGAACCAAATGACTATCCTATTTTTATAGGACTCTATAGATTTCTCACCTTCCTCCAGTAACCTATTCTGTTAAAACTCAAGCTCTTTCCCAGACTCTTCCCTTTGTTGCATAAACCTAAGTTTTAGTTCTTATCTTCCTTGCTGACATTGTCTCCAGGTACCCATTTCCACACCTTCCCCTTACCCCACCACTTCAAATAAAAGGCATCCATTACTCCTTCCATTACTAACTAGCCTCTTAATATCCAGGTTTTAAAATTTCCTTTTTATGAAATAGGAATTAAAGAAAGCATTCCTTCCTTATGGCCTAAGAGCACACAGTGATAGGGAATTTTACTAATGGGTCCATTTATTTTATAAATGAGTTTAGATCAGTTAGATCAATTGGTTAAGGCATGGTGTTAATGAGACCACAGTTGTCTCCATATATATCTGTCAGATTCACACAGAGAATAATTGTTTCCCTGGAAACCTAAATCCCAGCCAGCTTTCTCATAATTATGTAACTTTGTTCTTACAGGGGACCAAATGAGAGTGATTGTGAATAGTTCACTGTAGCTCATCATCAAAGTTGTAAAAAATAACTCATGGCAAATAACCTACTGAGGGTCAGCAATATCATTTTGTACATTGAGGATTAGCACTGTAAATCAGTGTCATTCATCAAAGTAGGCTTAGGCTTCAAAACTTTTTTTGGTATGTACTTTATTTAATCTGACTATGTATTATACAGACCAGATATTGGTAATTTTCTCTCTTTATACTTGCTTCCATAATCCAGTAAATCAGTTGATTTTTTTGTTGATAATGTAGGATAAACCAAATGTGTTCAAGTGTTCCCAACAATTTATAGTTTCTGTATCCATTTACTTTTATTTCACTGTCTTTTTACACTGACTAATCAATATGAAAGGTAATAAAATTCTAGAGTTTATCATGCATATTCCCATAAGAAATAAAATAGATCAATTAATTACAATATCATTATTTATCAGTTATTCTCCATGTCATTTTGAAAAACTTCTTACACTCCCTTTGGAGTCTCATGCATGAAGTTGGCAACTTTTTTTAGAATATGATATTTCTATCAGAAATTAAAGGAAAAGACATTTTCTGGTGAGATAACTATTTTCAAGGACAGCTTTCAAAACAATCATACACACTGTCTATATCAATGGATGAATCTGAACTTGCTTTCACATTACTGTCAAATCTGTTAAATCCTGGATTTTTATCTTATTAATGATTAAAACTGGGGAAAAGTGAAATTCTTTCAAATAAATGTTTGCAATCATGATCTTTGTGAATAAAAATATCAATTAGAGGTTTTGTACAGGAGCTGTATGACAAGCAGTCACCCTCTCCTGGATGATGTATGAGAAGCTCAAAATATTAAGCATATAAAATTGCATAAAATCATCCAGGTCCTCCAAATCTTTTAAAGTGAAACCCACCCATAGATTCCTCAGCTGTTTGTCATAAATCATCATTCCCACTTAAAATTTAACCTCATCTTTGTTTGGGTGTTTCTCTGCCTCCCTGAGGGCAACATTCTTGGAAGCAATGTGGGGAAAATATCTAGAGAAAGTCTCGCTTGAGGTGGGAATAATCTTATCCCTTCAAAAGGTTTTAAGTATGATGGAAAGAAAATCTTCCTAATAATTAGAGCTGTCTAAAAAGTAGAATGGACTGCCACAATAGGTGGTGATCAGAGGTCTTCAAGCAGTGGCTGGAAAACCATTTGTCAAGGCTATTATAGTAGGGATTTCATTTGGGTAGAGATTGGATTAGATGGCTGCTCTCAAATTCTCTCATTTTGCAATTCACTGCAGTAGTGCTATGGACATAGGGATAGTGAAGTGAAGATGAGTTAAATCTTGGAAAGATTTGAAAATTGATCAAATAAGAATTTCCTAGATTGGAATTATTCTGACCCAGGATTGTTCATTCCATGACATTAGAATGGAGGTGGACCCATTCTAATCCTGTTGTGACCTTTGTGATCATCTATGTCATAGCATTTAGTAGCCAGAGCTTGTAACCACTGTGTGGTTGCTGCCCAAGTAGATGTCACAGGGGTATATGGCAAATCTTGTAAGATAACTGAGATTAGTGGAAAGAGTCAGAAGGTCTGAATTTGAGTTTTGGCTATTATATTTTCTAGTTATCCCTTCCACAAAGCAGGGGTTAGGGACGTCGTGCTTCTATGACCAAAAATCCACATAAAATTTTTTGGTCCTCCCTTCGTAACAGGGAATGAATCTGAATTATTATAATATTAAAAGAGAAAATATATTGATACTATATAATGCTATACAAATATTTTATGCATTTGTGAGTTTCTAAACTTTTTTCCTTGTCACTTGCTGGCCTTTGTCTACTGTCTGTAGTTTCTGCAAAATTCTCCAAAATTCCCATTTAATTTCTTATATTGACCTGTGATATATTGAAACTGTGATGGTGAAAGTCATGATGTGGAAGGGATAGCTGTAGTTGTAATAGAGCAAGTAGGTAGTGCAGTAGATAGAGCTCTGAGCCTTGGAGTCAGGAATACCTGAGTTCAAATCTGATCTCAGACATTTAGTAACTGTGTAACTCTGGTGAGTCACTTAACCCTACTGGCCTCAGTTTCCTCGTCTATAAAATTATTTGGATAAAGAAAGGCAAACCTTTCCAATATCTTTGCCAAGAAAACTTCAAATGGGATCATGAGGAATGGACTTGATTGAAAAATGACCAAACGATAACAACAACCGGTTGGGAGCCTGGGCAAGTTGCCTCATGTTCTATACCTCAGATTTCTCATTCCTAAAACAGGAGCGAATTGTACTTGTGCTTTCCTGTCATAGGGTAATGTGAGAAAGCATTTCCCTAAAATCATTAAGTTTCAGAATTGAAGGGGATCCTAATAGCTATCCAGTTCAACCCATAACTGAAAAGAATAGTTTCTATGACACACCCAATGAGTGGACTCAATACCTTTGGTTGAATATTTTTTAATAAAAGGGAGCATATCCCATTCTAAATCCATACTTTCTATTTTCAGAAAGCTACATTTGATGAAAAGTTTTCTTTTTTTCCTGACAGAAGCCTAAATTTTCCTCTTTGTAGCATCTATTCATTTTTTATCTACTATTGACATATAGGAACAAAAATTAAACTGCTCTAGTTGCCAAAGTAGTTAGAACACTGGATCTGAAATCCTTCCTTCCCTCCCTTTTTTCTTCCTTTCTTCCTTTCCTTCCTTCTTTCCTCCCTTTCTTCCTCCCTGTGTTTTCTTCTATAACCTTTAACTTCTGTGAATATCATTTGTAAACTGAGGAATCTGTACATGTAAACTAGATGATCTCTAGATTCCATTCTATTCCCAAACCAGATATGTGAAACAGTGACTTGAATTGAGAAGCCAGATTTAGGGAAATGCCCATGGATATCACTCTATTGACAATCCTTCTACATTTTAAGAAACAATTTTTATGTGTTATAGCAAAAAAAAAAAAAAAAAAAACCCATTAGCCAAGCTTCTGGTGATAAGCAACTTATAAATGAATTAGGCTTATCCTTGAATGACTGACACAGAGCTTTTTGATAGTCTTTTCAATTTTGGAAGGATCTTTAAGAGGAATTATAATAAAAAAAAGTAGAGCTTTTTCACAGGGTAAAAAATTAGTAGATTCAAAATTAGCATATGTACTTCTTCCAAAGTATAAAGCAGTATAGAAGATAGTGATCAATTGAATTTCAGTTTAATTACTTAATATGTTGTTTTCACTTTCTGGATTCTGCAATTAATTTGAGGACATATTTGTGCTCTACATACCCATATTGCTAGACATCATTTTTGCCATTTTAGATTTTATCAATTGTTGCCATAGACTTTGAGCCTGCAGAGAAATCTTTCGTTCAAGGTAAACATTGGAGTAGAACTTTAGTGGAGTTAAGAAACAATGAGCAAAAACTCCCACACATTTCCTTAATTTGGTACTATATGGTTTCATGAAAAGAATTCAGCTTTTAAAGTAAAGGGATTGTGGTTCAAATCCCAGATCTGCCACTAATAGTATTTCTATTTTTGTTCTTAGCCAGCTCAACAGCTCAGCTCTTGGTCTCAGTTTCTTTAACTGTAAAATGAAGAGATTGAACTAGACTCTCCAATGTCTCTTGAAGTCATTTTTATAATAAACATTGCAGTGTAGACCAGGAAAATTCTTGGCATACTAGGAATTTAGGCAGAGTCTTCAGGGTTAGAAAATATTTTCTCAGATCTATTCTGCAAAGATGCTAAAATTATATTATGTGATTATATTAATAGATTCATTAAAAGTTTTTGATAAAGTTTAACACTCTTTTATATTAGAAATACTTGAAGATAAGTGTAAGTGGATTTAAAAAAAAATGATAAAAGGCATTTATCTAAAATCACCAATGAAGCATTATTTGTAATAGGGATAAACTAGAAGTCTTCTCAGTAGATCAGATGTGAAACAAGTTTGCCCATGGTCACCATTATCATTCAGTAATATATTTAAAATCTTAGCAATAGCAATGAAAAGAAAAAGAAATAGAAGGAATCAGAATAGAGAAGGAGGTAATAAAACTATCTTTTTTTTTTCACAGATGATATGATGATGTACTGGGAAAAACCCACAGACCCCAAACCCCAAAATTAGTTCAAACAATTAGTAATTTTAGTAAAGTAGCAGAAAATAAAGCAAATTCATACAAATCATCAACATTCCTATATATAATAAATAAAACTCTGCAAGAAGAGATAATAAAAGATGTTTCATTTAAAATAATTTTGGAAAATATAAAATACTTGGGAGTATATATGTTAAAACAAACCCAGGAACTATACAAAGAAAATTATATTAAAACCTTTTTCTACAAATAAAATCATATGTGAATAATTGGAGAAATAGTAATTGTTCATTTTAGGCAGCTCCATTATAAATAAAAATAATCTTACTCAAACTAAATTATATATTCAATGTTATTCCATTTAAATGATCAACAAGACTATTTTTTAAAAATTTATTTAATAGCCTTTTATTTACAGGTTATATGCATGGATAACTTTACAGCGTTAACAATTGCCAAACCTCTTGTTCCAATTTTTCACCTCTTACCCCCCACCCCCTCCCCTAGATGGCAGGATGACCAGTAGATGTTAAATACATTAAAATATAAATTAGATACATAATAAGTATACATGACCCAAACATTATTTTGCTGTATAAAAAGAATCAGACTCTGAAATATTGTACAATTAGCTTGTGAAGGAAATCAAAAATGCAGGTGGGCATAAATATAGGGATTGGGAATTCAATGTAATGGTTTTTAGTTATCTCCCAAAGTTCTTTTTCTGGGCATAGTTGGTTCAGTTCCTTACTGCTCCATTGGAAATGATTTGGTTGATCTCGTTGCTGAGGATGGCCAGGTCCATCAGAACTGGTCATCATATAATATTTTTTCAACAAGACTATTTTTACTGACTTAGAAAAACTAATAACAAATTTCATTTGGAAGAAGAAAAGGAACTAATGAAAAAATGTAAAGGAAAGTTTTAGCAATACAATTAAACTATAAGGCAATAATTATCAAAACTATCTGTTTTGATTAAAAATAGAAAGGTGGGTCAGAGCCAAGATGGCAGAGAAGACACACACACATCATTCTAAGCTCCTCTTCTACCCTCACTACTAATTAGCAAATTCAACCTCAGAAATACTGCTTGACTGGTAAAATCCATGAATATTGGGAGTATAACAAATTACCAGCTGAAGATAATCTGGAAGATCACCAGAAAAGGTTTGTCCTGATCAGAGGGAGGAGGCCAGCATAGGCAGGGAGGCAAAACACAGAAGCTATCCCAATGAGCAGATGGGGCAGGGGTGTTTTCCGTGGGTGGAGAATTTGCAGGGAGGTTGGCTGCTCTGCTTTAATTGCAAAGCAGTAGATCAGCAGAGAAGTTATACAAACACCAAAGGTAGAGTATACTCCCCCAAATCCCAGAGTCTAACAGGACCTGGCTACACCCACCAAGCATTGGAAGTAACTCAGCATGGACCACATTATAGCTGTGCAGCCGCATTCTGCAGCACAGAGCTTTTGCCCAGGGCAGCCACAAATCTGCACAGCAGAGGGGTGAGGGTGGGGTGTCTGCCTGGGGCAGTAGAAGTTTCTCAGCAAGGCTGTGCTTCCCAGGTGGAGACATTTCTGCTTCAGGGCTCTTCCCAGGGCACTTCTGCAGCTTGGCCACTCTTTGCAGCCCATTTGCAGGACAGTTATTGTCCATTTATCTATCCCTGTTCTGTAGAGGAAGCTGGTAACTTCCTGGCCCTGAAGGCAGACCCTAAGGGCTTTTAAAAAATGAGTGAAAAAGCAAAGAGAACTCTAACCATTGATAGCTTCTATACAGAAAGAGAGCAAGTTTTCAACCCCAAAGAGACTGACAGTCTCCAGACAAAATCTCAAAGGGGATGTAACTTAGTCCCCATCACACAAGGTTCTCCTAGAAGAAATTATAAAAGATCTTAAAAGAGAGCTAGAAAAAAAAATGGGAAAAGGAAAGAGAAGCTCTGCAAGAGAGTACAGAAAAGGTATATAACTCACTAAAAGAAAAATTTGGTAAAGTGGAAAAAGAAAACAACTTTCTGAAATGTGAATTGGAAAAGGTGAGAAACAGAATTTGTGAACTGGAAAAGGTAAAGAACTCCCAGGGAAACAGAATTTGTGAATTGGAAAATAAAAAGAACTCCCAGGAAAGTAGAATTTGTGAGTTGGAAAAAGAAAATAACTCAGTAAAAAAAATTTAGCGAAATGGAAAAAAAATTCCATAGGGCAAAAAACAACTCATTTAAAAACTCAATTGGACATATGCAAAAAGAAGTAAAAAAAAGCTAATGAAGAAAATAACATTAAAAATCAGAACTGAACAAATAGAAATGAATGATTCATTGAGACATCAAGAATCAGTCAAGCAAAACCAAAAAAATGAAAAAATAGGAAAAAATGTTAAATATCTACTTGGAAAAACAACAGACCTGGAAATAGATCTAAACGAGATAATTTGAAGATTATTGGACTTCCTGAAAATTGATGAAAAAAAGATGCTAGACACTATTTTATAGGAAATCACAAAGAGAACTGCCTGGATGTAATAGAATAGGAAGATAGAATAGGCATTGAAAGAATTCATCAAACACCTTCTGAAAGCAACCCTAAAATAAAAACTCCAAGGAATATTGTGGCTAAATTTCAGAACTATCAGACTAAGGAAAAAATATCACAAGAAGCCAGAAAAAACAATTTAAATACCAAGGAGCTACAATAAGGATCACGCAGGATCTAGCTGCTTCCACAGCTAGATATTCCAAAATCCAATATTTTGGATCTGATATTCCAAAAGGCAAAAGAATTTGGAAGAAAGCCACGAATAAACTATCCAACTAAGCTAAGCATTTTCTTCCAGGGAAGAAGATGGACATTTAATGAAACCAGTGAATTCTATCTGTTTCTAATGAAAAAAACAGAGCTAAACAAAAAATTTGACTGCCAACTATAGGACTCAAGAGAAGCAGAAAAAGGTAAAAAGAACTCTTGAGAACTGTATATCTGTTATGGACAAAAATAAAGAGTGCATGTATAAATTGATTTTACTGATATAATATAAAAAAGGGAAGTAGAAGTGGAAAGGAGATAGTATAAGCAAAAGGGAAAAGGGGAGATAAAAAGAGAGAAGCCACATCCCATGAAGAGAGAAAGGAAATCTATCATATCTGAGGGAATTTAGGGAGGGGAAGGAACATTGTGTGAATCTTACTCTCATCAGATTTGGCTCAAAGAGAAAATAATTGACATATTTGGTTTACAGAGAAACTTCTTTCACTTCATTAAAAAGTGGGAGAGGAAGAGGGAAAAGGAAAAGAGCAATAAGGGAAAGGTATAAGAAATGGGAAGGGACTCAAAGGGGGTGGGGGGTAAGGGGAGTAAGAAAAAGGAAAGTATAATCTGGGATAATAAGATGGCAGGAAATACAGAATTAGTAATTTTAACTGTAACTGTGAATGGGATGAACTCTCCCAGAAAGTGGAGGCAGATAACAGACTGGATCAAAACCCAGAATCCTACAATATGTTGTTTACAGAAACAAATTTAAAGAAGGGAGATACATACAGAGTAAAGGTAAAAGTCTGGAGCAGAATCTATTATGCTTCAGATGAAGTCAAAAAAGCAGGGGTAGCCATCCTAATCTCAGATCAAGCAAAAGCAAAAATTGATCTAATCAAAAGAGATAAGGAAGGAAACTATATCTTGCTAAAGGGTGCTATAAATAATGAAGCTATATCAATGCTAAATATATATGCACCAAGTGGTATAGCATCTAACTTCCTAAAGAAGAAGTTAAGAGAGTTGCAAGAAGAAAAAGACAGCAAAACTATAATAGTGGGAGATCTCAATCTTGCATTCTCAGAATTAGACAAATCAAACCACAAAACAAATAAGAAAGAAATTAAAGAGGTAATTAGAATATTAGAAAAATTAGACATGATAGATCTTTGGAGAAAACTGAATAGTGACAAAAAGAAGTATACTTTCTTCTCAGCAGTTCATGTAACTATACAAAAATTGACCATATATTAGGACATAAAGACCTCAAAATTAAATGCAGGAAGGCAGAAATAGTAAATGCTTTCTTTTCAGATCACAATGCAATAAAAACTACATTCAACAAAAAGTTAGGGGTAAATAGATCAAAAACTAATTGGAAACTAAATAATCTCATCTTAAAGAATGATTGGGTGAAACAGCAAATTATAGACACAACTAATAATTTCACTCAAGATAATGATAATGATGAGACATTATACCAAAATTTGTGGGATGCAGACAAAACAGTAATAAGGGGAAATTTTATATCTTTAGAGGCTTACCTGAATTAAATAGAGAAAAAGAAGATCAATGAACTGTGCTTGCAACTTAAAAAGCTAGAAAAAAGACCAAATTAAAACCCCCCAATCAAATACTAAGCTTGAAATTCTAAAATTAAAAGGAGAAATTAATAATATTGAAAGTAAAAAAAAAAACTATTGAATTAATAAATAAAACTAAGAGTTGGTTTTATGAAAAAACCAATAAAATAGATAAACCTTTGGTAAATATGATTAGAAAAAGGAAAGAGGAAAATCAAATTGTTAGTCTTCAAAATGAAAAGGGGGAACTTTCCACCAATGAAGAAGAAATTGGAGCAATAATGAGTTACTTTGCCCAACTTTATGCCAATAAATTTGATAACCTAAGTGAAATGGATGACTACCTTCAAAAATATAGGCTTCCCAGATTAACAGATGAGGAAGTAAATTGCTTAAAATAGTTCCATTTTAGGAAAAGAACTAGAACAAACTATTAATCAACTCCCTAAGAAAAAATCCCCAGGACCAGATGGATTTACATGTGAATTCTACCAAGCATTTAAAGAACAATTAACTCCAATGTTATATAAACCATTTGAAAAAATAGGTAATGAAGGACTCCTACCAATTTCCTTTTATGACACAGACATGGTATTGATACCTAAACCAGGTAGGTTGAAAACAGAGAAAGAAAACTATAGACCAATCTCCCTGATGAATATTGATGCTAAAATCTTAAATAAACTATTAGCAAAAAGATTACAGAAAATCATCCCCAGGATAATACATCATGACCAAGTAGCATTTATACCAGGAATGCAGGACTGGTTCAATATTAGGAAAACTATTAGCACAACTGACTATATCAATAACCAAATTAACAAAAATCACATGGTCATCTCAATAGAGGCAGAAAAAGCATTTGATAAAATCCAACATCCATTCCTATTAAAAATGCTTGAGAATACAGGAATAAATGGACTTTTCCTTAAAATAATCAGTAGCATCTATTTAAAACCATTAGTAAGCATCATATGTAATGGGGATAAACTGGAACCATTCCCAATAAGATCAGGAGTGAAACAAGGTTGCCCACCATCACTATTACTATTCAACATTGTATTAGAAATGCTAGCTTTGGCAATAAGAGATGAGAAAGAGAATAAAGGAATTAGAGTAGGTAATGAGGAAACCAAATTATCACTCTTTGCAGATGATATGATGATATACTTAGACAACCCCAAAGATTCTATTAAAAAGTTATTAGAAATAATCCACACCTTTAGCAAAGTTGCAGGATACAAAATAAATCCACATAAATCCTCAGCATTTTTATACATCACCAACAAAATCCAGCAGTTAGAGTTACAAAGAGAAATTCCATTTAAAGTAACTACCAATAGTATAAAATATTTGGGAACCTATCTACCAAGGGAAAGTCAGGAAGTATATGAGCAAAACTACAAAATACTTTCCACACAAATAAAGTCAGATCTAACCAATTGGAAAAATATTAAGTGCTCTTGGGCAGGTCGAGCAAATATAATAAAGATGACAATACTATCTAAACTAATCTATTTATTTAGTGCTATACCAATCAGACTCCTCAAAACTATTTTAATGATCTAGAAAAAATAACAACAAAATTCACCTGGAAGAACAAAAGATCAAGACTTTCAAGGGAACTAATGAAAAAAAATCAAATGAAAGTGGTCTAGCTGTACCAAATCTAAAACTATATTATAAAGCAGTGGTTACCAAAAGCATTTGAAATTGGCTAAGAAATAGACTACTTGATCAGTGGAATAGGTTAGGTTCGCAGGACAAAATAGTCAATAACTTTAATAATCTAGTGTTTGACAAACCCAGAGACCCCAGCTTTTGGGATAAGAATTCATTGTTTAACAAAAACTGCTGGAAAAATTGGAAATTTGTATGGCAGAAACTAGGCATTGACCCACACTTAACACTGTACACCAAGATAAGGTCTAAATGGGTTCATGATCTAGGCATAAAGAATGAGATTATAAATAATTTAGAAGAACATAGGATAGTTTACCTCTCAGATCTGTGGAGGAGGAAGGAATTTGTGACCCAAGAAGAACTAGAGATCATTATTGATCACAAAATAGAATTTTGATTATATTAAATTTAAAAGCTTTTGTGCAAACAAAACTAATGCAGGCAAGATTAGAAGGGAAACAATAAACTGGGAAAACATTTTTTAAGTCAAAGAATTTGATAAAGGCCTCATTTCCAAAATATATAGAGAATTGACTCTAATAAGAAATCAAGCCATTCTCCAATTGATAAATGGTCAAAGGATATGAACAGACAATTTTCAGATGAAGAAATTGAAACTATTTGTATCCATATGGAAAGATGCTCCAAGTCATTATTAATCAGAGAAATGCAAATTAAGACAACTCTGAGATACCATTACACACCTGTCAGATTGGCTAGGATGATGGGAAAAGATAATGCTGAATGTTGGAGGGGATGTGGGAAAACTGGGACACTGATACATTGTTGGTGGAATTGTGAGTACATCCAGCCATTCTGGAGAGCAATTTGGAACTATGCTCAAAAAGTTATCAAACGGTGCATATCCTTTGATCCAGCAGTGTTACTACTGGGCTTATATCCCAAAGAGATCTTAAAGAAGGGAAAGAGACCTACCTGTATGTGCAAAAATGTTTGTGGCAGCCCTCTTTGTCGTGGCTAGAAACTGAAAACTGAGCGGATGCCCATCAGTTGGAGAATGGCTGAATAATGTTGTGGAATATTATTGTTCTGTAAGAAATGACCAACAGGAGGATTTCAGAAAGGCTTGAACTGATGCTGAGTGAAATGAGGAGGGCCAGGAGATCATTATGTACTTCAATAACAATACTATATGATGATCAATTCTGATGGATGTGGCTCTCTTCAGCAATGAAATGAACCAAATCAGTTGTTCAATAATGAATAAAATCGGCTACACTCAGGGAAAGAACTCTGGAAATGAGTGTGAACCACTACACAGAATTTTCAGTCCCTCGGTTTTTGTCCACTTGCATTTTTGATTCCCTTCACAGGTTAATTTTACATTATTTCAAAGTCCAATTCTTCTTGTGCAGCAAAATAACTGTATGGGCATCTATACATATATTGTATTTAACATATGCTTTAACATGTATTGGTCTACCTGCCATCTGGGAGAAGGGGTAGAGGGAAGAGGGGAAAAGTTGGAACATAACGTTTTGCAAAGGTCAATATTGAAATATCACCCATGCATATATCTTATAAATAAAAAAAATATAAAAAATACAAAGACAAATCAATGCAATATAATTTATAGCAGCAAATAAACATAATACTCTTTTATTTTATAAATGTAAAGACAAGCTTTTAGAATAAAAATTCATTGTTGATAAAAATTGTTGGGAAAATTGGAAAGTGGTATGGCAAAAAGTGTTCATAGATCAATATCTCATACTATTTTCCAAGATAAAGTTAAAATGAATACATGACTTAGATATAAAGAGGAATATTAGAAGAAATTAGAAGAACATGGAATATAGTATAAGATTTATGAAAAAGCAAACAACTGATAAATAAACAAGATACAGAGAGCAACATTAGGTATAAAATGGATAATTTTGGTTACATTAAATCAAAAAGGTTTTATATAAATAAAGCAAATAAATATAGCCCAAATCAGAAGGATAGCCGAAAATTGGGGAAATATTCTAATAGACAATTTATCATATAACAACCTAATATAAAATTAATTTTGTCATGTCTATAAAAATACGAGGCATTCCCCAACTGTATAAATGGTCAAAGAATATAAATGGGCAGTTTTCTAATGAAGACATTAAAACAATTTATAGTCTTCTGAAATATGGTTTAAATCATTATTAATTAGTGAAATACAAAAGAAAAAAACTTGGAGATGTCATTTTATTTCTACAAGACTGGATAAAATGATTGAAGGGGAAAGTAACAAATGTTGGAAGGGATATGGGAAAATTGGGACACTAATTCTTTGTTGATAGATTTGTAACTGATCCAGTCATTTTGGAGAGCAATCTGGAATTATGCCCAAAGAGTTACAAAACTACTTATACCCTTTGATCCAGCAATATAACTCGTAGGTCTATTTCCAAAGATGATGAGGGAAAAAGTAAAAGAAACTATTATATTCTAAAATGTTTATGGCAGCTTTCTTTGTGTTGACAAAAATCTGGAAGTTGCAGAGAATCCCATCAATTGGAGAATGGTTAAACAAGTTGTGATACATGATTGTGATGGAATAAAAACTGATGAACTCACCGATTTTAAAAAAAAAAACATGGGAATACTTACACAAAATAATGAAGAACAAAATGAGCAGAAACAAGAGAACTTTGCATAGAGTAGCAACAATATTTTTTAAAGAATGACATTGAGTGAATAAATTATTTTGACTGTTATAAATGCCACAATTAATTATAAGATATATGAAGAAATACATTATGCAGAGAAACAAGTGATGCAAAAAAGTATGTATAGATGATTTTGCATATTGCTATCTATTTATATCTAATGGTAGCCATCTTTAGGAATAGAGTGGGAGGTTGCAAAGAAAAAATTAAAAAAAATACATCATAATTTTGTGGTATATTTTATTTTTTATTAAAAATTTTTATTTTCAAAACATATGCATGGATAATTTTCAATATTTACCCTTGCAAAACCTTATCTTCCAAATTTTTCCTTCCCTTCCCCACACCCCTTCCCTTTAATGCCAAGTAATCCAGTATATATTAAACCTGTGCACTTCTTCTATACATTTTTCTTTGTGGTGATTTTAAAGGAATAGCAAGTTGTACACCACAGATTTCCTTTGTCATGTAAAAAGATGACTGTCTTTTTTCTGTGCTATATTATGAAAATACTTGTTTTATTTCATAAATTAAAAATAAAAGTATAAAAATATAAAAACATAACACACCCCACATATATACTCATGTACATATACATGTATACACAATCACAATATATATATGATGTATATATACATATATACTCACCCTTATGTATGTATATATATTTCATATATACATAAATATTCCACATATATACACACATATTTTTATATATATGTGTGTATTTATATATTTCCCAAAGTACCTAAATCATTGCTAGTAGTTGGATTGCTGGATCAATGGGTTTTGAGACAGACAGAAGACAAGAAGGCATATATAGTCCAACCTCCTTATTTTATAGGTGTGGAAACTTGGACAGAGAGAAAGAGCAAGAGTGAGCTAGAGTGAGTGAGAAAGCAAGAGCTTGAAAGAGATGGAACCATACCAACTCTGTCCTAGTGGAAGACCTTATAAAATATAAGATGTTTGAACCACTTAGCTTGCTTATTATGCTATTATCCTCTTTGTATAGATTTGTATCATTGCTTATTATCCTCTTTTATAGTACTTGATTTCAGGCACTGTTCAGATACATGGACGGACTTGAAGTACTAATGGACGAACTTTGATATATGAGCAGGAAGTCTTAGTTCAACAAATGGTCTCTGGATTTTCAGAGATATCCAGACAGAATTGATTCTGAATACAGCTAGTTGGATTAAAGAAAAAGAACTCAGGCTGAAGAAAAGGAGAGAATGACATAATTAGCTAGATAATTTAAACCATTGCTCATCCGGGTCTTAAAGATCCAGATTATTTAGTGACCAGCCACACTCTAGTTTTGGAAGTGAATTCTACTTTGAAGATGCCACTGGTTCTGCAAAGATGTTTGGTAGGTCTTGTCCCAGACACACAGAACATTACATTTTCTTTGTCATTGCCTTTGTACTGACTTTTCCCCATGCCTGATATGCACACCCTCCTCACCTTCCCTCTTGGCCCTGGTTCTTTTATTTTTATTTATTTATTTTTTATTTTTTTTATTTATTTTTTTTTATTTAATAGCCTTTTATTTACAGGATATATACATGGGTAACTTTACAGCATTAACAATTGCCAAACCTCTTGTTCCAATTTTTCACCTCTTACCCCCCCACCCCCTCCCCTAAATGGCAGGATGACCAGTAGATGTTAAATATATTAAAATATAAATTAGATACACAATAAGTATACATGACCAAAACGTTATTTTGCTATACAAAAAGAATCAGACTCTGAAATATTGTACAATTAGCTTGTGAAGGAAATCAAAAATGCAGGTGTGCATAAATATAGGGATTGGGAATTCAATGTAATGGTTTTTAGTCATCTCCCAGAGTTCTTTTTCTGGGCATAGCTAGTTCAGTTCATTACTGCTCCATTAGAAATGATTTGGTTGATCTCGTTGCTGAGGATGGCCTGATCCATCAGAACTGGTCATCATATAGTATTGTTGTTGAAGTATATAATGATCTCCTGGTCCTGCTCATTTCACTCAGCATCAGTTCGTGTAAGTCTCTCCAGGCCTTTCTGAAATCATCCTGTTGGTCATTTCTTACAGAACAGTAATATTCCATAATTTTCATATACCACAATTTATTCAGCCATTCTCCAACTGATGGACATCCATTCAGTTTCCAGTTTCTAGCCACTACAAAAAGGGCTGCCACAAACATTCGTGCACATACAGGTCCCTTTCCCTTCTTTATAATCTCTTTGGGATATAATCCCAGTAGTAACACTGCTGGATCAAAGGGTATGCACAGTTTGATAACTTTTTGAGCATAGTTCCAAACTACTCTCCAAAATGGTTGGATTCGTTCACAACTCCACCAACAATGCATCAATGTCCCAGTTTTCCCGCATCCCCTCCAACAATCATCATTATTTTTTCCTGTCATCTTAGCCAATCTGACAGGTGTGTAGTGGTATCTTAGAGTTGTCTTAATTTGCATTTCTCTGATTAATAATGACTTGGAGCATCTTTTCATATGACTAGAAATAGTTTCAATTTCTTCATCTGAGAATTGTCTGTTCATATCCTTTGACCATTTTTCAATTGGAGAATGGCTTGATTTTTTATAAATTAGAGTTAATTCTCTATATATTTTGGAAATGAGGCCTTTATCAGAACCTTTGACTGTAAAAATATTTTCCCAGTTTATTGCTTCCCTTCTAATCTTGTCTGCATTAGTTTTGTTTGTACAAAAACTTTTCAGTTTGGTATAATCGAAATTTTCTATTTTGTGATCAGTAATGATCTCTAGTTCTGCTTTGGTCATAAAGACCTTCCCCTTCCACAGGTCTGAGAGGTAAACTATCCTGTGTTCCTCTAATTTATTAATAATTTCATTCTTTATGCCTAGGTCATGAACCCATTTTGACCTTATCTTGGTGTACGGTGTTAAGTGTGGATCAATGCCTAGTTTCTGCCATATTAGTTTCCAATTTTCCCAGCAATTTTTATCAAACAGTAAGTTCTTATCCCAAAAGCTGGGATCTTTGGGTTTGTCAAAGACTAGGTTGCTATATTTGTTGACTGTTTTATCCCTTGAACCTAATCTATTCCACTGATCAACTAATCTATTCCTTAGCCAATACCAAATAGTTTTGGTAACTGCTGCTCTATAATATAATTTTAGATCTGGTACAGCTAAGCCACCTTCATTTGATTTTTTTTTTTCATTAATTCCCTTGAAATTCTTGACCTTTTGTTTTTCCATATGAACTTTGTTGTTATTTTTTCTAGGTCATTAAAATAGTTTTTTGGGAGTCTGATTGGTATAGCGCTAAATAAATAGATTAGTTTAGGTAATATTGTCATCTTTATTATATTTGCTCGCCCTATCCAAGAGCATTTAATATTTTTCCAATTGGTTAGATCAGACTTAATTTGTGTGAAAAGTGGTCTGTAATTTTGCTCATAAAGTTTCTGATTTTCCCTTGGCAGATAGATTCCTAAATATTTTATATTATCAGTAGTTACTTTAAATGGAATTTCTCTTTGTAACTCTGACTGTTGGATTTTGTTAGTGATATATAAGAATGCTGATGACTTATGTGGGTTTATTTTATAACCAGCAACTTTGCTAAAGTTGTGGATTATTTCTAATAACTTTTTAGCAGAATCTCTGGGGTTCTCTAAGTATACCATCATGTCATCGGCAAAGAGTGATAATTTGGCTTCCTCATTGCCTATTCTTATTCCTTTAATCTCTTTCTCAGCTCTTATTGCTATAGCTAGCGTTTCTAATACAATATTAAATAGTAACGGTGATAGTGGGCAACCTTGTTTCACTCCAGATCTTATTGGGAATGGTTGCAGTTTGTCTCCATTACATATGATGCTTACTGATGGTTTTAAATAGATGCTGCTGATTATTTTAAGGAAAAGTCCATTTATTCCTATACTCTCAAGTGTTTTTAATAGGAATGGATGTTGGATTTTATCAAATGCTTTTTCTGCATCTATTGAGATGATCATATGGTTTTTGTTAATTTGGTTATTAACATGGCCAATTATATTGATAGTTTTCCTAATATTGAACCAGCCCTGCATTCCTGGTATAAATCCTACTTGATCATAGTGTATTATCTTGGAGATGATTTTCTGTAGTCTTTTTGCTAATATCTTATTTAAGATTTTAGCATCAATATTCATTAGGGAGATTGGTCTATAATTTTCTTTCTCTGTTTTCAGCCTACCTGGTTTAGGTATCAGTACCATGTCTGTGTCATAGAAGGAATTTGGTAGGACTCCTTCATTCCCTATTTTATCAAATAATTTATATAGCATTGGGGCCAATTGTTCTTTAAATGTTTGGTAAAATTCACATGTAAATCCATCTGGTCCTGGGGATTTTTTCTTAGGGAGTTGTTTAATTGCCTGTTCTATTTCTTTTTCTGAAATGGGACTATTCAAGCAATTTACTTCCTCCTCTGTTAGTCTGGGAAGTCTATATTTTTGGAGGTAGTCATCCATTTCACTTAGGTTATCAAATTTATTGGCATAAAGTTGAGCAAAATAACTCCTTATTATTTCTCTAATTTCCTCTTCATTGGTGGAAAGTTCTCCCTTTTCATTTTTAAGACTACTAATTTCATTTTCCTCCCTCCTTTTTCTAATCAGATTTACCAAAGGCTTATCTATTTTATTGGCTTTTTCATAGAACCAACTCTTAGTTTTATTAATTAGTTCAATAGTTTTTTTACTTTCAATATTTTTAATTTCTCCTTTTAATTTTAGAATTTCCAATTTAGTATTTGATTGGGGGTTTTTAATTTGGTCTTTTTTTAGTTTTTTTAGTTGCAAGCCCAATTCATTAATCTTTTCTTTCTCTGTTTTATTCAAGTAAGCCTCTAAGGATATAAAATTCCCTCTTATTACCGCTTTGGCTGCATCCCACAAATTTTGGTATGATGTCTCATCATTGTCATTATCTTGAGTGAAATTATTAATTGTATCTATAATTTGCTGCTTCACCCAATCATTCTTTAAGATGAGATTGTTTAGTTTCCAATTACTTTTTGGTCTATTTCCCCCTAACTTTTTGTTGAATGTAGTTTTTATTGCATCATGATCTGAAAAGAAAGCATTTACTATTTCTGCTTTCTTGCATTTAATTTTGAGGTCTTTATGTCCTAATATATGGTCAATTTTTGAATAGGTTCCATGAACTGCTGAGAAGAAAGTATATTCCCTTCTATCTCCATTCAATTTTCTCCAAAGATCCAACATACCTAATTTTTCTAATATTCTATTTACTTCTTTAATTTCTTTCTTATTTGTTTTGTGGTTTGATTTGTCTAATTCTGAGAGTGCAAGGTTGAGATCTCCTACTATTACAGTTTTGTTGTCTATTTCTTCTTGCAACTCTCTTAACTTCTCCTTTAGGAAGTTGAGTGCCATACCACTTGGTGCATATATGTTTAATATTGATATTGCTTCGTTGTTTATGCTACCCTTTAGCAGGATGTAGTTTCCTTCCTTATCTCTTTTAATTAGATCAATTTTTACTTTTGCTTGATCTGAGATAAGGATGGCTACCCCTGCTTTTTTGACTTCACCTGAAGCATAATAGATTTTGCTCCAGCCTTTTACCTTTACTCTATATGTATCCCCCTGCTTTAAATGTGTTTCTTGTAAACAACATATTGTAGGGTTCTGACTTTTGATCCAGTCTGCTATCTGCCTCCTCTTTATGGGGGAGTTCATCCCATTCACATTTACGGTTAGAATTACTAAATCTGTATTTCCTGCCATCCTAATAACCCCAGATTGTGCTTTACTTATTCTTGCCTCCCCCAACCCTCTTTCCCCCTTTTAAACTTATGTACCCCTCTTGTATCACGATACTTATCCTCTTTATAATCCCTCCCTCCCCCCCTTTGAGTCTTTCCCCCTTCCTTCCCTTATTACTCTTTTTCTTTTCCCTTTTCCTCTCCCCCGTTTTTAATGAGGCGAGAGAGAATTTTCTCTAAAACAAATGTCAATTATTTTTTCTTTGAGCCAACTCTGATGAGAGTAAGATTCACACAATGTTCCTCCCCCTCTCTAAATTCCCTCAGATATGATAAGTTTCCTTTGCCTCTTTGTGGGATGTGGTTTCCCTCTTTTATCCCTCCTTCCCACCTTATTCTGCCATCATCCCTTTTCCATATCTACTTCCCTTTTTTATGTTATATCAGTACAATCAAATTATACATGTATTCTTTTTGTATATCCACAACAGAAATACAATTCTCAAGAGTTATTTTTACCTTTTCTGCATCTCTTGAGTTCTATTCTTGGAGATCAAATTTTTTGTTTAGTTCTGGTTTTTTCTTCAGAAACAAATGGAATTCATTTGTTTCATTAAATGTCCATCTTCTTCCCTGGAAGAAAATGCTCAGCTTAGCTGGGTAGTTTATTCTTGGCTGCATCCCAAGTTCTTGTGCCTTTCGGAATATCATATTCCAGGCCCTTCTTTCCTTTAATGTAGAGGCAGCCAGATCTTGGGTGATCCTTATTGTGGCACCTCGGTATTTAAATGGTTTTTTTTTGGCTGCTTGTAAAAATTTTTTCCTTAATCTGATAGTTCTGAAATTTGGCCACAATATTCCTTGGGGTTTTTATTTTAGGGTTTCTTTCAGAAGGTGTTCGATGAATTCTTTCAATGCCTATTTTACCTTCTGATTCTATTACATCTGGGCAGTTCTCTTTGATGATTTCTTGTAAAATAGTATCTAGGCTCTTTTTTTCATCATAGTTTTCGGAAAGTCCAATAATCCTCAGATTATCTCTCCTAGATCTATTTTCCAAGTCTGTCGTTTTTGCAAGTAGATAATTCATGGTTTTTTCCAGTTTGTCAATTTTTTGGTTTTGCTTGACTGATTCTTGCTGTCTCAATGAATCATTAGTTTCTATTTGTTCAGTTCTAATTTTTAAAGAATTATTTTCTTCATTAGCTTTTTTTACTTCTTTCTGTATATGTCCAATTGAGTTTTTAAATGTATTGTTTTGGTCTGTGGAATTTTTTCCATTTCACTAATTTTTTTTTTTAGTGAATTCTTTTCTTTTTCCAATTCACAGATCCTACTTTCTTGAGTGTTCTTTTAATGGTTCTTTTAATGCTCTCTTCTACATGTAGCCTATCCTGTTCCTCCTCAGTCCTGGGGCACCTCTTTCTAAACTTATATTCATTATATATGTTATGCATTTCTTTTTATGTATGCTGTTTCCCAATAAACTCTTTAAGGACAGAGATTGTTTTAAATCTGTTTTCTTATCCCCAGTGCTGGCACATAGCAAATGCTTAATAAATGCTTCTTGATTAGTTGGTTTCTCCCATGTGTAGTATTTGAATGTCCTTTAATGTTTGTTTTGTTAATATCCATTAAATATCTATTGGGTTTTAATACCTACTGTGTGCAAACTTATACTAGGGCCTTTGGGAAATGGAAAATGCTTTTGTGATGCTTTGAAAATGTCCTTAAACAACAACCTCTATGAGTAAAGCTGGCCTGGAATTGGTTAGTTGGAAGCTGGGAGACTCCTCTCTTCCTTTCTCCTTCCCTCCTTTCTTCCCTCCCTTCCTTCCTTCCTTCCTTCCTTCCTTCCTTCCTTCCTTCCTCTTCCCTCCCTTCCTTCCTTCCAACTTCCTGATTTCAAAGATGAGGAAATAAAGCCCAGAAAGATTTAGTGAATCATTAGTGTTACATAGCTAGTAAATATTGGAGGCAGGAGAGAAACACGAGTTTCTTTGATTTCATGTCCACAATCTATCTACCACACCACGGTAGTTTTCTTGAGCTGCCTTGGATGAAAAAAAATTACTTGGAGGATAATACTGTGGTGATGAGTCTCTCTTAATTTAAATGAGCTAATCCTCAAATAGCAGGCACAGTTTATTGCCTGCCTATATGTGCCTCTCTCTCTATTCTCTCTCTCTATGTTCCTTTGTCTACTCCTAGACAAGCTCCTTTTGCAACCTTCTGACATCTATAACCTCATTTTTATAAAAAAAATAGTTAATAAACCTTGAAGAACAATATATATGTGTTGGGAAGGGGGAAGGAGTTCAAGAAACCTCACTAATTCAATAGTTTATATTGAATATAATTTATCCAATAAATTTATATTTATAAATATAAATATTTATATATTTGTGTATATATATATATATATACCTCAATAATGTATATTATTTTAATATATGTGCCATTTATACCTGTATCTATATTTATGCATCAATCACAATTAAGACATATTTGGTCACTCGTGTCATTTTGATCAGGAGCTAAGATCAACGAATGATATAGGGTATATATATATATATATATATATATATATATATGTATGCATATGTACGTATACATACATATGCATATATACATATAATATACACACACATGTAATTTCAAATTTCAAAAGAATGAAATAACAGTGATAACAACATCTATGATATTGCTAGTAACAGTATTAATAAAACCTGGAATTTTTCAAGGAAATCAGTTTTACACCACTTATTATTGGATCAAATCTTAAATCTATTATTATTTCTCCTAAGAAGAACTAAATATAGCTCCCAATTAAAGAAGGAGCTGAATGGAAATGTTTTTAATCACTTGATATATGTGAATAATACCAAGTTATATGGTGACTCCAAAAATACATTAAGTAACTCTCAATAAAGGATACAATTAAGACACTGCAGAGAAACTTTTCCTTCAGCTTTCTTTTTCCTTTAGAGTGGGCAGCTGTATATCCTTTTTTGTCCCATAATAAACATAACTGTTGGATAAGAATGCCTACTCTGAAGCTACTCCTGGTGCCAGGGTTTTGAGCAAGATGGTATGAAGGGGTGGGACAAACAAAGCCAGTTCTCTTTATGAAATTTCATACCAAGAATAAGTTTAAATTCCTGAAAATAACTCACAATGGAAATATTTCTTTCCTTAACTTTGCAATAGCATACTCACTAGCCATAAGATTTTATCCCTAAGATATTCCATGGTGTTGGAGTCCAATGGAGTGTGTGCAAGTGGCCCTGGAGTGGGAGGAAGAAGTAGTTACTGCATAAAGTGATATAATTAGATTTTCACTTAATGTTGAGTGAAGGATATGGGGCTTGACATTGTCCCCTAAGGGAAGGCAACATAATACTCTGACAAGAAATACCCATCTGTGTCTCTTATGCTTTGGTAATGGAAGCTCCATTCCTCCAGTCCCTCCCTCTCTGGGTAAGAGGCACTGAGTAGGGCTCAGCTAACTTCAGGGTTTTATGAACAGTTCCATTCATACTATTCCTAGAGCTTCTCCAGTCAGAAGTTACTCTTGTCTGTTCTTTGAAAAGGACCGTGACATCAGGGAGATGATGCCATGACATGCAAGAGAGAGGGCTGTGGGGTTGTGCAAGGTCTTCTGCCTCACTTTCCCCTCCAGAGCCATCTGGGTATATGTATATATATGTATGTATGTATATATATATATATATATATATATATATATATATATATATATATATATGTCATATAGATATAGATCAAGATGACTGGAGTTGGAGTCAGGTATAACCATAGTCTTCAAGACATTGATCTGTTTCAGAATGTAGTAAGGCTTTGTTCGTCACTGTGGTCAATGCTGAGTTATTTAAAATATACATGTATGTATGTGTGCATCTTCTTGTCTATGTTACCCTTATGTTTACATTTTATGTATTTTAATCTTTGTATTACTCAAGTGAGAATTATTTATATTATGAATTAGTGAGGTTTCTTGAACTCCTTCCCCTTTCCCAAAACATATACATTTTTCTTCAAGGTTTATTAACTCCTTTTTTTTTTTTTTTATAAAAATGAGGTTATAGATGTCAAAAGGTTGCAAAAGGAGCTTGTCTAGGAGTAGACAAAAGAACATAGAGGAAATGAATCTCTAGCCATTCATCTGAGTCATTGGTAAAGGGTTTCAATTGAGGAAGGATGTTGCAGGTACTGACCAGCATAAGGTTAGAAGATTATTTGTAGATTTCATTTATCCAGTCTATTCCTGGCTCCCACAACAACGGATGAAAGGGAGTTAGGTAACTTAAGTCTTAATGGACATGTGTAAAGGTTTTGATACTTTATTTTCCTAGTTTTTATGACTTTGTGATTTGGAGGAAATGGAAGCCCAGGCAATCAAGAATGCCTCATTGTGGAGGTTCTATGGTGGCGAAGGGAATCTAGACATCATCTTTGTAAGACCAAGAAATGTGGAAATGAAAGACTGCTTTGCTTAGATACTTCTAGGTTTGTTACATAAACAGTAATAAATAAAGGCCTCATGGGAGAAAAGCAAAACTTTATTAAGTTTGGTTTGGGCAATATTCTATGAATTTCAGTAATGTGCACCTCAGATAAAGTGCCCTTTTCAGAATAAGTGAGCTTAGCAAGAAGAAATCATGAATAAGTAGATTTCAGAAAAACCTGGAAAGACATGTACAAACTAGTGCAAAGTGAAATGAGCAGAATCACGAAAATATTGTACACAGTGTCAGCAACACTGTGTATAATGATCAACTATGATTGACTCAGATCTTCTCAGCAACATAAGGATCAAAGACAAGAATAAAGGACTGATAAAAGAAAATGCTATCCACATATAAAAAAAACTGATGAACTCAGAATGCAGCAAAAACATATTTTTCACTTACTTTAATATTTCTTGTGTTTTCCTTTTGATATATTTCTTATTTCATAATTGTATCTAATATGGAAATTCTCTCTCTCTCTCTCTCTCTCTCTCTCTCTCTCTCTCTCTCTCTCTCTCTCCGTCTCTTTCTTATTTTCCTAATCTTTCCCACCCCCCCAGTTGTGAAGTTCCCATCAAATTACTTCATATATATTTTCCTTCAGTAGAATGGAAGCTCTATGAAGCTAGGACTACTTGGTTTTTGTCTTTGTATTTAATGCCTATCCCAATTCCTGGGACATGATAAAGCATTCTAGTGTCTTTGCCAAGAAAATACCAAATGGAATCGTGAAGAGTTAGACATAACTGAACATAATTGAATTGAATAGAATAAACAAAGGAATAAGACTACATGATTATAAAGTTCCCTTCTATCACTAACACTATGATTTTGTATTCTTTCCTTGAAAGTCCTTAATTTGATCTGTTGTCTATTTGACTATTTTGTTGCTTATATATAGCAGTCTTTTTTTTTTAATATAATGCTTGTCTTGAGGGTATTCATATCATAAGGATATTCTTCAAGTACATCTGGCAACTAAATTCTCCTGGAAGGAATCCCAGACAGATCCATGGTATATCAATTTCCATGCTATGGTTAGACTCTGGCGTATACTGCTTCCTTGGCACATTCCCATCTCAGGTGAACTGAATAGCAGACAGACTAACAAACTAGCCTGAGGTTAAAAGTCAAAAGGTTCAGTTAATTGACACACACTGAATTTAGCCAATGATCAGGTGAACTTGCTTCATGAGACCATGGACTTATAATGCAATCAGGAGGACAGTCCTGAGGCTAAAAAAAGACAATTAGAATTTTATTATTTTAAGCATTCATATAGAACATCTTTCTGAGTTCTTGTAATTCCTCATTATTTTCTTTAAAAAATCTAAAAATCAACATTTATTTATTAAATAGTTATAAAGGCAGCTGGGTGGTATAGTGGCTACACTACTGGTCTTGGAATCAGGTATATCTCAGTTTAAATTCTTCTATATGTTCTTGGACAAATCATTTTATTTATGTTTGTTACAGCTTCCTTATATATAAAATGGAGGTATAATAGAAGGTTCTTCCCAGGTTATTGTGAGGATAAAAAAGATCTTATTTGTGAAACACTTTGCAAACCTCAAAGCACTAATCATATAAATAAATGTTAGCTATTACTATGTGCTAGGTTTTTGTTATATCAGAATAAAAACAAAAAAAAAGCCTCTGGCCTCAAGAACCTTACATTTTTACAGGATGACATGTATGCATATAAGAAGTTTAAGCAAAATCAATCAAAAGAATTTCCTGGAAGAGATTTTAGAAGCTGGAGGCATTAGGAAAGGTGACATTTTAACTGAATTTTAAAGGTGTGAAGAAGGTTGTAAGAGGTGAGTAAAAAAGGTCTGATTTCCAGGTAAACAAGTTATGCTAATGTATAATTGATACTTTTTAATTTTCATTGTTCTCATTTCCTAGTTTCCACAACTCTCAACATATGGATGCTCATAGTTAGGAGATAAAGTAATGTGGAACAAATTGATATATTGATTACATTTGATAACACATGCTCATTATTCTACAGGCTTTCTATTGACTGATGATTTATTTTAATACTGAAACATAAAATAAACCATAAGCACTGCCCTATGGCTCCTCTATAGGAGGAGTGGAGGGGCCTCTTGGTGGAAAGCAAGAGGACACGGTATCTTAGTCCTTGGACATAGCTTTGGTTCTAATTGTTAGGGGAATACACACACACAAATGCATATTTACCTTTTAATGAAAATATGAAATGAATCATTTTAATACAATTTGAATTGAATATTTTATGGCTGATAATTGTCATACAAAATATAATGATAGGCTAAATTGCATCATTTTTATTTCTTTTGATTTTGAAATTTGAATTGAAATTCACTGAGGTGATTTTAGAGTCAAAATCTTGAGGAAGAATCAAAGATTTTTCTTTTGGGGAGAGGATGGTGGATGGTACAGGGAAAAGAGCACTAGTTCTGGAGTTGGAAGTCCTGGATTCAAATTCTACCTTTGATGCTTACTTTCTATGGGATGTTGGATAGGTTACTTTACTTCCCCAGGACTCAATTTCCTCATCTATATAATAGGGAGATTAAATTAGGTGCTCTCTTCTAGCTCTCAAGAGTATGATCCTGTGTTTATAAGCAGAGGGAAGATAAGCCAGCAGGGAAAAGAAACTGAGGCTGCAAGGTCAAGTTAGAATTTGAAGGAGGTGAGAAGGGATGAAGTCAGGGAAAGAAGTGGAAGAGTTAATCAAGGAAAGGAGGAAGGATGCTTCTTCCTTTGATACAGAAAAGAAGGAAGAGGAGGATGGGTAAAGCTAGAGAGAAATTCTGGGTCCTGAGTCATCCGAAAGAGGGATGTGTGTGTGTGTGTGTGTGTGTGTATGCACACACGTGTGAACTTGACTTGAGGACTTGAGGAAAGAAACAATTTAGAATGTCTACTTCGAGAAATGTCATAAGAAGCCAAAAAGAAATGAATAGAAAGGATTTATGAATAGTAGTAAAGGACCAACTGGAGTTGGATAGCATGAATGGATGGAAGAAGAAATTGGTAGCCGGGATATTCAGTAAGAGGAAGAGTAAGACTTTCATGGAGGTGTTTGGAATGACTGACTCAGCAGAAGAGCTAATCCAGGGCCATCTGTGTGATTCTGCTAATCTGCTTAACTAGTTTCCAACTTCTCCTAAGAGACCTGTAGGGCCTCATTTCTGCCTCACATGAGAAGGAGAAGTCAGAGAAGTTAGGCAGAGATCACTCAGTGATGGAGGCCTGTGGTTCATTCTTACCTTCTTAGGTTATTTTTCCAGATTGATGTATCCAGAAAATGAGAAGCCCAGGGGAATCCTTAACTTTATAGACTTTCCTTTGGCCAGGTAGAGAAAGGGGAGAAGGAGAAGGAGATTGAGAAACAAAAAAGAATGGAAAGAAAATGAAGCCTTGTCCCAAATGACTCAAGTAAATTGCCAAAAGTAGGGAAGTTTGTGGTTTGTTTGTTTTTTGTTAGCATAAAGGTGGCTCACCAGAGCAATCAAATGGATTGTAGAACACTTGATTTGATGGATGAAAAGCCAGACAGATGGCTTTATAGCCTGGATTTTTGGTCATGCAGATGTTTGACTTGGATAGGGGTTGTATAGTGTTTCATTGACTAGTTTGGTGATCAATGAATAAGGCTTGTATTGAAAATATATGGGAAGAAGGGAGGTAGAAAGGGGGGAGAAAGAGAGAGGGGGAAGGGAAGGAGGGAAGGAGAGAGAGAGAGAGAGAGAGAGAGAGAGAGAGAGAGAGAGAAAGAGAGAGAGAAAAGAAAGGGAGAGAGAGAAAGGGGAGAGAGAGAGAGAGAGAGAGAGAGAGAGAGAGAGAGAGAGAGAGAGAGAAAGGAGAGAAAGAGAGAGAAAGGGAGAGAGAGAGAAGGAGAGAGAGAGAGAGAGAGAGAGAGAGAGAGAGAGAGAGAGAGAGAGAAAGGGAGAGAAAGAGAGAGAGAGAAAGGGAGAGAGAGAGAGAAAGAGAAAGGGAGAGAGAGAACTTGAGAAGACTGATTAGAGTAACATGCATAGAAAAAATGTCATGAAAGGAAAAGGATGGAGAAAGAATGAAGGAGAAGGAGAAAGAGAACAAAATAATAAAGGGGAAAACTGGAAGAAGTGCATGCATACACAACCCATCCATACACACACACACACACACACACACACACACACATACACACACACCAAAATGGGCCAGAGAAAGAAACTAGGAGAATGAGCCCACCCACATTTCCATTTTCTTTTCCAAGAAAATCAAATTTCTGGGATATAGGATCAAAAATAAAAACATCCTATATAAAGAGACTGTTAAATAAGTTGGTTTAGCCAAATATTTCAAAAACTACTGTGATCTCTTTCAGTCTTGTTAGGGTTGGCAAGCTACTTCTTGAAGCACATGGAGTTAGTCAGATCTTTGAAAAGGGCTAAGGTGTCAAGTGCCAGGTAGGAGCCAATTGAATAAAACTTTTTCTAGGGTGTTCTTCTATAAGGTAGGACTTGGGGGTTGAGTAATTTTTCTGTCAGATGAGACCCTTTCCTTCTCTAGTATCTGTCATTGAAAGTCATAGCATTGAATTTATTCTTCAATCACCTAGGGTAGGAAAAGATAATTTTCTTTTCACACAACGAAAAAGAAAACAAGTAAGAGTACATTTTGAATGTTTTTTTTTCTCTGACTTTCTTATAACCAAAAGTTTCAAGGGCTGTATATATCATACCATCAATGTTTTGTGAAGAAGAATCATATAAACTGATTATTTGAAATGATTATCTAACTGCTCCTTTTCACCTTTTGAAAGGTTGTGATGAGATTGTATTGGTAGAGACTGGATCTAATGCTTTGTTATTTCTGAAAAACTGATCTAAGGGATACTGATTGGCTTTTTATTTTTTGTATTTTCATTTCTCAAATGCCTCTCTTCTGAGAAGCTGTTATAAAATCCTTGGAAGCAATTGCTGGTTGACAGTATTGTTGCATTAATCCTCCTTTCAACTGCTATTTCTTCTCTCCTTTCCTGCCTTGTAGATAAGTCAGTGACTAGAATGATCATTTTTGTCTCCTAGAAAATTTGTACGATGGTGTGATATTGTAATAAAGAGCTAGTCTTAGGGAGTAGGGAAGACTAATTCTGATCGTCTATCAGATACTGAACAAGTCTCTTAACTTCTTAATTACCTAAATAAGTTTGTAATGATTGCTGAGCTGGCTGAAGCAGTTTCCTCACTGAGAGTTTTCTATAGCAACAAGTAGCAGGTTTGGAGTTAAAAAATGGCTGATGCTGAGTGAAATGAGCAGAACCAGGAGATCATTATATACCTCAACAATAATACTGTATGAGGATGTATTCTGATGGAAGTGGATTTCTTCGACAAAGAGAAGATCTAACTCAGTTTCAATTGATCAAGGATGGACAGAAGCAGCTACACCCAAAGAAAGAACACTGGGAAATGAATCTAAACTGCTTGCATTTTTGTTTTTCTTCCCGGGTTATTTATACCTTCTAAATCCAATTCTCCTTGAGCAATAAGAGAACTGTTCAGTTCTGCACACATATATTGTCTCAAAGATCTACTGTAACCTATTTAACATGTATAGGACTGCTTGCCACCTGGGGGAGGGGGTGGAGGGAGGGAGGGGAAAAATCGGAACAGAAGTGAGTGCAAGGGATAATGTTGTAAAAAATTACCCTGGCATGGGTTCTGTCAATAAAAAGTTATTTTAAAAAATCATGGAAAATAACAATAGTAATAATGACAAAAACACTAATTCACATTTACAAAGGGTCTTTAAAAATTATATTCTATGAACCTCACCATAACCTCATAATACAGTATTTCTTCTCCAAACCCAGAGACATAAAGAAATCAATTCAATTATAAAGTCAGTTTATTTGCTTTAAAAAAATCATCTAAGTTGTTCATCACTCTGTAGGTCAAACATCTAAATGAGTGACTGGATTTTAAAGTGAATTGACTACATGTTTTGGCATCAGTTAGACATGACTCAGGACTCTGAAAAATTAAATGAATTGGCCACTATTGTAAAACCTCATTCTTTCAATGTTGGTTAATTCAAAATAACATTTAATTTGAAGCAAGTGTGATCATAGCCATTTGGAGAAAGTTTTTTCTATTAAAAATACACAATCAATACAAAGTATGTGTAATATGTAACTCAAAGTGGAAATTTCAACTTTCTAAAAACTTGATGACTTTGGGCAAGTAAATCAATAAGGGGAAACAGGCAGAAATAATTCTGCAAGGTCTTTGTTTGAAACTGGTCAACATTTTTTTTTTTTTACAGGCTGGCATTAAATCCTTGAAGGAACTAGTTTGCTAAATGCTTTTCTAGTATTAAAATAAGATCCTGGATAATTCGAAAGGCCTTTATTTTGAATTTGCTTTAATTTTTTTAAACTCCTGAATTTTAAGAAATGAGATTTCAAAATAAGTCCTGTTCTGGATACTCTTTCTACTTCTCTGGGCAATGGTGCTGGAGTCATTCCTCTTTGATAAAATGACACTGAATGAAATGAATAAATGAATAAAATGAAAAATTGACACTGGCATTTATAATCTTTTGGGTGATAGAAGAATTGTAATTTAATAAATCAAAATCAGTTTGGCTTCAAAGTGATAACAAGAACAGTGGTTCTGGGTACTGACTATAAACAAAGATATTGTTTCTCATCAGAATCTCTCTGTGTCCTTTTTCTATATCATATTTTTCTCTTTTGAAATCTCTAATCCTCTGAGGAGTTAAGTGCTCATACAGAATCCTTATTTAATTAATGCTATCCATGAATTTTATCTTCCTCTACATTCATACATAATCTTGCCTCTTATTCTTTCAGAGCCCTGTTTATAATTAGTTAATTAAATGCACTGAGGTCAGTACTATGATATCAAGATGTAGAAAAAAGAATACTTGATTTGAATTCTACCTCTGTCACCTACAGTCCGTGTGATCTTCAGCTAGTCATACCAACTCTTGGGCCTCAGTTTTCTTATATGCAGAATTAGGGCATTGAGCTAGGTAGCCTCTTGGCTTAAATAAAAGGATTTAAGTTAATAATAAATAGAATTCAACTTTTTAAAAGTATATTTTTGTTGTGTAATATAATGCATGTCATTTGCAAGTTAGAAATGGGCAGTCTCTACAAAAGAACTCCTTCAGTGTCTCATTTTTGCACAGAAGTGACAGCGAGTACCCAAAGACTTTGCCAGCTGAGTTCAAACACTGACATATTCTACAAAGCTGATTAAAGCTTTGATTACAGGCCCAGCAATCGGCTGTGTCCGCAGTCAGGACCAGCTCAGCTAAGGACAAAGAGATCCATCAACATGAGGTTGGCCAATGGGTAATAGATTTTTTTAAATCTTTTTTGGGCCATGGTGACCATAAAAATACAAAACGGCTTTTAGGCTTAGTCTATTTCTTTCTATTGGCAGGGGTGCAAAGAACTCTGCAGCTGGTTTTCTTTCTACAAACATTAACTTAATTGTTCGTACTCTATGTGTGTGAGCTAGGAATACAGGAATCAACAAATTGATATGCTATTAGAAGGACACATCCATATTTAATATTCTCAGTGTAAAGGAAACAAGAGGACATAAAGAAATTGTAGCCAAATGGAAGAGTGGCTCACGGGATTTCAGAGAAGCAAATAAAAAGAATTAGTAGGACTGGTTTTATTGTTTCCTAGAGTGGAAATTCTTAACCTGGGGGCCATGGACTTAATTTTTTTTTTATAATTGTATTTCAATATAGGGTAGATAGGCAGTACAGAGGATAGAGTTCTAGGCCTGGAATCAGGACAACTCATCTTCCTGAATTCAAATCTGACCTTAGACATTTACTGGCAGAATGATCCTGAGCAAATCACTTAACTGTGCTTGCATCAGTTCCTCATCTGTAAAATGAGCTGGAGAAGGAAATGGCAAACCACTCCTGTATCTTTGCCAAGAAAACTCCAAATGGGTTCACAGAGAGGAGGATATAACTAAATAACTGAACAGCAACAAATTTCAATATAATTGGTGTACTTTGTAGTACTAAGTATTATATTTTATGCACACAAAATATTACTCTGAGAAGTAATGGCTAAACACAAAAATGGCTAAGAAGCCCTCCCATAAAGGCAAGGAGAAACCTCATTTCCCTGGACAATTTGTCCTCTTTCCTGGTAACATTAATGATGTCTATGAGTAAACAGAGTACTGGAGAGATCATTGCAGCCTATGTGCTAACATCTATTACAGAGAATCAAGGAAGAGAAATTCTAAGAAGTACTTGATGAGATCCTTCTAATTAAGTCAACTGATACCTTAGCATTCAACTTAGAGCCATGGTACATTTAATATAATGGAAAGATAGCTTGATTTGGAATCAAAGGACCTGAAAATTCTCATAGGTCTGCTTAAATGGATGTGACTCTGAGCAATATATTTTCCATTTTTGGATCTCAGTTTCTACCTTTTTAAAAATGAGAAGGTAGGGCTATCTATATAGGGCTCTAACATCTTTTCTAGCACTCAGTCTATGATTATGTGATCCATTTGTCTTTGAAGTTATATAATTCACTCCAAGATGTTAGTGACTAATAATAATTTAATTGTTGCCCCTACTGTGTTAAAATTTGCACTTTAGCAGGAGTCTTTTCCCAAAGGGATGAGTTCTGTGGGATTGTTTTAGAATTCAGTGGGGATTTTATTGGTGGGGTTTTCTTTTAGGGTTCCCTTCAAACCTTTTTGTCTGAAATAAACAAAAAAAAGAACAGTGCTGATGGGATTATATCTAAAGCTGTTTGCTTTTTCTCTGATGTGAAAATCTAGTGGATACACAGTGTACTTAGAAAAAGAATTCAGTGTCCTCTGATCTCTGATAAACTCCAAATTTGAGAAGTCCAAACCATTGTTGGGTCCTCAATTTCAGATGATGATTTTATTTGTATGTGTAGGGTTTTGAAGAAATGCCTCTTTTTGTTTGCCTATTTCTTAGAAGAGTTTATTTCTGCAAACATCAGAAAAAAAAAGGCAAATCTGCCTAAGAGAAGAACTGGAGCAGCTTTGGAAGGAAGTACAATTATGTTTTGGGGAAATAAAACTTCGAAATATTAGTTGAAAGTTGTGAAATGAAACTCTTTATAGACATCAGTCATTGACATTTATTTTGGGGTTTCTAAATCACTTTGGATGAAAAATTATGGGTTTTTCTTTCACGAGACTCTATTTTTCTGGAGTTGGAGAGTCCTCAGTTCAAAGCAATGACAGAACTATGTTCACAAGTCCATAGAATGACTGATTAAAAAATGAAACAATTGTATTGTTTGCCAATGCAGCTTTAACATTAGAGCAACCATCTAGATGATTTTTCTATTGAATCATTTCGTTATTTTTGATATCATTTATTTAGATTATTAATTAAAAACATTTATAAAGTGCCTACTGTATGCAGAATATATATGCAGTTCATACTACTAGGTGCTGAGGAAAAGTTTAGGTATGACAGAAGTCATTTTTATTTTAGTAGGACAAGATACTACTACAATTAAATATAAGATCTACTTATAGATTATAGGGTCATAGACTTAGAGATATGAAGGATCTCCTATCTTGTCCAATAATCCACCTTTTAGAGACAAAGGAAGAGAAGTAGCAGAGAGGCCAATCGTCATACTGTTAGTAGGAGAACTGAGATCCTTTGAATGAACTAGCAATACATAATGGATATAAAACAAAATTCTCTATGAACTTGGAAAGGAAGATTGTTACCAAATGGACCACTCTCAGAAGCTCTCTGGAGGAAATTACATTTGAGTTTGGTGTCATGTGAAAACCATAATTCATCCTTCCTTCCTTCCTCCTTCTCCCTCCTTCCTTCCTTCCTTCCTTCCTTCCTTCCTTCCTTCCTTCCTTCCTTCCTTCCTTCCTTCTTTCTTTCCATCTGCAATTATTTTAAACATATTTCCATATTTGTCATATTATGAAAGAAAAATCAGACCAAAAGGGAAAAAACCATGAGAAATAAAGAAAAAAAAGATGAGAATACTATGCTTCAATCTAGAACTCCATAGTTTTATCTCTGGATGTGGATGTCATTTTCCATGCCAAGACTATTGGAATTATCTTGAATTAGCCACATTGCTGAGAAGAGCCAAATCCATCACAGTTGATCATCATACAATCTTGTTGTACAACGTTCTCTTGGTTCTGTTTGCTTCACTCAGTGTCAGTTTATGTAAGTCTTTCCAGCTTTTTCTGAAATCTGCCTGCTCATCATTTCTTATAGAACAACAATATTCCATTACATTTATATTACCATAACTTCTTCAGCCTTTCCACAACTGATGAGCATCCATTTCATTTCAAGTTCCTTGCCACTACAAAAAAGGGCAGTTACAAACATTTTTGCACATGTGGGTCCTTTTCTGTGTTTTATGATCTCTTTGGGGTACAGACCCAGTAGTGACACTCCTGGGACAAAGAATACTAAAATGATACTATGTAGTTTTAAAGTTTTGGGATAGTTCCAAATTGCTTTTCAGAATGATTGGATTATTTCACAATTCCAGCAATCTGTCATTATCCTTTTCTGTCATCTTAGCCAACCTGACAGGTATGAAGTGATAACTGAGAGTTGTCTTAATCTGTATTTCTGTAATCAATAGTGATTTAGAACATTTTTTCATACGACTAGAAATGGCTTTTTTTTAATCTGAAAATTGTCTTTTCATATCCTTTGACCTTTTATCAATTAGGGAATGACTTATATTTTTATAAATTTTAGATAGTTCTATATTTTATTTTTTTTTTATTTTTTAGAAATGAGACTATTATCAGAAACACAGAAACACTGCTCCCACTTTCTGCTTCCTTTCTAATCTTCAGTCCTCCGTGTTAATGGGTCACTCAGTCATCAGATGCTTATGAAACATTTACTATGTGAATAAATACTTGCTATGTGATAGATACAGTCCCAACCAATTAGTGATATAAGTCTTTAGAAGAATCTGGCTCAAGAAAATTTTGGATTTAAAACACAATACAGTTATGTGGACATAGGAAACGAATTCTCTACCCACCAGTCCACTGGCTTCTCCTTTGCCATTCCAGCTCTTTTTTTTAGTTTTACATTCTAGTTTATTATGCAGTTCTTACTAAGAAAAGCTGAACATAGTGTACCTGTTCTGGTTTAGTCAGATTCTAAGAGAAAGGCTCTATAAATGATGTCCCTTTGGAATAGTATTTTTTTCTGAGCATAGAGAAATATTGTGAAAGGAAGAATGTAAGGGAATCCATTTTCCACTTTTTCACATTCCTTAAACATGGGCTTGGAAAATTGGTGTACAGGAGAACTTTAGCAATGCTTCCAAACGCTTTGGGGCGGGGCTACTCAACTATTTATATGAGGCATATATATATATATATATATATATATATATATATATATATATATATATGAGGCAAACAATGTATTCCTATTTGTTTTCTGTTTTTTTATCCTCAGCTCAGTGTAACTTTCCAAGAGAGGATGGTTTCTGTTGCCAGTGTCTTTCTAGTCTATCTTGAGACACTGTTTAGTTAATGATCAGGAACATTACAAAATATTGCTGTAGATAGGATATTTTAGCGTCTGTCCACTTCCTCTGGTGTCAGAATGGTTTTTACACAATTTGGCAGCAACAATTAATGTAGAAATCTTTTTTTTAAAAGCATATGAGTCTCCATACATTTCCCCTTTTTTGAAAAACAAAAACAAAAAGCCCAAACAGTCCCAACTAAAACATAACAAAAAGCAGAACTGCCACTCTAGAAACTTTACATATGGACAATGGTGATTATCACGATCATGAGAATGATGTCATAATATTCAAATGATAGATTAAAAAGAATAAAAATTCTATATTACCCATACTATATTTTGTTGCAGATTAGCTTCTAATATTCTGCAGTGAAGACAAATAGAGTCATTGAGGCTGACCATGGGAGCAGAGTTCAGCTATATCTCTGATGCTAAATAACTAATTTAACATTTACTTTATATTTTATGCAAACTTTATGGTATCAACACTACATGTCACTTTCAAGTTTCAGGAAACATGATTTTCTTGAAGTTTAGCCATATCTGTTTAATAATGGAATCATTGTGATAGTGTGCTGCCAGTTTTCTAGTTGAGAATATCCACCATATTCACAAACTTTGTAACTTTGGGATGAGTAGGAAGAAGAATATATAATAAGAATGAATTACAGTCCAAATGTAAGATATTTAGGAACTTAGAAACCAGCTTGCATCTTCTTGAGGTTTTTGTTGCTCTTCTTTTCCCCTCCTCTCTTCAGACCTCTTAGTAGCAAAGGGCTCATCGAAGAAGGGACATCATTTATGTCTGGGTTATTGTAAGCAACAAGTCACAAATATATTGCCAATTATGTTTCACATACTGAATTTAGCAATTCTTTACATATTTCTACAATTATCATGCTGCATAAAAAATCAGACCAAAAAGGAAAAAAAATAATGAAAAAGAAAAAATCAAGCAAACAAAAAGGTGAAAATACTATATTAGGATCCACATTTGCTCTCCACAATTCTCTTTTTGGATTCTGATGGCTTTCTCCATCACAAGTCTATTGGAATTGCTTTGAATCACCTCATTGTTGAAAAGGGTCATCAGTCAATTATCACATAATCTTGCTGCTATGTACAGTGTTCTTTTGGTTCTATTCACTTCACTTAGCATCAATTTATGTAAGTCTCTCCAGGGCTTTCTGAAATCATCCTGCTGATCATTTCTTACAAAACAATAATATTCCATTACATTCATATGCCATAATTTATTCGACTATCCCCCAATTGATGGGCATCTGCTCATTTTCCAATTCCTTGCCACCACCTGCTACAAACATTTTTGCATGTGTGAGTCCTTTCCCCTTGAGCAGAGTTCCAAATTGTTCTCCAGAATGGTTGGAACAGTTCACGATTCTACCAGCAATGTATTAGTGTCCCAGTTTTCCCACATCCCCTCCAACATTCATCATCATTTTTTCCTGTCATCTTAGCCAATCTGAGAGATGTGTAGTAGTACCTCAGAGTTGTTTTAATTACATTACCCTATCTTTGAGCTTTCTGTTGCTCTTCTTTTCCTCTCCCCATCTTAGATTTCTTATTAGCAGAGAACTCACAGATAAAGGAAGTTATTTATGCCTGTTAGTCATACAAGTCAACAAACATGTTGCCACTTATGTTCCAGATACTGTTTTAAGTACTCTCAGTACAAAAAAAAAAAAAAAAAGCAAAAGACAGTCCCTGCTCTCAAGAAACTTACATTTTAATGAGGAAGATAGCACATAAAAAGAATCTGAAAGGGGATGGGGAATGAGGAAGGGGGTAGCACAGTAGAGAAAGTTCAAAGAGTCAGGACCCCAGGAAGAAATGAAGACATGGTTGTCCTGGACATTTTTCTTAAAATGCAGGTGTTGTGCAGAACCAATCAAACAGAGGAAGGGACCCCAGTAAGTAGGGTGTGATAGAAATTAGGTGTCTGACAATAGTTTGGTTCTAGTCCTTGTCTTTGGGCAGTATTAAAAAGATGTTTTGACCTCTATGGTTTTAGAATGGAGATTTGTCAGCTGCTAATTCATGATAGCTAATGAGCTCTTATTATTGTTATTTAGTCATTTCACTCATATTTGACTCTTTGTGTCTCTATTTGGAATTTTCTTGGCAAAAATAGTAGAGTGGTTTGTCGTTGCCCTCTCCAGATCACTTTACAGGTGAGAAAACCAGTTAAATGACTTGTCCATGATCACACAGCTAGTAAGTATCTCAGACCAGATTTGAATTTAGGTATTCCCAACTCTAGGCTTGGAACTCCATCCATTGCACCATCTAACTAACTTAGTGAATCATTGATGTATGATCCTAGTCTCCAAATAATGTCTTGCCATGTATTTGGTAGACATTAAATTTTTATAGCCTGCAGTAATGTGTTAAATAGTTTCTATGATTTCCTTCATAATCCATCTTGAATACTGATCTTGGATTTCTTAAAGCCAACTCTTTTGTTACTGATATTTCTGGTTTGTTTTAATGTATCTTGATTTCATCTGGTACTAGAACATGAACCCACTCACATCACCATCGTCAGTGTCAAGTTGATGGTCCAAATGGTTTTTTAGTAGATCCCACTTGTAACCTTGTATTGTCCCATCTGTTTCTTAGATTCATAGGAACATTCAGCCACAAGAGGTGGAAGAACCTAATTGGCAATCATTTCAGGATTCTTACTTTGTCCTCTACAGCAGTCTAACAGTTCTTTAGCTCTCACTAACCATCAACCTCACTAGCATTCACTAGTCATTGCCTCTTTCCTCTCTTTATGACATTGAGGGGAGTTATTATTATTCCCACATTTTTCTTATAGCAATGGAATTTAGACAAAACATGTTGCCATTATCTTATCATTTCTATATGTTTAATGTTTGTCCCAGATGGAAAAAAATGATTGATTTTAAAATAATTGAATAAAAGTGTTGGGTTGTAAACATTTTCTGTAAATTCACTGAAAGCCTTATTACTTATAATTTTGCTTTTCTTCTCTGATAAAAACTGTTATATTACTCTTCTTATCTTTATTATTATTGTGAAAATAATTTCATATTACTATGCAGAAGTTTTTATCCATCACAAAGAGTCATGCATGACTGACAAAAGACTAAACAATAACAAAGTACTCCAAACAATCAATTGATGTCCTGACATTTTCACTTTTTTTCAACTTGATCTCTCTCCTTCCTTCCCTCCTCCCTAATAATCTGAGTAAAGTTGAACGTGTGGAAAGAAATTTCCTATTTTTTTCAAAATTTTTGGCCAATAAACAATTTAATTTTTACCTCTTCATTTTCTTTAGAATAGCTCCCTTTAACAAAGGATGGGGAAGTAGCTGTGATAGGTACTAATGCATATTTTTTAAAATAGAAAAATGAGGTATTTTCCATTTGTGGTATAATGCTTTTTGGGGGTTCTTAAAAATTGCTCAAAAAGAGGAAACAAAAAAGAGGAACATATGTTTGTTTGTTTGAGCTGGAGTTCATGAAATGAGTTCTTGAGAAAGCTACCAAGAATCCATTTCGAAGAATAATGACTCTTTTAGTGTCCAGATATTGTCTTACTTCTAGAGTAGAACTAGCTCCTTGAGGAGTTTGAACCAATAAATTTCTATAGATCATAACCCACTAACTCACATAAGGAACTTGTCTCTGGAAAGAATAATTTCTTTAAGACCAGTTTACCCAATAGAAGAGTCAGACCATACAATGTCAGCTCTGAAAAGGACCTTACTTATTAGCAAAACTTTCTATATTTTAAAGCTGATGAAACTGATGGGAAGAGAAAGAAAAGGATTTGGTCAAAGTCATACAGCTAATTAATGTCCTCAGGCAGAATTGTAACTCGGTTTAAGTGATTGGAAATTTGTCTTAGAGTGCCAAGTTTAGATGGTACTAACAGCTTTTGCAATCCATCAACAGCTTGATTGGCAAGAACAAGGGATAGAGTAGGAATTGAAATTGTGATTTAATTGATATAGGGAACAACAAGGTAAGGAAAGTATCTTTATCAATATTGACCAGTATCTTTATTTTAGTAATCATAGTTTTGAATCATTTGCAGGATTCAAACCCAGTTATCCTGGACTTGAGCTCAGCTCTTATGACTGACTCTTTAAAAATAACAATTAATTAAAATAGTAAGCTGAAGTTGGTAGATTGAATTGAGGTCCATCTCTATTCTGTTCCTGCTTCCCTTTCCTCAGTGGTCTCTTTAACAGCAGCTCCTGTCTTTGGAATCTTTGTCTTGTTCTCCATTTCAACTGAGAGCACCCTTTGGGCTGCTTTCCCTGAGAGCAATTTTCCATGGGCATGAATTGACAAGAGAGCATTTATTCTTTTAATTGAAACAATTACTCCAATAACTTGATTTTGATAGCAACTTATGGTTTCTAAAATATTTTACTTTAAATTCATTTGCTCTTCTGAATGACTCTGTGATATTAGTTTTATTACTATACAGTTAATTCTTCCACATTATGACTTTTTACATTGAGGTTTTGATATATCGTGGGTCAGCATAAGAAACTAAATGGGAATTTTTGGGGAGTTTTGTAGAAGCTGTAGATGACTCGTGGAGGCAAATAAATGACACAGAAAAAGTTTAGAAACTCAGAAATTCATAAAACATATGTATAATATTATATAATATTGATATACATTATAAGAATTCAGATTATTTTCTGGTATGAAGGGACAGTCAAAAATTTTTATGTAGATTTTTCAGGTCACAGGGATGTTATGCCCCTAATCCCTACAATGTGGAAGGGATAACTGTATTTCATCAATTAAGAAGATCATATCTCTTTAATAATCCCAAGCCTACAGGAATGTCTTCAAATCTAGACATAATGTCAAAATATTTCATTACGCTGTTACGTATTCACATGTGGAACACACCCTTGTGGGAGAATCATTTGGGATGACGATGATTCCCAAATATAGTTCCATATGCAAGGTGATATACTTTATCATTAGGCTGCAAATGTTTAAAATTGTTGCATCCACAGAATTCATGAAAGCACCTGCAACTTCTCATTATCATCAATGGTGGCAGAGGAAGTAGACAGGAGGCTAAAGTGACCTTTGGCCTTGTCAGAATTTTTTAGACAGCCCTTACTTTAAATGGTATAAATGACAGCAATGTTGGCTGCTTTGTGTAGCCTTCCATGGTGCAGCTCTGACCCAAGTCTCTGAGGGAGTTTTAATATCAGGAGACTCTTGATTCTTCCCGTAATCACACTCTTTCTAAACTTCTAGTAACATTGCCTTCCTTGGGGTACAGCAGCTTCCTTCTTAGGTATTAAGGTATTAAATTTTGTTTTGTTTTATTTTGCAAGGGTAGAGGGCAGTTCTTCTTTCTCTTAACTCATTGTTATTACTCAGCTCTTTAAAAAAGTCTATGACCACTAATGACTCTAGGAGCCATTAGAGGCCACTTTGGGGCCTAAGTTCCTCTTATAGGCTGTTCCTGAGGCCTCCTTAGCTTTTGAATGAGGGTCAGTTTGATTACCTTAAACAGCTGAATTCAATTCAATTCAATACAATTAAACATATTATTATTAAAAATAAAGCACTATTGTATAGGAGGGGCAACTCTGGATTGGCCTGTGGGAGTGAAAGGCTGGCTCATCCACAGCCAGATTTATAACCCTGCAGATATAGGAGATAACCATATTTTCAGGAAACAAAACCTTCATCTGTGATGTAAAGCAGACATGGTGGGGCCACCTATTGTAATATCATTAATTTTCCCCCAGGAAGATAATATAGCTAATCTAACCAAGCATGTGAAGTTAGCCATTTAGGTCTGCCATAGTTATTCGATGGCTCAGTTTTCTTCTGCAGGTAAGGTAAAAATGACCCTTTATTGGAACTTTTTCATCTCCATTGTTTTTAGCCCTTTAATGATACCCATTTATGTGGCACAAAACTGGAATAAAAAGAAATAGTAGAAGAAATTCAGTCTGAACAAAACACGTAGGTGAAACATCTGGATAACTGATTCTACTCCCTTTCACCCCCACTTGTAAATTATACTTTTGGCTGAAAACCATTTGAATAGATTGGAACTTGAAAAGCTGAAGTGTCCCAATGTGTCCAGAATACTAAATACAACTAACCAAAACTAACTTCAACCCAACTGCAATCGTTCTGAGGCTTACCCAATATGGCCAAATGTGTTCTGTTTATTTTTTCCTTACATACTGGAAATTTCCTGGGTTTCTTTGTCTTCTGCTTTTGGGGTAATATTGGTTTAACCACTAGAACAAAACTGGAAAGAGACTATTTTCTCAAATAGAAGTGATCAGGTGATGGTTTTACAAAGCCCAACTTAATCATTTTATTTCCATGGTTCTTTTCTGTTCAACAAGGGGACACTTCCTCAGCTCCCTCTCCATGAAATGATTATCTTCTAGTATTGCCTTAGATGAAAAATTATTTCTAGGTAACTTGAAGACCTAGGTTTCTGTTCCTGTCTTAGACACTTATCAGTAGCATGACTTGGGAAAATCCTTAACCTCTGTAAACCTCAGTTTCCTTATCTGTAACACAATAATAATAACAAATCTTATTTATCTGGTTGAGTTATGGAAAGGATTAAATTAGATAAAATGTGGTAAGTGCTTTATAAATCTTAAAAGTGCTATGTAAATGCCAATTATTTTTATTATTATTCCAATGATTTATTTTTCTCCTCCCTTTATTTTCCTCAGTCAATCAACAAATACTTTTTATGTTTTAGATACTATATTAGGTGCTGTGAATGCAAAGAATAAAAGAAACAGTCCCTGCCCTCAAGGAACTTACATCAAAATGTACAAATATATACAGAATAAACACCTAACTAAGGTTCTATCACGTAAAACCTTTGGTTCCAAAATTACCTTACAAAGTGAATAACTCTGATGATTCTTCTTGAGCATTGTGGTAATTATTGCCTTAATCTAAGCCACAAGTTTTTTTCTTGCCTTCTAATTGTAATCTGTAGTCCTTTTACCAAAATAAAAATTTAATAGGGGATTTGATGTGAACTTGGCTTTCCTAACTTTTCAGATTTTAAAAAAGGGGACAGTAAGTTTCTTGAGGACACTCAATATTTTACTTAGCTTTTGTGTCTGATGTCCCTTACACATACATATTGGATGTTTAAAATATTTATTGAATTGAATTGAAAGCTGAAAAGTTCTAATGCCTACATCTGAAACACAGACAACTTAACTGAATTCAATTTAATTTAATTCATTTCAATAAACATTTTTAAGTACCCAACATGTGTAAAGCACTGTACTAGGTGCTGGGGAGAAAAAGACAAAGATGAAAAACATTCTTTTTCCAATAAACTTACATTTCACTGGGGAGATAACACATAAACATAAATAATTATAGCATAATTCAAGTGTAATCTATAAACTAGGGCCTCCCAGGCTATGTGCTCACAGAGCAGGTTTCATCTGGGAGGTCAGGAGGATCACATTTTATTTTGGCTCCCTCTCTCCCTAACTGCTTTTTATTAAGCCACTGTGACTTGTATTTATTTTCCTTTTATACATTATATTTATTTTGGATATAATTATATAAAAACTTGCTTCTCCTATTAGAATGTAAGCTCCATTAGAGTGAAGATTGCTTTATTTGTATTTGTGACCCCAGTGCCTACTCTGCCTAGCATAGTACATGGCAATAGTAAACACTTAATAAATATTTGTTTATTGCTTGACTCATGTCCATACCCAGAATTTTCTTAGGGAAGTCTCCAAATATTCAAGTCTACATTTCTATAAATATAAGTAATAGGGTCCCTAGATCCTTTGCAAGCACTCAAGGTAACAGATGCATATTGGATAAACCCCAGTGAAATTTCAGAAGGTTCAGAGGATCACAGGAGCCCATAAACAGATAAAGACCACTTATCAAACACCACAATAGCCCCAAACTTTTCTTGCAAGAGAATTGAATTTGAAGTTTAACATGGTAATACTTGAACATTCTGATGAAACACCTCTCATCTCCTGAGTAATCTAACAGTAGTCATACTATTACCTTATTTATTCTTCTTGTAATGCAAGAACATTTTGGAATTGTTAGATAGGCAGCTCTCTTTCCATTGAACCTGTCATTTGGAAATAATTCATAGTAGTATTATGGGATAAGGTACAGGTGTTCTGTTTCCTTGAGATGTGGCTTTAGTCACTTACTAGTAGTGTGGCTTTAATTCTTTATCAATCCCTTTATCTGTGGGTACCATGCAGATAATCCTCTTCTCTCTCAAAGAAATATACTGATTCTTAAAAACACTTTTAGTCACCTTAGAATATCAGATCTCAAAACTCTTGAATTTAAGGATGTTTTCAAGATAACTTCAAAAACTGGTGATGTTTCCTCCTCCTTATATTTCTTTGTAACCAGAAGACTAGAAGAATTATGCTGCTTAAGATATCTTCCCTCTCACAACAAAGTCAAGGCAGAGGTTCAAGAATAAATTGTGAACTCAAACACATGCAATTTCCATATGCTTCTACCCCAAGGGTACAACCTATAGCTTTTATAGGGATTTAGGGGAAGGAAGAAAGAAAATCCCTTTCATACCTTGCTTCACTCCAGAAGGAAGGAAAGAGGTAAAAAGAGAATAATTGATTAGTTTTCATTTCATAGAATTTATCCTTTTAAGATTGCCAGCTAACCAGATCATGTTTGGAATAGTTCTAGGCAACTTGATAAAGAGTTGAGTTTTGCCCTTTTTACAATGTTTTTACATACATTCCAATGCTTTCTGTATGAGGAAAGAGGTAAGGGAAAATCCAAATAAAGGCTCATTTACCAGGTAATCTCATCAGGGAATTCCCTGATCAACCTTTTGTGCTAATCTTGATAGTGGGGACAGGTAAAGCTTTCCAAAAGAAATGATACCATGGCTGAGTCTGGAAGGAAAGTAAGGATTCCAAGGGATAAAGATGAAGTCTTTGACATGCATTACTAAGGATCATAGACTGAGGGTTCATCTCATATGATAAAATTGGAGTCCAACAAGTTGAAGTGCATTGACTAAAGTTAAACTGTATATAAATGGTAGAACTAGAATTTTAATATAGGTTTTCTATTCTTTCCACTGCATCATGATACATTCAGGATTCATTTGAGACCCTGGTATTCTGTTTGGATTACTTGCCTTTCCCCTTTCTCTTTAATTTTTTGTTTAAAATGGGCAGATCCCATTCCCAACAAAAAGATTGGTTTCTTTTGATCAAATCTTAATTGATCTTGTAATTTATACATCATTTACAATGATACATCATTTACATTTATAGAGAAATGGGTATTAATGCCAAACCTTGGTTTGTACGGAATGGGTATACTAAACCATATGTTATTATTATTTAGTCACACAGGCTGAAATTTCTGTGCAAGTTGGAGAATTAATGTATGGGGATTATTAGTGAAAATGGATAGTCCTGGCAAAGGTCGAGAACAAATTTTTATAAGATTCTACATTTGACAATCTAGGACAATTCTGGGTTTATGATAACAAATGCTGTCTATCCCCAGAGAGAGATCTGTTGGATGTGAATGTGGATTGAAGCATACTTCTAAAAATTCTTTATTTTTCTTGTTTTTGGTCTGTTTTCTCTCACAAGATAACTAATATAGAAATATACTTTGCATGGCTGCATATATATAGCTTATATTAAATTATTGTCACAGGGAAGAGGGAAAGGAAGGAAGAAGGGAGAGAATTTGGAATTTATAATAAAAAATGAATGTTAAAGATTGTTTTTGACTTGTAATTGGGAAAAATAAAACAATAAACAAAAATAATATTCTATATGGGGGCAAAGTTTATAGTAAGAATTTATCTTAAATAAAAAATGAATAAAGTTCCTGCTGATGCACATACAAATGAGTCTAAAAGATGTTTTTATAGTATATCCTTTAGAGTAGGCAAGTGGAAACAATTAACCAAATTAATGATTACTTTTATATTTATGTTTTCATCCTAAAAGCCATTTATTTGTTTTTTTACTCCCTTGATTGTGAACAATCAGCTCCCATTCATGCATAGATATAAGTGGATTTTCCAAATATGTTCAATTTTCAAAATCTTACATTTCCTACTAATAAGTTAAACTGAGTTCATTCTTTAGGCTATATTAATACCTTTCTGTTATAAGAGTAAGGATTCAACCCCATTTTCAATTAATGTAATAATGGAAAGGCCTAGGGACTTCAATTGAATTAATGGATCACAGGATAGGTTTCAGATATATTAAGAAAAATTTATACTCTGTGATCTCTTTATGGGGAATGAAATGTATTGTTAACATTTATTCAAGAAGGGAACAACTGATCGGATACCTAGAGACTTTTTAAATATCAGAGTAATATCAGCCACTTTCATGTCAGTCAAATTTCAGGTAACTTAGATCCAAACATAACTCAGTATCCTCTGCTACATCTAGGGACACTAAGATTTACTATTTATATGCTATTCATGACTATCCCTATATCTAAAAATATTCCATCTCTTGTTTTTTCCTATCAATCTATTAATCAAATACCAGTCAAGTAGAATCAAACTATCCCTTATCCCAACCTCTCATTCTTTACGGTGACCTCTGGAATTCTCATTCTAAAATGAACAAACTTATCTTCATTTTCCACCTTTTTCTTTCAAAATCTTTCTATTTACTAGTACATTTTGAGACTTAGATGCTGCACCCCAAACCATATTTTTCTATACTGGCTATACTTTTTCCTATGAACCTGGACACACTGGTCCTAGAGGAAGATTTGGTATACTTGCTCTCTACTGAAATTTCCAAAGGTATCCATGTAGTTCTCAGGTTTTCCACTGTTGTCTCCAACTATCATCACATTACTGACCCATCTCCAATTTCATTTCCTCTGGGGAATTGTTTTTGGTTTGACATCAATTGATTTGCACTAAGGTTTTGTGAGATGTATAAAGGCTAAATACTATCTTGGCCTAAGATCATCTTCATAGACCGCTTTCTAATTGTTGTTGCAGTTAGTTCATTCTTGAAAAGGACTAAAGACATCAGGAGGGTGAAGTCTTGATTTACAAGTGAATTGGATTTAAGTGAAGCAGAGCTGTGCAAAGTCATAAGCCTTACTTCTAGAGTTATTTGGAGTCTAATGCATAAGATGTAGATCAAGACTGGTGATGGTCCCTGGATGCAGTGGGAGAACTTGACCTTTCTAAGGTAAGGTCTTTCCCAGGTCCCCAGTTGTCTGAGGCAACATCCATTCAATACTTCAAGACTAGGAAAGAAATAAGGCAAAAGACGAACTAATATGCCTTCACAAAATGAATCAGTTTGGGAGGGAAGAATCTCAGAATCCATACTTTTCAATACAAGAAAACCAAAGGGATGAATTTCTATTAATGAGATTTAAGCCATTGGACAGACAGTGAAGAATTAATTTTGGTCCAAAAGTTGAGCAAGTATAATGTCATTAGTTATTTTTCAGTTGTGTATAACTCTTTGTGACTCTACTGGGATTTTCTTGGCAAAGATACGAAATGGTTTGCCATTTAATTTTCTAGCTCATTTTACAGACAAGGAACAATGCAAATGGGGTTAAGTGACTTTTCCAAAATCACACAGTTTGAAGCTAGATTTGCATTGAGGAAGATGTCTTCTTGTTTGAGGTCTATTCGTCTATTTACCACATTACTTAGCTGTCAGTCAGGGACAATAAATAAGGTCTTTATGTATTTTAGTTCTCCAAAACATAATTTTACTCCTCAAAAGAGTATTGCACTTTAATTTAGGGATATGGTGGCACAGTACTTATAAGGTCAGGTCCAATTAAAAATGATTACTAGACAAGGTTTCTTGTTTTAATGGTGGCTAAACTATTGATTTTACCATTAAAATTAATTTACCTTATTGTATCATATTCAAAAGAAAGTTCACTTATATTTTAGTTTCCCTGATTATGCTTTGCAATGGATTGCACCCAAGGAAAGTGCCTACTTTCTCTACTCCTGGGCCTTGCTCTGGGTATGTGGAATATTATCAAGTGATCCTGAGGAAGCAACCCATATATAAAATTGGCCTTAATTCTATAATTGGAAAGAAGCCTGTTTATGGACCAAGTTGACCATATTACACTCTCTGCCTTGACCATTTGCAGGTGCAGGAGACAAGTTATGCAATGGGTTTATGCCCAGGCAGTAGAGATATTGTCCGTTACAGCAAAATCTCACAGGGAATTACGGGATTATGACAGCCTCTTCTCCTGTCAATTTTATGAGACAGGAGATCCAGACCAAAATATTAATTACAACCATCTGGTGGTTATTACTCTTTTATTCTGGTAATGTTAATATTTTGGGAAGCCAGCCATCAGTCTCAGTTAATGTCAGATTCTTTTTGCTATAACAGTTGCTTCAGGTCTTCTGACACTTTCCTTTCTGCCTTTATTCTACTCAATCCCTGTTTGTCAAGAAGTTTACCTATGTGTCAGAGAAAAGGCAGGGTCTTTAGGTCATGCTGATTAAAGGTGAAAGATTGAGAATTAGCAACAAGGCAATAAGAAAGTGATCGTGATTTTCAAGTACTTGGGTGACTATTATGAAGAAAAAGGATTAAGGCAATATTTTGGACCCCAAAGAGCATAATAAGAAAAATAGAGGGATGTTTCAAAGGTATATTTAGGCAGAAGGTAAGGAAACATTTTTCTTCTTAAAAATTATTTATTCTGGGGCAGCTAGATGGTGCAGTGATTAGAGCACTGGTCCTGAAGTTAGTAGGACCTGAGTTCAAATCTGGGCTCAGACACTTAATATTTCCTAGCTGTGTGACTCTGGGCAAGTCAATTAATTTAATATTTATTCTGAACATTGAATAAAAAAATTGATTTCCAAATTCTCTCCCTCCTTCAAGCACCTCCTCTACCAATCAAAAAGGGAAGCAATATGATATTGTGAAGACATGAAAAACTTTCTAACAGTTAATGCTACCCCTAAATGAAATGAATTGCCTCAAGTGATTTTCTCTTGCTAGAGTTGTTTTAAGACAACTTGTTGAGTATGTTGTAGAAATTGCATATGTGTTAGACAAGAAGGCCTTTTCAACTACCATATTTTTTGAGCATGTGATTCTGAATATTGTCCCAGTGATGGTTAGGATATTTATTGTATAAAAACCAGACCAAGCAAATTCAGTGACATTTATTGCTAGGTTAATTATTGAGTTGATTTTATTTTTTGATCATAGCAGCTCATGAAGTTCTGTATTGATGGTGAAAAATCAATACAGCAATGAAATCATCCTTCAAGTCCTGAATCAAGAAAATTCAAAGTTGCTGTGGGCTGCCCTATCTGTTTCCTGAGAACAGCTCCTTCTGAGAAACTGCTCAATCTGCAATAGTTCCTTTAAATTTATTGATTTAGGAGTCATTCTTATTTGAATTAGAATTTCCCTTTAATAAACACTTACTGGAGCCAATGCACACACAGACATTTATGGTAAGAAACTCTACCAGAGCTATCATAGGTAGAATGGTGGGTGTAAATCTGGCCTGTCTTTTGACTTTGGAGATTGTTTGGAAAGTCTAGGTTAGCGTGCCAGTAGAAATATATCTGGTGGTCTCATCCTCTGTACAGATGTCTTCTCGCATCCCCATATGACTTGGCACCATATCCCATCCTCTTCTCAAAAAACATTCCAGGAATGGAAGAGTATGTGCACAGTTTGTTCAGAATAAGGTGTGCAAGGAAGCCTCATTAGTGTTGGTCTGTCCCTGTTTATTTAACCCCCGACCTCCTTTACTTTCATTATCCTCTCAGTTGTTACCCGCTCTGATATTTTGTACTTGTGTACATAGTACATTTGTTTCTCTGTGTATATTTTTCTTTATTTTATCTATATTTAATTATCTGTGTATATATTCTGTCCAAGTAGAACATAAGCTCCTTGAGGTCAAAGAATATTTTGTTTTTGTCCTTATGTTCCCATTACCTAGCATATTGATTGTATATAGAAAATGCTTAAGAAACAATATTTAATTGAATGAACTACTTATTTAAAAGATCTATTCTTTGCTCCCTATAATAAAGATGCCAGATACTATAGCATAGGATCCTGGATATCTCTGAAGAAGTACATGGATTTTTAAACATCTTGTTTGAGTGTCCCTATGCAACTTATACCGAGCTAAAAATATACATCCTCTTCTATACCTAGAGCTTCTCTGGAATGCTGTTCATAAAAATATTCAAAATAGATCTCTGTTAAAAAATGTGTATATACTAGAGACAAGTTTAATACTTGGCTTGCATTAAGAATATAGTTTCAGGAATAGGGAAGTGATAGCCCAACTGTTTTCTGGTTTAGTTAGATTTCCTTTGGAATATGACATTTCATTTTGGCCATTACCCTTTAAGAGAACTGAATTTTTAAAAATAATAATATTGAGAGAAGAGCAACTGATAAGTAAAGGCCCATGATATATGAGGATTCATTGAAGGAATTGGATATGCTTAGCTTGGAGAAGACTTTAGGAAGATATCATGTCTATGTTCAAGAATCTGAAGGGATGTCAAGTGAAGAGAAATGATTGGAGTAACTCTATTTGGCCTCAGAGGGTAGAATTAAGAGTGATGGGTGAAAAGTAAAAAAGGCAAATTTATGTCTGATGTCAGGAAAAACTTAACTGCCTCCAACAATTAGATCTGTCCAAAAGTTGAATGATGTGACTTGAAAGGTAGTGGATTCTTCATCCTTGGAGGTGTTCAAATAGAGGCTGGAAAACCAGAGGTATGTCATAAGAATAGCTAACATTCATGTAGACTTTTAAGGGTTTGCAAAACATTTTTTAATTATCTGACTTGATCCTCACATCAACCTTGGAAGGTAGGTGCTATTCTTTCCATCTTATAGGTGAAAAAACAGCCATAAGTAGTTAAGGAACTTGCCCATGGTCATACAGTTAGGAAGTTTGGGACTAGATTTAAAGTCTTGATTCTTGACATTGGTCCATCACTCTTTAAAATTCCACCTTTCTACCTCTCATAGTAGAAGTTTTTAAAAAAAAATATGGATTTTTAAATATGGATTGAACTAGATGGACATTGATCCATTCCAGCTCTCAGATTCTATTATTTTGTAGTTTATTTTGGGAAAACTTTTTTTGGGGGAAGTCCTACTAATCATCAAATGGAATTTAGAAAGTGACCACAAATAACCACAATGTCTCCTATATGAGTTCTTCCTCTTTATTTCTACAGTTACTACCCTGTTCCAAATCCTCTTAATCACATACCTGCATCATTACTACAGACTACAATTGCTACTAATAGTAATGTATTAGATTTATGTACTCTAGTGTCTTCCTACTCTAGTCCATCAGCTGAATAACTTTCTTTAATCATTTTCTTCATTGAATTATTCTATTACAAAACTATTGTTGTTCTATTGTGGGCAGCTGAAGATTTGGTTAACAACAATGTGGCAAGCACAGTTCTTGGTGCTGGGACAAGGAGAAAAGTGAGCTCTCTGACCTTCCTTCAGCAAACATGTATTCTAAATGCAAAGTGGGTGACAAGTTTGAGACTATAGTAACAAAACCTGAAGGGATAGCTGAATAGATATTAATTCATTTTGTACTGTTTAATCTGTCCTTGTTCCTGGAAAAATATGGCGTTGGGGTCTATGCTAGGAGGGCTCCATGGAGCTAGCTGCTAAGTTCCCAATTTTGACGCTGGATAGAAGTGAAAAATGGGGTAAACATACTTTGTTTAGTCAAAATCATGCAAAATACTGTCTGGTTTCCTTTCTATACTGATCATTTTTCTTTGGCTTGTGATTATTAACATAATTAACACATATTATTGGTATTTCATACTGATTGTAATATGTCAGATCTTTTGTGATCAGGTAAGATTGCACCAAAACTGTCCTCATTCTGGGAACTATAGCTATAGAGTTCAATATAGATTAGTATTTTACATTAGATTCTAAGACTGCAATATCATACTATCAACTCATTCTGTTCTTATTAACGCAATTTACTTCCACTAAAAGAGGCAGAACTGTTGTCTAATCTTCTCTACCCTGTCCTATGTTTATGAAACTAGTTTTCTGAACTCTAGTGTAGAACTTGACACTTTTTCTACTAAGTCTAATCTTCTTTGATCATTGTGATCTGCTAAGGTTTTTTTTCGTATTCCTATTCTTATAAAACATGTTAACTACACCTTCTAGTTTTGCATCATCTGCAAATTTGGTAGGCAGATAATTGGTGTCTTTATGCAAGTTCATTAATAATAATAATAATTAATAATAAAAAGCTAAAACAAAACACTGAGCAGTAGAGGGTCAAGGGGAGATCTTTGGGGAATTCCATTAGATACTTCCCCCTAAGTCAACAATGATACATTAATGACTAATCCTGGGATTCAGTTATTACACAAATTCTAAATACACCTATTTATATTAGCCTATACTTCACCACCAGTCCACATGGATAGCATGAGAGTCTTTGTCAAATTATTTGCTGAAATCCAAATATATTACACCCACATCATTCCCCATTAGTTTAAATTATTCTGTCAAAAAAGGAAATGAGGTTAGTAGGACATGATCTGTTCTTGATGAAGCCATACTAACTCTTAATGATTACCACTTCCTTTTCTGAATGCTCAGAAAGCAGCCATGAATGTACTATACCTCTAGATACCAAAAGTACTTGTGCATATGATTGCTGAGCAAGTGGTCTTTGACAAATTGTGGAGAATAGGAGAAATGCTGCAGGATTAGAAACAGACAAAAATGTTCTGGGTTTCAAAATGAGAAAGAGAGTGGATTCTTTAAACTACAGGCTGGTGACCTTGACTAGGATTCTTGGCAAAAGTTTAGGATGTGTAAAGAAATAGTTTATGAGTATGTAAAGAAATAGTTTATGAGTATTTAGAAAGGGAAATGGTAATCATTAAGAGTCAGCATGATTTTTTTTTCAGAACAGGTCATTCCAGATTGAATTCACTTCCTTTTCTAACAGGCTTACATGATGGTAGATTAAAGAAAAGGTAGACATACAATTTGCCTGAATTTCAGGAAAATATTTGGCTAAATGATTCGTAATATTCTTGTGTATATCCACTTTCTTCTTTTTTGCTCAAGACTGATAATGAAATGATCCTTCTTTCCAAGGGTAACACTTCTACATATGTCTTTGATTTTCTACCCTATCTTCTCCAGAAAGTTGTTTACTGTCTGAAATAGCAAGGTACAGAGAAAAAGCATCATGTACCAGACAAGTTAAATTGTTACCACCATCATGATCTTGATCAGGATCTCCTCTCAAACCCTAGTTGTGAAAGCCCAGGACCTTGAATCCAAAACCTTGGATATTATAATGTCTTTTAATCCCTAACTTCTTAAATTGTGGGTTGTGAACCCATATGGGACATTTTAACTAAATGTGAAGGTCATGAAATTATAATTTATTATTGGTAAATGTTTGATTCATGTACCTATTTTATATACCACTTTACTTGGAGTCATGTAAAAGTTTCTTGTGTGAAAAGGGGTCACAAGTGAAAAAAGTTTAAGATGCCCTGTTCTAAACCTCAGGGTGCCTATAACCCAGCCATTGTAGCAATCACCAAGGGGAAAAATCATGGTGATAAAGGGTTCCATCTTCCCCAGAATCATCATCAACTACTGCTGATCTACTGTGATTGACAATTAGACAATCACAAGAACTCAAATAATGGCATTCTTCCCCCATATCTACCAAGACCACCAGTCCTTTTTCATAGCCATCACTTAAAGAAGCAGCTCCTGTGGAAAGGGGAACTGATATCCCTAGGAATTGCACACCCAATTGTCATTCATTGGGCAGGGAAGTCAATCTTGCTAAAACAATGTCACCCTGAGAGGTAGGCAAGTAAAATCACCACGATTACATTGACCACTATTTCCCTTCAGATTCCAACAAAGATTGCCCAAGACCCTGAGTCCAAGAGTCTTAGGAATAGTAATGTTTTGAACCCAGTGTCTGCAACCAAAATTTTGGGAAATAATCTCTCTGGAGATATAGTCTGGCAACTACTCCTAGAGGTGCTATATAGCCACATTTATTGAAGATGCAAATAATGAAGTTTTGCCACAACCTTGATATTGGTAAATGGTTAAAAATCATAAAGTGATCTGATTTTATTAGTTAAAATGACATTAAAGAAGAGGAATTACAATCTGTATGTACATATATGTATGGGGTGTAGGGTATGTTCAGGAAAAACTAGTATTCTGGGGGTGAGGGCTGCTGAGCCCTTTACAGACTTCTTTTTACTTTTAGCATCCACTTGATCCACCTAACTGTCACTTGTGCCTCCAAGAAGCTGTAACACGCACAATGGCCACACCACGCAAAACCATTTTGACAGATGGGCTAAACTAGGTTGGGGGTAACCATGGGATCTCAAAACCTCCAGAGAGTTAGGGGGTGTCTACCCTAAGCAGAGTAGAACAGGCATATGAGAACAATTTCATCCAATAGCCATGAAGGCAAGTGCTGTGGAACATTTAGAACTTGGTTAGACATCAGAGATACTAAAGTGACTTAGTATTTAATATTTAGAAATACTGCATCTTGAGTCTTTATCTGTTGACTCTGTCCTACCTCTGGACAGTGGTGACTTGGGAAGAGAGAGTGAGGCTGAAGATTTGTGCATCTCTGCCTCACTTAAATATAATTTACACATGAATCAAAAGATATTGCCATTCCATTTACCATTTCTACCTATCTCAAAGCTCTGTGGTGATGAGCAAGTGATGAAGCAGCAGGTGTGGATATACTGGGCATTGTAGCCACAACCCTGACTGAGGTGGCCATGGTCATACGGTTTTCTTCTCACTGCAAAAAGCAGGAAGATTTGGTAATCCCCTTTGTGTCTGAACAGCCTCTGAAGGATCACACTTCTCACCTCCTGTGGTGAGGAAGGGACTAGAAAGTGTGCCCTAAAAATTGTCTGCTTACCCAACCCTGGACTGTTTACTGCAGCATACAGAGATCTTACCTTGTGTTCGAAACACTAAAAATGTACAAAAACTTGTGCAAAGCTGATTCTGCTCACCATCAGTACCTGGAATATGTGCACACTTACAGACAACACAACACAAAATCCAATACACCTGAAAGACACATAGTTCTTGTTGAGAGAGAACTCAGCAAGTATCACATCCAAATAGCAGCCTTGAGTGAAACAAGGTTGGCAAATGAAGGCTAGATTACTGAAGCTGGAGAGGAGTTACACGGTTTTCTGGAGGGGCATGCTGTAAAGATGGTGTAGGTTTTGCAATTAAAACTAATCTAGAAAGCATAAGCTCATATATGTTCCAAAGAAGTGAACAATAGATTCATGAAAAGCGATTGTCACTTGCAGGAAAATACCATAACACCATCATCAGTGCCTCTGCTTTCATCATGACAATCCCTGATGAGGTCAAAGAAAAGTTTAATGAAGACCTGGAGTCCCTTACCATTAATGGCTCTCTAGTTCCAATCTCTATGCCCTTCCACTGGTAGTCTCCAATGCCTGTACTTTTCTTTTCTTACTTGTACTTTGTAGAATCTTTTATAACTCAAGACTCAGGGGCAAAGTACCACTTTCTATAGGATATCTTTCTCAATGCTCAACTATTAGTGCCCTTCCACATCAATTAAATACTTTGTATCTGGATTTAACATTTTACTTATTTTGTATATCTATGTATCTATCATGACCTCTGGAAATATAAATTTGTAGCAGAAGTCTTTATTTATTTATCACCCAGTCCAGGACCTGGAACATAATATATGTTCAATAAATGCTTGTTGATTGATTGATTAATTGGACAAGTTAAAAAGATTGATTGGACAAGGTTGTGGCAAAACTTTATTATTTGCATCTTCAATAAATGTGGCTATATAGCACCTCTAGGAGTAGTTGCCAGACTATATTGGACAACTTGAATCATAATATACATAGATGAATAAGAATTAGAAAAATGACTCTTCCTTAAAATTGGAATTAATATATAGATTTCAATCTAAATGAAGGCTTCTGCTGAAGTAGAAATAGAACTTCTCTTTGATGATTTCTTGTTAAATATTTAAAAATCAAAAACATAAAGGAAGGCAAGAATGCTTTGCTTACTAAATTTGCCAATGACACGAAGCAGTAGCTAACAGACTTTGGATCTAAATTTATATCAGAAGGTTAGAATTATGGGATGAATTTCACAAAATGAAATTTCATTGGTTGCCATGTCTAAAAATTGTATGACATAATGATTAGTCTTCTGGTCTGGGTCAGTCTCTTGGCTACATTTGTATTCACAGATTTGAAAGCTTGGGAAAAAAATCATTTGTACCAGCATAGGATGGGGAAGCAGGGTGGATATGTGGTTAAAGAGCAGTTGATGTAAAAAAAAAAAATCCTAGGGCCTTTAGTGGACTTGGCGTTCAATGTGAGCCGGTATTGTGAAATAGCAGCCAAAAGAGATAATATGATCTTTTTGTTATTCAGTCATGTCCAACACTTTGTGATTCAATTTAAGCTCTTTTTTTTCCCCTTTATTCTTTTGCAAAGATAGTGGAGTGCTTTGCCATTTCTTTCTCCAGCTCATTTTACAGTTGAGGAAACTTATGTAAATAGAGTTAAGTGACTTGCCCAGGGTCATATAACTAATAAATGTCTGAAGTTTTCTTGACTCAAGGCCCAGCACTCTATCCACTGGGGAACCTAGTCATTTCCATGTCATTTTATACCGTTTTAATAAAAGAATAGTGTCAAGAGCAATGGAAATAATAATTTTTCTGATCTTTGTCCTAGTCACTCCATATCTAAAATATCATTTCCAGTTCTGGGGGTCTCTTAGAACAGATTCTAATAAATTGGTAAATGAAGGCAAAAAAAATATGGTGAGAAGACTCTAAGTTATGTTCATATGGCAGTATTTAGTTGGAGGAAAATGAGACTTGATGGGAAGACGTGATTATTAGAAGACATCAATTGGAATGGGACTTTTATTTCTTTAAACTTGACTCAGGAGACAATGACACTACATACAGGTAGATTTTTGTATGATATTAAAATATATATATTGTAACTTCCTAAGAAACAGAACTACCTAACATTGTGTTGCACTGTCATGAAAGGTGGTAAAATCTCTGTCATTGGGGGTCTTCAGGCAGAAACCAGATCCTACTTATCAGAAGTATTTTACATGAAACTCTGTACTATGATATAGCTCTCTGAGGCCCCTTCTACCTCTTATTATTTATCGAAGTATAATTAATTGTACTGCATGTGGATGAGGAAGTATGGTACACTAAGTAATGCATGATGAAATACAACATATGATTGTGGATGAAAAGATGGGCTTCATTTTAGGAAGAGCCATGTTCAAATGTCATCTTTGATGTTCATTGATTCATGACCCTAAGCTAATTACTTACCTTTTAGAGCTCCTGGCACTTCACTAAACTTATCCATTATAGAACAGTTGCTAATCTTCATTCATTGAACTAGTCTCCTCACTCAGAACTTCCTACACCAATGTAATCAAATATCTGGACCAAAAACTTGATATTAAAATGGAACAATCGATTTATTAACTTGAGGCTTACCACAAGGCACTGATGATATCATTGCCTCAAGGCAGCAGATCTGAATAGGTTTATAAGACCATTTGAACTTTAAGTGAATTAAGTTTTGGATAATTCTCTTCAGGATTTTTGTTGTTTTAACTTCTGGAACCTAGTGTAGTTTTTAGGCTGCCCAGCCTCTGAAGTATGATATTTATTAGGCTAGTAACTCCATCAGGAATGACTGAGGCTATAAAGCTTTTGTGGTTAGATGAATGAAAGTAAATAGATGTTATCCTCCATTTTATTAAACAGCAGCTTTATTCCACAAAGTGTCTACTTGTCCACCGTCCATGTTTATTATTTCTCTTAATGATTTCCATATCAAGTATTCTCCATATGCAAGTCAAAACATGATTTTTTTTTCCATTGCTCACATAGTAAGTGTCATTTGGGAGCTTGAAATCCAGCTGGATTCTTCCTTTTGTTTTGGTCACCATCAAAAGGAATAAAGATTTAGCACTCACGACAGAAGGTTTTTGTTTTGGTTGCCAAAGGTAGATTAGTCTCCAACTAAGCTTTCTTAGAATTAAATGAAATGTACTCTTCATGTCAAATGGAATTAGGTTTAGCTGCTATAGAAAGCACATATTTGTTTCAGTCACTGAGAAAGCAAAGGAGAACAAGGAATTATTTACCAGGTATATTCTGGACCAGAACTAGACTTATTTAGAAGCATTGAATTTACTCCAAGAGTTAGTGATTCCCAACTCTATTTCCCCTTGCCTTTTTTTCTTTTCTAGTGAACAAATATTTATTTTATCTCTATCTCTTTCCAATTTAGAAGAAAAAAGAAAAAAAAACAAAACAAAATGCTTCTAACAAATATCCACAATTAACTTTGCAAGACAAATTCTCACAGTGTTTATGTCCAAAAATGTGTCTCATTTTCACTTTAAATCCATCCTCTGTCAGGAAGAGATTATTATCTGGAATCATGTTTGGTTATTGTATTGATCAGAAATCTTAAATCTTTTAAAGTTTTTCTTTGCAATGTTGGTATTATTATATTAATTGTTTTCCTGCTTCTGCTCACTTTACTCTGTATTAGGTAATATAAATTTTCCCAGGTTTTCCTGCACCTATCCATTTATTAAGGCACAATACCAAGCCAGTTTTGTTTGTTTGATCCCACTTACATTTATTTCATTTAAGCTAGAAGTGCAACAGGAACTTATGGCCGAACCCAATTGCTGATCTACAAGGATGCTGTTACCTGCTCCTTTTCTAACTTAAGCCAGTTTGTTCCTCCTTAGGCAGCCTGATGGCTCCTTACTCTTAGAAGCTGACATTATTGGTGCAGGACATAGTATGACCACCCAATGGTCATTTTAGTTCTAGTGAACTTCAGGATTTCTAAGCTCAAATGATCCAGCACTCTCACCCTCCTCAGTAGCAGGAATTACAGAAGTTTGGTACCCTATCTGGCCAATGCTGGTTTTACAGTTGATATACTAGATGCTTCTGAGATGCCTTGATACTCAATATTTCCTAAAATTAAATTAATTTTATTTTTCAAAACTGTTGTATTCTGCTTAGTGTTTTAATTTTTTATTTCTGTCATTGCTATTGGTGCTTCTGCAGATTGTTGCTTCTCTTCATTTTTTTTTAAATTATAGCTTTTTATTCACAGAACATGTGCATGGGTAATTTTTACAACATTATCCCTTGCACTCATTTCTGTTCCAACTTTTCCCTTCCCTCCCTCCATCCTCTCCCCTAGATGGCAGGCAGTCTCATACATGTTAAACATATTAAAGTATATCTCAGATAGAATATATGTGTGCAGATCTGTACAGTTCTCTTGTTGCACAAGAAAAATTGGATTCAGAAGGTAAAAATAACCTGGGAAGAAAAACAAAAATGCACATAGTCCACATTCATTTCCCAGTGTTCCTTTTCTGGGTGTAGCTAATTCTGTACATCATTGATCAATTGGAACTGAATTGGATCTTCTCTTTGTCGAAGATATCCACTTCCATCAGAATACATCCTCATACAGTATTGTTGTTGAAGTGTATAATGATCTCCTGGTTCTGCTCATTTCACTTAGCATCAGTTCATGTAAATTTCTCCAAGCCTCTCTGTATTCATCCTGTTGGTCATTTCTTACAGAACAATAATATTCCATAACATTCATATACCACAATTTATTCAGCCTTTCTCCAATTGATGGGCATCTATTCAATTTCCAGTTTCTAGCCGCTACAAAAGGGCTGCCACAAACATTCTTGCACATGCAGGTCCCTTACCCTTCTTTAAAATCTCTTCGGGATATAAGTCCAATAATAACACTGCTGGATCAAAGGGTATGCACAGTTTGATAGCTTTTTGGCTGCTCTTCATTCTTAAAGAGGACCATCACATCAGGGAGGTCATACAATGACATACAAGTGAATTGGATTTAAATGAGGATGGGCTGTTTAAAGTCATCAGTCTAGCTTTCTCCTCCAGTGTCACCTGAGTTCAGTGGCCTTAGATATAGCTGCTGTAAATATTATGAAATGAAACAATTCTAAATTTCCAAACCCTATTCAAAACACAATGATCCTCTTTTATTAATGATATTTGGTTATTTTATTCAATGATGCAGAATGCAACCCATCTATGTTTGTCTATCCTGTGAGAAAAGAATTCATGAATAAAGAATTTGGAGCCATTCTCCAATTGCTAAATGATCAAAGGATATGAGCAGACAATTTTCAGATGAAGAGATTAAAACCATTTCTAGTCATATAAAAAATGCTCTAAATCACTATTGATCAGAGAAATGCAAATTAAGACAACTGTGAAGTACCATCACATACCTCTCACATTGGTTAAGATGAAGGAAAAGATAATGATGAATATTGAAGGAGATGTGAGAAAACTGGGACTACTAATACATTGTTGGTGGATTTGTGATATGATCCAACCATTCTGGAGAGCAATGTGGAACTATGCTCAATGGGCTATGAAGCTGTGTATACCCTTCAATCCAGCAGTGTTGCTAGTGGGTCTGTATCCCAAAGAGATAATAAAGGAAGGGAAAGGACCTCCATGTGCAAAAATGTTTGCGGCAGGCCTTTTTGTAGTGGCAGTGGCTAGGAACTGGAAACTGAGTGGATGCCAATTAGTTGGCAAAGAAGGACTGAGTAAGTTATGGTACATGAATGTTATGGAATATTATTATTCTGTAAGAAACGATCAGCAAGATGATTTCAGAAATGCCTGGAAAGACTTACATGAACTGATGCTAAGTGAAATGAGTAGAACCAAGAGAACACTATATACAGCAACATCAAGATTTTATAATGATCAAATCTGACAGATGTGACTCTTTTCAATAGCGAGGTGATTGGGCCAGTTCCAATGGTGTTTTTGAAGAGGGTCATATGCACCCAGAGAGGGGACTGTGGGGACTGAGTGTGGATCACAACATAGTATTTTCACTTTTGTTGTAGTTGTTTGCTTGCATTTTTGTTTTCTTTCTCATTTTTTTTCCCTTTTTGATCTGATTTTTCTTGTGCAGCATGATAATTGTGGAAATATGTGTAGTACAATTGCACATGTTTAACATTTATTGGATTACTTGCTGTCTAGGAGAGAGAGCTAGGGGAAGGGAGGGAAAAATTTGGAATACAAGGTTTTGTAAGGGCCAGTGTTGAAAATTATCTATGCATATATTTTGACAATAAAAAACTTAAAAAAAATAAAAAAAGAACAAGGAATTCTTTTCTAATCACTGTACTAAGTACTAGAGAGACAAATATGGTACTTTTGTCTGTATTCTACTCTATCCACTGGATAGAGATATCCACCTAAAGTGGATAATCGTAGTAATCCAATACCCTAAAGTAATATGGGTTCTTAAAAATCCTACTTTGTTGCTTCTTCCCAAAATAGAGGTGACTATGATTCATGAGGGCAGGGCCAGCAGATTACAAACTTTGGTAGTTTTAGACTTGGGTGAAAAGGAGTCATGACTGGAAAAAGTTTAAGAAGCCCTGACCTATTCAACTATTTATCTATCTATGCATCCATCCAATTATCTCTCTCTCTATATATGTCATTTATGTATCTCTGTGTTGATCTAAACTTTTATTTGTTTTTAAGGGTATTTGTGTTTAAGGGTGACATAGACTAACTACAAATGATAGTTCTGACTGAAAATTATAATTAGAATTGTTCTGGTTGGTCTATGAAACATATAGAAATAAATTACATTTACATGAGGATTGAGCAAGATGACTTCTAGTCTAGAGTAATATGATTCATCAAAACCACAAAACATTTTTAAAATGAAAAAAATATGGGTAGCTGATGATAATATGATGACAGTATTTGTTAAGATGCCAATTAAGCTATCATTCAAAATGATTCCCTTCAACTTTATGTTAGTCTCTTGGGAAAAGTGAATCTTTCTCTTTGCCAAGGTCAATTACTATACTTGTGTCCTTGAACTCATCTACTCCCATTCTCTTTTCTCCAGGAACTTGACCTTTTAATCATTCAGTCTTTTCATAATATTCAATGTCTTCTTTTCTATTGATTCTTTTGCTCTTGCTACAACATGTCTAGGCCCACTTTCATTAAAATAATAATAATAAAAAAAACCAAAATAAAAAACCCTTCACTTTACCTCTTTCCAAGTAGAGCAATAGAACTATGGAACAATATATTTTTTTCTCTTTTGCAGTCAACATTTTTTATAAAATTTGCCCACATTTATCTTCTTTACTTCCTTATCTTCCATTTATATCTCAATTTTGGACCAGGTTCTGGTCCTACTTTTAAAATAAATCTGCTCTTTTTTGGATCACCAATAATCTCTTAGCTATTAAATCCTATATGCTTTCCTCAGTCTTCATCCTCCTTCACCTCTCTACAACTTTTATCAATGTGACTACTGTGTTTTTCTGAATATTCCGTCTTCCCTTAATTTAACCCTTCTTTTTTCTCTCTTTAAAAAATATTTTCTTTTAAATTTGTGTTTCTCTTTCTCCTTGTTTGATTGCTTCTTTTTGTCTCTTTTACTGAATTTTCACTTGTGTGCTTCCTTTAGTTTGGGTGCATCCCAGCACAATGTTGTGGGCTTTCTTCTTTGCATATATTCTCCCTAAGTGATCTCATCGGATCAATTATCATTCAGATGCCTTCCAAATCTATATTTCCAGTCTTCTCTTCTGAATTCTAATTCTACATTGCCAACTATACTTTTGAAGTCTCCATCTGGATATAGGCATGCCTCATTTTATTGTGCTTCACTCTATTTTGGTTCATAGATGTTGAGTAAAAAAACAACTCTCCATCCAGAAAATCTGTCAGTGTCATTTTTTTAAACAGCATGTGCTCACATCATATCTCGGTGTTACATTTCAGTAATTTTCCTAAGATTTCAAAGTTTTAAATGATTATTAACTCTGTTATGGTGCTCTTTGATCAGTGATCTTTAATATTCCTATTGTAATTGTTTTGGGAGATCACATTTCATGCCGGTATAGGACAAAAAACTTAATTGATAAATGCTGTGTCTTCTGACTGCTTCACCACTGACCATCTCTTCCCTGCTTCTTAGGCCTCCCTATTTCCTGAGAGGCAATGATATTGAAATTAGGCCAATTGCAACCCTATAATAGCCTCTAAGGGCTAAGTGAAAACAAGAGTCAATTGATGTGGCAAACTGAATTATTTTAAGAAATTATGACAGTCACTCCAACCTACAGCAGCTATCACCCTAATCAGTCAGCAGCCATCAACATGAGCAAAAAGATTAAGCAGCACCACCGGCTAAAAGATTAAGTCTTGCTGAAGGCTCGATAATGCTTTACCATTTTTTAAAGCAATAAAGTATTTTTAAATTGAAATATATATATATATATATATTTAAAGATATAAAACTATTTCACACTTAATACGGTGAAGCATACTATAAACATAACTTCTATATGCACTGGGAAACCAAAAAAATTCATGTGACTTGCTTTATTGCAATATTCACTTTATTGTGGTGGTCTGGAACCAAACCCACTATATTTCTAAGGTATTCCAATATATCATTTGTTTCTAAATGCCAATGTGTCCAAAACACAATTCATTATCTTCCCTACTATATTTTTATCTCCTTCAAACTTGTCTATTATTGGAGCTATCACTATTCTCCCAGTCATCCAGGTTTGCATCTCAGAGTTGTCTTTAATCCTCATTCTTATTTACCTCACATAGCTAATCAGTTGCCAAATTTTGTTTCTGATAGTAAATCACACCTTACATCTATCTTCTCTTTTCCAAACATACAGGGACCATCCTAGTCAGGACTGTTCACCCAGATAATGCAATGGTCTCTTATTGGGTTTTCCTAATTCAAGTAACTCCCCTCTCTGATTTTCCAAACAACTGTCAATGTGGTATTCCTATATATATGTCTGGCTTTGTTACTCTTCTGCTTGATGAAAGCAAACATGAAACCGTCTTTGAAACCTTATGAATTAGGTAGGGCTGATCTCAGTCTACCTTTCTAGACTTAGGAGACATTACTCCCCTTATGAACACTGTGGTCCAGTCAACCTGACTTTACTGTTCCTCACTATTTGCTCCATCTTCTGTGTCCAAAACTTTGCACTGGCCAAATCTTATGTCTCCACTGGGCTCCCTACAATACTCCACTACTTAGATTGCTAAAAAGGCTTAATTCAAGCAACAGCTTCTACATCAAACTTTTTCCAAAAGCTGCCAGTGCATTTTACTCAAAATTATGTTGTGTCTCTGTTAGGTCTATTCTGAATATATATCAATTTGTGTACTTTTCTCAAGTACAGATAATAAGCCTTTCTTTACTTATATATCTATCTATATGTCATATCTTATATATTTTTCTTTATAACTATATATCTTATATCTTATATATCTCTATATCTAGCTGAATCTCTCTATATATTTATAAATATCTCATATCTTAGAGGCAACTAGGCTACATAGTAGATAGAACTTTGGATCTGGAGTAAGGAAAACATGAGTTCAAATCTGGCCTTAGACACTGGGAGCCTGTGCAAATCACTTAACCAAAATCTGTCTGAATTTTCTAATATATAAAATGAGGATAATCATAGCACTCACCTTGAAGGATTGTTATTTGTAAAGCTTTTAACACAGCTGTTGTTTGCCCTTCGTTCTTGAAGACCATGACATCAGGGAGGTGACATGCAGGTGAACTGGATTTAAGTGAGGGAGGGTTGTACAAAGTGACCTGTCTAATCCTCCCTCTTTCTCCCCCTATCCCCGCCATCTGGCAAGATATAGATCAAGACAACAGTGCCTGGTACATAGTAGATGCTAAATAAATGCATATTTCTTTTTGTACCTAAGGCAGTGCCAGTTTCAGGGAAGTAACATAGAAAATATTTTTAAAATACTTGTTAACTGATTAACTGTGGAAACCTCCAAAACGTGCCTTTGAGGGTTGTATTACTTACACATATTTGGAGAAGGAATGCAGTTGACTACCTGGTTAATATCTTGTATTTTGTTTGTTACTTTCTTTTCTAAATGTTTTCACAAACATCATGTCATGGGTCACCTCTAACCCCACCATACAACGACTCTGTGAATTAAATAGGTCAAGAATTATTATCCCTTTTTTACATAGGAGGAAACAGATACAGAAAGGATGAATGACGTGTCCATGGTAATACAGTGAGCTAAAAATAGTTAGGATGAGAATCTCAGCCTCTTAATACCTAGTTTAGAGATTTTTCATATGCTAAAGGGGAGGAATCTTGAATGGATGGTATATAAAATCTTAGTTCTAGTGGCTCTACTCAACTGTTTGGCAGTCAATCTGGATTACAAATACAGGATAAAATAATTTTATAGTCTCAGAACTGCAGTGGGCATTAGAGAACATCTGTTGTTATTATTTATTTATTGTGTCATTTGTTACTTCATAACACCATTTTTTCATTGAGATACTGGAATTGTTTGCCTTTTCTTCCTTCATTCATTTTACAGATAAGGAACCTGAGGCAAACAGGATTAAGTGATTTGTCCTGGGTCATCCAGCTAGTACATGTTTGAGGCCAGATTTGAACTCAGGAAGATGAGTTCCTGACTCTAAGCCAAGTGCTCTATCTACTGTGCCATTAGCTGCCCCAATAAGACAATTCATTTTCCTTTTTCATTCCTTTTTCAATTTCATGTCTCTGAAAACTTCCAGAGCTGAGGTACTCACCACTTCCTGAGGTGACTATTAAACTTTTAGACTACTCTGATTGTTAGTAAGTTTTCCTTATGCTGAGATGAAGTTCTTTAACTTCTACACATGGCTATTCTAATTCTGCTTTCCTATTAGATATAGTTCTCATATAAATTGGTCTCACCAGTTATACTGGTCTTCTTTTGCTAAGGCACGATTAATTTATTTTGCATACACATTTTATTCAGTCTAATGTGCAACCATTAAGTACCTACTGTGTGCAGATCATTGTACTAGGTGCTGGGGTATAAAGACAAAATGGAATCATTCTATGCCCTTAAACAGCTTACATAATGTGGGTAAAAACTTAGATAGAAATAGCCTGGGGTAGGAGAAAGAGCTCCAGAGTGGGAGGATACAGATATTTAACTCCAATCTCTGATATTTACTACTTAATATTGAGTTTATGCAAGTCATTGAACTTCCATGTACCTCAGTTTACTCATCTGTAAAGAAAGGATTAGATAGAGTGATTTCTTTTAACCCTAATGCCTCCTACATGTCTGGAATTTTTATCTTATAGAAACAAAACTAAAGGGGAGGAATCTTGAATGGATGGTATATAAACTCATTTAAGAAAGGAGCATTTAAAAAGTGCAACATTCATGAAGACATCTAGCTTCTTTGAAAATCTGATATGATCTTCCTCTTTTCCCCTCTACTGAAAAGCTGAATATCTGGTTATTGGATAGTGATTGATAATACCCTGTTTATAATCATTTCTTATTAAACTATAGCTCCTTGTAAAATTATTACTGCCAAATTTATGCTACATGTAAGTAATTGAAGCCACTTGTATATTGCACTGGGATTAGTTATCCAAATTGTCTGGAGGCTGATGATTCATCATGTGGCAATGATTTAGGATTTTTTTTCCCAACAAAACAGTTACATTATTCCTACTTTCTTGAGGATTTCTGCTTAGGTCTCTAAGACCCCTTAGAGAGGTGATGAATATCCCTGGTTCTTGTCTGATTTCCTATGGGAAAGAAGCTTTTAAAATGACATAGATTCTTGTAAAGACCAATTGTCTGTGCTTATACCCCATGATATAAAATCCCTGGTATTGCTATAGCAACTTTTACAGGATTAACTTTCTGGTCCCCTAAGTCCAAGGGTGGAGTGATTTCATGCACTTGTTTAAATGGATTTAAGAAACCAGATTTCAAAGAGTTTTAGAATTTGCCTAAAGTGAGAATTTGAATGTGAGATTTTATTTCATTAAAAGTTGCCTTAAAATATTACTTAGTGGGAACAATTTCTTCCTGATGTTTCCTTTCAGGGTCATAGGCATAATCTTTTTGTAGACCTGTTAGTTTTGCTCTACCATAGATACAAGTGATATTGTCAACACTAGCCAAACATCCTGCATGGTTATAAAGGGATTTGATCAGTTAATTATCCTAAACTTTATGTATAAATGATAAAAATCAATGATGAAAAAGTTTTTCTCATTTTTGGTTCTTCTGAGACTGAAACAAGTACATAGGAGTTTGATTGTTCCATATGTGGAACATTTTAAAATAATTAAAATTTTTTTTCTCCAATTACATACTAAAATAAATTTCTAACACTTTAAAAAAGTTTTCAGTTCCAAATGCTATCCCTCACTTTCTCCCTTTCTTCCCTGAGATGGTAATAATCAGATATAAGTTATACATGTACAATCGTGTGAACATTTCCATATTAGTTATTTTGTATAAGAATACTTGAATAAAAGAAAAAGAAATAAAGTGAAAACAGCATGCTTCCATCTGTATTCAAACAGTTCTTTCTCTGGAGACAGATAGTATGCTTTATCATTAGTCCTTTGGGATTGTCTTAGATCAGTAATTCACATTTTTTCTTCGAAAAATATTGCTGTTATTGTGTACACTATTCTTCTACTTCTGTTCACTTCACTGTGCATCAGTTCACAGATGTCTTTTCAGGTTTTTCTGAAATCATTTTGTTTGTCATTTCTTATAGCATGATAATATATTTCCAACCATAGTTTTATTAATCATTCCCAAAATGATGGGCATCCCTTCAATGTTCAATTCTTTGCCATCAAAAACAAGTTGATAGAATTTTTTGTACAAATAGGTAATTTTCCCTATTTGGGGGGGGATTTTTTGGAATATAGACCTTACAGTGGTATTGTTGAGTCAAAGAGTATTCATAATTTCATAGCCCTTTGGGCATAATTCCAAATTGCTCTCCTGGAATGGTTTGATGAGTTAACCGTTAACTCAACCAATAGTGCATTAGGGTCTTAGTTTTCCCACATCCCCTTCCACTACATCCACCATTTTATTTTGTTTTGTCATATTAGCTAACATGATAAAGATGAAATAGTGCCTCAGAATTGTTTTAATTTATATTTCTGTAATCAATAGTGATTTAGAGCATTTTTTTTCATATGACTATAGATAATACAGTTTTTGTTGTCTGAAAACTGCCTGTTCATATCTTTTGGCGATTTATCAATTGGGGAATGACTTGTATTTTTACAAATTTGAATCAGTTCTCTACATATTTGAGAAAGGAGGCCTTTATCAAAGAGATTTGTTGCAAAAAAAATTTCCCAGTTTTCTGGTTTCCTTATAATTTTGGTTGTATCTAATTTTGTTTGTGCAAAATCTTTTAAATTTTATATAACTAAAATTATCTATTTTACATTTTGTAATGTTCTCTATCTCTTATTTGGTCATAAATTCTTCCCTTATCCATAAATCTGACAAATTATTCCAGGCTCTCCTAATTTTCATGGTATCACTATGGTATCTTCTAAGTATGTCTTATAAGTCTGGTCTGTGGGATTCAGTCACCAGGTATTTCTATTGATTTCTTGTGAACAAACCTGTATTAATAATGTACTCAGTCATAGCATCTTCAAGCATGGTACCTGTATCTATTGATTCTTCTTCATTTAATTGGTCTATTTGCACCTCTAGTTGGCCTTAATCCTGCAATTCTGGATTACCATCTGGAAGGTAGAAATTTTCCTTTCCCCATGTTACTTTTCTTTATACTCTCATTATCATTCGCAAAAAAAATCCTATCTGACTGATCCTATAGATCAGTCCTATCTTTTCATCATCCATGCTATTTTCATCTATCCCATTCTATTTTGTCTCTTGAAAATGCTGCTTTATTTTAAAAAATGATATCCTTTTTGTATCATATTTATTTATGAATGTTTCCCTTCCCTCTTAAGCAAGACTTTCTGTATAACAAAGATTTTAAAAGAAAAAAACAAAAAGTTCAAAACATAAACAATTAAATACTTCTCCCCAGTAAAGCAAAATAACAACCAATACATCTATTATATCTGACAGAATATGAACTATTCCAAACACATAATCCCCTACCTCTCTCTCTGAGCAAGGAAATGAGATAAGTTTTTTCAGCTCTTCTTCAGGGCCAAGCTTATATATTATACCACATCAGTTTTTTATCTTTGTTTTCTTCATTTACATTGTTACATTGTTCTATTGGTTCTGCCAACTTCACTTTAGTAGGACATATATTTTCCCATGTTTCTCTGATTTCTTCATAGATTTTATTTTTTAAAGTACAGAAATATTCCATTACCATTATGTACTGCAATTTGTGGTATATAGTCACCTTTTCCCAGTCAATAGGAATCTATTCTGTTTCTAATTCTTTTTGATCCCAGAAGCTTCTTCCAGAAGCAATAATTTATGAGGTCCCTGATCTCACCACAGGCATAGACTGCCCTGACCACATCCTCATCTTGGGAACATTTCTTTAATGTGGCACCCTTTTATTTCTTTTTGCACTAGGGTGAGACTTTACTCTCACTCCATCCTTAATACTTTTTTTTTTCACAGTTCTTTTCCCTACTCTTCAATCTCTTCCTACCAATAAACTTTTGGAGAGACTGAAGGGATTGCTTTCCCTTTTCTGTGCACTTCTAGGTTGGGTGGGAGTACATCTTTAGCTCTCCTGTCTCTGCTCACCTTTCTTTCCTATTCAAGTAACTGTATGTTATATTCTTACCTTCTACTCTCTAAGACATCAAACTATTTCCAGAATAATATGAGGGGATTCCAGGAAATGTTAGTCCAGGTCTTCTTTCTTTCCTTCTCACTTTTTAAGATCCATTAAGTCTATATATATATCATCTCTCATTTACTTTTAGGCCCTTAATTATCTCTTTAAGTTCTTTCTTTTATTTTTCCTTATAATTAATTTTTAGTTTCAAAACAGCTAATGGGTAGATACTATCCCACATGTATAGATGGAAATCACAATTATTCCCATGAATAAAATTTTATGGATTCAGCAAAATAAGAAGTATTTTTTACAAAGTTTACCAACTATCTTTGATGCCTTACAAGGTCTTTCTCTATTCACCAACAAAAAGATGAGCAAAGACAAAGAAAACTGACATTAGTCTGAAAAAAATACCTGGTCCACAATGAGCTTTTAAAATTATATGGTGCTTTCCCTACATGGATTTGGGATCTCGAGTCAACTTGGAATCATCCTTTTCTCAAATGAGAAAACTGTTTTGAATGGAAACTCTTTCAAGGATTCTTTCAGGACATAAGATCATGCAACTGGGGTCCAAACAAAAACTGTCCCTTTTTACATAGGACACATCAAAAATTTTTAGAGGTCCCTTTAACATAGATGATTACCATAGACATTGAGGAAATGTCCATTGGTACTCTGATCTCAAAAGGCACATCAATTCTCCTATGAATTCTTGCTACTGTCAGGCAGACTAATTGAGAATTTATAAGTCAATCTTTAAGTCATGATGATAAGCAGACTCAACTAGAGAAGTAGGAAAGAATACCAGCACTTGTAAATTTTAGGTACTGACATTCTTAACTTAATAAGTTGTAGAAATTTTTGTTTTCAGAAAAGGTAAATAGTCTAGATCTAAGAAAAAAGAACAATATGAATATTTCAATTAGACAGCTGCAATCTAGTAATTCCAGATTTCTCACATTAAACTTAATATCATTTCTTACTTTAAAAAATTTATTTTTTGAAAACAATAAATTTCATTGCTTAGTTTTTCCAAGAAAATTGTAATTATTTCCCTTTCTTATGTTTGTCTTGACTGGAGTATTTGCCAGTTGAATGCTCTGTACTTTGTTCCTTCTCCCCTCCCCATCACCCTATCTCCCTGCCAAAAATGCTTATCTTTTGTTGAAGATCCATTGATGATTATGGATAGTTTTACAAGATGTGTAATTTAGGGTAGCATCTTGAACTTTTTTCCTTTTTGGAATATTTTCCTAAATTCTTATTTGGCAGTGGAAAAATACTGCATATGACATGACTTCATTATTGAAGGTCTTTCTTCCAGCTGCTTGCACTCTTTGTTGTTTGGGGAAAAAAAAATCTCTGTTAGATTTTAGGCATGTTTTCTCCCCTCTGGAAGAGATTCATGGATTGTATCAGTCAGTATCATCATAAGTATTCTATGCATATTTCTCATATTTTCCTACAATATGGTTTCAAAGTTTTAAAATCTACCATAGTTATTGGGCAAACCTATGATCCTTTAGATATCTCTGCAAATCTTTTCTTCAAGATAAGTTGCCTTGACTTCCATAGAGTCATGTTTGTCTTTAATGTTGTATCTGTGCCTCTCTCCTACTAAATTTCTCTTATCTCTACATTTGTTTTTTCTATGTACTTTGGACTGTTCTACATCATATATTTTAGGTGCTCTACACAGGAGGAACTGGTATATATAGCATGGCAGACAGAAATGTCCTGAGTGGATGTCCTGGGTTGGACTAAAAGAAGGTTACTAGGTGGGGAGTGATTGTGATATAAAGAAAAAAAGTTAGGATAAAATGAATTATCTCAAGATTTCCTCTAAAAATAATATCTTAAAAAAAAAAAAAACAAGAAGTTGTGCCTGGGTACTAAGGGAATACTCACATTGTAAAATCATAGACCTGTGGAAGCAAAGGCATCAATCCATGAAAGTGCTATGAACAGAAGACTCATGTGGGAGGCAAATAATAACTAATAATAACTCACATTTGTTTAGCACCTTTAGGTTTACCATGGACAGTCAGCTATCTTAGATAAGTAAAGGAAGTACCATTATCCCAATTTTACAGATGAAAGGAATGAGGCTCTAAGTCAGATAATCAAAAAACACTTTTAAATGCTTACTATATGCTAGATATTTTCTGGATCAATGTCCTATCATGGCAGAGGAGCTTGCATACGTCAATAAAATTATGAGTTATGCTGTGCAAGGTTACACAAGATGGACAAGTCATAGTAGAGGGTTCTGATGGAAGATGATTCACTGGAGAAGGAAATGGCAAATCATGCCAGTATCTTTGATAAGAAAACCCCATGGACTGTATTAAAATACTTTGTCCATGGGTTCATAAAGAGTTGTATATGACTGAGTAAAACAAATAAATGCCAGGCACTGTGCTAAACATTTCAGATAAAAAGGAAAAGTAAAAACAATATTGTCTTTAAGGACCTCACATTCAAGTGATGGAGAAAAAATACATAAATACCTATATTTCTATAAGACCGGGGTCCTCAAACTACGGCCCATGGGCCAGATGCAGCAAGCTGAGGATGTTTATACGGCCCTCCGGGTTATGGCAAAATCAGACCAGAAGTGACATTCGACCTAAACTCGCGTTAGCAATGCACACTTCCGGCACTGGGCTGAGGCAGCGTAGACAGAGTGTGAGGCTATACTGAGGTGAGGTGAGTTCCCAGGCCATAGTGTGTGGTGTGGGGAAGGGAAAGAGATGCAGAAGACGGAGAACTGACGGCCCATGGCTTGTACAGTAACGGCAGCCACCATAATAGACAGGCATGGGGGATGTACAGTGCATGCTGTTCATGTCACGGCCACTGCAGGAGGAATTCACTGTAGCAGTGAAGGTCAGAAGCAGGAGTGCAAAGAGTGGGAGAGAGAGTGTGGGAAATGGAGGCATCACAGGGCAGAGGCTGCTTGGAGGAAGTTGGGCATTGCAGTCTGTATGTCTCTGTGTGGGCAAAGTTATTGCTGGTATATTGTTTTTGTAGCACTGTATATATGTATTGGTATTTTACTAATAGCAATTTGGAATCCCTAGGAAATAATGATGTCAAGAAAAAGAAAAATTGACTTGAAGTGTAGGATATTCAAAGAACAGTGGACTTATGATTACTTTTTCATGCAGTACAAGGAAAGAGCTGTATCTCTGATATGCCAGAATATAGTGTCTGTGTTCAAAGAATATAATTTGCGTGGACACTATGAAACTCAACATAAAGATAAATATGATTGTTTGGTTGGAAAAGTGAGAAAAGATAAAATATTAAAACTGTAAAATACATTGACAACTCAGCAAAATACTTTTGTGAAGCAGAAGCAGCTAAATATTTCATCACTGTGAGCAAGTTTTCAAGTTGCCAAGCTAATAGCATGCACTGGCAGACCATTTGTGGAGGGAGAATTTGTTAAAGAATGCCTTCTTTCTGTTGCCAAAGAGATGTGTCCAGAGAAGGCTGATTTATTTAGTCGTTCAGGACCCACAATTACATGGAGGATTGAAGAAATGGGAGACAATCTGCATCAGCATTTGCAAAACTCCATAAAAAATTTCATATTTTTCCTTGGCACTTGATGAAAGCAATGATGTTTGTGATTCTGCACAACTTCTAATTTTTATTGTGGGACGAATTATTATTTTGAAGTCATAGAAGAGCTTGCTGCACTGCAAAGCATCAAAGGAACAACTACAGGAGAGGATATCTATGAAAAGGTTTGTCAAACTATGAATGGTTTGGAGCTGGACTGGGCTAAACTAGCCAGCATGACAACTGATGGTCTCCTAGCATGGTGGGATATAAGAAAGGAGTAATTGCTCACATTAACCAAGAGATGGTAAGCATAACCATTCTCATCCAATAGCCATACACTGCCTCATCCACCAACAAACGCTATGTAGTAACTGAAGTGGGGACTGTTATGAAAATTATGGTATCTTGTGTTAACTTCATTAGAGCTAATGCACTAAATCACAGACAATTTCAGGAATTTCTGTCTGAGCTAAATGTTGAGTATGAAGATGTTCTATATCACACAGAAGTTCATTGGCTGAGTTGAGGGAGAATTTGGAAACATTTCTACGACTTACTTCCACAGATTACAACTTTTTTGCTTTCGAAAAACAAAGAAGTACCAGAGCTCAATGATGCAGAATGGAAATAGCACCTTGCCTTTCTGACAGATGTAACAGAGCTACTCAACGATTTCAATATGCAACTTCAAGGAAAGGGGAAGCTCATCTGTGATATGTAATCACATGTCAAAGCATTTGAAATAAAATTAGGCCTCCTCATCACACAAGTGAAGGAGGAAAACTTCTGCCATCTCCTCACAACTCAAATTTGTTAGTGGAAAAACCGCTGATTGCATTCCCAAACAAAACATGTGTGGATTCACTGTAAAAATTGCAAAAAGAATTCCAATTTAGATTTAAAGAGCTTCATCTCCACAAACAGGACATACAGCTTTTCTGTAACCCATTTTCTATTGACATTGAAAATGTGGATACAATTTACCAAATGGAACTGGCTGAACTGCAGAATTGTGACTCTCTGAAAGACGCATTCAAGTCAAGCAGCCTTCATAATTTCTATGCATCTCTACCCTCTGAGACATATCTTCATGTCAGGAACCATGCACTCAAAATGGCAACCATCTTTGGCAGCACTTATGTCTGTGAACAGATTTTTTCTAGAATGAAACATTTGAAATCTCCAACCAGATCAAGACTAACAGATGCACACTTGAATCACTTGTTACGACTAGCAGTGACAAATATGGAGCCAGACATTGACCATCTCATTAACCAATAGTAGGCCCATAGTTCCCATTGAAATACTGGTAAATTTGTTAATTTAACTTTACTTTATTTTAAATATTGTATTTGTCCCTGTTCACTTCAAAATAAGATATATGCAGTGTGCATAGGAATTTGTTCATAGTTTTTGTTTTTACTATAGTCTGGCCCTCCAATAGTCTGAGGGACAGTGAACTGGACCCCTATTTAAAAAGTTTGAAGACCCCTGGTATAAGATATATAGTGGATAAAAAGTAACTTCAAAGGTAAATTTTAGATCTCTTAGCTGGGGTAGGGACAGGAACAAGGTAAGTCTCCTACAGAAGGTTGAATTAGAGTTGTCTTGGAAGAAGCCAGAGCAACTAAGAGATGGGAGATTTGAAAGGGAGGGTTTTCCAGGGATGGGAGACAGTGTAAAACTTTAGATATGGGAAATGGAATAACCTATTTGAGGAATAAAAAGCTGAACAGAGTATGTGGAGGAGAGTTAAGAGTAAGATTTAGAAAGGGAAGTAGGGTTCATTGGATATCTGATTTGATCATAATTTTTGACTCCAAGTCAAGCACTTTTTCTTTTAACCTATATCATGCTGCCTTTGCTATGGTGGGCGTGACCATCAGAAAAAAAAAAAGCTCTCTGGGTAATTTTGAATGTACACAAGTCTCCATTGTTAAAAGGCAGATTAAAAAAAATGCTATGAAGGTCAGTTTGACAGAAGCTGGTCTTAAGCTTTTGCAAGTCAACTTTATTGAAAGGACATTGGATTTGCAGATGTAAGATGAACATTTTAATCCTGGCACTGCTACTTAGTATTTGTGAAAACTTGGGAGAGAGATTTTACCCTTTCTGGCTTCAGTTTAATTATATGTAAAATGATCTATCTATTTGGTTTCTTCCATTCTAATCCCTAGGAAAAGGCTAAAGTTTACAAATGATTATTATCCTTGAAAAATATATAATCTTTCCATTTCTTCTTTTTTTTGTCAGTATATCTATTTTTTGGCAAGGACCCAAAATGTTTAATGCTGAAAAAAGTGACAGTATTTTATAAGTAGAAAACCCATTAAACAAATTGCTTTTGGCAAGTGAAATGATAATATATTTTAAGCTTATCTACCTCCACTAGTCTGAATGCAGTACCGATTATCCATGGATACCTCCAGCCCTCTGACAGATACCCATTAGCATCGTCTGAACATGTGTTGTATTGCCCAGGGCATTCTTAGGGAGAACAAGTCTGAATGCTATTCCTGTCTTTAGTTTAGGAGGCTCATCCCATTTCCCTGAAGCAATACGTGTTTGCTATCACTTACATACCACAAACTTGTTTATGTGGAATCTAAATAGCTAGGAAGCTCAAATCATTTACAATGAAAAAAGATCAATTTCAAAGAAATGCTTCAGTTTAAGTTTTAGTATACTTTTAGAATTTACTGTGTTGTATTTTTATGAGAAAGAGGCTATGTGTGAAAGTGATTACTTGGGTTCAGATTTCAACTTTGCCATCTTACCTGATTTGGGGCAATTCTCTGGGAGATTACATATCATCTGTCTAGTATTATTCTGGGTATATAGAGAATGAAAAAAAAAACCATTGATTTTGTAATAATGTTGGAATAGATTAAAAAGAAAATTGAATTTAGGATTTTGATTATGTTTCTCTGTGATAACCGCGTATTTTAAAATCAGCCGGAGTCAGGAATTCAGGTTAGGGGAAAATCTTCTCAGTGGTTTGCCATTTATTTCTTCAGCTCATTTTACAGATAAGGAAACTGAGGCAACCAGGGTTAAATGATTTACCCAGCTAATTACACAATTGATAAGTATCTGAGACCAGATTTCAACTTAGAAAGATGATTTTCCTGTCTCCATGCCTGGCACTCTATCCACTGCACCACCTAGGGAATTAGCAGTGCAATAAATTAAGTACACACACACCTATATATATGCAAACACTTATACACTATATATAATATATATATATATATATATAAACATATGTCAATATGTACATATACAATGCACATGGGGACTGTAATGTTGAATCCAAGAGTGGTGATACCACTATTCTTGATGATGAAAGCAGTTTATTTAAAAAAATCTTTGCAATATTTTTAATTTTTATTTTGTGTTATAATTCCCTTATTTTGATCCTGAAATGCCATTTGTTTTTTTTTTTAGTTGGGACCCTCCAACTTTCTTTAAACTGATTTTATCTTCCATGGCTTCTCTCTATTTTATGAGCAATACTTCAAATTTTCCATCATCATTGTTTTCAAGATTTTATAAAAGAGTTTGCTTTTGCTAGCCATCTCTCTAATCCTGGCAAGTCAATCAACTGTTTGTTGACTGTCACTTTTTTAAACTCTTTCAAACTCCTTGTTATGGCAATTGATTTACATTGGTTAAACTTGTTATTATTGGTATCAATGCCATTTCTACCACCTACTTCCTATATTTCATTAACAATAGCTTATTTAACTAGGTCAGAATTTGATTGTTTCGATTGCATTCCATATATTTTCTCATTTTTATTTCTTCTACCTTTGTGCTAATTTTGATCTTTGTTTTAGTGAGCTAATTGTATGTTGACAGTTGAATCAAGGAAGACTCCCACATATTTTTCTTGTTTGTCAAAACATAATCAGTTTTTGTGATTTTATTCAATATTGCCAAAGCTGGTATCTAATGATTTTTTTATTAAATAAAATATTCATCACATAAAGGCACACATTTATATAGTTCTTTGTTTGTAGTATGTATGTAGGTAGTCTTTGATTTCTTGCAACATAGGGTCCTTGCTTTCTGATGTAATTCTCAACATTTTCATATACTTCCATTTTTGCATTGAAGTAACCGAGTATCAAAGTACATGCTATTTTACTTTGGAGGATCATATCAAATTCTTTACATAATTTCTCTAACTCTTAATACTCTGCAAATGATTTTAGTGCATAAGGTAATCTACTTTTTTAGTGGTTTTTTTGTGCTTGTTGTAAATGCTTATTATAAGTATGATTATACTAGATGAGTAATGATCAATGAAATTGAAATACATTTTCTCATTTTCTTTGTGTTTATGATGACATCAACTCTACCAATTCCATTGTTTGTTTCTCCAAGGCCTGACCCATCCTTCCATTTAGTTACAATTTCTTCTTCTTTGATTTTGTATATAGTGAGAATGTCAAGTTTGATATGACTCAGCTCTTCCAATATTGTGTCTGCTTGACATTAAATGTGAGGATCTCATACTGAGAGAACCAGTAGTTAAAATTTGATGACTGAGAAATTGTGCAATTCTTAACTCCTCTAAACCCCTTGATGGCATTATCCTACCATAACTATAGAAACAGAAAAGGGATACACAAGTCCACAAAACTACACATACACACACACACACACGTATATATTCATGGGTTGTCATGACCAAATAATCCAAGGCTATTGGTGACGATCCTCTTTGCATTTAGCTAACTTGGGTCTTGAAAAGGAGACTCAGCCTTTTGTCCGAATCGTATTTGAAGATTTTCTAGTAGTAGAAACTGCTAGAGCTTATATTACTTCAGTAGTAGAAACTCTGCTAGAGAGAACTTGAATATTACAAAGAGCCACTGGGTAGTGTAGCACTGTATGCTTAAAGAAAAGTAGAAATGTTGGTAAAGGCAGCCAGATAAGGCTAAATGTATACAGAGGAGAATCGTGTAGGAAGTAATACAATTGTAAGGGATTGATTTGCAAGATATCTGACAGAAGGGGAGATTACAGTAAAGGTGTAGAAAAATTATTACTTTATTAATACCAAAAAGGTGACCAAGAAAACATGAGGGGTTTATATGTATATTTATAGATTTTTATGAATATCCTCCTGTTGCCTTGATTAATGATTATAGATATAAGGAACAGTTACATTTTTGTAAGTATTATTATGCAGGACTGCATGTTTACCAAGACTATAATAAAAGATGCAAAAATTTCATAATCCCCCTGTACTTACTTTGTTAGATATAGAAAAGTATTTGACTTGATAGGATGAGATGCACCTTAAAGCTTCTCCTCCAATAAGGTCTCTCTTTTAAGAACCTTAAAGGTTCTCTTCCACTATGATGTTCAAAATCATGAAGAAAATGATTACAGTGATCATCAAAGTGATCCAAACAATTTAAGATCCTTTAAATGATTTAACAGCAGAAATGATCTTGTTTAATAGTCCTTTGATAATAAATATCAGGCAAGGGATAAAGCAAGATGTGGTTGCCAAGAACGTTTATCATTGTGATGGAGGAGATCTAGTCAAAAGTCTTAGTTGAAGAGTATTTACTAGTGGGTGGTGATGTAATCCAAATGTTCCTATTTGTGGATAATATTATATTGGTTGCATTAAGCCCTGCAAAATTGCTGAGTCTTCTGAAAGAGATCTAAAGTCTTTCAAAAGAGTTTGGCTTGGTAATTCACATAGGAAAAATTAAGAATGTCTAATGTTCAGATTCTAACATACATTTGGATGGATACCTAATAGTCCTTGTCCATCAGCCTATACTTGTACAAGAGCAGTACAGATGGACAATGAGATGGGCCCAGAGTTGAACTAGGTAGTATAGGAGATGGATTTAAAATTGTGAAAGTCCTTTAATGACCCCAAATTTCTCATGAAAGCAAATGTCCATTAAAAAATACGATCATTCTGATGGTTTTGTTACCATCTTTTTGCAAAACAGTCTTTGAAGAATTAAAAATGGGTGAAACATAGAAGGCAATGGAGAAAAGGTAGATGGGAGCAGACTTCAATATATAATCAATTAAGAACAGGAATAAAAAGTGCTCTCAAGGAACTGTAATGAAAGGAAGGAAATATGGAATAGTAATATGGTAGAAAAAAAGGAATAGTAGTTGAATGGCCCAAATATTCCCTTAATATCTTCACAATATCATAAGAATGCAAAAAAAGTCTCTAGCACATTGGGTTGAACCAGCAATGAAGCCCATCCAATGAATTTATAGAAAGACACAAACAATAGCTGTGTGGGATATATAGGTAAGGATGGTTGTGATCTGCATTGTTGAAGAGTACAATCACACTGACAAATTCAGATATATTTTAATGCATGTATATCTATCCATGGATATTTATCTGTCTGTCTATCTATCTATCTATCTATCTATATCTTTTTATGTGATTCCATGCATTGTGGTCACACAATGTATTCTATAAGTTTCAATGACTTCTTTAAATAATCAGATGAAATCATGATTATCAGGGAATTCTTATCCCTATATTTCACTGATCTTTATTCCATGTTCACTTTTCTCCAAATGACCTCCTTTCTCTTTCGGTGGAGTGCCAGTGATTTACCCTAAATTTGCGCTTTTCATAACAGGACAATAATTTTTTCTTTAAAATGACTAAGGTGTTTGAATTTGAGATATTAAAATAATATTGCAAAAATAACAAGTAAGCAGGCAAGCTGTAACCTGAGTATCCAGCTTGCTCCAGACAAAGTGGAAACTTGGAATTTAATGGGAAATCCACAATAACTTCAATGAATAACTTGTAATGAGTGAGCCTCTCTCATTTTTCTTAGGCTTGCTATTCACAGACATAATAGTGCTTTGGGTGATTCAAACAACAGAATGTCACCATCCCACCTGTCCTACTTCAAATATTTGGAATGATGTCAATTATTACATCAATTTATCAAATTTTATTTTGAGCTATGGACATCTGGTCTGCTCTTTCTCTTCTATGGGATAATTTTTCTGCAGAGAAAAGAGCAGGTTTTTGCTGCAATGTGTCCCTGGAGCTGGTGAAACTGGTTGGCTTTGTTGACAAATACCCTTGGCCTGAATTGCTGACATTTTTCAGCCTGCTCTGGGATTGCGTAACATTGTGAAACTCTGTGTGGAAATAAATGAATATATTAACGATGAGTTCTATCATTGTGGCTGGGTCCAAGTGAGATAATAAATATTGCCTGTGGGTACTTTTGGCAATAGTTGACATTACCCTTTTTTCAGTTCACTGTTTCTGTTACCATAAGTCTTGTCATTATTCATTCAAGTGGGACAACTAACCTCAGACAGCATTACAAGAGAAGGCTGGTCAGACAGAGTAATGGACTGTAAGACTAAAGTAATATACTCTTTACTTGTATGACGGTTGAACAAAATGGCATTTTCTATGTTGGTGGTCAGGTTTGATATAAATTGAATTTTTGAAGTAGAAACAATTAAAGTCTTGCCACACTATATTCAAGCTATTTTTCCAGTGTGTGAAAAAAAATCCGTATGCTTGCTAGTTTTTTCATGGATCAGTTATTCAATCAACATATTCTTAAGGTATATACATATAAACATGTATGTATATTCATCACCTGCTTTTGTTGGACTTGCATGCCATTATAGGTAGATATAAAGAAAGAAGAAAGCTGGTCCCTTGCCCTATAAGAAGTCACAATCTCATGAAGAAGACTGGACAGACACAAATGAAAATGCTTAAGGACATGAATAACAGAAACAAATATAGTTAATTAATTTGAATTAAATTCAAATTTAATTAATTAACAGGATGGATAGTGAGAAGAGAGTGATTAGGGATGATTGAGGTTAGATTGGATTAGTTTGTAAAGGCTTGATGAAGAAGGCTACTGGAATTTGGCTGAATACTTACTGGCTATGTGGTCATGGCAATTAATGCCTGTCCTCAGTATGTCCAGTTGTGTAATAAAGGGGATTTAAAAAGATTGGAGTTTCTTCATTTGGTTGCCATAATCATAAACTTGTTATTTTTATATTCTGATAACTATATTTGAATACACCTGGATTTCTTTGTAATTATCTATCTATATGTATATGTATATGTATATGTATATGTATATGTATATCTATCTATCTATCTATCTATATATATATAATTTTATGTGTTTAAAAACTAAGAAGGACTCCAAAGGTTTCATCAGGTTGCTAAAGGAGTATATGACTAAAAAAAGGTAAAAAACCTCTGGATTAGACCTCTTATTCTGAAACTAGCTAAAATAAGGTTGAAGGAGGAGGGAAGCCATGGTTAAGCAAAGAGGATTAGCCTGAGCCTTTTGGTTGAAAGGAGACAGGAGCTAGTAAATATTAGGAAGATGGAGAGACAAAAAGCAGGTTGGGATGGCATGTGCCACTATAAGGTAGTAAAGTAGTTATTCTCCAGTTAAAATTATCCTTAGAAAAATTTGGGAATTTTTTTGACAAGATCTATGAGTTCCTTGGCATTGAAAACCTCCAAAGGGGAAACCATTTTCCAATTTCACACATCTTCTCTGTAAATTATAGTTTTATATGTGTGGGGCATAGAGAAATTATGTGACTTGTAAAGGGATATATAGTTATATGGTAAATATAAGTGGTACTTGAGCCCAGATGATTCTGGTTCAAGACATGAATTCTCTGTACCTCATCTTCCTTCTTCCCTCCCTCCATGTTTCTCTTTCTCCTTCCTCCCTCTCTCCCTCCCTCCCTCTCTCTCTCCCTCCCTCCCTCCCTCTTTGTCTCTGTTTCTCTTTCTGTTTCTATCTCTCTTTCTCCCTTCCTCCCCCTCTCCATTTTTCTCTGTTTCTCTCTCTATTTCTGTCTCTCTCTATCTCTGTTTGTCTGTCTCTCTCCCTTCTTTCCCCCTCTCTGTTTCTCTCTTTGTCTTTGTTTCTGTCTCTGTCTCCTTTCATACCAAAAGTCTTCTATTACACTCACCAAAGTTTTCCAGTTAATTATTCTATCTCTAACCCTTTTGAAATTTAACCAACATATGCTAGAAATGATGGTGGTACATTCTTATAGTCCTTGCTACTGGGGATGTTGAGCCTGGTGGATTGCTTGTGTTTGGGAGTTCTAAGCTGCAGTAGAATTAAGGCTAAAATAGTTAGGTCTGATCAGGTGCCCACATGAAGTCTAGCACCAATTTGGTGTTCCAATAGGGGCTCAGGGTCAGCAGGATGCCCAAAATTAGGGTGAATCAACTTAGGTCAGAAAGCAGAGAAGATTAAAGTTTTCATGAGGATCAGTATTAAGATGGGCTTGTGAATAGTGGCTACTCTTTCAGTTCCTGGAGACCTATATTAAAAAAAATGAAAGAAAGGAAAGAAAACATCGATTATTGTGTTAATGGCACATTCTTGGTGCTACAGGAATAATATAGTTGGCGACAAAACTACTGAAACAGAGAAACAGAAACAATTCAGAGGCTTCTACTTTCCATACTGACTGCTTGGTTTGGTGGGCAATCTAACCAACATGCTCAGACCTCCATTCCCCTTTTCTCTTTCTTCGCAGTGGGTGTTGATGTGAACTACAGTAACCTGTTCTAATGAAGCAAGGCAACTCTTCCCTCAGAATTATTTTTTGCTACTACTGCTGGCATGGTACATGCCCAAAAACAGCAGTGACTGCCCTAGTTCAGAGTTTCCTAGGGTTTGTGGGTTTAGCTTAAACTCAACATTATTTTAACACCTCTTAACACACTTGATATTTACAGCATGCAGTAGGTGGCAGACAGCAATTGGGGTGGTGGTGGAGGGAGATGCTTTATTTAACGCCATAATCTTTTCTTTCAGCCCCAAGAAAATCAGGAAGATGTTTTTCTCTCCAGGAATTTTTTCCCCCTAACTGACTGAGACATTTAAATTCTTTTTGAATGTTTTCTTTCTAAAAATTTATAATAAGAAGCACTTGCAGCATCTCCACTGAAAAGAGTAGTGACTCCATGTGTGAAAGCAAAGAAAATGTTTAGGAAGAAACTCCCAAAATGCCACATTTCGTACCATGCAATTAAAAGCAACTAGATAAAAAGAGAAAAGTTACTTAATGTATATTCCAAGACTCATAGTTTCTTGTAGCCTATTAGAAGTTGTGAGGATCAGTGGTAAAGGCCAAATTTTTTTATTTACAAGGTGTCAGGATGTTTAACATGGATTCTCCAGTATTGGAAAATCTACCTAGAAGAAAAAAAAAGTAGAACAAAATTATTATCTATGTGTAAGTTTTTTTTTTTCTTCTTTCCTCTTTTAATAAGTTTTCAGTAGCACAATGCGTTCAAGGCAAGGCATATTCTCCTCAATGTAATATGGTCTCAGGACATGATTTAGATGGAAAATTTAAGTAAGATTAATGCAATTTATTATCCGACAGGATATCCCTACAAGCCACACTATTTGGCTGAATTTTAGATTCCCAATCTAATATTTCAGATGAGATTTCCAGATGGGTGTCTTATTCCTCTATTAGTTTAGTCAGGGAGATATAGAGTTTGTAAAACAGGAGAGGTTAAACTAGTTTTAACACTTGATTAATCATTGAAATTGCTTTGTTACTGTTTGAAATTCACTGACTTTTGTTTATTAAGTAACTCCTTAAAACTCAAAGCCAACACAAACTATAGGCATATTTCCAGTATTGCTAATTTATTTGATGACTTCTTCAAAGGCGTCTTAGAAAAGTAGTAAATTTATGATTACATGGAAAGGGGAGTGTGATCCTCGGGTCTTGTTTAGTGAAGGGGGGGAAAAGGAAAGTGTGGTTTTATATGACTCAGGGAAAAAAAAAACAAAAAGCCATATCCTAATTTGCTGGCAAGTTCCTGGGCAGATAAATCTCCACAACACATGGAGTGAGTAATTAGCAGAACTTTGTTGTACATCACCAGGCAAAGGCTGATTGAAATAAAACCAACTTAGGTGACAAACCACACATACATTTTGCAATTTATACACTGCCCCAGAGTCTATTAAGGAAGGTGAACTCCAGAGCACAGGCCGATGCTTTGTTGAATTCAAAAGTGAGAGGACCCTCTAGAATCACAGAGAATTAAACACCATGTCTCCAAAGTACACCAGAATGTTTCTCTTCTTAAAGCTTGGAGCAAAGGGAGAAGAGGACCATAAGTGAACTTCAACGCCAAAGCCTAAACTTTGCTTTATTCTTCTTGCTATATTAAAGTTTCCTGATGTCTGAGCTTGGTAAATTGATTACAATTTCTTTTCAGAGGCCTATCAGGAACAAACCAGTGAGTTGTAGACATAAATTTGAATTCCAGAGTCTCCAACTACCCCAGCTCATAAATGCATTCCTAAATGCTGACTATGCCAGAAGACCAGGGCTGGAAAACCACTTGGCAGGAACCATTAGTTTCAAAATGAGATGAACTGCTCTATTTAGCCCTCATTCAAAACTTTACAGAAATGCCAGATTTCCATAAACACAGGTTTCCTTGAATTTCCAGGGCTTTGATTAACTGGTAGATGAGGGTGTCTTGCAAATATAGATTTGTATGCAGAATTCAGCTTAAAAGAGATTGGGAGTTAGAAACCAACTAAAAGCTTCCCTCCAGCCTTGCTTTAATGTTTTAACTCTTCCTTACATTGCAGAAAGCTCTTTTTGTAACAAGAAGTTAGAAGAATTAAGAATTATTCTGTGGCTTAACAAATAGGGTTGTAGATCATGTTCTTGTCATGTATATCCCCATCTGTTAAGCTTTTTATGACAGATTGATAGCTTACTGTTTCATATTATAGGTTTAAAACTCTGAAGGAATGAAAGAATTTAAAAAATACACTTTTTGTCTGCTTAGAAGTCATAAAGCTGTGGCTTCAACTAGAAGAAAAGATTGCCTTTGAGGACAGATTTTTCTTATTTCTACAGTTTTTTTCTTCTTCTGCCTGTCCTTTTGCTTGGTCAGCTCTTAGGGCATTTGGGCAGTCAATCAATATATTAAGGTTGTGTCTTCATGGAATGATTGAATTGGGTGTTTGGGGAGACAGAGTATGGGGTTTTCATTTGTATGGCATTGTATGGAGTATAAATAGATAGTTTTCTATAATTAAAACAATCCCACAATTAAATTTTCTATTTTTGATATAATTAAAACAATTTACTCAGTTCTGTATTTCTGGACAAATAATGGAAGATAGGGAGAGGAGTCTAAGTTATGGTGTCAGTTGCTTTATCGATGCCAGCCAATTTGATATGGAACTCATTTGGGTCTAATATTCCATTATAGTACTGGAGACTTAACCAGAGGAAGATAACTATTTTGACCATCTTAATAGTGCTAAATCCTCTATTGAAAGCATCCTTCAAGGCTCAGATACCTCTTACATCAGACCAGTCCTGATTTACCTAGTTGCTAGTATTTTCCTCCAGAAATTACTATAACCTCCTCCCCTATGCACACTTTCCCTCTCCCCCCCCCCACTATTTGCATTTCTTTGTTCTGCTCTCTCCTTCTGTTACTCATGGAATTTAACTTCCTTAAAGGAAGAACTCTTTTTTGAGGATGAGCTTTATATTTCAATCTCCTAGCTTAGTAGGTACTTGTATGTCATGGTATCACTTCCCTGATGTCACAGAATTTGAATGAGGGAGGGTTGTGCAAGGTCACCTCCTGAATCTATGAATAAGGCAGTTAAGTCACAGAGGTGTAGTGATGATGTAATGAAAATGATGTTGGTCAGTGAGATGATTGAGAATAGTTCCAATGATCTTGGGATGAAGGGAGCCATCTACACCCAGAGAGAGGACTGTAGGAATTGAGTGTGGATCACAACATTGCATTTTCACTCTTTTTGTTATTGTTCGTTTGCATTTTTTCTAATTCATTTCCTTTCCTTTTTGATCTGATTTTTCTTATGCAGTAAGGTAATTGTATAAATATGTTTGCATATATTGGATTTAACATATATTTTAACATGTATAACATATATTGGATTGCTTTCCATCTAGGAGATGGGGTGGGGAGAAGGAAGGGAAAATCTGAAACACAAGGCTATGCAAAGGTCAATGTTGAAAAATTATCTATGCATATGTTTTGAAAATAAAAAGCTTTAATAAAAAAAGACAATGATGTTGATTTAAAATAATAGGACTTGGATTCAAATCAAGAATGACACTTATTATCTGTGTGACATCTCATAAAAGTGATCTCACTTAATCTCTTTGAGACTTAACTTCCCCGCATGTAAAATGAGGGCTAGATGACATTTATGATCCCTTCCAAGTCTTAATTCTATGATTCTATGAAATAGAAGACAACTTTTTCCTTTCTATACTATTCTTTCTTCCCTGTGGAGAAGTTTGATAATAATTTACAGTCTTCACTTTTAAAAGTAGGGGAAGGGAGCGTCAATAAATAGAAGTGGAAACTCTGTCTTAATGATTGATTTGAAGCCTGGAAATTGGCCAGACCATTTTGGTTGGGATTGTACAATGTTACCAATGCCAAACTTCTCAACTGACCCTCCCTGTCTAAGAATATCACTGTGGGAAAGCCCAGAGCTGACCTCTCATTTGACCACAGTGTAGGACTACTCTCTATTACATCATAATCCTCCTTTCCCTTTTTGTTTAGAGATTAAAGCTAAAACATTTTTATTGTATAATGACTATTCTGTCCCTTCATCCATACCTCTTCCTTCTTAGCTAAAAGGAAATTGGTGAGTTTGAATCAGGATTGTGAAGTCTGATACAGAAACAAAAAAATAAGCAAAGAAAATGAAAACACACATTGGTCAAGTGTAGTAGATGCTGAACTATGAACTTCCATGTTTGAGGTATGATCCCAGAGGGAAGGGACCATGAGCCACCTGGCAAATGCTCAGGGATCTTATAGCTAGAAAGAAGTGTAGGGCTTGGGAGCCCTCCAGAACAAGGGGACTGTAAAATCCTAGTCCCTGATGTCCTAGACTGAAGATTTGTGTGACAGAAGACAGAGACTGCCAAAGGAGAAAGAGCAGAGAGTGAAGGGGAGGAAAAACTGGAACTAGTTCATGGAACACTTTGGTATTCTGCTCTAGGCTAAAAGTAAGGTTTTAGAGGATTGTGGAAAGAAAAGTGTGACTGGTAGTGAAGGTGAAAGGGAAAGAAGGGATATTGTTTAGAAGTCAGTGACTTAATGATCCTTCCTGATGAGGTCAAGTTCTTTATCAAATAGCTGTATCAAATAGCTTGTAAATAGTAGGCAAGTAGTAAATGCTTGTTGAATGAATGAATTCTGCTAGTTAAAAAAATAACTGCATAAAATTTCAACTACACTAGTATAAAGCTTTTTTAAAAAAATATTTTTAATTAATTAATTGTTTTTTAATTCAAGCCATTAAGATAGACAAGGAAAAGAAATTTTGTTCAGGGCATTCTTCAAATCATATTACATAAATGTGCCTACTCATAGGACTAGCCTTGTTAGTGATTCACAGTGTTGGAAGAATTATTGGCTGCATTCTAACTCTTTTTCTGTTTCTCTCCCCAATCATATGGTTACCTATTCACTAATTATCCATGTATCTTTTGTTATCTATCTATCTATCTGTCATCCATTTGCCTGTTTGTTGTGACTCTATATCTATTTATCAATTCATCCATTTTAGTTAAACTTATAAATTCAGATACCATCATTATAAAATATAGATCATTATGTTATATAGTAGCTAATGTTTAATATTCAACCATATAATTAAAACATTTAAAAGACAAAGTTTACAAAGTATTTCTTTTTTGAAAAAAAAAAAGGAATGATTTAAGAAGGTAATAAAATTAATCTTATCCCAATTTTACAGATGAGAAAATTGCAGCCTAGAAAGTTTCATTGACTTGCCCATGGCTTTGTATTAGAACAGAACTCCAAATTTCAAGTTTGATGTACTTTACACTATACCAAGTTGCAGGATATATAAATATTTATTATACATTTACATATAGCAGAGAGTCAATGTATATCATTCTATAATTGTTTCATGTCTTATCTTCCAAATGGAATGTAAACACTTAGAGGTCAGAGAGGGGGAGGGAACTTCTATATCTTTGTGTTGTCCAAGTGCCCAATATAGCATTCTGCACATAGTAGGTATCTAATGACTATTGGTTACAATCAATTAGTTGCTCACTGGGGAGGTAAATTCTATGGATTACCTTGAATCTATATAATTCCTATGATATATTTATTCTTTCCACTGATATCCTTTCACTGATAGTTAATCTTAAGTTATTTTCCCTCTTTCTATCTATCATAGGATTGGCTGGAATGTAAAATCATTACAAAAAGGTTAAGTCTGATTTTCCCCTTCTCATTCAGAGTGGAAGCCTGAAGGCTACTCATTGATTTAATACCATTTTTGATCAGCTGGGTGAAGGGTGGAGGGAGCTTTGATATACTCCATTTGTAGCTTAGGCTAGTTTGCCCCTGCCTTAGGTTATCTGATATCTTGCTTCTCTGAATTGGTTCTGAATTTAATATAGAAGTATATAGCTCAGAAATCTAGAACTCAAGAGATCCAGTATCTTTTGTTTCCTTTGTTGTTAGGATTACAGGCATGTGCCACCATATCCTTTTAATAGTAGCTTTTGAGGGTAAGAATGTCCTAAGGGAAATTTAAATCTGTGACTGATGGGAGAAAAAAGAAAGGAAAAGGAAGGGCAGGGAAGAAAATACAAGACTAGGAAAAAGAAGGGAAGGGAATGGAAAGGAAGAGAAAAGAAGAAAAAGGGAAGGAAAGGAAACCATAATTATTTATATTCTGTAGTCAAGTATCATATTTTCTATCTTTGGATGAGCAACTATTTTCAGTTTTTAACTCCATTGATAGTCTCCATAAATACAAATATTTAAGAGTTAATTGTATATTATATTGATATTTGTCATCATTTTATTTTTTCATATTTTTATTTTTTAAATTGTAGATTTAATAAATATCAACATAGTTATTTCAATATATAAGAATAGATAAAGAATATACTTGTAAAATTAGAAACTTCCATTTTGCAGTTTTTTTCCAAGGTATATCTTAATTTAACATGATAGTAATGAAACTGTCCTGCCAGTCTGGTCCCTTCTAAATTTTGCTTTGCTCGCTTTATATTTTTTAAAAAATATTTCCCTTTTATTTTATTTTATTTTTTTGCATTCTTATCACTATGTCCTATACCCCTTCCTCACAGATTCTTCCATCCAATAAAGATAAATTCTTACAGAAGCATATAGTCAAGTAAAAAAAATCTACACATTGATCATTTCTGATGATATATGTTTTATTCTGAAGTTTTAGAATATCACCTTTCTGCTAAGAAGTGGGATGCATGCTTCATATTTTGGCTTCTGTAGTCATAACTGATCATTGAATTTATCAGTTTTTAATGTGTTTGCTTTGTATTTCTGTAGTCAATGTACAAATTGTTCCTCTGGCTCTATTTTGATTCACTTTGCACCAGTTCCTACAAGTTTTCTGAGGTTTCTCTGTCCCTTTTGTCACTTATGTCACAAAAATATTCCAATATATTTATTTTTTCCATTATATTTATATAATGTAATTTGTTCTGCCATTTTGTAATTGACAACACCTACTTTGCTTCTTGTTCTTTTCTACAACAAAAAAGTTCTATAATAAATAGTTTGGTATATATGAACTCTTTTTCTCTGTCTTTGATTACCAAATAGGTACCAGGAAGTCTAATCTACACCAGTGAACCACCAGAACAAAATGCAAGAGAGGAGCTCAATGGCCCATCTCCGGGTGCCTTCATATATACAAATGGCCCATTTTCACCAAAGTAACACTAGTGGGACTGGCTTCTTGGAAACAAGATCAACTCCCAAATTCTTCGTGAATTCCTCAGGCCTTTTTATGACATCTCCTTTTCTTTTCCCCTTCTAAGATATTCTTGCCTATGGAATTATAAAATCATCAGTTCAGAAGGGAGTTGTTGTTCCCTTTCCAAATCATGAATCTTCTCTGCAATACAGTCCTAGTGTAACAAAGGCTGATCCAAACTGTTTGAAAACCTTCTGTGATGTTGAACTTATCATTTGCTGAGGTGATCCATTTCACTTTGGGTAACTCCAATTGTTAGGAAGTTTTCCCTGATGTTGTATAACATCTATCTCTTTGTGACTTTTACCTTTTATCCTACTTTTCTTTTCTAGGACCAACTAGATTGAAATTCATCCCTCATCACCACAATACCCCCTTCAAGTAGTTGAAGTTTTTTCCCATGAAAAATTCCCAGCTCTTTTAATTCTTCATTTCATGCATGGCTTCTAGTTCTCTCACTGTCGAGGATCTTCCTCTAGAGATGTTCCAGCTATCAACATCCCCTCTGCAGTCCAGGTCGGAGAACTGGACATAAGCAATATGCTAAATGTGGTGTGGTAGGATGAAAGGAGTAGAGCATGATTATTACTTCTTTCACTCTATATATTTTTCAATGAATATAACATAAAACTATGAGAGGCAACATGGTATAATGAATAGAGGACCAACTTTAGGGTTAGGAATATTTGGGTTCAAGATTGCCTTTGATCTGTTCCAGCTGTGTTGCTATTTAATCTCTGAGCAACTCTAATGTAACATTGCTGAAATCACAGATTTGAATTATTATTATTTTTAAAAAGGATTGCATTAATTCTTTTGGCTGCCCTTCACACTGCTGAATCATGTTGAGTTTGCAGTCCATTAAAAGACGTGAGTTTTTTCCCCTCTTATTTTATTTTTAACTACTCTATAGCCAGATCTCCCCTATCCTATATTTGTGAGACTGCTTTTTAACACCCTTGATTTCCTCTGTAGTTTCAGTGCATTGCTTTAATATGGCAAGATCAATTTGAATTTTGATTTGGTCATCCTAACCTATTAGTTATCCTCACCTCTCCACTTTGCATCTGATATTTGATAAGCATTTCATCTTCCCCTGTCATTCAAGTCATTGATAAGATATTGAACAGAATTGGTCCAAAGACAAAGCACTGTAGTATGCTTCTTTTCAGCCCTCCATTAATCAATCTTCTACATTTGGCCAGTCAAATATTCAGAAGCCATACTATTGTACTATCATTCCACTTGCTTTTCTACTCTGTCTTGTCCTCTAAGATATTGTGAAAATTCAAGCATTTATTTATTTTTTCAAATGTTTTTCTGAAACTTATTCTATTTCCATGTCATTTATTTGATCCATTCAAAAACAATGGGTAATGACTTTTTGGTCTTAAAATACACTTTATTGGATTCAATAATAAAGAAAATGACTTTTAAAAAAGACATCAAATAAACATTGTGGTTTTGTTTCCATCCTTTTCTTTTTTGAGATATTATTTTTCAACAAAGAAACACTCCAATGGCTCTTTTATCTCATGGCTGTTAGTGTTCTTTTCATTGATATAAATCTTTAAAAAAGCTCATTTGCCCATTCTGTGAAACTTTCATTGGTGTCCTCTCATAAGCTCATCACAAGGATTCCAATCAATGTGCTGAGGATCTTCCTTAGATTCTTTCTACATTGCATGTATGGATATAGGATGTCTGTTTTTCTCTTGCTCCCTTTATGTGACAAGTTCATCTTTTTTAATCACTGATTTCTTTTTATGGAACTTTTTTTTCTGTTGTATGTAAGGTATTGAAGTCTAGTCATGACAACAATGTACCTTATCATGGTCCTTTCGATGATTTTTGACTTTAATTCTTCAGATATTGTTATTCCTTTTTGATTCAAAGGCATACATCACCAGAAAAAAATTTGTATTAAATATATGGCTTTTGTTTCAGAAAATTAAAGTAGAAACTGAATAATTCCATTTATTTTTGTCATCCATTAATATGAGCTCTTCTACCACTAGCAATGCTTCTATCTCTTTCTTGTTCTTCTTACTTCTATTGCAGTGAAAAAATCTCTGTTTTGTAAACTTCAGCATTTTAAATGTTCTGGGCCTTAGTATTCCTGCCATATTTTTATAGGATCTTGTTAGTCTCTTAAATCCATCTTATTTCCTATCTTGACTCACATCTCTATGTTTTTCTTCAAAATCCAGATTCATCAATGAACTCACTATGTAGTTACATATCTCTGGAGTTGAAAGGGCTCTTAGAGGTTACTGAATCTGCTTGAAGCCCTTACTTTATAAATGAAAAAATTGAGGCATTGAGTAGTTACAGGATTTATCTAGAGTTACCTAGCTAGGAAGTAGCTGAAATAGGACTTGAATTCAAATGGGCCTTTATCAACTCTGCTATGCTAGAAATTAGCCAAGATTGGTTTTATTTGCTGCTCTTCCTAGATTTCAAGCCCCCAGGAGCATAAGCCTTCTCTAGATACAAACTTCTTATGGCAGAAACTTGTAATCTGAATTTATTAATTATTGAGTTATTGATTATTATTGAAAAACAATAATACTTTTCATTCATATGGTATGTTATTTTCAGAATGCTTTCACATCCATTATTTATTTGTTCCCCATAAAAATTTTAGAAAGATGAGGAAATAGTCATATCAGTTGGTAATTGGGAGTGTTTTGGCCATCAGGCAGAAGAAATATCTTTCATCTTTTCTATCAGTTTGACATTTTACCTACTTTGAAATTTATTCTGAACCAGTCTCTAAGGGCCTTTAAAATTGCACTGTCTCTAATGTGGAATTCTTCTTTAAATATTTGATCATTCTCAGCTGGTCTCTCTTTTTTCTTCTTAAGTGCCAAAAAAAAAAAAATCAAAGAAAGAGAAAAAAAGCACTCTATATAAAAATATTGATAACATGTAGTCCTCATAAACTGGAAACTAATATAGTGCCCACTTGTTGGAGAATAGCTAAACAAATTGTGGTATATGAAATAAGGTAATATTACTGTGTCATAAAACATGATGAAATGGACAGTTTTAGGAGCAATTGGGAAGACTCCTATAAACTGATGCAGAATGAAGCAAAAGAACTGGAACATTTATTCAGTGACAACATTCTATTAGAAAACAACTTTGAAAGACTACAACACTGATGAATGAAATTTTAACCATGAGTCCAAAGGATTGAAGAAGAAGAAACATGCTATCAACTTTTTGCAGAAAAGTGATGGATTTAAAATGGAGAATGAGACATGTTTTTGGACTTTGCCAATGCCCAATAGGATTTGTTTCACTGTATCATGCATATTTGTTAAGAGAATTATTTTATTTAAGTAATTGCTCTGTGAAAAGGGTCAATTAGAAAAGATAAATCCTTGTAAAATAAAATTTTTTTTGAAAAAGAAAAATAAGAAAATATGTTTGAACTTTACCAAGTTCATAAGAAAGAATTTTATGTCACAAGCTGTGTTAATTTTAAAAAGAACCCAGGGATTGATTCTCAATATATGTCAAAGATATCTCAACTACTGCCTCATGTCAAATTTTCAGTCTCTGCAGGATATATCTTAGAATGGTCTTTGAAAATGCTAAAGACATCCTCAATGAAGACAATAAGCAGTAGGCAAGCTTTTGAAGACAATGTTTTTCAGCAGACCACATCTTTATGATCACAACTGGGTTGAAACAAATAGATATTATAAGATCCTACCATATAGGAGTCAACCACAATATTTCTCTGTTAATACTTTTCTAGACTTATTTAGAATTATTTCCCTTTTTAATTTTTTTTTATTTAATCTGGCTTACAAACCACCTTGCCCATAACTCTTCATCTTTTGCCTCTATATAATAACAACACCACAATAACAACAATAGAATTTATATAGCACCTAATATATATCATGTACTATGCTAGATTCTTTGTAATTATAAATTTATTTGATTCTCACAATAGGCCTGGAGGTATGGTCAATTATTATTCTCATTTTACAATTAAAGAAACTGAGGCAAATAGAAGTTGAATGACTTGCTCAGAATCACATAAGTGTCAGTCTACATTTGAATTTGGATTTTTCCTTACTTCAAACCCAGAGCTCTATTCAATACACTGTTCCACCTTAGCATCCCTAGTTTTTCTTCAAAGCTCAGCTCAGCTCAGCTTAGCAGCCCACCTTCTACACGAGGTCTCCGTGTGTTAGTGTTTTTTCCTTCCAAAACTTTCTATTCCATTATATTATATATATACACATTACGTTATATATATACACACATATATATATATATATATATGTTATATTTTTTCCTTCCACAACTTTTAATTATTTTTTTAATATATGTATATATTATATACTACATTACATATATTTTCAGTTTCATGGGAGAATATGTTTCTTGAGGGCAGGGACTGTATTTTGGGGGGCAGAGGAGGTCTTATTTTCACTGTTTCTAGAATAGTTATTGCACATAGTAGCTATTAATAAATGATTGTTAAATTGATAAAGGGTCAAGCAGTTTTCAGATGAAAAAATCAAAACAATTTATAGTTATGAAAAAATGTTCTAAATCATTATTGTTCACTTCTTTTTTATTCTTTTTTTTCTCTCCTGTGGTTTATCCCTTTTGTTCTAATTTTTCTCTCCCAATATGATTCATAAAGAAATGAAAAAAATGAATTTTTTTCATAAAGAAATTTAACCAGAAAATAAAACACTTAATAAAGAAAAAAATCATTAAAAGATTAGAGAAGTGCAAATTAAAACAACCTTGAGATCTATCAAATTGGCTAAAAATAAGGAGAAAGTGACAAGTATTAGAGGGAATATAGAAAAATTGGGATACTAATTTATTGTTGGTTGAATTGTGAACTGATCCAACCAATTTGTAGTATTATCTGGTATTATGCCCAGAGTTATTAAGCTGCCTATATCCTTTGATCAAACAATACCACTACTAAGTCTATTTCCAAAAATGATTATAGAAAAAACCCCAATAACCTATTTGTTCTAAAATATTGATAGCTTTCTTTGTGGTGGCAAAAAACTAGAAATTGTGGGGATGCCCATCAATTGGGGTAGGGCTGAATAATTGTGGCACATGATTGTGATGGAATACTATTGATCTATAAGAAATGATGAGTTCAATGATCTTAGGAAAACATGGATAGACTTAACGTGAAATAAAGAAAAATAAAATGAGTAGAACAAAAAAAACCCCCACTGTATACAATAACAATGATATAGTTTTAAGAACAACTTTGAGCAACTAAGTAATTCTGATTATAATAAATAACCAAATTAACTACAGAGGTTATATGTAGGAAAATGTTATCTATATTCAGAGAAAGGATTGATGAAGAGAAGTACATATAGAATGATTTGTGTATTCGTGTCTAATGGCAGTCACCTCTTGGATGAGAGTGAAGGGAAAAAGAAAAAAAAGGAATTTACATGGATTGAGTAGAAATCGGGGCTTGGCAAAATGATGTCCAAGGATTCGTTTTAGACCTAGGCTTCTTCTTGATTTTGGTTTTGGCTAAATGGAAAGGAAAGGGCAGATAACAAGCTATCATCTTCAATGGCTGTAATTTGACTTGTTATTGAGTGAATACTCATTCTCTAAATATATCTCCATGAAGCATTTCACCAACCACCAAGAGGAAATAGAACCAGCAGGGATTCATAGTTTTATCAACCACAAATAATCCTGTCTCTGCCAGCAAGTCACGTCTCCCAGGGCCTCAGTCTCCCTCTCTGGAAAAAAAAAGTAATAATGATAATCATAATAACTCATATTTGGAATGGTGCTTTACAATTTACATAGTTCTTTCCTGACTATAAATTTGTGAAATAGGTAATAGAAGTTTTTCTGGGGGGGCATGCTTTATGGGAACACAATCACACTCTTTTTCTTTGTAAGTGTTGGTCCTGATATAATGCTTGTCTAAGGGATGGGGTGGGGTGGGAGGTTAGGCCAGTGATAGTCAAGGGTGATTCTCAGCAGGAACCAACATAGCATATAATTATGAGTCAACCTCTCTCTAGGGATGTAAGATTACCAGAGAAAAATGAAATAACATTGCATCCCAAAAGAATAAAGACACATTAGAGAAAGCTGACTCCTGAGAAAGAATACACAGGCTAAGAAAGTTCCCAGAATTAGAATGTCTCATGACGTTTCTTTCTTTTCCTGATTCCTGGGCAGAGAAACACATCCTGTGCATGGAATGTCATAAAGGATGTCTTTTGTCTTTTACTAATAGGACAAATTCAGATTCTAGCCTTTTAAGTAAACAATCAGAAAGTGACCCATTACTTTTTGCTGAGTCCAAAGCAAACTGATTTATAGGGAAGGCGAAGTCCCAGACTTTTGTGCCAACCCCCAAACCTCAGGGAAGGTATATGGGTTTTATTTAGCCTCTTCCTCTTTATATCCATTGTAGCTAATAACTGTTAACAGAAACTTCCTTAGATATATGGGCTTGGTCATCAAAAGAGCATCCATATATAGTAGGGATAATCAAAGGATTCCCTGATTTTCTGGAATAGAGAACTTCTCCTGGGAATGAATAAATGATCTGGCTCATGTGCTGGGGACATGGGCCCCAAGAGGATGATACAGAAATTCCTCACTGGGCCCTAGTCACTGAGTGCCTTTTTAAAAATGAATGAAGTGTATACTTATATTGTATATTGTATATATTGTAATTGTATTAGGATTGTATACAATAATACAATATTGTGTCAAACTCATGGTATATAAAGGACCTGAATATATTGACTTAGCCAATAAATTGTACTTATACTTTAACATATTTAACATGTATTAGTTAACCTGCCATCTAGGGGAGGGGGTGGGGGGAAGGAGGGGAAAAATTGGAACAAAAGGTTTGGCAATTGTCAATGCTGTAAAATTACCCATGCATAAAACTTATAAATAAAAAGCAATAATAAAAAAATGAATGAAGAATTGGAAATTGTTTTGTCATCCCAGCCAGGTCCATGTACCTTATCTGAGAATCAGAGTCCAATTCCAAGGTAGGACCCTGTTTCCCAAGACAGGCTTTCCTTCAATCACATCTACTACCTCACCATTCAAATGTACAACAACAAAAATAATTTCAATTATAGTTGCAGATTCTCCAAATCAGATATTTTCTTTTTTTCTTTTGTCAAATAGTCACTGAAAATTGTTCTGCATTCAGAAGTAATATTTTAGATTTTTCTTGTCCTTTTGGTCAACACCCAAAGCAGAATCACCTCAGCTTCTCCTCACTAGCTTCTAAGCTGATAAAATTAATCTGGGGATTTCTTATTGGTTTACCAGAGAAAAGGCAGTTATAAGATAGCCACACAATGGGCATGTGGTTAGAAGAATAAAAATAGAGTGAAATCCCTTTGTGATGATTTCCAGAGGGCTGAGCAAAATAAATGGCAAAAGGAAGAAATGTTCTAAATTGGAAACATTAAATAGGGACAGAAACATTCAAGTGGGTCTTCTCTGAGGAAAAGAAGTCCATGATAAGTGGCCTTTGTGGTAGAACCTAGATGATAAAGAAACCTCGCTCAGAAATCACATAGGACTTCTTTCTGAGGTGGTGGCCGAGGCTCACTTTGGAGGAAACCAAGCCTAATGACTTGTTAGAGATTAGTTTCTACTTTAATATAAAGGTTCTTCATTTGGGGATGGGGAAGACTAGTGTTTGATGAGAAAGGAAAAAGAGCATTTGAAAAGCATGGTGAAGATTGGTTTCAGATCAATCCCAGGGATAGTTTTCTTTAGAAATAAATAACATTTCCTTGTGGTGTGTGAGATATGACCTCTAGTGAAGTTTTCTCTGTTCTACATTCTTATAGGTCCAGCTTTATAACTCAAGATGAGATAAATGAAAAAAGGTAATTACACTAGCCCACTTTCGATTGGATGCTTCCTTCCAATTTGATGAAAGAGAATGCATTATAAGGGCTTGTAGAAAATAAAGTGTTCTGATAGACCATAGATAGTTATGAAGAACTAGGATAATGAGGATTGATATTGCCTTGTTTTGATTAGCTAAAAAGATTGTGAACTCTCTTATCAGCAAATGGTAAGATGTGATAGGGAAAGGTGAGGTGGGGGCTAGAAAAACTTTGGTTTTTGTTCAGTTCCCTGCTCACCCTGGCTGTAACTGTTTGAGCAAAGAGAACTGTGTCCTTTCTCATGAGAAAGAATAAAGACCTATTCTGATCTCCAACTCAGACTCCAAAATTTCTATCCCATATGTGTGACATATAAACATTTTCACTATTAATGTGGGAGTTTTGGAGAACTGGAACCAGCTGCTCTGAGGTGCAACCCCTAGTATTAATAGTCTATAAGAGGGACCCAGAATTTAAGTAACCTGAGTAATGTCACACTTATTTGATTTGAGCACTACCCATATTCCTGGAGAATATTCCCCATTAGACTGTTCAAAGATCTAGTACAAACTTACCATTTAATCAGTAAAGGAGTGTTTACTAAGAGCTTATTATGTGCTAGATACTATACTAGGAACTGTGAATGCAAAGACAAAAACAATGCTGTTCCTGACTTTAAGGAGCTCATGCTCTCAGGATAGACAACATGGAAGAGAAACTATATTGAAATGGAAAAATCACTGGAATATTCCCTGCTTTTGATGCATTTGACTGGGGTAACTTTGGTTGTTTAATTTTGCAGAAATGATTTCCTTGTGTATAAAATGATAAGATTTGGGTTTTATGGCCTCAGAAATTCCTTGTAGTGTTAGGTCTGTGCTATGTACATAGCGGGTGCTTGATATAATTATATTTTTGATTTGATGATGATATACAAGATATCAACATCCATATCTATACACACATATGTATGTATACTCATGTATATGTATATACAAATATATTAATAGTAATTACATGTTATATAGCATAATGAATCAAACACACACAAAACAATATGTATATATGAGTGTAGATGCTTATACAGGTATGTTTATGCACATAAGATGTATATATACATAGAATACATATACAAAATAATACATACTATATATCTACATATATCCATATATATTCCCATATACCCATATAAACATATATATTATATATAACATGTATATAAAATATATATATATGTATATATAAAATATACACATATGTGCACACACATATATTAGCAGCTAGATGGCTAGATAGAACCTGGAGTCAGGAAAATCTGAGTTCAAATGTGACATCAGATATTTATTAGTTCTGTGACCCTGGACAAGTCACTATTTACCTTAATCTACTGGAGAAGGAAATGTCAAACTACTCCAGTATCTTTGCCAAGAAAACCCCATGGACAATATGGGTGAGATGTGATACAAGGGACTACAAAGAATTGGATGAAACTGAAAAACTGAACAAAAAAACACACACACACATTTTCAAGAACTATATATGTAAAATATATATATATATATATATATATATATATATATATGTGTGTGTGTGTGTGTGTGTGTGTGTGTGTGTGTGTGTGTGTATTATCATCATTATCATCATTAGGATGGGGAAGCTCAGTCATATAGGTCTAGGGCAGGAATTGTAAAGATCAGCTATCTCATCCCCTTATTTTACAAATTAACCTTGAAGCCCAGAAGGGAAATGATTTAGAACTGGGAAAGTGACTTGGAGATTGGAACCTAGAGTCTACATCTACAACATTCAGTTCCTATTGGATCCTATCTGCCAGGCAGATGGATCAAAGTATCTTTTTTTACAGAAAGAAAACTCAAAAACCCCCAAAATGAATAATTTCCAAGATTCCAGATCCAAAGTTTCCAAGAATCGTCAGAGAGAATGCCAGCATTATCAGGAAAAGATAAAAATGATTTATCTATGTTGGTCTTTCTGTAGGGCTGCTTAATATAACACCAACCGGTGGCTTGTCTGTATTACTTTCTTTAGATCTCTAGATCTCACTCTTAAGTAGGTCCTGATACAGTGTAGGGTAGTGGTGTCAAATTCATGGTATATAAAGGACCTGCATATATTGACTTAGAATACCACATATGAACATTATCTGTTTTATTGTATTTTTATTTATTTTGTTAAATATTTTCCAATTACATTTTAATCTGGTTTGGGCAACTTTCAGGAGCATTCCACGTTTGACATCGATGGTGTGGTTTGTGCATCATTCCTGTCACTGCCTCATTCACTGGGACTTCCCTGACTGAAGCTAAACAATAATTAATAACACTAATCCTTCATACAACACTCTATGGTTTGAAAGAGAGATTTACAAATATCCCATTTGATCCTCACAAATTTCTATTTTACACATAAGGAAACAGAGAGAGAGAAGCTAAAGGTTTTTTGAGGGTCATACAGTTAGTAAGTATATAAGGTGGAATTCTAACTCAGGTTTTTCTGACTCTTAACCCTCCATTTTTATACTTGCACTGCCCAACTGTTTCAGGAACTCCTGTGTTTTCATTTGCATGCCTTTTAGGCACTGATTCTACTGGAGACATGAAGTGCCTGCAGTGGGCTAATGCAATGTAGAACTCCTACTTATGTGAACTTGCAATGCTTTCTCCCATCAGCTCAGATATAAGCTTAAAGCAATATACCTTAGGAGGTATATTATCCCTTTTCTCTTCTCCTCTAATATATCTACATACAAGAACATATACATTCAAGAATATACATGTATTCTTGAATAAATATACAAGAATATATTGATTCAGAAGATTTACAATTCAAAGTAGTTTTGAGTTGGGAAAGAAAAATATGAACTAGGATTATAATAATAACAGAATCAAGCAATCAACTTTGATTATTTACCATAATATAAATAATTTACTGTGACCCAGGTCCCATCAGGTCATCAAAGAAGTTTAAAAGAAGGTCCTAATGGAGGCAAAGGAAGAGTGAATAGTGGGAACTCCAGTCACAAGTTTCTCCAGGCAGGAGACACCATCATGAAAATAGAAGGTTAAATTAGATATTGCAAATAATACTTTTCAAAAGCCTTATGACACTACATGAATGTCACCTATTATTAGTGTTAATATTATTCTTATAATCACAGTAAGGAGGCATAATGGATAGAGGGCTGATCTTGGAACTAGAAAGAATTGGATTTCAAAGTCCTATATCTGGTACATCCTATGTGATCCTGAGTAATGTTGCAACTTTTCAAAGTTCTAGGTAATTATCTAAGATCATAAATTAAAGAGAAGTCATGATGGCTTTCTGTTTTCTTAATCTAAGTTACTTTGCTTCCTCCTAAGGTAGCCTAGTGGCCCTCCACTCACAAAGGGCTTATCGTACTGATGCTAGACAATGCAGCCATCTGATTAGTCCTAAAATCAAAAGATCCACCAGCCTCAGTCTCTCCAGAAGCAGGAATTTTAGGTGTGTGCCATCATTCCCTGAAGAATTACATTGTTAGAAGCTTCCTACACTAATGAATTCAGAGGTCCAGTTCTTTTCATGTCTCTAAAACAACTAGATGGCACAGTGCATAGAAGAAGACTTGAGTTCAAATTTCTGGCCACAAGACACTTACTAGTTATTTGACAAGTCACTTAACTTCTGTCTCCATCAATTTTTGTATATATAATATGAGAACAATAATACCATTTACTTCTTAAGGTTGGTTTGAGGGTCAAATATAATCTATTTATAAAACTCTTAACATACAGTGACTAGAACACAACAGGAACTACTTAAATACCAGCTATTATTAATAGTAGATATTATTGTGTAGGTTATATATCACCAACTGTTGAAAAGGATGAAAAAGCAGAGAAATTCAGCAAGTATTTATGAAGATCCTCTAAAACAATCAATGTGTATGTTGGCACTAAATTATTTCAATGAGATGAAAAACAGGTTAGAAAATATGGTTCAGGACTGTGAAAAAAAAGAGTGTCAAAACTTGAAGACTATTCACAGAAATCATGTTGTACAAGTGAATATTTTCTTCCAGAAGAGACAAAAGAAATAATGAGTACTAAATTTCAAAATATCAAATGTAGTGGTGAATAGAGGTTGAAGATGTTTGGTTTAATAAGAAAACTAGCTGCTCTTTGTCAGTTGTCTCTCACCTTCAGGTGGGTGGAGCCACAATTTCCAAACTCCTCCCTTCAGTGGACTTAGTGATTTATTTAGTCAACTCTTTTACTCCACCCAGTGGTGTGTATTTGTGTGTAGGTATAAATGTTTCATAACTGGCTTCCCCTCCCAGTTTTCCACTCCACTCTCTCCAGCCCTACCAAAAATATCCATACACATTTTCAAGTGTAATTTGCATTGTTAACATTTTCTTAATTAATTTTTTAAGTCTAGAAAACAACAGAACTAAAAACTCCTGATTTTGTAGCATTTGCCTATTCTGAAGTTTGAATGTTCATATTGATGTTCTTTTAAAATTTATTTTCAGTTCCAGATTCTTTCCTTTGCTCTAACTCCTCCTCCATCCATTGAGAAGGCAAAAAATACCATACTCATTATACATATGAAGTTGTACAAAACATATTTCCACATTATCCAAGTTGCCAAGACAAAAAAGTCAGAAAAACAAAGTGAAAGAAAATATGCTTCATTCAGTCTAGAAGTTCTCCCTTCAGAGGTGGATAGCATTTTTCATCATCAGTCCTTTGGAATTGTCATGGATTATTGTATTGAACAGTCACTAAATCTTTTATAGTTGATTGTCATTACAATATTCCTGTTACTAGATAAGATGTTCTCTTTGCATCTGTTCGTACAGGTCTTCTCAAGTTTCTGAAGTCATTGCCTTTGGCATTTCATATATCACAAAAATATTTCATCACAATCACGTACTACAACTTGTTCAGCCATTCCCTAATTCATGGTATACAATATCAAATGTTGGTCTATGTTGAGTTTCTAGCCAGACTGCTTCTTAGTTTTCCTCTAATTTTTTTTTTTTTTGAATAGTAAGTTCTTGCCCCAATAACTTGGATCTTTGGATTCATCAAACACTAGGTTACTATGGTCATTTCCCTCTGTATTTTATATGTCTAATATATTTCATTGATTTACTAATCTATTTCTTATATAGTACCAGACTGTTTTGATGATTATTGCATTAAAGTGTAGTTTCAGTTCTGTTACTGCTAGTCTATCTATTTTCATTTTCTCCCCCTCAAATTCTCTTGACATTCTGACCTTTTGTTTTTCCAGATGAATTTTGTTATTTTTTTCTAGCTCTATAAAACAATTCTTTGGTAATTTGATTGGTTTGGCATGGAATAAATAAATAAATTTACAGAATATTGTAATTTTTAAAAATTAAAATGGCCCAGTCCATCCATGAGTAATTAATAGTTCTTCAATTGTTTAGTTCAGTCTTCATTTATGGGAAAAAGTGCTTTGTAATTGTTTTCATATAGTTCCCATGTGTCTTGGCAGGTTAACTACTGAGTATTTTATACTGTCTGCAGTTATTTTATATGGAGTTTCTTTTTCTATCTCTTCCTGCTGGGTTTGTTGATAATATATAGAAATACAAATGATTTATGTGGGTTTCTTTTATGTCCTACAACTTTCCTGAAGTTATTAATCACTTTGACTATGTTTTTTAGTTGACTTGAATTCTCCACATATAACAATCATATGATCTACAAAAACTGCTATGCTCACGCCTTCAATGTCTTTTTATTGCCTTATAGCTATAGCTATTATTTCTAGTACAATATTGATAGTAATGGTGAAAATGTGTATTCTCCCAACCCTTGCCAATCTTATTGGGAAGGTTTCTAGTTTATCCCCCTCCTTATATATAATGTTTGCTTTTAATTTTAGGTAGATACTACTTACCATTTTAAGAAAAGCTCAATTTATTCCTCTGCTTTCTTATGGGCATTTAATGGGAATGGGCATTGTATTTTGTAAAAAGCCTTTTCTGTATCTATTGATATATGATTTTTTTTTGTTGCTTTTGTTATTAAGATAGTTAATTATAATTTTTGTAAAAAATGAATCAATCCCTCATTCCTGTTATAAATGCCATCTGTTCATTTTGTATGATTGCTATGATATATTGTTATAATTTCCTTACTAGTATTTTATTTAAAAATTTCGCATCAACATTCATTAGGAAAATTGGTCTATAGGTTTTTTTCTCGGTTTTTAATTCTTCCTGATTTAGGTATCAAAATTATATTTGTGTTATAGAAAGAATTTGATATATTTCCTATTTTTCCAAACAGCTTATATAACATTAGAATTAATTGGTCTTTAAATGTTTGGGAGAATTCACTTGTAATCCAATTGGTACTGGTTGTTGTTGTTGTTTCATTTCTTTAGGGAGCTCATTTATTGCTAGTTCAGTTTCTTTTTTTCTGATGTAAGATTATTTAAATACTCTATTTTCTCATCTCTTAATCTGGGCAACTCATATTTTTGTACATCTTCATCCATTTAATTTGACTTGTTAGTTTTATTAGGATATAGTTGGACAAAATTTCTCATGTTACTTTTTAATATTGGGAATTTGCTTTCTTTTTAAAATCAAATTAGGCAGTGTTTTATATATTTTTTCCTTCCAAGAATCTGCTCCTAAATTTATATTTTAGTTAATTTTTCTTTAACTTTAATTTTATTAATTTTTTCTTTGATTTTCAGGATTTCTACATTGGTGTTTGGGGAATTTTAAGCTGTTCTTTTTTTTAAATTTTAAAACTTCATTCCAATTCATTGATCTGTTCTTTTTCTCTATTATTGATGTAAATGTTTAGAGAGCTAAAAATTTCCTAAGTATTTGGTTGTCACAAATGTTGGTATATTGGCTCATTGTTGTCAATATCTTTAATGATATTACTTCTATGATCCACTGATTCTTTAGGATTTGCTAATTAATTTTTTAATCTATGCTTAACAGGAATTTTGTTGAATTTAATTTTTATTTCATTATGGTACCTTCAGAGAAGTGTTTGTCATGGAGGATGTCTTACACAGGTTCATTAAATCAATCAGTCAATGTGTATTGAGCACCCAACGTATCCAAAATACTTTGCTAAGTGCTGGGTCCAAATGGAAAAGGAATATCTCATAGATAGTGGACTCCTTTAGATGCTCCTATTATGTTAAAGCCCAAAGATATTTCTACACTTTCTAAAAGATATCCATGATTCAAATTGACCTACCAATCCTAAATACAACATGGAAGAAAATGTATTTTTTCAGACCATTGAGTTCAGTCCATTGAGTTATATTTCAGTGTATCTGGGCCAGCCACTGAAGGTGAACCAGGATTGGGCTCAGAATTAAAACAGGAGGAAGACAGTAGGCTGGTTGTATAGCATTTGAGAAATCAAGCAGGGCTCTTAAATTCCCAAGTTATTTGGGGCTCATGTTTCCAAGTAATTTTCTCTCTACCTTCACAAAATATTGCCTGTACTCTCAAAATCAGCTTATTTCTCTCCCACCAGACCCTTGGACCAGAATCCAGAAGCTCTCATTCCTCCAGTTCTGATAGGTGATATTTTTTATCTAGTTGGGGGTCAGGTCTCTACTTTTCTAGCTGTCCCCACATTTTTACTTTGTCTTTCCAGTACTCTTTTATGTTTTGTCTTCTCTAATGGAAATGTAAGCTTTTTGAGGGCAGAGGCTGACAGTCTTCCTGTGTTTGTATATGCTTAGCACAATGCTTGGTACATACATAGGAAACAATTAAGAAACACTTGATTGGCCTACCATTCAACTTTTCTTTATTTAGCTTTCCTTTATTTTAGTCATGTGGTATGATTGTGATATAGAACCCCTCATTGTCAAAGACTTACATTTAAAAGTAGGCCAAATGACAACATAGAAATGCATGGTAGATGTGAGTAGGCTGCAGCATATTTTTATGTAAAAATATTATTTAAAAATAGACATAATTGAGGAAATGTATAATTCTATACTGGTCATGAAACAAGAGCAAGAAATAAAAGATGGATAGCTCAAGTATTAAATTTTTACTCACAAAATATAAAAAGTCGTAGAGGAAGATGTCCTTTAATGTGGATGGACCCCTATGGGTAATTTATTATGGATAAAATACACATCTTTAAAATGAGAGAGTTGAACTAGATGATCTCAACATTTCTGCCCTAACATTTTCATTCTGAATATTTGGATAAATATAGTAATGATGGTTTGATTTCATGAATATGAAGTAGTGACTCAGATGGCATTTTATGTCCTACTGAAAGCAGAACCTATGGGAAACCACAAGAGAAAAAACCTGTCCTCCTAAGTTTTTCAACCAAATATAGATTTTAAAAGAAATTTGACTAAACATCTGGATTTCCAAAAATCTTTTGTCCTTTCAAAATTGATATCATTGATACTAAGTACTTCTTATGTAATGGGCCTTCTACTACATTCTGTGAAAGAGAAAATAACTAGACAACAAAATTCCTGTTCTTAGTTTCTAAGTGAAGAGCTCCCAGTTTAGTTGTAGCTAATTTTGAAGAAATTACATCATGATCTTTTTCATCTTGTGAAACTCAGGCAATGGAACATTGGGAGCCATAAACACAATGAATTAATTGTTGTATAGCATACTGTACCACCACCTCTCTTGTTTCTCTCTCTTTGTCTTTTTCTCTCTGTCTCTGTCTTTCTCCCCTAGTTCATCAACTACCTATAACTTATGACATCTAGATAGATATTTATATATTATAGTGATAAGCACTGTACATGTAATTTCATTAAGATGGTAAACTCTGCCTTGGTGAATTTTTTTAACAATGCAGATGGGCACCTTTTCTGCAATTTATGGTTTTAGAGAACTGGATGAACCTGAACAAGTTAGGATAAAATGCATGCAGTATGTTTCAGAGACCAGATTTAAACTCAGGCTTTTCTGGCTCTAAGATTGGTCTCTCTAGTTTCTCATTCATAAATGTGTACATATATGCATATATACACATATACATATATAGGTAATATGTACAATGCATAATACATAATATACATATGTATGTATATGTACATGTATATGTATGAAGGAAGAAAATAAAGTGGGAAGGAGGGAAGAGAAAAAGGAAGAAAAAGAAAAAGAAGAAAAAACAAAGAGGGAAAGAAGGGAAGGAAAGAAGAAGAGAAAGAAGGAAGGAAAGAAGAGAGAAAGAAAGGGAAAGAAAGAAAGAAAGAAAGAAAGAAAGAAAATGAAAAGGAAGGAAGGTAATAAACTGGCACTTGTGAGCACTCATAATGAACCAGACATTGTATTCTGTATTTCAAAATACTATCTTATTTGATCCTCACAATATCCCTGGGAGATAGGTGCTAATGTCCTATTTATATAGTTGAGGAAACTGGGGCAGACAGAAGTTAAATGTCTTGTCCAGGGCTGGATTTGAATTTAAGTCTTCCTGACTCTAGCCCCAGCACTCATTCCCCTGTACCATCTAGGTATTTTTCATATATATGCATATGGAGTACATACACACACACATATGCGTGCATATGTATTTCTATTTTTAAATCTATCTGTATGATGGAGTGGCTAGAAATTCAACTGCAGAAAAAAATCCTGAATTTGATTCCCACTTGTGATTCTTACTGGCTATGTGACTCTAGGTAAATCACCAGACTCCGGCCTACTCTCTAAATTCTAAGGTTGAAGAGAAAGTGCAGAACTAAATTGGTTAAAAGGTTTGTTTCTACTTTTCTATAGACTTTCTACATATAACAGAAGTAACAGATCTAGCCCCTAATCCTTTCCTGAGGGATAGATAAGCTAACAGTTTGTTAAGTCAATAGAAAGAATAATAGCTGGATGAATATCTAGCTTGGTAGATAGACAGACAGACAGATATTTAGGTAAATAGATAGACAGATACTAGGATAGCACATTAGGCCATTGACTTTAGTATTATATGACTATCCCATTTTCCCAAATTTCCAGTGTGCAGAACAAATCTGATGTTACAAAATCAGTGGGTAACCACATTAAATTTGGAGTCAAAAGAGACCTGATTTCATAACCTTTCCCAGAAAATTTAACTAATTGCATGATCACAAACAAATGATGTAATCTCAGAGATCTGTCTAATATTCATCTTCTAATCTGTGTATGATTACTGTCCATATGGCTAATTTCCATAATCCCTCCCAAACCTCCAGGTTTTTGAAGTATTGACATTATTCCTATTAGAAGTGTAGTATAAAAGGGAGACCATCTTGGTCTAATCCAATATATTGCTATTATTTCAATTAATTACTGGATCAGAAAAGACTCTCAAATAGCTAGAGGTTTTGGGACATAAAGACTGACTCTGGAAGATTTTGAATCCTTTGAACCAAGTTTAAATTTTCAAGAGATCTTAGACCTCACTCTGAAGGCTATATATAAGGAATTAGCACATGAAGTTGTAAGAGGATCTCTAAAATTCTTTCTGACTTTATATACTATGAGGAATGAAAGACAACATTCAAAGGTCAGCTTTGCACAGTTAGGATTATTTCATTAAAAAATAGGAGGAAATATAGGAGAACCAATGAAATGGAAAGTTTTAGGAAATAGAAATCTGGCTTCTCAGCATTCAGGAAGGCTGGAACAGTTAAATGTGTTATTTGTTGAGAGATTGGCAAAGAACTTTTGTGGTGACTGGTGATCCTGGTTCTGATTTATCAAAGAAGTCATGAAATCCAATTCCTTTAGTTTGTAAATGAAAAAATTAATCTTTAGAGAAGTGAAAGAATTGCTGAATATCATACAGGTTTTAAGCAACGAAGCTAGGATTAGTTGTACAACTGCAAGATCCACATATATGTTCAATTCAGTCCAATTAACATTTATTAAATATCTTCTGTTTGTCAGGCACTGTGCTAAGTGTTGAAGATACAAAAAAAACAAGATGTCCCCTGTCCTCAAGCAGCTTATAATCTAATTAGGGAGATGACATGCAAATAGAATTTTACAAAGAAATCTATATACAAATAAATAGGAAATAAATAACAGAGAGAAAGCACTGGAATTGAGAAGTTAGGGAAGACTTCCTTTAAGAGGTGGGATTTTAATTGGGATTAACAGGAAGCCAGGAAGATCAGTTATCAGAGCAGAGGAGAGAAGAATGCTGTAGGCATGAGAAACAGTCAGAAAAAAATTCCTGGAGCTGAGAGATGGTGTGTTTTGTGTATGGAGACCAGCATGGAGTCAGGAGGCCAGTGTCACTAGATTGAAGAGTAGATATTGGGGATTAAGATGGAAGAAAATTGGAAAGATATGAGGGAATTAAGTTATAAAAAGTTTTGAATGCCAAGTAGAACATTTTGTATTTGTTCCTGGAGTTAAGGAAACCACCACAGTTTATTGAAGTGTGTGTGTGTGTGTGTGTGTGTGTGTGTGTGTGTGTGTGAAGGGATGATGAATGGAGAATGGATTGGAGGAAGAGACCCACCAACAGGCTGTTTTAATAAACCAGATGTGAAGTAAAGAGGTCTTGCATTAGAAGGCTGATAATGTCAAAGGATAGAAGATGGTGTATTTAGGAGATGTTGCAAAAGTAAAATTGGTAGGCTTTGGTAATAGCTTGCATTATATCTGTATCTATCTATCTGTATTTATATCTACATCTATGTCTATTTAAGCTTGATTCTTTTCCCATTGTCATGCTTTCTCTAAATTTACTGAAACACTTTAAATCATTTGATAGACTCAGTTCTTTTTCAGTTATAGAAATAATAAGATGAATTCATTTTGCTGAGCAATAAATAAGGAAATATGGAAAATTACATTGCTAAAAGAAAAATAAAGCATGACATTTATATTTGGGGTTGACAATCACACAAATTAACAGAACATATGTATATTACTGATACATATCCATTTGGGATGTTGGAAATAAGAGGATGTGGGAAAGCTGAGAAGACACATCACTGCTTACTGCTCAGGGGAAAGAGCCCAGTGTAATAGGCAGAGCAACTCAAAGCAATTATAAACCCTGAGGGACACTCTGGGTAACCTTTCTGGCCTTATAGAATGCAAATGGAAAAAATGATTCCACCATGGTTAAGCCAGGCAACTAAACAAAAAGTAGAATCCAAACTATCAATAGCCTTGTGAAAAAATGTTCCAGTTTACTAATAGTTAGAAAAATAAAATTAAAGCAAGTCTGGGGTTTTACCTCACAGCTATCATATTGACAAAAAAAGGAAAATAATAAATGTTAGAGGAAGTGCAGGAAAACACCACCATTAATAATCTCTTAGTACAGCTAAAATTGTTCCAGCTATTTTAAAAAAACAATTTGGAACTATGTTCTCAATTATGAAACTGTGTATATCTTTTGACCCAGCAATATTATTACTAGGCCTATAGTCCAAAGAAATCAAAGGAAGAAGGAAAGGATTAATATATAGAAACATATTTGTAGCAGCTCTTTTTATGGTAGCAAGAACAGGAAAATAATGGAGTGTATGTGTGGAGGGAGTCAGTAGCGATCAACCAGGAAGTGACTGAACAAATTATTATGCATATGTAAAATCAAATGCTATTGTGTTATAAGAAGTGACGAAAGAAATGCTATCAGAAAGTCCCAAGAAAAGTCGTATGTATTGATGCAGGGTAAGGTCAATAGGACCAGTATAACAATTTGTATATACAATTTTGAAAGACATAAGAACTCTGATCAATACAGTGACCACTTAAGGTTCCAGAAGACCAATGTGAAAACATGCTTCTCACCTTTTAACAGAAAGGTAATGGACTCAATATACTAATCATGGCATGCAATTTTTGGACATAGTGCGGGAATTTGTTTCAATTGATTATGCATATTTATTACAAGGATTGTTGGGTTTTGTTTTTGTTTTTTTTAATTTTGTAATTTTTTTAAAGAGGGAGAATCTGGAATGAAAATAATTGAATAAGTGAATGTTTATAGCAAAACCCAGACTGAGGAGGCTTGGGATAGGGATGGGAATGGGCACAAGACTATAGGTGTACTTTGAAGAGGCAGAGTAAACAGCAGAACTTTGGCAGGGAAAAAACTCTGTCAATATGCTGCCAATACAGACATATCAAGGGAAATGGATACCAGTGATAGGAGCCCAGAAAAAAAAAAAAACACTGTTAGATGAAGTCTTATGACTTTATTTGGTTCTGACCTTAATTTTTTCAATCATATAGAGCAGAACATGTTCTGGGAACAAAAACAAATCAGTAACTAAAGGAAATAAGTAAGTAGAAGACATTGGACAATAAAGAAATATTATGAGTCAAGAGATGTGCAAAAATTAAACTCTATAAAATAAAAGTTTCAGAATTATTAACAACCTCAGAGAAAAATAGTTTGGTCATGAGAGTAACTGGAAAAAATAGAAACCTGCAACTATAAATAAGACAAGAGCTCTGAAAGAAAGAAATGGAAGCAGAATAAGAAACTTAGAACAGAAGGTAGAAAAACTTATGTAAATAAGACTACCTGAAAATCAAAGTATACCAAATAAAGCACAATTATTTCAGATGACAAGAAAGATCATAACAAAACCAAAATTTTGAAGTATAATAAAAACTGATGATTTGGAAAATGTCACAGAGCAGTAATTTAAGAATAAAAAAGAACAAAATTTTCTCAGATATACACCATTTCTTTATGTAATTGCCCATAGTATAGGGCAGAAATCAGAAATAATAAACACATAGTTTTCTAAACACAATTGCAATAGAAATTGTATTTAATAAATAGTTCTTGAAGAAAGGATTAAAAATTGATTGGAGACTAAATAGTTTAATCTTAAATAATTGGTGCATCAAAGTAAATGGTAAGATGTTTGGGAATGTAGACAAAACTATCCTTAAGGGGAAGTATATATTCCTAAATATTCATCAACAAAAGAGAAAAAGAGTAGATCAATGAATTCAATATTCAGCTATAAGACCCTAGAAGAGCAACAATCAAAAAACCTCCTTCAATTATACATAAAAATAAGAATTCCAAAAATTAAATAAGGAATTAGCAAAATTGAAAGCAAAGCAAAATACATGGAATTGATAAATAAAACTAGAAACTTTTTTTGAAAACAAACTAATCAAATTAATAAATCTGTACCTAATTAGATTTTTAAAAATGAATTAACAATATAAAAAGTATTTCATGGAAAATGAAAAAGAAATATTTAGAAACTGTTTTGCCTAATTATATGTCAAGAAAACTGATAACAATATTTACAGAATATAAAATACCAGAATAAGAAATTGATAATTAGAACAATTTCAGAAAAAGAAACTGAACAAGCCATCAATATACTACCAAAGGGGGAAATGCACTCATGATCAAATGAATTTACAAATGAATTTCATCAAACATTCAAAAATAATTAATTTTATCATTATATAAATTATAAAAAAGAAGGAATGTTATAAAATTCTTTCTAAGATACATAAACCAAGTAGAGGCAAAGTAGAAAAAGAAAGTTTTATCCCAATATGCCTAAGGATAGTTTGAAAAAAAAATATCTAAGAAGCTACAACAACATACTGAAAATCCTAATTTATGACCTAGAATATCAAAGGAAATAATGAAAATAATTGAAATGGAGATGAGTGGTACCAGATCTCAAAATATGTTATAAGACATTAATCATCAAAAATATTTGGTAGCAGTTAAAAATAGAAGTATTGATCAGTGTATGTATTTGAGGATTCTTTCAGTTACATATTAATAATAGATATTCTCAAATTGAAAAAAGGTCAAAATATATAGATAAATGATTTTTTCAAAAGAACACCAAGCTATCAACAATAACATGAAAACATTTTTCAAATCACTAATAATAAGAGCTTAAATAGCTCTGAAGTTCCATTTCATGTCCATCAGATTGGCAAAGATGACAAAAAATATTTAATTGTTTGGAGGATTGCAAGAAAACAAGTACATTAATGAACTGTTGGTGGAGCTATGAATTGGTCTGGACATTCTGCAAAGCAATCTGAAACTATACTCCCAAGTTAAATAAACTGTACATAATCTTAACTCAAGATTACACCTAGTGGGCATATACCCAAAGACATAAAATATTAAAAATATAAAATATAAGAATATTCAAAGAACATATTTTCTACAGCAAAAAACAAGAAATTGATGGAATGTCAAATCAACTGGAGAATTGCTGAATAAATTATAATATATGGTTATGATGAAATTCTGTGTTGTAAAAATGATGAAAGGAATGCTTTTAATGTAGTTTGGGGAAAATTGTATGAATTGATATAGAATTTAGAGAGAAGAACCAACAAAATCCATATAACAACTGTGATGTTAAAAAAAACAATTTTGAAACACTCAATAGCCAATTCCAGAAGGTGGTTAAGCATACTTCCTACTTCTTGATCCCATGGTGGGACAGTATATAAACTTGAGTCACTTGTTCAAATCACTTGTTCTAACTATGTGATCCTGGGGTCATCATTTAACTTATATTGTTTTGTTGGACTATGATAACTTGTTTTGAGTGAGAACTGGGGGTTTGGGTAGGGTTTTTTCTTGGAGGAGAGAAGGATTGAGGAGAAGAAAAGGACAGTGATAGTTATGCCAAAAAAGGCAGAAAGAAATAAACCATCTAAATAAAATCTAAGTTATAGAATTTTCATGTTTATATGCAATTTTTTATGATCTTTGTATTTAGAAGTGATCATGTTTGTTGATGACTATAAACTTCAAAACATCTTATTACTTTTAAAATACCAGCTGTTCAGCAAATTAAATACAAGCACCTTTACTCCCAGTCCTGGGCTACAATATTGTGCTCCCTGAATGGCCTTCTTGGGCAGAGCTGATTGAAACCAGAGGCACTGTTGCTAGTGGTTCACTCCAGGCAGGATGACTCAGGATTACTGGTTGAGGTGAAGATGGGGAGAAGAGGATAAAACAACATAAGAATTTTTGTTCCCTTCCCCCTTCATCATCTCTTACCATGCTTACTACCTTGCTGCTATTTGGATCCTATAAAGAAAAAAAAATAGTATTTATATAGGGGTGTATAAATTTTAGCTCATTTTATCCTCTCAACAAGCTTGGAAGATACATGCTATTGTTATCCATGTTCTACATGTGAGAAAATTGAGAAAAATAGGTTAAATGACTTGTTCAGGATGATACAACTAATAGGTATCTGAGACTGGATTTGAACTCAATTCTCCTTAATTCCAAATCCAACCCACTTCTCATTGTGCCACATAGCTGAAGAAGGTTCTATCCACTATACTATGGAGGAGAAAATATAAGGAAAACAGAAATAAAAGGAGAGAAGGGAAAGAAAAAAGTTCTGGATTAGTTTATACTTCAAAAAAGTGGGAAACAATTAAAGATCACTTAGATAAGTATAACATAAGCTTCAGGTCACTTCATACCTTTCCTAGAATTAGTAATCAAGGAAGATAAATGTAGAGCTAATGGGGGCTTTGGAGGTCATTTAGTTTAACTTTATCGTTTTATAGATAAACTAAGTCCTAGAGAGTTTGGATGATTTGTAACAATAATAATAACTCACATTTGTATAGCATTTAATAATCCACAGTTATGTCATTTCATCCTCATAGCAACTTTGGGAGGTAGATGCTAGTATTACCCCCATTTTATAGATAAGTAAACTGGGTACACAGCATTAAGTGATTGACCCAGGGTCACACAGCTAGTAAGTGTCTGGGGCTGCATTTGTTTTCAGGTCTTCCTGACCTGACTCAGATTCAGAAGTTTATCTACTGTGTCACCTTGCTACCTTGTAAAAAGGCATCTAGATAGTAAGTAGTTGACCTGAGATTTGAACTGAGTACACCAGAGCCAGCACCCAATTTTGCTACACTATCACATAACCTTTCAAAGACTCTTGTTGTGAAAAAAACTAGAAACAATAAATGCTCCATGATCAATTTGTCTAAAAATATGGATATTTACATTTTTTCTTGACCTGATTTTATTTATTTATTCATTCATTTATCTGATCTGTTTATACATGTACAGTTAGTTTAAAAAAACATATTTCATTATGAATCATGGGAGAAAAAAATCAGGACAAAAAGGAAAAACCATGAGAGGAAAAAAAAAAAACATGAAAAAAGAAGAAAAGTGAACATAGCATGTGTTGATTTACATTGTGTCCATATTTCTCTCTCTGGATACAGATGGTTTTCAATTCAAAGTTTATTGGGATGATATTTACATTTCTAACATTAAGGAGCTTTTTTGCTGGACCCAAAGGGACTGGGATACTGTGTCCACTCCCTGTCCTGTACCCATGCATATTATTTGAGTCAGGTTCAGTTCTGAGAAATGTAGCCCTAGGCTTGTTAAACCTATCCCATCATTCTAATAACAAATTTACTTAAGGTATAGGTTATAGTTCATGTTTAGAGTATTCCCAAAAAAGAAGAGTAAAAAGGATACTCAGTGTAGAATATGAATCTGTAAGCAACAATAAAATTATTCCGATACACAAAAGAAATGCTAAACAGAAGAGAAATATGACATAAATTAACAGAATTACTTAAAACAGAATTTAGTAATATAAGTAGAATCTGTTGGTAGATTGATACTTAAATCCTCATTAGAATATAAATTAATGCTAACCGAGATTTCCCATTAACTAGGGGTTTGAATGTAAAAACAATGTTCATTTTATCTGTTTGTAAAATTAGACTTGGACTATTTCTCTACCCGTATTCTGGTACAGTTGTCTAGGACTCTTCCCCTATTTCCATTTAAATCTTATCTAACGGAATCCAGGGATGCAAGACTTCTTGAATTCACAAGCTTGCCTCTGAATACTTATTTCTTTCTCTGCTCCTTCACTGGAAGCCTCCAAAGTATATGATGTCCCCAGAAGACCCAAATGAAGAGAGGCTGAGTTAAAAGCTGTCTTTTTCTTTTAACTAATGTAGCTCATCAACCACTTATTGCTATGAATGATGGGGAAGAACCAAATAATCAAACTCAAGAATCGCTATTTGATACCAGAATGCCAGATTTTTTTTTTTTCAATGCTAAGTTACAACATGTCTGGAAGCAGGCTCCAAAGTGCCTATGTAGTTGACCGGAACTATAAAGTACGACTCTAAACTTATTCTAATGAATGGCCTTTCTTGGCTAATTCCACCTCTGGCTACACTATTTCTGGACAGTTCCTTACACTTTCTTATTGTTCCTCTTGAGGAAATGAAAAAACTGTTCCACTTCCCTTTTTCCTTATTTTCAGTCATCTATATACCTTTCTTTATAAGTCGTGGTTGCCTTCATTTCAGAGCTCATTTCTCCCCTTTCAGGGCAAAATCCCCCAACATATACAGACTAAGGAAGAAAGATGGGATTTGGCCAAATTTATATCCTATTTGAAACATGCTATAATCCAAGGTTAGATAAAACCTCAGACTTTTAAGGCCTTTGAGATAATTGAGTCCAAGAAGTACCTGTGACTATTGACCTTTGGGGTATAGTACAAGATGTACCTTTTTGGTTTGGCATGTTCTCCCCTGATAGGCTTCTTTCTCTCTCCACCCACCCTCTCCTATGTGAACTTTTATTCTTTGGTCACTGAATTTCATTTAATTGTGGTATTTAATTTTGGACTGGTGCCTAGAGGTCTGTGGGTAATGGTTGTGTTTGAATAAATCTAATAAATGAAGGAAAATAAATGCCTTGGGTAAAAAGTAAATGGCTTACTACTATTTGGAGGGAAACCCCAAAGTGGTCTGCTGTTTTCTAGAGCAGAAGTAAATTTAGAATGAGTAAGGAAAACAAGTGTGGTTGTTGAAAATAACATTAAAACAATCTGGTACTGGCTAAGAAATATAGTGGTGGTTCAGTGGAATAGATTAGATACAAATTACATTACAGTAAATGACCATAGTAATCTAGTATATGATAAACTCAAAGATCTAAACTTTTGGGGAAAAACTCATTAATTGGAAAAAATTGCTGGGAAAACTAGAAAAACAGTATGACAGAAACTAAGCATAAACCAATATTTCACACTATATACCAAAATAAGGTCAAAAAGGATAGATAATTTAAACATAGAAGGTGATACCATAAGCAAATTAGGACTCAAGATCACATCTGAGGGGAAAGAGGAGATAGAGAACATTGTGAAATGCAAAATGGATAATTTTGATTGTATTAAAATAAAAAAGGTTTTGCACAAACAAAACCCCTGCAAGCCAAAATTATAAGGAATCAAAACTGAAATTATAAGGAATCAAAAAGCAATAAAAAAATTTTGTTAAGAAATATATCTGATAAAGATTTATGTTTTCAAATATATAGAGAATTGAGTCAAGTTTATAAAAATACAAGTCAATCTATAATTGACAAACGGTCAAAGGATAGAAACAGACAATTTTCAGATGAAGGAATCAAAGCTATGTTTAATCATATGAAAAATGCTCTAAATCGCTATTGATAAGAGAAATGCAAATTAAAAGAACTCCGGTACCATGTCACATTTATCAAAGTGACTAATATGACAAAATAAAATTTTGGATGTTAGAGGGTATGTGAGAAAACTGGGACATTAATGAACTACTGGTGGAGTTGGGAACTGATCACAACATTCTGGGGACCAATTTTAACAATGCCAAAAGGGTAATAAGCTGTGCATAAACTTGATCCAGCAATACCATTGATGCATCTACATCCAAAAGACATCCTCCCCCAAAAGGGAAAAGAATGTCTTTGTACAAAAAGTATTTATAATAGTTTTTTTTTTTTTGTGGTAGCTAAGAATTGGAAATCAAAAAGATACCCATCAATTGGGGAATGGTTAAACAAACTGTGATATGTAATTTTAATATAATTTTATTGTACAATAGAAAATAACAAGCAGGATGATTTCAGAAAAATCTGGAAAGACTTATATGAACTAATCCACATTGAACAGAGCCAGAACATTATACACATTAACAACAATATTGTTCAATGAAGAATTGTGAATGACTTAGCTATTTTCAGCAATACAATGATCTAAGTAATCCTAAAGGTCTAACAATGAAGGAAACTATCCATCTCCAGAGAAAGAAGTGATATTGATTGAATACAGATTGAATCATGCTATTTTTCACTCTCTCTTTTTTCTTTTATTCCAATATTTTTGTACAAAATGACTAATATTTTACATAATTGCACATGTATAATCTATCTCTAATTGTTTATCATCTTATGGAAAGGGAGGGGAGGGAGAAAGGGAAAGAGGATAGAATTTGGAACTTAAAACTTTTTTTAAAAAAGTTTTTAAAAAAGTAAAAAAAAATCAGAAAAGATAAAATAAAAGGAAAGTCAATATTAAAACAAAAGAAAATAGCATCAATGTAGTAAATGTCCTGAACTTTCATTTTAACACTCTTTTGAGAATCTACACCTAATGGGTGAGTCCTTGGCAACAGAGAAATACTTCAATCCCTGAACTCCATGATTGGGATCCAAAATAATAATATTATTAACTGAGATTATGATAGAGCCATGGATAGAGGGCCAGGGATGGTTTCAGGAAGATTTGAGTTCCAATCTGGCCTCAGATCCTTATTAGAGGATGACCTCAGTTTCTAGTGTAAAATGAGTTGGAGAAAGAAATAGCAAACCACTCCAGTATCTTTGCCAAGAAAACCCCAAATGGAGTCACAAAGAATTAAATACAACTGGAGTGACTGAACAACATTTATATAATGTTTTAAAGTTTACAAAATATTTTTCATCCATTATCGTATTTAATTGTTATAATAATTCATATCTAGATAATAACATATAATAATGAAGTAGGTTACAACTATATTAATATTCCCATTTTACAGATGAGAAAACTGGCATATTAACTGCTATATCTGAGATCATAAGACGTATAAATTGTGGAATCAGATAAAGAACCTAAGTATTCTGATGTGCTCAAATACAACATTTTCCTTTCCTATTTCCCCCAAGAACCAAATTACCACATGGGGTGAACATTTAAAAGTACTGCAGAGAGATTCTGGAAAGACTATGGGGTATTCTTTAATTTAAAATTTTTAATCATAGTCCTATAATTTTATTCAACCATCATTATGGTGATGTGACCTGACAGCAACTATTGAAAACCAAAGAAAGTTCTTGTCACCAAAGTCCTTAACACTGTCTAATGACTCAACCTTAGAAAGTTATTGGACTTCATTCCATGGAAATGATATTAAAGCTTCATTACCATCTGCTTTGCCATTTTACTATAAATACTACTGTACATTTCTATCCAATTTTCACCTGAAACTTTCTTTTTCTTATTTCCTCCATTAAAATGGGAGCTTTATGAAATTAGGCACTATTTAACTTTTCTATTTGTATTCCTGAACTTAGCACAATGTTTTGTACATAATGAAATTTAATAAATAGATTTCACATATTCATTCATTTATTTGTTTTGGAGCATTGTTTAAAAACTTGAGAGATTAATGAGTTTTGTTAATTGATTTAAAAAACATATTTTGTACAGAAGGTCTATGGACATGTGGGTAGATATATGTAAATATATAAATATATGTATATGAATTTATACATTTAAACACCTAATGGACTAGTTGGGCACACACCTGCCAGGTATACTTGAGAGAAAATCTGGAATTACTTATCCAAAAACCAAGGTTCACTTGACTGACATTGGTTTGTAAAGATAGATTTGTGGTTTGGGACTATCTTAGGACCTGAAGGATTTAACCTGTGCCTCACTAGCCCATCTTGGGTCCTTGCCAAATGAACTCTTTTATGACCTTATCTAGCACTGACTGTGTGGATTAAAGATATAAATTTTTCTGATTTTCTGGATGGGAATTGCAAGGGATAATCATATTCCAATTATTTGGAGATGGTTGCTTGTAGAATAGGATCTAATGTTAGAAGAGTTGGAAGGAGAAGCATCAGTCATCTAATTATATTTATTACTGTCACTATCACTCATGCAGGAGCTAAGCTTTTGTGTATTGATTAAGATTGTTTTTATCTGTATTATAGTGAATTAAGAGATCCTTAGGAAATTTATGGGCAATGGTGAGGAAGTGATATAAAAGCCAGTGTGCTTTCATTGTATGAATGTGCTTTTGCAATCTAAAATGTTCTTCATTCTTCCCAGATTCCTACTCCTATCATCCTTGTGATGTAGCCATCCTATTACCCAGACAAATGGCATCATTGGAACTGAATTATTAGGAATGTCAACTGGGTTCATCTTTGATGGTCGTAATCTCATGAAAAATGTAATCAAATTTGTCACACGCATGCAAATGAAAAATGTCCATAATATAATTTTGTATTTTAAAAGTCTCTGATTTTGTCACATTTGAATGTTTTTTTTTTTTCCCACCATTACAGATTGCAGAACTTCTATTATCTTCCTAGATAATAATCAAGTGTTTCTGTGGCCAAAACATTTATCATTCTGTGGTCAAATTGACCAGATTTATCTTGCATCTCTATCTGAAAATAGATATATAGTTTGTTTTTGAGCCATGTCTGAAACCTTTCCAAATTTATAGTATTTCCCATAGATAGTAGCCTACTGATAAGGCCTTCCAGGGTCATCTCAATGCCATGAAGAGGCACTGTAGTAGGATTCAAGTGGAAAATGTACTGTATAAATATAATTTGTAATACTTATGCATACTTTTCAAAATATAAATAACATTTTATGGATTTGCCTGTGAGTATGAATATTCTTTAGTTTAATGAATACTGGGGAACAAAATTTTACATAAGCTCACACAAAAATCTTGAGATCACAAGGGAAAGTCAGTAAATATTTTCTGCACTGAGCATTAGCATCTTTACTGTTTTCATTCCACCAAAACAAATAAACAAAAAACAACAGCAAACTATGGGAGGAATTAAGTGAAAGAAAAATCGAATTAGAAGGCAGATAAGTAGTACTGTGAAGAGAATGCAGGACTTGGAACCAGAAAGACCTAAGTTTGGATTTTGCCTAAGTAAGTCTCTTAAAATTACTTAGCTTCAGTTCCATTTGTTTCCTGTAAACTGAGAATAATAATAGCACCTAACCTGTCTTTCTTCTCCCACTAGGATTGCTGTGAAGATTAAATAAGATAGTATTTGTGAAGAATTTTGCTACATAAATGTTTTTGGTTTTGTCTTTGTTTTATTGTTGCAGCTCTTATTTTATAAAGGAGAGGAAAGCTAGAAGTCAAAGTCAAGGAGTGGTGTAAAAATGAAATATCTTCAAATTGTTAAAATGGAGATGGAAAAACTAAAGTTCAGAATGATCCGATTTCCCCAAAGTGCTAAAACTACAAAAGAGGCTTATAAAACCCATATATAAGACAAAAAGAACAAAAAAAAGGGATGATACTCTTGCTCACAGAAAGATGTTAATGGATGAAAGATAGAGGACAGAACTTCTCATCTCCTTCCCTCCCCTCCCCAGTTGGGTCACGATTCAGTACTCTGAACAACAGCTAATTAATTTCTCTTGAGAATTTCTGTCAGGTCACTATGACCAGAGAATTACATGAGATGACATTGCTGTTTTCAAAAGGATAACAAATTTAATCTATCTTGAAAAAATATTTTCAATATCTAATTGAGGCATTTTTTTTTCCAAATTAAAGGCCATTTATTTTTCTCCTGGCTTGCAACTAAAATAGTTGTCTCAGAACAAGTCAGAGATATTTTACAGTTTCTATGAAATGCTCTGCATTGCTTCTTTCCCATTTAACTGTTAGCATTTTCAATCATTATAGGAAAAAAAAAAGAATTACTCTCTACTATTTCTGTCAAAATAAGAATATAAATGTAAAAAGAGATTATATTTATATTCAGAGTTTAAAATAACAAAGACATACATACTCATATTTGGTGAATAAACTACTGAATTTGATTGTCTTACAGAAACAGTGAGTATAGAGATCTAGAAGAGCAAGTGTTATATGATATGACTTTGGAAGCCAAGGGAGTTATTTAATATATTTAAAAAATCAAACTTGGGGAGTATATATTTTACTAAATAATGATGGAGAGCAAGTATCTTGTAAATTATAAAGCTCTACAAATTGCAGCCATCAAAGTGGGAGTCCAAATATTATAGAGGGTGTGCACATTTTATCTACTTAAATGACCAGGGAGTCATTATTTTTCATAAGATTGTAACCAGGGAGTGTAATTCTAATGCAAGATAATATCAAGGGACTCATAATTTTAGAGTATGGTTTTCACAAATTCTCAAGGTGTTGGAATTCAAGAAGTTTAGAGGAAGACAACTTGGGGAGTCAGACCCTAAAGAGAAAGCAAACCTGACGATGTGAAATATGTTTAACTGGGATCATTCAACAGATGTCTTCCTGTTGGTTACTATTGCCACACTTATTTTTCTGGTTCCTTTGATAAGCATTGTCTTGCATTCAGAAATTCTAACTAACACTCTCAGGATTTGTTGAGCTCCATGACCACATAACTACAACTGTGGCAAGCTATGCAGAAAGTATTGGTACAATGCCAAAGACCCAAGCAGAAGGGAGATGGAATCACTGATTTGGACTATTTATTTTTGAAACAATGATCTGGTCTGATGTATGTGATCCTTTGTTCTGAACTTAACTCAGTTCAAAACTATATTCATAATTTTCAAAAACAGTAGAATGCCTTTGAAAAAACAGTTTCACTGATTAAAAAACAAAACAAAACAAAACTTTCTCAGCTTCCTCCCAAAACTCTCCTATATTACAAAGAAGTCCAATAAAATCTGACACAGTGTCCATGTGCTTCCTTATCTATTGTCTATCATGTTTCTGTTAAGAGGAAAGAGATAGGTGTTCCCTATCTCTTGAGTTCTATAAGATTGGTCAAAAAATTCATATGAGTTATAATTTCTTTTACTCTTATTCGCCTACAAATTATATACTATAATCTTGGTTCTGCTTTCTTCACTCTATAATAGGGCACAAAAGTCATACCAAAAATTTCAGGATTCTTCATATTTGTCAGTTTTTAAGGCACAATACTATTCCATTACAATTATACCATGATTTAGATAGTACCCATTTTATTTTTTGTTAATACAAATATTATTAATATCAACATTTTTGTACAGATGGAAATTTTTCTCAGTCTTTGACTTCCTTGGATCAAATATCCAGTAGAGGTCTCTGGGTCAATGGATATGGCTTATGCACCTTTTCTTTCTTTTTCTTCTTCTTCTTTTTTTTTTTTTTTTTGAAATTTAATTAAATTGTGGCATTAAATGAAATCTTTAATTTTTAATTTAATCAATATTTTTGTTACACTTTAAGTCCTGAACAGTCTCTTTCCCTGCCTTCTCACTCAATATTAAAGAAAGCCATCAAATATAAATAAAACCACACTATATATATTTCTATTTATCAGTTTTTTCTCTGGAGTTAAATAGCATCTTCCAGCATAGGTCCTCTATTTACAATTCCATAAAAACTTGATTGTTGGCAATTATTCTTCAAACAATATTGCTGTTACTATATACAAAGTTCTCCCATTTCTTCTCATTTCACTTTTCATCATTTCATGCAAGTCTTTCCATGTTTTCATAATTAACCACTTCATTATGTCTTACAGCACAGTAGTATTCTATCAAATTATAAATTGTAACTGATGAGCATTCCCTCAATTTCTAGTTGTTACCACAAAAAGACCTGTTATAAACATTTTAGAACATGAATTTTAGAACCTTGGGAAACAGATCTAATAATAGTTTATTAATGGATCAAAGGGTATAGTCAGTTTTATAATTCTTTGGACATAATTCTAGATTGTTCTCCAAAATGATTGGGTCAGTTTACAATTCAACTAACAGTGTATTCATGTCCCAATTTTCCCATTTTCCCTTTGATACTCATCATTTCTTCCTATCATTTTAGTCCATCTGGCAGGTATAAAATGTTATCTCAAAATTGTTTTAATTTGTATTTCTCTAATAAATAATGATTTAGAGCATTTAAAAATATGACTACACACATTTTTGATTTCTTCATTAAAAACTGCCTATTCATATCTATTAATTGGGTAATGACCCATATTCTTATGAATTTGACAAATTTCTCTATATATTTGAGATAGGAAACCTCTTTTTTTTTCTGAGAAACTATCAATAAAATAATCTCTTAATTTTCTGCCTTCCCTCTAATTTTGACTATATTAGTTTTATTTGTACAAAATCTTTTTAGATTTAATGTAATCAAATAATCGATATTATATCTCCTGATGCTAACTCTTATTTATTCACAGATTCCTCTCCTATCCATAAGTTTGGTAGGTAATATATTTCATATTCTTCAAATTTTCTTACGATATCTCCTTTTATATCTAGATCACATATATGTTTTAATCTTATCTTGGTAAACAACATATCAATGCATACCAAATTTCTGTCAGACTACTTTCCAATTTTTTCCCAACAATTTTAAAAACTAGATAGTATATTCTTTCCTTCAAAGTTTGAATCTTTATATTTGTGAAATACAAGGTTACTGTAATCATGTACTATTATATATTATAAGTCTGTTTTGTTCCACTGATTCAACTTTTTTCTTAGCCAGTAATAGATAGTTTTGATAATAACTGCTTAATAATATAGTATAAGATTTGATCTTGCTAAACTTTCCCTTACATTTTATTCATTAATTCCTTTGATACTCTTGACCTTTTTTCCTTCCAAATAAATTTTATTTTTTCTAATCTAATACTTTTTTTTGGTAACTTAATTGCATTGGCATTAAATAAGTGTAATAGTTTTGATATAATGATCATTTTTAATCAGATTGGCTCTGACTACCCATGAACAATTAATATTGTTTCAGTTACTTAAGTCTGAGTTTATTTGTCTAAAGTATTTTAGAATTACTTTTTCTGTATTCCTGAGTTTTTCTTGATAGTTATACTTCCAGGCATTTAAACAGTCTTTAGTTATTTTAAATGGAGTTTCTCTTAATATCTCTTCTTGAAAGAGTTTGTTGGTTATATATAGAAATCTTGATGATTTATCTGGGCTTATTTTATAGTCTGCTATTTGGCTAAAATTATTGATTGTTTTAACTAACCTTTTAGGTGAATCTCTAGGTTTTTCAAAGTGTATCATCTGCAAAGAGATAATTTTGCTACCTTATTGTCCATTCTCATGTCTTAAATTTTTTTTCTTCTCTTATTGCTTTAACTAGAATTGCTAATTAAATATTTGATAATCTTGATTGTAATGGGTATCCTTGTTTTACTCCTGATCTTATTGGAAGGCTTCTAGTTTATCTTCATTGCAAATAATACTTGTTTTTGTTTTTATTTTTAAATTTTATTTTAACAGACATTGCTTTATGAATCATGTTGGGAGAGAAAAATCAAAGCAAAAAGGGAAAAATATGGAAAAGGTAAAAAAAAAAACAGAAAAAAGAAGTGAACATATCAGTCTCCTTAGTTCTTTTTCTGGATGCAGATGGCATTTTCTGTCCAAAATTTATAGGGATTGTTTTGAACAAATAATGCTTGTTGATGGTTTTAAGTAGATGTTTCTTATAATTTTAAAGAAAAATCCATTTATACTTATGTTTTAAGTATTTTTGATAGGAATATTAAATGTATTTTATCAAAAGCTTTTTTGTATCTATTGATATAATCATATACGTTTTGTTACTTTTGTTATTGATCAACTGTGTCAATAGTTTTCATGTTAAATCATTCCTGCATTTCTGGCATAATTCCCACTTGGTCATCATGTATAATCTTTGTGATATTTTGTTATTGTATATTTTATTTAGGATTTTTTCACCCACTTTTATTAATAAAATTGGTCTATACTTTTCTTTCTCTGCTATTCCTCTTTCTGGTTTAGGTATCAGCATCATATTTTTTTTTCATGAAATGAGTTTGATAGGACTCCATCTTTGCCTTTTATTCCAAATAACTTATTCAAACTGGAATTAATTGATTTTTAAATGTTTTGTAAAATTCACTTCTAATGAGTGGAGCCAAGATGATAGATTAGATAGATAGATGATAGATTCATTAGAGCTTTTCCCCAAATCTCCCCAAATCTCTTTTTAATAAGAACTCTAAACAAATTGTAGAGCATCAGAACCCACAAAAAGATAGAGTGAAACTATTTTCCAACCAAAGACAACTTAGAAGGTCAGCAGGAAAAGTTTACTGCACCAGGATGGGGTTCAGCACAATTTAGTACAGGTGAGCTAGCACAACTCCAGTCCCAGTGAACCAGAAGTAGGCCTTTTGGTCTCTGAATCAGTGGAAACCCTGGTGGTTTCCAGACCTCTCAGTCCAGAGATACCAAAGATGACTTTGAAGGTCAGCAGGCAAGGTTTCACTAGGATGACAGGGAAACCCCCATATAGTTTGGGAATCATTGAATTAGCAGTAATAGCAGCAGCAGGGAAAGCAGTAATGGCTTCCAGAGGTCTTAACCCACAGATGATAAAGGGAGTTGAACAGCTTTTTAGAAAGAGATTACAGGGTTCTCTGCTAGTGCTGAGGTAGGACTCTATTGCTGTACCCATATTCAAATCAGGGACACAGTCCTGGACCACAGTCCCAGGTCTAGGAGGAACACTACCACATTAAAACTTGTAGCTAGAATGAATCAGGGATCCTCATCATAGTTCCAGGGCAGAAAAGAATGCTTGTGATCATTCATAAACCACAGCACAGGCCAGGAAAGTACTAAACATTCTCTTTGGATCATACCACCTTGGAATGGAAAACTTACAGATCCTTAGAAGGGTCTCTAAAAATAGCTGTCCCAAACCTGTGATGCTTGGAACAGTACACCTTTCATCCTAAAGAAAAGTCCTACTTTAACAAAGGCTTTAAAATCAAGTAATAAGCTTGGAAAATGAGCAAATAACAGAAAAAATATTCTGACATAGAAAGTTACTATGATGACAAGGAAGATAAAAATGCACACTCAGAAGAAGATAACAAAGTCAAAGCCCCTACATTCAAAGCCTCCAAGAAAAATAGAAATTGGTCTAAAGGTCATGGAAGTTCTCAAAAGGAATTGTGAAAATCAAGTAAGAAAGTGGAGGAAAAATTGGGAAGAGAAATGAGAATGATGTAAAAGGAAGTACAAAAAAGTTGATGAAGAGAAGAATGCCTTAAAAAACAGAAGTGGCCAAAAAAGGAAATTGGAAAAGGAGGTTTTGAGGCTCACTGAGGAAAATACTTTCTTAAAAATTAGAATTGAGCAAATGGAAATTAATGACTTTATGAGAAATCAAAAAAAAATAAAGCCCCCCAAAGATGGAAAGAATGGAAAACAATGTGAAATATATCTCATTGAAAACAAAACAAAACAAGCGACTTGGAAAATAAATACAGGAGAAATAATTTTAAAATTACTGGAGTGATTAAGGACCATGATTAAAAAAATGGCCTAGACATCATCTTTCAAGAAATAATCAAAAAACTGTCCTGGTATTCTAGAACCAGGAATCAAATGTAAATTGATGGAATTCACCAATCACTTCTGAAAGAGACCCCAAAATGAATCCTAGCAATATTGTGGCCAAATTCCAGAACTCCCAGGTCAAGGAGAAAATATTACAATCATCCAGAAAGAAACAAATCAAGCATCTTGTGGAGTTGTAGTCAGGATAACAGGAAGTTTAGTAGCGTCTACAACAAAGGATTGGCGGGCTTGGAGTATGATATTCTGGAGAGCAAAGGATCTGGGATTACCACCAAGAATCATCTACTTCACTAAACTGAGTATAATCCATCAAGGAAAAAAGTGTGTATATTTAATAAAATAGAGAATTTTCAAGAATTTGTGATGAGAAAAACAGAGCTAAATAGAAAATTTGACTTTCAAATGCAGGACTCAAGAGAAGCATTGGGGGGTGATGGTAATCAGGAAAAGGAAATCATAAGGGACTTAATGAGATTAACCTACATTCCTATAAGAGAGTGTGATACTTGTAATTTATAAGAACTTTTTTTTTTAACTAGGACAATTAGAAGGAATATATATATATATATTCTTTCTAATTATAGAATATATATATATATATATATATATATATATATACAAAGGGCACAGGTGTAAGTTGAATATGAAGGATTGAATTTTTTCAAATTTTATTTATTTGTTTAAGCTATATAATGTACATTCATTTTTAAATATATTTTCATACAACTCATGTCAGGAGAGAAAAATCAGAATAAAAGGGAAAGATGACAAGAAAGAAAAAAAGAGAAGAAAAATGATGAAAACAATATGTTTTGATCTACATTCAATCTGCATAGTTTTCTCTCTGAATTAAAATGTCATTTTCCACCTAAAGTTTATTTGAATTGCCTTGAATCATTGAATTTCTGAAAAGAACTAACTCTATCATAATTGATCATCACACAATTTTGCTGTTGCCATGTACAATGTTTTCTTGGTTCTGCCTACTTCCTTCAGCATCAGTTCCTGTAAGTTGTTTCAGTCTTTTTTGAAATCATCCTGTTCTTCATTTTTTTATAATGCTATTTTCTTACTTGCTTATGCCATAACTTATTCAGTCATTTCCTAATTGATGAGCACCCAATTTGTTTTTTAGTTAGAGATTTTAAATTTTGTTCTTTTTCTAGTTTTTAAAAAATTTTATCCTCAATTCATTGATGAGCTTGCTCTTTTTTTTTTTTTTTTTTGATGTAAGCAATTAGAGAGAGAAATTTTCTTCTGATTACTTCTTTTCCTGAATCCCATAGGGTTTTGATATGCTGTTTCATTATTTTAATTATATTCACCATTTAAAATTAAGCATTTAGTCTCTAATTAATTTTTTTTTTTTGCATAAGCAATTGGGGTTAAGTGACTTGCCCAGGGTCACATAGGTAGGAAGTGTCTGCCAGATTTGAACTCAGGTCCTTCTGACTTCAAAGCTGGAGTTCTATCCACTGCACCACCTAGCTGCCCCCTCCAATTAATTTTAACCTGTGTTTTCATAGTTCCTTATTGAATATAATTTTTATTCCATTATGATTTGAAAAGAATGCAGTTAATATTTCTGCTTTTTTGCATTTAGCTATAAAGATTTTATGCTCTTGTTTATGGTCAATTTTTGTAAGAGTATCATGTGCCACTGAGAATAAGATGTATTCCTTTCAATTTCTATTCATTTATCTCAGATATTATATATATCATGTATATCATATGTAGCATATCTAAGATTCCCTTAATATCTTTCACTTCTTCTTTATATGTTTTTTTGGTCACATTTATTCTATTCTGAGAAGGGAAGCTTGAAGTCCTCCACTGTTATAGTTTTGCTACCTATTCTACCTGTAATTCATTTAGGTTTTCCTTTATAAATTTGGATGTTATAGCATTTGGTGCATATGTTAAGTTTTGAAATGACTTCATTTTTTCAGTCATAATTTATCTCTTTTAATGAAATCTATTTTAGCTTTAACTTTGTCTGAAATCATAAATGCTACTCCTATTTTTTTTTTTTTTACATCAACTGAAACATAGTAGATTTTGCTCCAGGCTTCTGTTTTTACTTGTGTATAACTCACACTTTTAAATGTGTTTCTTCTAAACAGCATATTGTCAGATTTTGGTTTTTAACTTATTCTGCCATTTCTATTTTATGGGTGAGTTAATCCCATTCACATTCAAGTTTATAATTAGCAGTTGTGCATTTCCTTCCACCCTATTTTTCCTCCTCTATCTCCCTCCATCCCTCCCACTCCGCCTCTTTCTCTCCTACCCTTCCTCAGTCATCTAATTGACTTTCTTTCTTTTTACCCTCCTATTTCTTAATCTGCACACACTTTCTTTTCCTTCCTTGTCATTTAATTACTTTTCTGGTATTATTTTTGGGTATAATTCCAAATTGTTTTCTGGAACAAAAATTCACAGTTCCACTAATGGAATATTAGCATTTTCCCATGGCCCCTCAAGAGCTGATTATTTATAGCTTTTATAACCTTTGATATTTTGCTCTAATTCTATTGAGCAAGACAATGTGTAAATAATTATTACATGCAGTGTAAATGGAAAGTAATTTTAGAGGAAAAGCACTCACAGTAGGATGGGGAGGATTGGGAAATTTTAATCAAAAATATCTATTTGTGCTTTTTTTTATGATCTTCATACTTTGGTTTGTTATGAAATTGCATAAGTTTTTTTTTCAGTTGTATCTGATTCTTTGTGATTCCATTTGGAGTTTTCTTGGAAAGACACTGCAGAGTTTACCATTTCTTTCTCCAAGTTGTTTTATAGATGAGGAACTGAGGCAAACAGGGTTAAGTGACTTGTCCAGAGTCATACATCTAATAACTTTATGAAACTAGATTTGAACTTTGATCCTCCTGTCTCAAAATCCAGTATTCTATTCATTGTGCCATCCAACTGCATAAATACTAGATAGCATTCATTATTTCCCTTGATGTTTTTTGTCCTTTGAACTTTCAAATGAATTTTGTAATTATTTTGCCTAGTTCTATAAAGTACCTCATGACATCCCCTTAACAACATTCCAGATGAGTGGTCATAGAATTGCTTTCTCCTAAAGACCTCCCTCTAGCAATGGGGAATTCACTCCATTTTACTGTTAAAGGACTCCAATTGTTAGCAGATTTTCTCTTGACCATGATTTAAATCTGATTCTTTGTAACTTCTACTTCTTGTTTCTAGTTCTTCCCTTTGGGGCTAAGCAGAATATGTCTAATCCGTTTTCCACATGATAGTTCTGGAAAAATACTTGAAGATGCCTATTATGTATCTTTTCCTTCTTTTTTTCTCCTCTTTTCTTCTGTTGACCACCTCTTTCTTCCCCCAAATGTTCCCTTTTCCAGGCTAAATAGTCCTAGTTATTGAAACCAATCTTTGTCATGTTCTCCTAACTTTTGACTATCCTGGTTATCATCTTTTAATTAAGATTTCTTTCAGCTCTAATCTATGTTGTAGTTCATTCATATTGGACTCTTTGTGACCACATTGGAGGATTTCTTGGAAAGATACTGGAGTGGTTTGCCATTCCCTTCTACAGATCATTTTATAGATGAGGAAATTGAGGCAAACAGAGCTGAGACTTTCCCAGGATCAGATAGTAAGTGTTTAAGGGCAGATTTAAACTCGAAAATGAGTCTTCCTGATTCCAGGTGCAATGCTCTATCCACTGCACTAACTGTCTCTCTTTGATTTGTACTTTTCTCAATATGTTGCTATTCTGAACTGAACACAATGCTGCAGATATGACTTGACTAGAGGGGAGTACTTGAAATTATCACCTTTGTTTCAAGGGTATAATAGAAGATTGGATTTGTGATTTCACTGGTCTAGGGCAGAAGTCTCAAACATGGAGCCTATGGCCATCTGAACCAGATTTCAATGTAACTGCAAGATACTTAACAAAATAAAAATGCAACAAAACATACATAACATCACGCTTTAAAACTATCAGCTTGTATCCTGCAGGGATCCTTATGTACAGTTTAGTTGCCTATGGTTCTATTTGAATTTGAGATACTGCACCTACTAGAATATAGTTAAACCTTTAAAAAAGTGCTTATTGATTGATCAGTTAATAATGCCTCTCCTTGTAGCCAAGAATAACGATAGTCTTGGCTAAATTATACCATAAACTAATATTACCTCCTCACCATCCTTCCCCCCTCCCCAATCTTTTTCATAGAAATGGCTGTCTACTCAAATCTCCTCTATTCAGTTTCAGTAAATTTTATTTTTTGAAGCCAGGTATAGATTTTCCCCTTTATCTCAGTTAAATTTTATCTTAATAGTTTTGGCCCTATATTTTAGCCTGTTGAGACCTTATCTGCATCTTGACTCTATCATGCACTGTGTTGACTATGACTTCCAGCTTAATGTCATCTGTGAAGTTGATGAAAATTCCAGCTATGCCTTTATTCAATTCATGAATAAAATCGTTGAAAAGTTCAGGGCCAGGGAAAGATCCCTGAGGCACTCCAGTTCCAACAATGTGGTCTTGAGTAAGGTACTTATAATAGTGTCCATTTCATGAGTTCACTGAGAAGGCATTATGTCTGACAATGAAGAAAAGATGTAATTTTGGGTCAATGAGACACAATTAATGTATTTGTTTATTTGCTTGACTCTATTTATTTGTTACAAGAGATGGTTTTTATTTTATGGTGAAGAAGGATGGTAAAGAGGGGTTGTTGGGATGGCAGTAGTGATAGTGACACCAAAAAAAAATCAAAGAAATATAAAAAATGCAAAAAGAACACATGGCAGCTTGCAAGGTATTGTGAGCCAGGATGCTTTGATACAGGCCTGAGGGAGCTTGAGAGCCCAAGTTTCCTCCTACCCCTGGAGTCTTTTATGAACTGGGATGTTGTGGTATGGACCAGGGACAGTCTGAGTTGGCTCTCTGCCTTCCTTCCCTTGATTTTATTTTTGTGAGCCAGGAGGCTGTCAACTAGATATTTTGAGTAGATTTGGCTTCCAAATGGATTGACCTGAAATTCAGCTGTGAGCCTTTTGGGAAGTCAAAGATCATTCTCTGAATTGAGGACGAGGTTTCCTAATGTTATGGAAAGTCCTTCTTTGTCTCTTTTACCCGGAGGATGAGGGATCATTAAGTATGTTTTTAATATAATAAAATATTTGTTTACTTGAATGCTTTAGCTCTGATCATTCCACTGCATCTTCTAGGATTTAGGATTTAGGATCTGAAGAGGAACATAGAGAAACAAGGCAACATTGGAAATTCTATGTGAAATTTAACAAATACCATTATCTAAAACAACTCCCCCTGCCTTGTAGAGATTCATAGCATCATATCAATGATAATTATTAATTAATTATTCACATTTATGTAACATTTAAAGGTTTGAAAAATACTTGATATATCAGCTAAGCACTAAATATTTTGCTAAGCTCGAGGGATACAAAAAAGAGGCAAGAAACAACTCCTACTCTCCAGATATTTACAGTTTAACTGGAGAGACAACAAGTAAAGCTATATACAGATAAATAGGAAATAATTAACAGAAGGAAGGCGCTAAGATAAGATAAGTTGGGAAAGACTTCCTATAGATGATTGGATTTTAGTTGGGACAAAATGGAAGTGAAGCAGTTCAGTAAGCAGAGATAAGGAAGGAGAGTATTCTACACATGTGGGCCACCCAGTAACAATGTCTAGCATCTGGAGATGGAGTGTCTTGTTTGTGGACCAGCAAGGAGACTGATGTCATTGGGCGAAAGAGTATGTAAAGAAAAGTAGGGTTATTAACTAACACTAGAAAGTAGGGTTATTAACTAACACTAGAAAAATAGTAAGGAGTAAGGTTATGAAGGGCTCTGAATGCCAAACAGAGGCTTTTATACTTGATCCTGGAGACAATACAAAGTTGTTAAGAGTTTATTAGGTAGGGGGTGACATATCTTATCTAATTCCATGCCTACAATAGTCCTATGAATTGGTACTATTATTATCTCCATTTTACAGATGAGAAAATGGAGGCAAATAGAGATCATATTTATTTCACAGGTTCATATAGCTAAGGGCTGATCAAAGGATGGATTTGAATCAATGTCTTTCTGATTCTATGTCCAGTACTTGACTCTGCTTGTATAATACTTTTTTAAATAGATCATCTCCGTATAAAGAAACAATCATGTTTATTGGTGTTTTCCCAGTTTATACATAAAAGATTTAAAAAAAAAGAATCTGTAAGGAAGCTTCTAGTAATATCAGAAAAAATACTGTGAGGTCCCATCATGGAGGTGACTCTAGATTCTTAAAGGCTGTGCCAGGTAACCACACAATGAGGTAAATTTTGTTAATAAAGAGAGATATTGATTGGTAATGTAGCAAAGTTCCTGGCCTAAGGGGCCAGCCCCAAGAAGATGGGAACAGCTAATCTCCAGGAGGATGGTCATTAGATAAGAGGCAGAGAACATAGATTCAAATTCTACCTCTGATGCTCATTCCCTGGCAAATTATTCAACCTTTATGGGGATAAATGTGCTAATCTACAAATGAGGACCTCTGTGGTCTCCTCTAGCCATGATGATATTTACTCTGCTGCTAAGTATTGTTTCTGCTTCCCTTTCCACTGCCACCATCTGTTGCTAGCAACCAATGCTTCTCTCCTTCCTCTTGAGCACTAGGGAACAGAACATAGTCCAGCATATTCTCTACTATCTTCCTGTTCTTTAAGCAATCACCCCCACTTTGTGGTTTCTTAAGGTGTTTTTTTTTTTAATCCACTAGCAACAAAGGGGAAATAAATAGGATTTTTTTCTTTCTTTAGCCCAGTCTCTTCCCCACTCCCCCTTCTGCAGATCTTAGGCCTTCGTAGGAATGAAAGAAAAAGGTAAATATGTGATAATATGCATCTTTGGTTATATTAAAAAAGAATTGAGATGCATCTACTTTCAGAGAAAAACTATATTTACTGCTGAGTATTTTGACACAGGATGGAGACATTGGGATACCCCACACATTGGTGTTTTAGCAGGCAGAGATATGAGGAGATGGGATTTGTTTTTGTTGAGTCATTTCAGTCATGTCTAACCATTTGGGGTTTTCTTGGCAGAGATACTGGAATGGTTGGTCATTTCCCTCTCTAGCTCATTTTATAAAGGAAGAAACTGAGGCAAACAGGGAAGTAAATTGCTTAGGGTCACAGAGTTGGTAAGTGTTTGAAGCCATATTTAAACTCAGGAATATGGTTCTTTCTGACTGCATATCAGGTAATGTTTCCACTAAGTTGCCTAGCTGTCACAGGAGATAGGAAAGAGAAAACAGCAATGCTGGGGCCAGAATTGAAAAACAAGAGAAAAAATAACAATCTGTTTTCTCCAGAAAACAAAGCCACTGCTCTGGCTAAATTCTAGACACTTTAGAAGGGAGCCTTTGCTTTAATACCTTCCTAGAGATGGGAATTCTCACATCCCAACAGATTTCATTTCATTTTGGAAGAGGAAATTGTTAGGGATTTTTTTTTTCACAAGTTCCAAATTGCCTCTACAAACATCTCATATTCCTAATTCTGCCTTCGGTGGCCAAGCAGATTATTCTTGTCATTATTGTACCTAGGAATTCTTCAGTTACTTGACAAGAACAATCATGGCCCTGGGATATTTAACCCACTTCTTTTTTTGGCATTTTTTTTGTAGTCCTCTCAAGATCCTAGTTGTCTTATTATTAATCTCGAGCTCTTATTATCAATGTCTAAGATTGGATGCTGTGCTCCAAATGTGTCTGCCCAAGGCTTAGTGCAACAAGACCTTTATATCTCATTTATCTCATGTCTTTCAATATGCCTAAGATCACTTACTTCATTTAACTGTTATATTATACTGTTGACTCATTGTGAATTTGTGATTCACTATGACTCCCAGAAAGATTCAGAGGTTGAGGGCTAAGTCTAGGCTTAGACAACAAAAGTTTTCCAGGGTTTGTGGGTGTTGTGTAAGGAACAAAGAGATCAGTTTTGCTGAATCGGAAAGTGCAGAGAGGAGTAATAACTAATGAGGTTGGAATTGGGACCAGCAAAATAGTAGAGTTATTCTAGAAGTTAGTAAGAAGCTACTGAAATTGATTAGGGAAATCATATGATCAAATCCTTGCTTAAGGAAAATTACTTTATCTGCAGTATGGAGTATGTATTAGAGTAGAGAGAGTTTTGAAATAAGGAAATCATTTGGAAAGTGATTATAATAATCAATGAAACAATTTTACTATACAGTTATCCCTTCTACACCACAAGAGTCCTATGATCTGGAAAATTCATGTAAAAATTTTGGCCTTCTCTTTATATCAGAGAAGTCTGAATTATTATAAAACCAAAAGAGAAGTATGTGTACAATAACATACATATATTTTATTCATTTCTGAGTTTTTAAACTTTTTCTGTATCATCCGCTGGCCTTTGTGTATTGTCTGTGGCTTCCTCAAAACTCCTCCCAAATTCCCATTTAACTTCTTTTTCTGACCAGAAGATATAATTGTACATTCTAAACAGCTATCTGATTCTTTTTTTATCCCCATCTCTGTCTCTGTCTCTTTGTTTTTCTCTCTTAATAGTTTAATAACCCATAAGTTCTTTTTTATTCTGAGCTTCCTTCCCCCATTTTTAGCCCATTTTGAACTTTAAAGTTTCTGACACTCTCCTTTTAGGATCTTGCCATGCTTTTTATTCATCTTTTTATCTTTCTTTTCCTTTGCATCTTTCACCTTCATCTTTGTAGGTGAAATAAACTGTAGTTTCTCTTATATCCACACTAATCATTTGAAATGATATTTTCTTTTCCATGTTGGAGGAATTGTTTTTTATATGTGCCTTTAAATTCTTGGGAGTCTCCCTTTTGGATTGACATTCCATATAGAATCTCAGTCAACAGATTTTATTTATACTTTCTCTGAACTTTTTGAAGGCTACTTTAGGTTATTTCTAGCACTCTCCTATCTCTATTCTATTACAGATGCTAAGATGCATAGTGGTCCATTCCTTATATCATTCTCATCATTTCTATCCTAGTAGTGTTTTCTAGGATCACTTTTCTTCCCATGTATGTGAGAATATGGAGTGGGGATTCAGAGTTGGAATGGATGGATAATGAAGTAAACATCAATAAACATCCTTTCTAGATCTAAATCTATGGTTTAGCAATCTCCTATTTGGGGTAGAAATGATGATATATTTTTTTATTTGTCTTATAAAATTATTGTGAACTAGGTAAATATGAAAAGTCCTGTTGGAAATTGTAGACTTCTCTATTAATGGAATTTATATCCCATACAAAGAGATGTAACCTAACATTCCCAAAAGTAATGCACACCATGTAGCCTTCTTGTGAGTCAGCCTGCCATATTGCATTAGAAAAAACAAGGGTCTGGGAGTGATAAGTACCAACTTTTAGTTTCAATTATATTCAACTTTACTAAGTGGGACAAATCAGCTAAATTCACAGGGTCTCAATTTCCACATCCTCAAAATGAAGATGATTAGATGATTTCTGAGGTCTCTTTCAACTCTGAATGCCAATGAATGCTGCTGGGACCAAAGTTGGAAGTCTATGACCTTCCATTATCCTGATGTGTCCTACCCCTTCTATCCTTAGCAGCTACTTCCCAAACATATGCCAGGGATCACAAGGGAGCCCTGGTGAATCCATGTGGACTGTACGTGGATGAATGAATGCAAACTCATCTCTAATGGAAAAATAACTCAAAGAATATACTTTTTAAAAGTTCTTAATGGTAATGGTTGATAATGGTTGACAGTGCCTCGAACCCTAGTCAGTAGGGAAGATCTCAAACTGCATTTTAGACAAGATTCAGTTCTCCTAATGTGGTCTTTCATTGGGACAATGGGTTTGGACTCAAGCCTTCTAACAGAAAGGAAATGCACTCAGAGCCCAATAAATCCCACAACACTTCAAAAATTTTTTTCTGGGCTTTCACCACAGATGCAACTTCCTGCAGAAACTGGGAGGTCATCAATCTTATCTGCTAGTACATATGGCTGATGCAGTACAAATGTACAGAAGTAGAAGGCCAAAGAAACCTAGGCATTTAGTACCAGAATCAAATATAACCTTAATGACCTTGGGCCAAGGAATTACGCATTTTGTATCTCAGTTTCCCCAAATGCATTATGAGAAAAATAGTATTGGATATTAAATATCTCTCACAGATTTTATAAGTTTGTTCGAGGTAAAATAAGTAACTTAGATATTCTTTGGAAGAAGACTTTTTTTCCTCATATCTCATTATTAACACTATTTTTGGGACCCACACTACAAGACTATGTTTAGGTTGAGTCTTAGAAGGTCATTTCTGTCCTTGGACAGGGTCCTAAAATATTCTGAATTCTTACTTAAAGTATATTGTTAGAGTAATATTTGAGGGTACATACATTTTAAAAACTATGAGGGTATTATATTTTAAAGTTTCAAAGGATATTTTCACAGAGCCATAGCCTCTCTTTGTCAAATAGGCCAGTGAGATGATATTCTGTTTACCAACCAAATAAAAGGACACAGCAAAAGTTTTTAGATTGAGATATTCTCTCCCTTTTACCTCCTCACCCATTTCTGTATTTTCTACCTTCTTAATGTAAATGGAAGTGCTCAAAAAACAAAATAACATAAGATAGCAAGACTCTGATTTCACATTTTCAGGGAATGTTTTATTTGGGGGAAAGTGGTGATTGTAGTGTAGGAGAAAGAGAGCTGGAGTTGGAATAAGATCTAGATGGAAGATCTTCCCTGACAGCAGAGAAATGATGCCAAGACTTGAAAGTGAATTGGATTCATTGAGTCAGGGCTGTGCAAAGTCACCAGCCTCACTTTTTCCTCCTGAATCATCTAGGTCCAGTGGCAATATATAGATCAGAATGACGGAGGTTGAACTGGATGCAGTGGGAAATCCTGGCTTTTTTAAGCTGAGGTCTTCAACAGGTCTCAGTTTGATTGAGGCTGCCCATTCAGTGATTAAGTCTAGGTAAAAAAAACATCGAATTTATATCACTTAATGAATAGCCATGTAAACTTGAGCAACTTTTTGAAACTAATATTTCTCATCCTCAAAATGTGAAAAATAATGCTTGTATGTATTCCCCATCTACTAGGGTTGTTGTGGAGGTCAAATGGGGTACAGTAGATGCAATGCTATCCAAAGTAATTGAATAAAGTAAGATAATTAAATGTATTAGTATTCAATAAATCTGACAATTTATGCATCTTTGCAAAATTAGTATGCAATACATTCTCCTTTTGCTGCAATCAGTTATTTGGCTTGATTTGGCATTGAGATTACAATATTTTGACACATACTCTTTAATTCAAGAAATCACCAATTTGTCACAGTTTATTGTACCTTTAACAAGCAGTACATTTTTCTAAGCCTATCCTTGATTATAGCCTGTAGGTCTACAATGCCCAAATTGGCAAATTCCCAGGTCACTGTAGCATGTTTATATCCATTTTCTGGGTAAAAATTTTCAGTTACTATTATATGTGACATAGCACAAGGTTATATTACAATTTTCCATTTTCATTTGGGAATTTCGTGGATGTTTTATAATCTGTTGAAGAAGCCCAGTTCTGGTATTCTTACTAGAACTTGTTCTGACAATGATTTTAATATATCCCTGATTGAAAAAGCAGATTTTCCTCATTAAAAATGACCATTTTCCAATCTTCAGTACTCTAGTTTTTTTATTTATTATTGTCTTCATGCCAACTGTTTTTTCTCTATAGCATTAGTTAGTTTTTTTTAAAATGGTCTTTTCACTGTTCTTTCAACTTGAAGGGATCTACTACATTCTGTAGGAGAATCAATAATTAACTTCTGCCCCCAGTTTCCTCTGAAGTCTCTGTTTTCCCCTCCTGAGGATTAATTAAGTAGTTTTCAACAATGGTCAGTTCTTGGCACTATTTTTTGATCATGCTTTCCTTTGGTCTTTTGTATGACCAATTCTGTTTCATTATGAGCTAGAATGATTCCTGAAATATATGACTTCCCCAACCCAGCAGCTTCTAGAGTATTTCTAACTGTTGTTGAAGTATGCTCTTTAAGAGTGAGGGGTTTTAATTATATCTTTTCTCCAAAACCACAGAATTAAAAACACAGCAAAAGACTTTGTAATAAGCTACATCTGTATGGGACAAAAATTGGCACTCAATAAATAGCATTAATTACAGGTGGAAAAAGTTGTCCCTCATAAATTTAGATCCATCTCTTTGGGACTTCTAATTCTGCAGTTTAGGGGTAAGCAGAAAAAGCATATTTTTTTTCACATATTTAAAGTTAACCATCCATGTGATTCTTCAGTTCTTCTCTTCAGACCAAACAACCCCAGTTCCTTCAGTTGATTTTCTTATGGTCCTTGCATAATTCTGGTTATGTCTTCAGAACTGGTCCAGTTTCTCAATGTTTTACTCTGATTTCATCTGGTCAAGATCCAATTTTCTGAGTCAGTTTAGTATTATTAGAAAAAATGAACACATGGAAAAGAGAGAGATAGAAAATATGCATTTGTTAAGTGCCTACTATGTGCCAGACACTGTGCTGAGCACTTGACACATATCATCTCATTTGATCCTTACAACAATTCTGGAAGTAGGTGCTATTATTATTTCCATTTTAAAATTGGGGAAACTGAGGCAAGTGGTTGCTAAGCGACTTGCCCAGGACCACAGTAAATGTCCAAGGAGAGATTTGAACTCAGGACTTGCTCACTTTATGCCTAGCACTCTATGCTATGCCATTGTTTTCATAAAATGAACCCATATCCCAATTATTGCTTGCAACAAGTAATTAACATACTGATGCAAACAAATCCTTTTGAAAGTTTAAAGATCTCTAGAGAATCATGAATTATTGGGAATGGAGATATTTTCAGCCTTATCTACCTCTGTTTTATTAAACCCTGGCTAAGCTTTTTGTAGGCTAAATGCATTGACAATGACAGAAAGTCAGCAGCTAAGCTTTGCAAGGAATATGGAGTTATTCTCTTGATAGGTATAATTCCCAGATTCTGTGAAGATCCTCTTTAAAACATCCTGCTCAAACGGATGCAGAATCTAACCTTCAGAAAGATTATAGAGAAAAGAAGTCCATCAGAATTCAAGGTAGTTGGATGACTTCTAAACAGCTTTTACCGTTAGCGAGTTGTACCTCATAAATTTAGATCCATTTCTTTGACACTTCTTCTAATTTTGCACTTGAGGGCCAAGGAGAAAATGTGTATTCTTTTTTTTCATATCTTTAAAGTCAACCATCATGTTCTTCTCCAATTCTTCTCTTCAGACTGAACCTTTCCAATTCCTTCAACTGCTTCTCTTATGGTCCTTGCATAATTCTGGTTATGTCTTTGGGCCTGGTCTAGTTTCTCAATGTTTTCACTAAAATGTGGTGCCCAGAAATGAAGCATTATACTTTTCTTAGCACACCAAGGAGCCCAGACACAAATTAGATGGTTTTGTGCAATGGGAGTATCTCTAAAAGAGGTTATGTTTACAAATTCATAGGTCTTCCCTCTTCAACCCAACATCTTGGTGGAGGAGGATTATAGAAAAGCATGACTTCCTGTATTGTGCCTGAGTCAGAGCTTGGGGAATTTGGCCTGAGGACTGTCTTTTTGTCTCCCCTTTCAGGCTTCCTTCAATTTTCAGTAAAACTGTAATTTTCAAGCAAGCAGTCCAAGAGGGAGGGAAAGAAAAAAGTTTCCCTTTTCAGGAATGCTTTTGTACTTAACACCTCTGTGAACTCTGCGACCAAAACCATCATCTGGAAGGTCTATTCAGAGGTGGCTGAGCAGACTGCCAAATTCAGACTCCAAATGCTATCTTCTCCGCATTATAAATGGCCTTTTCTGACAGTCTGAATTAAATGTTTGGAGGCATTTGGATTAGATTTGAGCATTTAAATCAAAGCTTAGCTACCCCTCTCCATATTCACACTTGACAGACACCTTGTAGTCAGAGTAAAGGCCTTGGTCTGTATTTGTACAACCAGCCTCAGGGAATCCATAATTTCCTGAGTCAAATTCAGCTCGAGCTATCTTGGGGAAAATCACACTTACATTGTTTGCAGCTTACCTTAACTAACAAAGATTGTTAACTCTGATATTCTCCCTGGTTGTTTTCCTATTAACATGACTTCTGTCTTCCAAATTTCTGAAACTGATTCTCAGATTTAAAGATAAAACATGGTTAATAAGATGCAGTAGAAAGAATACTGGCTTTAGAGTCAGAGAATCTAGGTTCAAATTATATTTCTGTTGCTAACTTTCTGTGGGAGCAATGGCAAGCCAATTAAGTCAATTAGGCTTTGGTTTCCACTTCCACAAAGTGAAGGGGTTGAGGCAGCAAGGGGGGGCAGTAAACAAGGCAACAGACCTGAGTCAGGAAGACCTGAGTTCACATATAACCTCAGATACTTATTAATGGTTAAATCACTTAACCACTCTGTGTCAGGGTTTCCTCATCTGTCAAATGAGTATTGGATAAGTTCAGTGAATAGAGTATTGAGCCTGAAGTCAAGAAGACTCATCTTCCTGAGTTCAAATCTGGAGTGATTTGCCATTTCCTTCTCTAGCTCATTTTATATATGAGGAAACTGAAGTGAACAAGGTTAAATGACTTGCTGAGATCACACAACCAGTAAGTGTCTCAGGCTAGATTTGAACTCATGATTAGTCTTCCTAACTGTATACTGGGTGCTCTATCCACTGTGGCACCTAGCCATTGCTCTATCTGCTACAACTCCATGATTTTGTGAAGGCAGAATTTGCAGGGGGCAGGAGGAAGTGATGATTAATTCCAGAATTTCATGCCATGGATGTTTTATTGAGGACAATCATTGACAATACTGAAGAGGACTGCATGACCCAGACATAGGAACATTAGAAACTTGCCCTAAACATCTTAGACATCAAAATTATGATCTGTTATTATAAACTTGATATATATTATGCTAGGCATAAACTAAACTATATATTATATATAAAATAGTGCTTACTTTTCTTTAAAATATTTTGGTTCATCATCCATTTCTTTATCTTAATGAGTATTTTGGGATTCAAATTAAATGTTTGCTTTCCCTTTATATCATTAATAAATCTAGAGCTTATCTCTTCAGAAAGAAAACTTGTTAATAAGATTCAACATATTTTCTTTGACAATGGGGCTGAGATCTTTGATTGAAACCTTGAGACTATGTTTTTGGCCAGGCCACAGAGTCAAATGGAAGTTTAATACTGGCTACTCATTTTTTGGGAGGGAGCAGACAATTGAGGTTAGGTGATTTGCCCAACTATCACACAAGTTAAGTGTTAAGTGTTTGAGACTGGATTGGAACTCAGATCCTTGTGACTCCAGAGTTGGTGCTCTATCCACTGCACCATCTAGATGCCTCCTATTTGCTACTCATTTTTAAAAGTAGTTCTTTCAATAAGTCTGTATTTGTGCATCTAGTACAAATATTTGTACATCAAATACATCAAGGGTCACTCAGGTGACTCAGTGGATAAAATGCTGAGCTTGCCATCAGGTAAATTAAAATCTGAGTTCAAATCTGAGACTGAATTTTGTCTTTGAACTATTATATCTTTTAGAATGATTATGAGGAAAGTTTTTCTAGATGATAAACTGAGTGTGTCCAGATTACTATTAATAATGAGGATGCCTGCGTGGCTCTGACTGGAGTTCAAATATGATTTCTGATGTTTTACTGACTGTGTGATCTTGAGCAAGTCATTTAATTTGTTTGCCTCAGTTTCTTCAACTGTAAAATGGGAATAATAATAGAATTTATCTCACTGTATTATTAGAAAGATCAAATGAAATTATATTTGTAAAAAGCTATAAGCATAGTGTCTGACAGATATGAAGTGCTATATCAATGCTTATTCACTTCCATATTCCCATCTAGCATGTAAAATATAGTGTGAAATCTATAAAGACATATGACAGATGCAGGAAAAATGAAGTGACCAATCTTACTCTCAATGAATTTATAATCATGATCTAGCTATTTTCTTTGTAACATGGGGAAGTCATTGCTTTTTCAGTTTTCTTATGAGCAAAATGGGGACAATTATTTTCTGTCACAAGAAACTCATAGGCTTGTTGGGAGGACTGAATGAGATAATTCATGTGAAATATTTTGCAACCATAAAACCCTATATAAATATGAGTAATTAGGGCTGCAGACTCTGCTGTATTTTCTTTTCCTGACCTCTTATAAATAGAAAGTGCTGAAAAATAATAGGTTACTATTACTGTTACAAAGAAGAAGAGACAGCATGCTTAAAAATCTGTTTCAATCAGAACACAGGGTTTTGTAGGGGTGAATGTCAAAAATTATCCATGTTTATGTTTTGAAAACAAAAAAACTATAATTAAAAAATAAATAAAAATTTATGTTTCTGCCTCCTATCCTCTGCATCACTACATCCCCAGGGAGTGAGGAGGCTGATGTATTCCTCCTCTCCTCATCTTCAGTGTCACTAGTCTAGGCAATAGCTCCTACTAGGATGAAGAAGATAGATTTTTTCCTAATGCTTCCGTGTACCAACTCTGTCAGGGATCTCTGTTTGCTTTTGGGTCCCTGAGGGAAAACATCTGCTGCTTCTCCTCTTTTGCTATTTTTCTTCACTTTTACTTGTAACTTTTGTTTTAGTTGAAAATTCCATTGATCATTTCAATGACCTGCTCTTGATGCCTTTCTCACTGCTTTCTGATCCCTTTGCCTAGGCTTGCTTGGAGATACATACTCATATTTTCTTGACTTACTGCTTCACCTTTTCCATCATTTATCTTCTTATCAGGTGTTTTGTTTGGGTAGAGGTTTTGCCAAATGTTCTGTCTGCTACTTCCCTTCTGGACTTCCTTCCCTCCCTTTCTTTCTCTCTGTCTGTCAGTCTCTTTCTGTCTGTTGGTCTCTGTGTCTCTCTCTCTTTCTCCCTCTCTTTGTCTTATCTTTTTTCTCTCTGCATCTCCCTCTGTGTGTCTCTGTCAATCTCTGTCTTTGTCTCTGATTCTATTTTTCTGTCTTTCTATGTTTCTCTCCTTCTTTATCTCTCCCCCTTTCCATTCCTTCTCACTCTTTCTTTTCTCATTATCTTTCTTCCTTCCCTTTATTCTTTTCCTTACCCCTTCCCTTTGTCTTTGTCTCTGTCTGTTTTTGTCTCTCTCCCCCTCTCTTCTTCCCCCCCTTCTGTTTTTAAAGAAAATTATTTTCCCACCTTGCCCTGGCTCCAAAACTCTTTTTCTAAGTTTAAGTATTGTCATTTTCTTTTAGCACTGTCTCCTCAACATACTTTGACTTCCTTTTTTGGGGATGTTGTTATTCTCTTTGGTTTTCTATCCTTAACAATTGAGAGCTCTGAGTGTTTTTATTATTACAAGAACACCAACATAAAGGAATATCAAAAGACTGATTTTTGTAGTTACCCTGTCATCAAGGACATATCTACTACTAAAATAATCTCTGAAAGGTTAGGAGCATAGGTATACAAAATGGAGAGGAGCAGACCCTCCTACGGTAGAATTGACAGCTGATTTAGAGGCAGTGGGCAGTAAGAGAAAGGATGATACTTTTTTCTGGGATTCTTAGAATTTAAATTCATGCTGAACAGCATTAAATGGACATAAGGAGTGTATCCTCATACTAAATTTCATCTTGGATGTCATGTAGCTCTTTGCTCTGCATCTTTTTAATGTGTTCAGTAATACAATTTATTTGATGTATCTCACTGTGTTATATCTCTGCAGAATTCTACAGAATTTAAGCTCTTCAGTGTCAGGAGCTAGATTATCCACATTTTATATCTCCTCCAGTACCTATCATAGTACTACTCATAGTGTTATTCATACAGTAGGTGGTTGATTAATGTACATTGAATTAGAATAAGATTTGGAAGTTGACAATGTGATACAACACCTTTGTGATACAAAATCAGACTCATTGTTTTAATGGATAAGGCTGAAATAAGGTAGCTATTTTTTACCTTTTCAGTATACCCAGAAACTATCCCATATTAATTTAACAGTCCCAGTTAGAAGTACTATCCCCTCATACTTCCTCTTATTATTTCAATTAAGGATCTACAAAAAATTCCCTCTTTTTTTTTCTTCCTCTTACTTGAAGCATTGATTAGTCTAAAGTTGTTAAAAAACAAGGGATATTCTTTCCATTTTAAAGTTTCTTTTTCTTTGTTTTATGCTTTTTTCTTTCTATTTTTTTTCACTTAACAATGCTGTATTTTTTCAATTACATGTAAAAATAGTTTTCAACATTCATTTTTGTAAGATTTTGAGTTCCATTGTTTTTCTCCTTCCCTCCCTTACCTTCTCCCTCCCCAAGTCAGCAAGCAATCTGATATAGATTAAATATATGCAATTCTTTTGAACATATTTCTATATTTATGATGTCATGCAAGAAAAATCAGTCCAAAAGGGAAAAAACCCTTCCCACCTAATGCTAGTTATACAAATGCCAAAATACAACTACCATTTGAATAGTAAATAGTGAGTAAATACATATATTCTAAGCTGACAGTAAACAGAAATCAAAGAAGTTATTCAGAGTAGGATGTATCAGATAATAATCAGAGAATAAATTCTTTCATTTGGGAATGATATAATTCATCTTATCATAGAGAGTCCCAGTTTTCACACAAAATTCTCTCAAATCTTTAAGTCTACAAGCTGAAAATGGAAGTATGTCAAGACATCAGCTCCCCTATTTGTTCACTTCTTAACCCAGGTCTTTCCCTCCTGGGGACGCTCCCAGAAAAGATTTTGAAAGTGACCAGATCCTTTCCTGAAACTGGAAGGCAGAAGAAAAACTCTTCTCTCCAAGAACTCATCAGGTCTGCCCCTTCCACAGGTAGGGAACAATGAATAATTATTCTACCAAGGAGGAGAGTTTTATGTAAAGATTTTATGTAAAGATTAAACTCCCTAATTACATGGGTTTCTATGGGATATCTATTGCCATGGTTGCTTTTTTTCTAGAAAGAGTTCTCTCTGGAAAAGAATTATATTTATTTACTGAGTTTAACTCCTAATGAAAAGTAGAAAACTTGCAGAATTTAAAAAAATTTATATTTATATAAATTTCTATATCTATTAATGATATTCAAGCTTGAATCTGAAACCATATCATGGTAATACAACAATTACAGTAATATTAAAATAACAAAATAATAAATATTTCTCAAAACATGAGGTAGATATTACCTTACTACTTCACAGAGGAGTAAATTTAAGCTCAGAGAGGTTGGAACTTCTGCTATAATGTAACTGTCAAATGTGGGACTTCTAACAGGCTTCCAACTTCTAAGATGAGCACCGTATCATACTCTGTATTCATAAGTGAATGAGAATGACAGGACTACCATGGAGCATTCCTGGAAGTGCCTTTTATTCACTGGAAATTATTTGTTTATTGGGTGTTACTGTTTGTCCTTTGTTTTTTTTTTAACATTCTTTTAATTCTTTTCAATTTTCAACATTTACTTTTATAATATAGATTTTGATTTACATTTTTTCTCTCTCTCTTCTCCCTCTCTACCCCAAGACAGCAAAAATATGATGTATGTTATACATGTACAATCATATTAAACATATTTACTCATTACTTAAAGAGAAATCAGAACAAATTGAGAAAAAACACAACAAAGAACCCCCACACCCCCAAAAAAAGTGAAACTACAATGTTTCAATCTGCATTTACAATCCATAGATCATTCTCTGAATATGGATACCATTTTCCATTATTAGTCTTTTGGAAATGTCTTAAGTCATTGTATTGCCAAGAAAAGTGAAGTCTATCAAAGTTGATTATCACACATTACTTTTCCTGTGTACAATATCTTCTTGGTTCTGCTCATTTCACCCAGCATTCATTCACAGAAATATTTCCAGCTTTTTCAAAAATCTACCTGTTTGTCATTTCTAATAAAATAATAATATTCTACTACATTAGTATCCTACAATTTGTTCAGTTATTTCCCAATCGATACACATCCCTTGAATTTCCAATTCTGTCACCAAAAAGAGAGCTTCTATAGATGTTTTTGTTTGTGTAAGTCCCTTTCTTTTTTTTTTTTTTTTTTTAACATCTCTTTTAGTAGTGGCTTTGCTGAATGTATGCAGAGTTTTATAGCTCTTTGGGTATAGTTTCAAATTGCTCTTCAGAATGGTTGGATCAGTTCATAATTCTACCAACAATGCAAAAGTGTTCCAATTTTCCCATCTCCACTCCAACATTTATCATTTTCCTTTTCTGTCATTTTAGCCAATCTGATAGATGTGAAATGGTACCTCAAAGGCATTTTAATTTGCATTGCTCTAATCAATTGATTTAGAGAATTTTATATTACTATTCATAGCTTTAATTTCTTCAACTGGAAACTGCTTGTTCCTATCCTTTAACCATTTATCAATTAGGGGATGGTTTGTGTCTTTTTATAAATTTGATTCAGTTCTCTATATTTTAAAGAAACAAGATCTTTATGAGAATCATTGGTTGTAAAAATTGTTCCCTAGTTTTCTTTCCCTTCAAATCTTGGTTGCATTGGCTTTGTTTTTGCAAAACCTTTTTAGCTTAATGTAATCAAAATTATCTATTTTGCATTTTATAACGTTATCAATATCTTGTTTGGTCATAAATTCTTCTCTTTTTCATAGATCTGACAGGTTAACTATACTTTGCTCTCAATTTGTTATGGTATCACCTTTTATGTCTAAATCTTATACTTATTTCAACCTTATCTTGGTATAAGGTGGTATAAGGTATGTCTAAATCTTATACTTATTTCAACCTTATATTGGTATAAGGTATAAGGTGGTCAATGATTTTATCCTTTGTTTTCAAAGAAGACCAAAATAAAGTGATGTCTTGCTTGTCAATTAGATTTAAATGAGGCAGAGTTGCAAAAAGTTGTCAATTCAGTTTCTCTTCCATAGTCATCAAAGTTCATTGGCAAGACCAAAGCCAGATCTACTAATGATGATCTTCCTTGATGCCTGACAAAGTTTTAAACACTCCACAATGTTTACTTTAGCTGCCTTCATGACCTTTGGGACAAATTGTTCTCATCTGACCATTCTCCTGGAAGAAGTATTCACAGGCTTGGGTTAGACACCTCCCTGACTCACCAACAGTTTTAAGACCCCTCTATTATCTTCAGTTAGACTGTCTGCTAAGATGGTTTACTGGAGTGTGGCCATTGCACCTTCTTAAGCTTCTTGTAGACACATGTAAGAGTTGAATGTTGGTTGAAAACCAAAGATGGATGAGCAACCTTGAAAAGGGCTCAGCAAAGTATGACAGGAAAAGATAATGAAAAATGTTGGAGAGGATGTGGGAAAACGGAGACACTGATACATTGTTGGTGGAATTGTGAACGAAGCCAACCATTCTGGAGAGCAATCTGGAACTATGCTCAAAAAGTTATCAAACTGTGCATACCCTTTGATCCAGCAGTGTTACTACTGGGTTTATATCCCAAAGAGATTTTAAAGGAGGGAAAGGGACCCATATGTGCAAAAATGTTTGTGGCAGCCTTTTTTGTAGTGGCAAGAAACTGGAAACTGAGTGGATGCCCATCAATTTGAGAATGGCTGAATAAATTGTGGTATAGGAATGTTATGGAATATTATTGTTCTGTAAGAAATGATCAGCAGGATTATTTAGAGAAGCCTGGAGAGACTTACATGAAATGATGATTAGTGAAATGAGCAGAACCAGGACATTATTATACACTTCAACAACAATACTATATGAGCATCACTTCTGATGGATGTGTTTCTCTTCAACAATGAGATGATTCAAATCAGTTCCAATTGTTCAGTGAAGAGAACCAACTACACCCAGTGAAAGAGCTATGGGAAATGAGTGTGGACTACAACATAGCATTTCCACTCCTTCTATTATTGTCCGCTTGCATTTTTGTTTTCCTTCTCAGGTTATTTTTACCTTCTTTCTAAATCCTATATTTCTTGTGCAACGAGATAACTGTATAAATATATATACATATATTGTATTTAACATATACTTTAGCATAAATAACATGCATTGCACTATCTGCCATCTAGGAGATGGGGTGGGAGAAGGAGAGGAAAAGTTGGAACAGAAGATTTTGCAATGGTCAATGGAAAAAATTACCCATGCATATGTTTTGTAAATAAAAAGCTATAATAAAAAAAAAAAGAAAAAGAACTCAACAAGATCTACACCAGAGGTGCTAGTCCTCCTCAAACACATGCACTGTTTATTGGGTGTAAATATGGAATTAAGGAACATTTTTAGAAGTATCTTCTTAGAAAGTTTTTCAAATGTGTTCACTTAAATTGCCTATGAAACACATTTTAAAGTAAATGTAGAACTAAAAAATGATGTCTTCCTAATTTCTAAGAACTAATGATGGACTATATGAATGATTCCTAGATCAGCATTATTAGCAAAAACTGTAAAGTTTTTGATCTGAGTATGTCTTATTTGATTAGCAATCAGAATTTTCATAATACTTTGCTTTTGCCAAGTACTTCAAACAAATTAAAGTAGAGAAATAATGATCAACTTCATAAGTTTTTTTATGCAGCAGAACCCCAAAATAATTGCAAAGTATACTTTGGAAAGTTATTTTAAAGACCTTTATGGAAAATAATAAAAATGTCTTTCAATCTAGGCGTACAGCACCAGATTTGAACATTAAGAATAAAATAAAATCCTGTTAGGTCTAATTGTTTAAAAAAAAACAACCTTTAGGATTTGTGGATTTTTTAAAAAGGCCACACACAGTCCTTAAAAATAACTTGCTATATTTAAATATGATATCTTTGGGTAAATATGACTTCTGGCATTTTAAAACAGTTTTACTGGATATATTAAAGGCATTTGGGAAAGATGGAGCAACCTAGCACCCTCAAAAGATAGATGGTGTGTATATATATATATATATATATATATATACATAAACACAAATTGTATCTAGTTAGCAGATCAAAATAGTTTTACTTAGTTCTGGAGTACTGACTGTTGAAAAGTATTGGGAAAGACCTTTGAATAATTTTTGGGCTATGAGATTCTTTTCAATTTCCAAATAAGAGCACTCTGCTTTCCAGAAGTTTTCAATAAGTGCAAAATTAGCACTTCTTCATTTTAGATATTTAACAGGTTCTTTTCAAGCATTATTCCTTCTCATACTTCTGGAACCCTGAGGTGCTACTGACCTTCATCTGTCAGAAAAGAAGGATAAATTTAAAATGATCAATGAATCAGAAATACATTAGATTAAGTTTCTATTGTAAAAATATCTGAACTAGTCCAGGAATAGCTTCACATACAAATCTATTTTTACTAACTTATTAAAAATCAGATTTAGGGGATTGTTTTAGATTAGTCTTTGGGTTCTGCATTATGCCAGATACCCAATTTTATGTTGTTGTTTTTTAATCAAGAGCTGAGTGTTTCTTTTTAATTTTCCTCCCAGTGCATTATTTTGGCAACACGAACATCTCTGCATTCTCTTTGTGAAGTTTTAGAAGAAATTTTGTTATCTCTTCTATGAGTAGTGACTAGTAAATAGCAAAGTTATCAATTTCTAAACCAATTTGTTCTAAAAACAAGTCTTATTAATCCTTTTTTTGTCACTATCACTTAACAATAATCTGATTTCCCACATTTTCCTAAAATAAAAACATATAGCCAACAAAATCAAACCAGCACATTAAATATGTTTGACAATGGGAAACCCATACTGTACTTATGATGCCTCAATCTTTTACTGAGACAAGGAAGGTATGTTTCATTGATAGTTTATTGAAATAAAAATTGGTCACTTCATTGATCATCATTCTGATGTCTTTAAATGTTAAATATTACAAAAATTATTTTGGTTTTGCTTAATGTTCCTTTGTATCACTGTACAAAATCTTCCCATTTCCCCCTATGTCCTTTTCTTAACTTTCTCCTTACTCTTGATGGTAATGAAATTTCTAATTAATTTATGAAATTATGAAACAAGTAGGCATATCTGGTTCTTTGGTTACTTACCAGAAAATCATAATGGTAGGGGAAAGTAAGGTTGAAATAACTTTGTAATAAGTAGAAAGTATAGAGACGTCAGGAAATGGGGATTACAAAGACAGACAGTGTAGGGATGAAGAAAAACAGGCAGATGGAAGAAGGGGATTGGAAGAGCAAAGTCAAAGGTAATCATTCACATAATCATGGATTAAAGCTGGGAGTGTGAACAAAATTCAGAGAATGCTGGTGGGGAAAAGGAGTTTGAAGGCTTCTTTTTAGGAATTTGCAGGGAACAGACTAATTCAGTTATTTTACTTTGGGGGTAGTTCATTAACATATCTGAATAATTTCGAAGTTGTCAGGAAAATCTTAAAGTTAACAAATCGATGGTCATCCCAAAGTCATTACCATCATTTAGTGTTATGCTGGTGTTCTTTCTGTAGATATCTGGAAATTATTTAAGATTTACATATAAGCTACTTACCATATTGACTAGAAGAGGGGAGGGTGGTCTGGGTACTAGACCAAGATACAGTTTTTTTTTTTTTTTATTTAATAGCCTTTTATTTACAGGATATATACATGGGTAACTTTACAGCATTAACAATTGCCAAACCTCTTGTTCCAATTTTTCACCTCTTACCCCCCCCCACCCCCTCCCCTAAATGGCAGGATGACCAGTAGATGTTAAATATATTAAAATATAATTTAGATACACAATAAGTATACATGACCAAAACATTATTTTGCTGTACAAAAAGAATCAGACTCTGAATTATTGTACAATTAGCTTGTGAAGGAAATCAAAAATGCAGGTGTGCATAAATATAGGGATTGGGAATTCAATGTAATGGTTTTTAGTCATCTCCCAGAGTTCTTTTTCTGGGTATAGCTAGTTCAGTTCATTACTGCTCCATTAGAAATGATTTGGTTGATCTCGTTGCTGAGGATGGCCAGGTCCATCAGAACTGGTCATCATATAGTATTGTTGTTGAAGTATATAATGATCTCCTGGTCCTGCTCATTTCACTCAGCATCAGTTCGTGTAAGTCTCTCCAGGCCTTTCTGAAATCATCCTGTTGGTCATTTCTTACAGAACAGTAATATTCCATAATTTTCATATACCACAATTTATTCAGCCATTCTCCAACTGATGGACATCCATTCAGTTTCCAGTTTCTAGCCACTACAAAAAGGGCTGCCACAAACATTCGTGCACATACAGGTCCCTTTCCCTTCTTTATAATCTCTTTGGGATATAATCCCAGTAGTAACACTGCTGGATCAAAGGGTATGCACAGTTTGATAACTTTTTGAGCATAGTTCCAAACTACTCTCCAAAATGGTTGGATTCGTTCACAACTCCACCAACAATGCATCAATGTCCCAGTTTTCCCACATCCCCTCCAACAATCATCATTATTTTTTCCTGTCATCTTAGCCAATCTGACAGGTGTGTAGTGGTATCTTAGAGTTGTCTTAATTTGCATTTCTCTGATTAATAATGACTTGGAGCATCTTTTCATATGACTAGAAATAGTTTCAATTTCTTCATCTGAGAATTGTCTGTTCATATCCTTTGACCATTTTTCAATTGGAGAATGGCTTGATTTTTTATAAATTAGAGTTAATTCTCTATATATTTTGGAAATGAGGCCTTTATCAGAACCTTTGACTGTAAAAATATTTTCCCAGTTTATTGCTTCCCTTCTAATCTTGTCTGCATTAGTTTTGTTTGTACAAAAACTTTTCAGTTTGGTATAATCGAAATTTTCTATTTTGTGATCAGTAATGATCTCTAGTTCTGCTTTGGTCATAAAGACCTTCCCCTTCCACAGGTCTGAGAGGTAAACTATCCTATGTTCCTCTAATTTATTAATAATTTCATTCTTTATGCCTAGGTCATGAACCCATTTTGACCTTATCTTGGTGTACGGCGTTAAGTATGGATCAATGCCTAGTTTCTGCCATATTAGTTTCCAATTTTCCCAGCAATTTTTATCAAACAGTAAGTTCTTATCCCAAAAGCTGGGATCTTTGGGTTTGTCAAAGACTAGGTTGCTATATTTGTTGACTGTTTTATCCCTTGAACCTAATCTATTCCACTGATCAACTAATCTATTCCTTAGCCAATACCAAATAGTTTTGGTAACTGCTGCTCTATAATATAATTTTAGATCTGGTACAGCTAAGCCACCATCATTTGATTTTTTTTTCATTAATTCCCTTGAAATTCTTGACCTTTTGTTTTTCCATATGAACTTTGTTGTTATTTTTTCTAGGTCATTAAAATAGTTTTTTGGGAGTCTGATTGGTATAGCGCTAAATAAATAGATTAGTTTAGGTAATATTGTCATCTTTATTATATTTGCTCGCCCTATCCAAGAGCATTTAATATTTTTCCAATTGGTTAGATCAGACTTAATTTGTGTGAAAAGTGGTCTGTAATTTTGCTCATAAAGTTTCTGATTTTCCCTTGGCAGATAGATTCCTAAATATTTTATATTATCAGTAGTTACTTTAAATGGAATTTCTCTTTGTAACTCTGACTGTTGGATTTTGTTAGTGATATATAAGAATGCTGATGACTTATGTGGGTTTATTTTATAACCAGCAACTTTGCTAAAGTTGTGGATTATTTCTAATAACTTTTTAGCAGAATCTCTGGGGTTCTCTAAGTATACCATCATGTCATCGGCAAAGAGTGATAATTTGGCTTCCTCATTGCCTATTCTTATTCCTTTAATCTCTTTCTCAGCTCTTATTGCTATAGCTAGCGTTTCTAATACAATATTAAATAGTAACGGTGATAGTGGGCAACCTTGTTTCACTCCAGATCTTATTGGGAATGGTTGCAGTTTGTCTCCATTACATATGATGCTTACTGATGGTTTTAAATAGATGCTGCTGATTATTTTAAGGAAAAGTCCATTTATTCCTATACTCTCAAGTGTTTTTAATAGGAATGGATGTTGGATTTTATCAAATGCTTTTTCTGCATCTATTGAGATGATCATATGGTTTTTGTTAATTTGGTTATTAACATGGCCAATTATATTGATAGTTTTCCTAATATTGAACCAGCCCTGCATTCCTGGTATACCAAGATACAGTTTTAACACAGTACCACTATCTTCCTAGTCATCTAGACTTACAAACTTGGTATTGCCTTCAGCTTCTCACTCTCACTCATCCCTGTCTTTCCAGGATTGTTATATTTCCCTGACCTTTATAATTTATATACCTTAGTCTACATGCTATTCCTTAGACATGTGGTTGTTTGTTTTTGTCATGCAGCTATTTCAGTTGTGCTGCTCTTCGTGACCCCATTTGGGGTTTTTGGGGCAATTTCTTGCCATTTCCTTTAGCAGCTCATTTTATTAGTGAGGAAACTTGCCCAGAGTCACATAGCTATTAAGTGTGTGAGGCTGAATTTGAACTCAGGTTTTCCTGATCCTTATTGAACAACCTAGCTGCCTGTAACACTGGACAATACATCATGTTTCCCTGGAGCTTTGCACTGATCATTTCTTGGTCTTGGAAGGCTCTGCTTCTTCATCTCTGCCTCTTGGTTTTCTCCAAGACTAAGCTCAAATATATTCTACATAGGAAAACTTTTTCCAATCCCACCAGCTGCAAATGCAGCAATTTTGAGATTCCTTTCCATCCACTCTTACTATATCTTGCATATTCTTTTTATTTAAGTATTTCCATGTGAGCTCCCTGAGGACAGGACTGTTTTTGCCTTTCTTTGCATCCCTAGCACTCAGAATAGTGCCTGGCACATAGTCAATGTCTAATAAATGCTTCTTGACTAATTATCTTACTTTTTGAGTCCAGAATTACTTGAAGTATTTGGAGGAAACGATTGTCCTTCTTGTAATTAAGACTCTCTATGGATCCCAAGCTCTTATTTGTTCTTGAATAATTTGCCTAGGAATATAACATCACCTCTAAGTCCCTATAGCATTTCTCTAAACTGTTAGTATTATGAATTTAGGGATAAAATCCTGCATTCTTGAGCTCATAATTTATCTGCACTTCTATGTTTGTTTAATTTTTCTCAAAAGTATGTAATTAAATCTAAAAGTTTTTTGTTTGTTTATGAAATAAATATTTTGTATTGTTAAGCACAATGCATGGACTATACTGGCTACTTGATAAATGTTTGTTCATTGATTGTCTGTCAAAGCAAACTGGCATTTCATTGTGGATATTACTACCTCATTGGAGTTTTAATGTGATTGTATTTTTCTCTTTCAAGAGGTAGAAGAGAAGTATGGTTAAAATTTTTCAGGTATGAGATAAGTTATTGGTAACAAAGAGTTATTTTGTTATATGATGCTAATATCTTTTTATTTCAAAAGGACTTAAGAGATCTTTTGAACTGGAAATGATCTTTAGAGACCATCTAGATTTACTCTTCTCATTCAACTTGAGGTAAATGGACTTGTCTAAATTCACACAGCTAATTTGGGCAACATCTGAATTTGAATCTAACCTCTTCTTTCTCTAGACTCAGGGTACTTGTCCCTATACCATGTCGTTTCTCTACAATCAAGTAATAAAGTTGACATTTCTGGGTGTTATTTCCAGGCACAGTGAGTTCTAAGAATGTGTGAAGGTGTCTCTTCTAAGCAGGTTACTATAGTTTTGATAACAGTACAGTGCTGAAACTAGCTATTCTGCAGATGGAAAATCCCCGAAAAAAATTTTTAAATGATATGATTCCTATGATAAATATGGTCTTTTTTTTTTTTCAAGGACTCTAAAATGAAGTAATCAATTCTGACACAATTCAGTTTGGGATACATAACTCATGTCATGGTCAATTATCTCTGCATAGAGTCCACCACAGTGGGGACCATTGTCTATAAAAACGACTGTAGGACTGGTATGGCCCACTGCGGCATCACAGAGGGACTCTAAAGTTTCCTCTAAAAAACAATAAAAACCCCAAACATTTCCTGCAGTTTCAAGTGGATGAGTCAATAGATTATATGGATTATAAATACACAAAACTATACACACACATATATATACATACATACAAACATATACATACACATACACACACACACACACACACATATATAATACACACATATACTCATTAAGTGGCAGAAAAGCAAAACATGCTTTATATAGTAACACTTTATTAATTCAGACAATTCCAGGAGTATGATTAAATTTATTTTATTTTTTTTATAGAGACCCTGCTAAACAAATGAATGGTTTAAAAGAATTTCAGAGGGAATAATTAAGCTATTAAAGTTAGCAAACCACTTTAAGTGCCCCTAAAGAGTGTGAGATCATAGTTTTAGAGCAGAATGAGACCATCTAGTCTAATCTCTTGATTTACAGGGGAATTTCAATGGCAGCTATTTACATATGGTGATGAATACATACCGATTACACAAATGATTTTATCTGTTCCTTAAAACAAACCCTTTGAAGAGCTCTATTGAGAAAGAAAGATCAGTGGAACAGAATAGACATAAAGCTACAGTGACAAATAAATATAGCAACCTTGAATTTGACAAGTGTAAAGACAAGTTTTGAGGATAAAATTCATTATTTGGTAAAATTTTGGGGGAAAACTGGAAAGCAATTTGGCAAAAATTGGTCATAGAGCAATATCTTACACTATTTACCAAGATAAGGCCGAAATGTACACATAATCTGAAATATTGAAGAGGAATGTTGGAAAGAATGTGGAAAATTGGGACACCAATTCACTGTTAGTGGAATTGTGGACTGATCCAATTGTTTTGGAGAATAATCTGGAATTATGCCTGAAGAACTATTAAATTGTCTACATACCCTTTGATCCAACAACACCACTACTATGTCTACTTCTAAAGATGAATAGGGAGAAATATATATATGTTCTATATGTTCTAAAATATTTATACCAGCTCTCTTTATGGTGGCAAAGAATTGTAAATTATAGGGATTCCCATCAATTGGGGAATGGCTAAGCAAATTTTGGCATATAATTATGATAGGATACATTATATACATTATATTATAATTATATTAAAAGAAATGATGAGTTCATTGACTTTAAAATAAATGTAGATATTGTACCCAATGTTTTCTTGGTTCTGCTTATTTTACTCTTCATAATTTTCATGCAAATCATTTCATTTTTTTTTTTTTAAGATCCTTATTGTCCAGAACCTCCATTTGAGGAAGTAGCAGATTAGCTAGCCTCTCATTTAGACTCTAGGGATTTCTCTACTTTCCTTTTTATAGCTACCCCACCCCCATCCCTGAATCTACCTTTTGAGCTACTTTTCACATGTTGTTTTCCCCCATTACAATATAAGCTTCTTGAGGATAAGGATTGTCTTTTTGCTTTTATTTGTATCCTGAATACTTAGCACAATGACTGACACAAAATAAGAGCTAAATAAATTCATTAGCTATCTTTAGCTATTATAATTTTAAATTTGGTTTATTTTGCATTATTTCAGCTTTACCTTTCCAATGATTAAATTAAAGCAGTGAAAATTCTTGAGTGGATGCATTTATTTCTTAACTGCCACAAGAACTGCTATATTGAAAGAAATATTGAATATGGAACCAGAAGATCCATTTTAAAATTCTGTTTCTGCTAATGATCCTATGGTTTCAAAATACTGGTCTCAAAACTATAACTTAGTTCTCATTACCATGGAAAGGCATTTGTTGAATGTCATAGAATCAGAAAATTTTGGAATTAGAATGGATATTAGTGGCCTTCTTGCCTCATTCATACCTGAAACAGAACTCCCTCTATACTATATTCCACAAGCAATCATCCAATAGTTGCTAGAAGACCTTTATTGAGAGTAGTCTGTTTCATTTTGGATCGTTCCCCTTAGTAGGAAGTTTGCAGGCTTTAGCATCCCATATTACCAGTTGGAAATGGATAGAATCCAAAGGCCCCAACTTGGTATAGATCTGGAATATTGTGAGATAGTTTTTGAAATGCTGTGCTTTCTTAACAATCTTTTGTCTAAGAAAGATTGGCTTCTCTTTTCATTTGTGGTTGGTGGGGTAATTTTTGGCCCTGTTCAGTTTTGGCCTTTTCAAAATGATCGTTATACAATCATTAACTTAGATCAGAAGTACTTAAATTACCACCAGGTTAGAGAGCTTTTGGTTAGAATACGGCAGATAGACCTTGATTATGATAAAATCAATCAATCAAACATGGATATATAAAATATCTTCTGCGTAGAGCGCTAAAACTCCAAAAAGATATGCTTGAATCAGACAATGGAGCACTTAAGGTTAATTACCTATTCCATGTGAGACAGTGACTCTATTAGCATATGTTTGGATAATGGCTCTCCTAGCCATTGATGCTTGCTGAATGTTTGGTGTTAAGATAATTGTAGGCAAGGATTGGATGTGGAGGGAAAAGAGGCCAGGGTCACTTGGTGGCAGAATGAGGAGGAGAGAGGTTGGTGGACTCCAGAATCCAGGATAGGTCTTTGGCAAGCCTCCTGGCAACTTGCCTGCCTCCTTCACTTCTCCCTCTAAAGACCAAGGACTTTGATTTATCCTGACTCTGACTGATCCTGAGACCCTCCAGGGAGCTAGCCTATACTTTACACTTCTGTGTGTCGGACATTGGGGATATAAAGACACAAGAAGAAAGAGTCTTTTACTTACAGTCAAAGTCTAACTGGGTGGAATACAATATATTCACCAACAAATAAATAAAAAAAATTGTACTGAAGGTAGGGAAGACACTAATAGGAGATATTGGGAAAGGCCTTTTGAAGGTTTAAGTTTTGAGGAGATTTAGGATTGTCAAGAAACAAGGAGAAGAATCTTGGCAGAGTTGCTTTGCAATAGCAAGAAGGTGGGAGATGGAATATCATGCACACAGAATAGCAAACAGGCCAATCTGACTGGCACATGGAGTGCATAGAGTACCCAAGAGTGAGTCATGTGTCACTGGTCTGGAAAGACAGTTTGACTTAATATTGTGAAAGACTTTAAAAGACAAACAGAAGAGTTTACCTTGACTCTAAAATCAATTGAAGACTTTTTATAGCTTCTTGAGTCAGGTAGGTAGTATAGTGGATAGAGCACTCCGCCTGGAGTCAGGATTTCAAACCTGGCCTCAGACACTTCCTAGCTGTGTGACCCTGTTTGCTTCTGTTTCCTCATCTGTCAAATGAGAAGGAAATGACAAATGATTCCATTATCTTTGCCAAAGAAAAATAAAAAGAGATCACAGAAAGTCAGGTATGATTGAAAAATAATTGAGCAACAAAAATATCTTCTTGAGCAGGGGAATGTCAAGATCAGCCTTTTACTTTAGGAATATAAATTTGTCAGTTGTAGGGGAATGGATGAGAGAGAGGAAAGATTAGATGATGGCATACCAGTTAGGAGGCTATTATAAAAATGCAGGCATGAAATAGTGAGTGCCTGAGCTAGCGAGGATATGTTATGAGTGGAGAGAAAGGAATAGATGTAAGAAAAGCTGAGCAGGTGATACTGACAAAGAATAGCCACCAATAGGATAAGGGAAGAGGGTTAAAGAGTGCTGAGACTGGGTGACTGGAAGAATGGTAGTATACTCAACAGAAATACTAGGTCTATGAAGAGAGGTGGATTTAGGGGAAAAGGTAAAAAACTGTATTTGAGAACATCCAGATGGGGATATTCAACAGGCAGCTGGTGATGTGAGACTAGAACTCAGGAGAAAGAAAAAATTTGGAAGTCATCTTCATAGATGATAATTGAAAGCATTTTGTATCTCATGAGATCATCCACACTGACAGTGTAGAGAAAGAGAGGAAGAGAAGGCTCAGTGAAAGGCTTTGGGTCTGCTCATACACAAAGTGGATGAGATATGGAGGATATTTGCAAAAGAGATTGAGAAAGATCATTAGGAAGTGAGCCATGATAGAACAATGTCCAACAAATTCAGGAAGGAAAGAATATACAAGACAGATCAATGAGTGTCACATACCAAAAAGATGTCAGGAAAGGTAAGGACTAAGAAAAAACCAGTTTAATTTGACAATCAATGGACAATTGGTGACTTTGGAGAAAGTAGCTTCAGGAGCGTTGTGGGAACTGAATCCAGATTGCTAAAGGTTGAGAAGTGAGTAGGAGGTGAGAAAGTAAAGACAATGAATTTAGATAAATATTTTTTTTCCCTGAGAGTATGGCTATGAAAAGAGAGATATTATTCTTCAGGGCCTCAAATCCCACCTTCTGCAAGACACATTTCCTGCTTTCTTCCCCTCCCCACTCTCTGCTACTGCCTTTCCTCTGATATTATATTCTATCTACTCTATCCACATCTTGTATATATGTAGTCATCTCCATTAGAATGTGAACTCCTGGAAAGTAGGGAAAATGTATTGTTTGTTTCGGGTTTTATTTTTCTTTGTAGCCCCAGTATTCTGTACCCAGTGTGTGGCACATAGTACTTTAAAAATGCTTGTTGACTTGATTTGTGAGCAAACATACAGCAAGTCTAAAGGATACAATTTTAATCTGATTTTCCCATAGAAACAATGTAGTCATCTGGAGTTAGTTTCTTGATAGAGAGCCTGGTTGTCTAATGTTTTATAGAAATAACAATAAATCAACTGGAAATATTATAACAGCATGCTGTTTAATGTGGGGTATATATATATAATATATATAAATTAATGAGATAGCATAAAATTGTATCTAATCATGTGGGAATTTTGTTTAATATTAACATATTATAGCATATTTTCCAAACTTCTGATATGGCTTCTTTTTTTGACAGGGTCTTTGCACATTATACACACTCAATAAATATTTGCTTATTTTAACTGAATTAATAATTCTTTCCTTATTTTCATATAAGTTTTGGGTCAAAGAATACTTTCCCTAGGGTTAAGTAATTCAGAAGATTTTCTTTGTAATGGTTTAAATAGATTTTTTAAAAAGGAGAATGGAATTTGGAATCAGAAGACTTAGATTTGAATTCCGACTTTGCAAGGAATAAATGAGCAATTGTAGGAAAGTCATTTACTCTTTTAGAGTTCAGTTTCCCCATCTGTAAAATAAGTAGTCCCTCCCAGCACAAAATTTGAATATTCCAATGTTTGCATATTGTCCAGTATTCAGAATAATTTGTATCTTTCACCTTATTCAGAAGCATTAATGTTTCCTTTTTTTCTTTTTGGCTTGAATACATGAAATCAGTGCCATCTTTCAGCTTCCCTTCAATTAGCTGAAGATGGATAGCTGTTCACTGCTTACTGTCTCTAAGCAGGGGTGGTCCTCCTGATGGGGAATAGTATGTGTGTGTGGGGGGGTGAGGCTCTCTACATTGTAAACATTGTTCTCACACCCTGATTTTTTTTTAACAAGCAAAATCTGATTAACACAAATGTCAAGGGCCATTTTACATTAAAAAAGAAGAGATGGAGGAGCTATGTCACAAAAGGGCAGCATGCTTAAAGGATGCATTAATGTATATTTATGGGAGGAAAAGAGGAATTATGGCTTGTTGCCAGGGTGATTATAAGGCTATGAAGATATTTTAAAAAGTCTTTCATAGAAGCAACTACCCAGTATCCCATCTTTCTTTACCTCTCTCCCTCTTCTTTCTATATATAACTCTAGCTACCAGTTACCCAAACAGCAAGGAGTCTCCCAAACACATAAAAATAGGATATTTGTTCCCAGTCTTCTCATGTACTTTGGAAATGGCTTTGCTTACATATTTTACCTCTGAGCAAACACAAAGCAAATTTTCTATATTTCTAAGAAAAAAACTTTTAATCCTGGTCTTCTTTTATCATAGTTGGGTTGAGGAGACCCAAAAGGTAATATCCACTGAAACATTGGAAAATGACTTTAGGGAAGGAGATCATGATAAATTGCCTGATGGGGTCTTGCGACCTCTCATCCAAAGTGGAAACACTGACTTTTAGAGAATAGCAAACAGAGACATCTAATTCTGCTACTCATTTTCTTAAATGGTTTTTAGGTCAAGAAATGTTTTTATAATCATGTGTCTATGATCAGAGATTTCTGGACAGCCTCCAGATCAAAATATCAGTGAGAAGGAATGGGTTGAGATGGAAAACTGATTTATTCATTCATAGTCAATAAAGAAAGCATGCAGTAGCTGGATTGTAAATAGCCCTGCAAAATGAGATTTATAAGACATAATATTGGAAGACAGTTTTATCTCAGTTGAAAGTACATTGTAACTGAAGGACCTTTCAGTGGAATTTATAGGATAAGACTCTTAGAAGATGAACACAAAGATTGTCCTGGTGGAATCAGGCTCACGAGATTTGCCAGGTACTAGTTAGACCTGCATCTTCATGATGCTTAGTCAAAATATTTTCTGAAAATGTTTCAGGGAAAGAAAAAAGTCAGCCACTGAAGGGGCATTGACTGTTTAAAACTTCCCTTTACTCAGGATCATCGGGTTTATAAATCAAAATTATGTGTCCAGTGGGGAAATGAGAAGTAAAACTGTTTCCAAAAGAAAAAAAAGCCAAGTGATTCATTTTAGTCTCAATAATTGAAAATACAGAAATTCCAAATGGTCCCGACTGCTTGGCTTTGTGTTTATTTGTAATATGTGCTTGTGTTACAGATTGTATGATCAGGGCTCGGGAAGATGATCCGTTAGTGGCTATAAATCTTTAAACTATTTGGAGAAATCAAATGGAACTCAGCTTCTGAGTCCCTTCCCTGGCCCCACTTCCTCTTTACATGGGACAGAGACTGTCTTTTGATCATGGCTTTGCAGGCTGCTCTGCTCCTTTATTTAGTAAAGAAAACAGACGAGATGGGACTTTTCAGAGGCTACCAAGGCAAGCTTTTAACTTGAATCCAAATGACATTTACATTTGATGTGCTTGCTTTGCTGTGTGGTCATTCTGTCTTAGGTTTGGTGAGTCACTGCTATATAATTCTTGGGTACTAGACAACAAGTTGACTGAGAAATCAAACAATCAGTAGATAATTAGATCATCTGCCCTTGAAGTCTCAGGGCCGTGGAAAAACATCCCAGGCCAGAATGGATTTTATAATTTATTTGTGTAGAGAGCACCATAGTTTACTCTATGCTATGTAACAATATTTTCTACCAAAGCCCATGCAGACCATGTCAGTGACAGCCAACAAGTAGGCCTTCTAAAAAGACCACTTTCTCAGGCTACTTCTGTCAGGAGACTGAAGGCTCAGTTGAAATATACTTCAAAAGCTTCATGGTCATTCAGTTAACCATTCAACAAGTCTTATAGGACTGCTTACACAGTGCCAAACATCTGGATAAAGACTGAAAAAAAAAAGATTTAGCTAAACATTTTGCTTAGCTGGTTCCTACATATGAGTATTTAGAAGAACCCAAATAATTGATTTCTTTCTTTCTTTCTTCCATCTTCCATTCATCGTTGGTATTCTAGGCAGCACACTGAATAGAACATTGGATTTGCAGTTAGAAAGAATGGGATTCAAATCTAACCTTAGATACCTATATAATCCAGGGCAAGTCCCTTAAACTTTGTCTAGCTCAGTTTTCTCATCTGTAAAAATGGGGATATATATAACACAACTTCCACGATTGTTGTGAGGATCAAATGAGATAATATTTGTAAAGTGTCTTGCAAACTTTAAAGTGCTATATGAGTATTAGTTATCATTATTGTTGTTTTCTTATTGTTACTCTCTAGATGTTTCAAATGAGAATCTATAAAAAGCAGGGTACAGTCTTTGGTCTTTGAATGGGAGAAGAGAATGAAGATTTAAAAAAAAAAAAAAGATCATCCCATTGTCTTTAGGGAGTTAATCAACATTTCGTGTACTCTCCAGCTGGGAATCAACATTTTGTATACTCTCAACCTGGGAGGGAATGTTTAGGGGGCAAAATGCAGCATCCTTTGTTAGGAAGTCTCCAGAATGTTATTTGTATACTTTTGAAGGGGAAGAAATGATGAAAATATCTCTAGGAAAAATAATCTTTGATGAAATAGAGAAAATTTAAAAAAGATAAGTAGAGACTATTATCTTGTTGCCAAAACTTTTTCTTTGGTATACCTATCTTGTTTTAAATCCATATTAACATAAGAGTAAAACAAGAACTGAGACTTTGAATTTCTTTTTGCCATTTAGGAAAGGGGAGGAGAATATTTGCATACTTAGGATCTGGCAAATTGGCTCACTTCAAATTGTTGTGAGAACCCAAAACACTCACTATCTACAGAGGTATATTGAGGGAGTACTGACCTTTCTGTGGGATTCACCATTAGTGACAGAATATTACAATTTAAATAAGGATAATTATAAGAAATTCATTTGGTTTTAATAATAAGTATAATCCTTTTTATATAGTGAGTACTCAGTAAATCATATTCAATTGTAGTTTTTCCTTCTTCCAAATCTCTAATGTTCCCTATAAAAGATCTATATTAGGCAGGAAAATTCGCACCATTGATCTGACTGAAAATTTGAGATAGGCAAAGTTTATGTTTTGTGCCTTCAGCTCCCTTTGTCCAATGCCTTTAATTATTTCTTCCCTCCCATCCTCTTTACCTCACATTTCAGGTATAATCATTCTTTTCTTTCCTTATATCAAATCTTCCTCTAAGGAAAGCATCTGCCATTGATTATTTACAACTTGGTCCAGGTTTAAATTAAAGTTTTTTTAATTTCCTAGGGATATTTACATAAAAAATATTTTCTAAGTACCTGGGAATTGTATCAAGAAGTCATGTATTTATGATTAAGCCTATTAACCAGTCCAAACAAACTGACAATAACAGTCAATCTAACATCACTCTTAGCTTCTGTAGCTAGACCATCACCAGTTACCGTCCCATTATATCTGTATAAGAGGGGGAAGTGATTGTTTCAGAAAAGGCTATTGCTATAAATGGTAATAATAGAATTCAGTCACTCTGAGGGCAAGTAATTTCATTTTGACACGGGATCCCCCAAATCTAAAATTTTCTTGACCTTGGTAGGTATAATAAGCATGATGAATTGAATTATCACAAAAACAGCTCCTATGTGTGGCATATAGGGTCAGGCACAGCTTGAACAGATGTTTCAGAGGAGAGCAGAGAGCATAATGTATTAACCTTTCTTGTAATACCTATTTCACCTCTCTGCCAAGTTACCTCTCTGTCTGTCTGCCATCAGTTCAACAGCCATCTCCAAAGAGACCTTTCCTGATCTCTCCCAAGAAGCAAATGTCCACCCATTTCATTGCATTTTTATATATAATTAGTAATGCTTCATTTGCACTTATAGTCCTCAATAGAATGGAAACTCCCTTATTTCCAGTGCTTATTCCTCATCCTCATGATTTCAAATATGGTCCCATACACTTACCAGCTGTGTGATCCTTTGCAAACTGTGCCTAAATTTCCTTATCTGTAAAATGAGTCCGAGTAGGAAGTAACTAACTACTCCAGCATCTTTGTCAAAAAAAAATCCCAAATAGGGTCATGAAGAGGTGACTGAAACAATTCAATAATAACAAACTATCATTATACCTGACACATAGTAGGTCCTTAATAAATGCTTGCTGATTATGTGGCAGACATTGTGGCACAGTGGAATAGGGATAGAGTATATCCACACTGGAAATACAAAGATGAAAATGAAACAGTCTTTGCTTACAATAAATTTACATTCTATACAGGGAGATAGCATATACTTAAATAAGTGTATACAAAATAGTTATGTACAAAATCTTTGTAGCATAAATAATTAGACAGGTGGCTCAGTGCATAGTTTGCACTTGGAGTCAGGAATTTCTTTGTTCAAATCTGATCTCAGATGATAGTATTTGGCAAATTATTAAACATTAAACATTTCCTCAATAGTAAAATGGGGATAACGATTGCATCTAACTCCTAGAATTGTTGTGAAGAGCAAATGAGATAATATTTGTAAAGTGCTTAGCATAGTGCCTGGCACAATATAGGTAATTAATTATTGTTTGTTTTCTTTCCTTTCATAAATATAAAACATATTAGATGTTTAATACATGTTTTTTGACCAGTTGGGATGGTGATGCAATTTGTGGCAGGCAGGTTTTATTCTGAGCCTTAAGCAATTATTTTTACATGGCTTGCCTTTCCTCCTTTAGCAACAACAATAACAATAACAACATAAGAACAAACAGTGTATTTGTACCTCTTCTCCCCCCAACAACCCCCCTCCATGTGATTTCCTGAAACATGACTGTGGTTTATGAGTCCTCCAGCTGGGCCTGCAGCCCTACTGTAATATAGATTAGATAGCATTCCTTTTTTTAGAACTGCTTGAATCAAGTGCAACTTCCCCCTTTAATAGCCTGGGACTATAGAAGTCAGAGTTTCAGTCTTTTAATTTATTAGCCAGTAAATTACCATTGGAAAGGCCAGATTCACTGTTGGGTATTTTCCACCCTGGGGGCTAGAGAAATCAGGTGGGGTTGGGGTGGGTTCCGGCAGCCAAGCGTTTGGTATTTGACTCATGCTTCAGGTAGCATTATGTATATGCTCACAAATAAAAGTAAAAGTAGTGAAAGGTAATTTTCTTTATTAAATAATTAAATGCTTAAATAAATTAAATTTTATTTTTTTAAATAAATACATCTTTTTTTTTTGCTACTAGAACTTTGGATATTGACCTAAAATTAATAATTTTCATAAGAATCAATTTATTTCTAGTAAGAAAAGGGGGAAATGAGGCAACAGTGGGGAATTTTTTTTTAAAATAAAGAGTACCTCATATCTTTAGAATAAACTATTAGATTCCCTGACCTTCTTTTGACTCCATTTTCCTGTTTCATTAGACTGTTCCTTGTGCACACAGACTGCCTTTTGCTTTTCTTCCTATCCTTAGTGCTTTGAAGAGTGACTGGCACACAATAGGTGCTTAATAAAAGCTTGTTGATTGACTGAGTAAATAAGCTTCTTTTTACTGACAGAAAGGAAAAAAAAATAGCAGATTTGCCAACTTGGCTTTTCTTGATATTTTTAAGGTCTACTTTGTAATTGGCTTGTTTTGTTATTGTTATTTGTCCTTCGGTTCTCAGAGGACCATGACATCAGGAAGTTGATACAATCTATGACAGATGAATTGGATTTAAATAATGGAGGGCTGTGCAAGGTCACCTGCCTCAAAGATTGTGTGGCTCAATCTCAAAAGTTGCATAGCTCAAACCCTAAGTTAAACTTAATTTATTGGTAAAAATAAACCACTGTATAAATCCAAGCATAGTTGTGAAATGTTAGCCATTTTCACTGGCTAATTGCTGGCCTATAATATTACAGAGTAATGTTTTAATCTCAAATAAAATGGTTAATGAGATCAGGTTGAGACTTGCATTTAGGAAGGCTTGGATTCAAATCCTGCCTTGCATAGCTGGCTGTTACTGGGTTTAAACCTCTCTGGGCTTCCATTTGTTCCCCTGGAAAAAGAAGGACAGATAGATGATTTGGTAGATAGAGTACTAGGCCTGAAGTCAGGAAGATTAGAGTTATAATTCACTCACAAATACTTACTAGCTGTATGATCCTGGACAAGTCACTTCACCTTGTTACTTTAGTTTTTTCATCTGTAAAATAAGTTGGAGAAGGAAATGGCCAACCACTAAAGTATCTTTGTCAATAAAATCCCAAATAGGGTCATGAAGAGTTGGACACTACTGAAAGGGCTGAATAGCAAATATGAAGAAATTGGATTAGATGGTATCCAATGTTTTCTATTTCAAAATCTATGATACTAAGATTGTTTTTTTTTCCTATTCTAAGTAGTTATGAGAATAGATGTGAAAAGAAACACAATGAGAAGTTGGCCAATCGCTCATCTCTTCTCTGGGCATCATTGGGCATTTGGACATGTAAATAGGCTTACATACCTTGGAATCACATGTACTCAATTGTACTGTTATTTTGCAACCAGATGTTAATCTCCTGAAGATCAGAAATTTTCACATCCCTCCTGTAGTGCTTATTACAGGACTTTGGTTTAAATTTTGTGGATCCACTGCCTACACACAATATAGTTTTTCACTTTGAATATAAAAATATTTTTCTGCTCCAGAGTTGAATCTATTCTCACCAAGAATGTGCTACTGGAATGGGCACCAAGGGAAAATTTGTAGGAGGATACTGCTGTCTTTCTTAAAATAAACTGAAAAAGATACATATGCATCCCAAACATGCCCAATTTGCTGTAGTTAATAATTACATAACTACAATCCATGAATTCACCTGAATTTTATTTGAATTTAATTACATCCTTATATGTAATTTATATATTTCCTTAGCTTAAGACCAGTAGTTTGATTTAGTGCTTTCCAAAATCATCTTGTATAAACTCCCAGGGGTATCCCTTTCTAGTATTCTAGGAGCTGATGGAAAAGTCCATGTTCTCTCCAGTCATACCATTGGTGACATAGACTACTGGATCCTACCCAAGTCTTTGTCTTTCTAGAAAAGGCATTTAACTTTGTCTTCATGAGGAAGTCCCTTTATCTCCTTGGAAAAGGTTCATTGAACTTAGAGGAAAATGAGTTTTAGGTGATCATAAATCCTTGACCAAAGTCAAGAAGCCAGTAACGTAATAATGTAGAAGTCTTTTAATGATGCTGGATATTTGTGTCTGTTTTTAGTTAGGCTTGGGATCCTGACATCCCTATAGCAGGGGGGAAAGTTTTCAAGCGGTGAAAAAAGTATCTGGGATTAACCTTGCTGTCTATAATACTACCACTATACAACAAGAGATTCTCCCACAATGCATAGTTTAAGAACACATTGTTAATAGGAGACAGAAAGAAATGCAAACACTGTCCAAGAATGATTATTTGGAGTGATTAGGGATTGCTCTCGTACAAATAACTCAAATCCCCCAATAATCCCTAAATCTTGTTTATGTCAAAACTTAAACCTTCCTGTCTCATTGAAACATTTTTTAATGCTACAAACAACAGTGATAAATCGGCCAAAAAACTGCTAGCAATAATAAAACAGTGAAATAAAGGACTGGATATGAAGCAAACGATTTTCTTCTGAGACTGAATGGTATTTAATATATAACTGTTTACACAGTATCATAGCATTTAGATTCTATAGTAGGTAGGTATTCCACACACATTGATTGAAATGTTTTAGCTGCTTAGCAAGATCATAAATAAATAGGATTGAGAATGGGAAGGGACCTTAGAAATCATCTAATTCAAGTATAAAGCTTTGGTGTTTTCAGATATTTTAGAGTTTATGACAAGGCATTACCTTTGTCAGAGCAGTTTCTCTTTTACTTAGGTCTTTGTCTTCTACTTTCCTTTCCTTATAAAGGTCAATCCCTAAATTATATCTACTGATGCCTACTCAAGATGGTTATCTTTCAGCAAAAAAGATATTTTGATTTTTTTTTTTGGTGTCATTACTCCAAGGGATAGCTTATTTCATTTTAAGTCACATTTCCTGGTACTCAGGATATGTAAAGTATTAGTTCCTTTATAATAGCATCTTAATTATTCACCAGAGAGAAGATCCCACTAAATGGGTTGCTAGATAACTGAATTCCAGAGCTGTTTTCAAGAATTTTGTATTAGTTGGGTCCCTGAAGTAGTTATGGGTCAAATAAAAATGAGAAGGAAACTTCTAGCAGGGCCTGAGTACACCCAAATAGGGCTAGTCTCCTAAATGTTCCCATATAGGTATAAGCTTGCTGGATATATTCATTAATCATTGTTCATTAATTCATCCACTCATTTGTTTGTTCATTCAATAAATATTGAACTCCATTTCTTTGGAGGTTGGGAGAGTTCCATTTTAGTTTGTCATAAAAACTATTATTTTGGGGGGCTGAAATAAGATGGTGAAGTCTTTTTGTGGAACTCTCCAAACATGCCTCACTAAATAATTTTAAAAGTGCATCATACTGAATGAATGGGATAACTAACCAAAAGTAACATTTAGTCATCTTATGAGTTAATAAGGGAAGCTGAGGACAGATTGAGGACATTGGGGTGGGGTCTGGCCAGGAATAAGTTGAGACATAAGTAACATGGTCTATGGGCCTTAGAGACAGCAGATGACAACAATTGTGGTGCTGGTATACCAAAGGAATAGAATACCTGATCAGAAAGAGATTTTAGGGAATTATTTTACAGCTAGATATAGGATTAGGTACCATTTGGAAGCTCTGTCTTTCATTATCAAGTTCTGGGATACAGTTCTAGGGTGGAAAGGAGAAAGTCATGGTCATGAAAAATTAGGAGCCCTATCTGAGTAAGGACCAGAGTGCAGATCAGAAGGGCAATGATTAGACCTCTACCTGGATCACACCATTTTGGAAATATTAAAAACTTTACAGGCTCCTACTAAGCTGTGAAAGCAGCAAAGAATCATAAAAGAAAGAAACCAGGGTAGGTATCTTTCCTATCCCTTCTCCCTTAGCCCCACCCCACAGAGGTGAGCAGAGGTTAATTCCAATATAAATTCTAAAGTCAAGAAATAATATGGAAAAATGAGCAAATAATAATAATAAAAAAGAAACTGACCATTAAAAAAGCTACCATGGAGATAGAGAAGCTCAAGACACAGACTCAGAAGACAATGACATCAAAATATTTACAAGAATAGCCTTAAAAAAATTCAGAATGTATACAAGTCCAATAAAACTTTCTAGAAGATCTAAAGAAGGAGATAAAAAGAGAAAAAATAAAAATCAAATGAGAGTGATAGAAGAAAAATTGGGGAAAAATGAGAACAATGCAAGGAATTATGAAAAAAGAATTAACAGCTTGGTAGAAGTGGCAAAAAATTATTAAAAATGTAACTCTTAAAAAAGCAAAAGTGGTCAAATGATATGACAGTGGCCTTGTTATAAACCCTAAAATATCTGAAAACACCAAAGCTTTATACTTGAATTGGACGATCTCTAAGGTCCCTTCCCACTCTCAATGAATTTTCTTAATGAAGAAAATAGCTCTTTAAAAATTAGAATTGGACTGTGCATACCCTTTGATCCAACAGTGTTTCTACTGGGCTTATACCCCAAATAGATACTAAAGAAGGGAAAAGGACCTGTATGTGCCAAAATGTTTGTGGCAGCCCTGTTTGTAGTGGCTAGAAGGTGGAAAACGAATGGATGCCCATCAATTGGAGAATGGTTTAGTAAATTGTGGTATATGAATGTTATGGAATATTATTGTTCTGTAAGAAATGACCAGCAGGATGAATACAGAGAGGCTTGGAGAGACTTACATGAACTGATGCTAACTGAAATGAGCAGAACCAGGAGATCATTATATTGAACTTCAACAACAATACTGTATGAGGATGTATTCTGATGAAAGTGGATTTCTTCAACAAAGAGATCTAATTCAGTTTCAATTGATTAAGAATGGACAGAAGCAGCTACACCCAAAGAAAGAACACTGGGAAATGAATGTAAACTGCTTGCATTTTTGTTTTTCTTCCCGGGTTATTTATACCTTCTGAATCCAATTCTCCCTGTGCAACAAGAGAACTGTTTGGTCCTGCACACATATATTGTATCTAGAATATACTGTAACCTCTTTAACATGTATAGGACTGCTCACCATCTGGAGGAGGAGGTGGACGGAGGGAGGGGAAAAATGGGAACAGAAGTGAGTGCAAAAGATAATGTTGTAAAAAATTACCCTGGCATGGGTTCTGTCAATAAAAAATTATTTTAAAAAAATTAGAATTGGTTAATTGTAAGTTAACAATTCCATGAGAAATTAAGAAAAAATAAATCAGTCAAAAGAATGAAAAATAGAAGAATAATATGAAATATATTGTAGGAAAAAACTTGACCTGGTGAATAAATTGAAGAGATAATTGAAGAATTAGTAAACTACCTGAAAATCATGATTTTAAAATGAGCATAGATGTTATATGTCAAGAAATTATAAAGAAAAATTGCCCAGATATCATAGAATCAGAGAATAAAGTAGAAACTGAAAGAATCCACTGATCATTTTCTGAAAGAAGCCCCAAATAAAAACTCTCAGAAATTCCAGAACTTTCTGGTCATCCAGAAACAATTCAAATTCCATGGAGCTATAGTCAGGCTCATACAAGATTTAGCAGCTACCACTATAAAGAAGCAGAGGGCATGGAATATGATATTTGGAAGGCAAATATCTAGGATTATAACCAAGAATAACCTATCCAGCAAAACTTTTCAGAATCCTCTGGGATTTCAGGAGGTGGGAAATAGATGATTTTCAAGTATTCTTGATGGAAAGACCAGAGTTAAATAAAAAAATTTGCCATTCAAACACAAAACTCAAGAGAAGCATAAAAAATAAACATGAATAATAAATCATAAGGAATTTATTAAGGTTAAACTATATTCTTATATAGGAAGATGATACATGTAACTTCAAAGAATTTTATGATTTTTAGACAGCTAGATAAAGTCTATTTAAAAGATGTGGGTATAAGTCGTATTTTGGGTATATACACAATCGTATAAATACCCATTAAAGAATATATGGATATATACATAGCTATAAGTCCATACTGAGATGAGCTCAATAAAAGAAAAGGATAAGAGAATTAAAAATTAGAAGAAAAAAGGGAGAGTAAAAATGAGAAAATAATCTCACATGAAAGTGGTATGCAAGGAAGAGTTGTTTTTTTGTTTGTTTGTTTTTTATTTTTTACAATGCATGGGAAAATGGAGGGGGATGCATGCAATGTTTAAATATCACTTTCATCTGAATTTGTTCAAAGAGGGAAGAATATACACACAGAGATACAAAATTGGGTATAAAAATTAATCTTACTTACCAGGAAAGTAGAAGAATGGGCTAAGAGAAAGGCAATGACTGATAAGAAGAAGGGTAGAATAAGGGACACTGTGGTCAGAAGCAAAACTGGTTCTTGAGGAGGAGATAGGGTAAAAAACAACAACAACCAGGGATCATAGAAAAGAATATTATACAGAAAATGAAGTATGAATGTGAATGGGTTGGATTTGCCCCATAAAATGGAAAATACAAAATTGGTAAGAAACCAGAATCTAATGATATATTGTTTTTTTTTTAATTTTTATTTAATAGCCTTTTATTTACAGGTTATATGTATGGGTAACTTTACAGCATTAACAATTGCCAAACCTCTTGTTCCAATTTTTCACCTCTTACCCCCTCCCCCCTCCCCCAGATGGCAGGATGACCAGTAGATGTTAAATATATTAAAATATAAATTAGATACACAATAAGTATACATGACCAAACCGTTATTTTGCTGTACAAAAAGAATCAGACTCTGAAATATTGTACAATTAGCTTGTGAAGGAAATCAAAAATGCAGGTGGGCATAAATATAGGGATTGGGTATTCAATGTAATGGTTTTTAGTCATCACCCAGAGTTCTTTCTCTGGGTGTAGCTGGTTCGGTTCATTACTGCTCCATTGGAAATGATTTGGTTGATCTCATTGCTGAGGATGGCCAGGTCCATCAGAACTGGTCATCATATAGTATTGTTGTTAAAGTATATAATGATTTTCTGGTCCTGCTCATTTCACTCAGCATCAGTTCGTGTAAGTCTCTCCAGGCCTTTCTGAAATTATCCTGTTGGTCATTTCTTACAGAACAATAATATTCCATATAATGATATATTGTTTACAAAAAACACACTTAAAAGAGAATAATACATGTAGAATTAAAATAAGGGGATGGGGCAGAATCTATTATATTTCAGCTGAAGTGAAAAAAAGGTAGGGGTAGCAATCATGAACTCAGATAAAGCAAAAGCAAAAATAAATCTACTTAAATTCAATATTCTCTGAAATTAATTTTGCTAAAAGGTACCATATTCAATGAATTATATCTATGCTAACCTATATAGTGCCTATATAGGCACTAAATGGCATAGCATCCAAATTCTTTTTTGTTCATTTGCTTGTTTTTTGTTGAGGCAATTGGGGTTAAATGACTTGCCCAGGATCATACATCTAGGAGGTATTAAGTGTCTGAGGCTAGATTTGAACTCAAGACCTCATGTCTTCAGGGCTGGTGATCTAACAACTATAGCACTTTGCTGGACCCAGCATCCAAATTCTTGAAGAAAAAGGTAAATAAATTAAAGGAGAAATAGAAATTAAATTAAATTAATAGATAACTTCAGTTTATCTTTTTCAGACTTAGATAAGTCTGACTATAAAATAAATAAGGAAGAGGTTAAGGAGATAAATTAAATGTTAGAAAAATTAGATATGATAGATGTCTGAAAATATTGAATTAGAATAGAAAGGATTATACCTTCTTCTCAGATGTATATTGCACCTTTTCAAAAATTGGCACATATTAGATCATAAAAGTCTCACAAGTAAATGCAAAAAAGCAGAAATATTAAATGTATCTTTTCCAGACCATAATGCAATAAAAATTACAATCAATAAAGGCACTTGGGAATATTGATCAAAAATCAATTGGAAGCTCAGTTAGATAGCACAATGGATAGATCATCAGCCCTGGAGTCAGGAGACTCTAAGTTCAAAACTTGGCTTCAGACATTTTATTAACTTTGTGGCCCTAGGCAAGTCACTTAACTCTAATCGACTCATCAAAAAATTAATTGGAAACTAAATAATCTAATCTTAAAGAATGAATGACAAGGAGAAAATCAGAGAAATAAGCAATAAGTTCATTAAAAATAATGACAACAATTAGACAAAATGCCAGATTTTTTAGTTTTTAGCTGAAGCAGTCTCACAGGGAAATTTTTTTCTTTAAATGCTTACATCAACATTACAAAAGAGAAAGAGCAGATCATTAGACTGGATATGCAACTAATAAAAAGAACTTAGAGGAACAAATTAAATCTCCAATTAAATGCCAAAATAGAAATCCTGAAAATCAAATCTGGATTAATAAAGTTGAAGGTAAAAAACTAACTAATAAATAAAACTAGGAAGAAAAAAATTATAAAATAGATGAACCATTGATTTGATTTTTTTAAAAAAGAAAGAAAACCAAATTATAATATCAAAAATGAAAAGGGTTAATGTACAACCAAAGGAAATGAATTAAAGCAATAAGTAAGATCTATTTGGGCCAGCTACAAGTCAATAAAACTAATTAATTAAATGAAATGAATCAATATTGACAATTGTAATAAAGAAGAATAGGCCTCAGATGCATAGTGAGATCCATATGTTATAAAAGGGATACCACTGTGTGCTTGAAAAGAAGGCAGAAGAGATATCTCCAGCCTTTTCCCCATTGTTCTTTCTAAAGGACGTTCTATCTGTTTAACAGGTGCATCATCATTCTTACTTTTATATTGCCACTGGACTCAGATGATTCTGGAAGAGAGAGTGATTCCCACAACTTCACACAACTCTGCCTCACTTAAGACCAATTTATGTATAAATTAAACGACATCACCCATACCATTTAACCATTTTTACCTACCTCAAAATACTGTGGCAATGAAGCGAGTGATGAAACATCAGGCGTAGAATAACAGGACGATTATATGATGATTAACTAAGTTAGACTTTACTCTTCTCAGCAATACAATGATCCAAGACAATTTCATCAGATTTGGAATGGGAAATGCCATCAATATCTAGTGAGAGAGCAATGGACAATACAGTTCGAAGCATACTATTTTTACTATTTTTTTAGTTTGCTTTTTTCTTTTTCTCCACTCTTTTGTTCTAATTTTTCTTTTGCAACATTTCTAATATAGAAATATGTTTAAAATGGTTGCTATCTTGAGGACAGAGGCAATAAGGGATGGAGGTAATAAAAATTTGGAACTCAAAATCTTATAAAAATGAATGATGATTATATCTTTACATGTAATTGGAAAAATAAAACATTATTGAATTTTTTAAAAATAAAAACATCAGGTGTGGATATAATAGAAGCTGTAGTTACAATCTTTCATACAGGCAGCCTAAGCCATAAGATTGTCTTCTCACTGAACTGAAGCAGCAGTGGGATTAGGCAGCCCCCTGGATATGTGAGCAATCTTTTTTGTTTTTAAATTTGATAGAAATGTGTGTTAAATCCAACATATGCATACGTATTAATACAATTATCATGCTGCACAAAAAAATCAGATTAAAAAGAAAAAAATGAGAAAGAAAAAATGCAAGCAAACAACAGAAAGAATGAAAATACTATGTTGTGATCCACATTCAGTTCCTATACTCCTCTCTCTGGGTGTAGATGGCTCTCTTCAGCACAAGATCATTGGAATTGGTGTGAATCATCTCATTGTTGAAGAGAGCCACATCCATCAGAATTGATCATCGTATAATTTTGTTGTTGCCATGTACAATTATCTCCTGGTTCTAATCATGTCACTTAGCATCAGTCTATGTAAGTCTCTCCAGGTAGAAAGACTTACATGAAACCATCCTGCTGATCACTTTTTGTGGAATAATAATATTCCATAACATTCATATACCATAACTTATTCAGGCATTTTCCAACTGATGAGCATCCTCTCATTTTCCAGTTTCTTGTCATTTCTAAAAGGGCTGTCACAAACATTTTTGTACATGTGGGTCGTTTTCTCTCCTTTATGAGCTTTTTGGGATATAAGCCCAGTAGAAACACTGCTGGATCAAAGAGTATGCACAGTTTGATAACTCTTTGGTCATAGTTCCAAATTGTGTGAGCAATCTTTTTGAAAGACTTCACTGCTTACTTCCTGGTATGAGGAAGAGGCTAGAAAAGATGCCCTAAAAATTCTCTGCTTTGCTCAACCCTGTCCTGCTTGTCATAGCATGTGGAGATTTTACAATGCAGTCAAAACACATGAAAAATGTACAAAAATTTTTGTATAGATTATTCCACTCACCATTGGTACATGAAATATACACATACTTATGAATACCATGAAATCTAGTAGACCTGAAAGATGAAAGCTCTTGTTGAGAGAGAATTTAGTAGGTTATCATATCCAAATGGCATCCCTATTTGAAAGATGGCTGGAAAATAAAGACAAGCTTATTGAATTCAGAGCTGGATATATGGTTTTTTTTCCCCTGGACTGGCCACAGTTATGGGGAGTGATATGAAGCTGGCATAGGTTCTGCAACCAAAACTAATCTAGTAAGAAAGTTTGCCTGCCTCCCAAGAGTACTCATTAATACACTCATGACAATGCAATTACAATTTGCGGGAAAGCACCACACTACCATTATCAGTGCATATGTTTCCATCATGATGATCTCTGAAGAGGTCAAAGAAAAAAATTTATGAAGACCTGGAGATCCTGATGACAATGTTCCAGAAGAAAACAGGCTTATAATTCTGAGTGACTTTAATGCCAGAGTAGCATAAATCATCAGACATGGCAGGGAGTCTTTGGAAGCAATGTAGTTGGAAACAGCAAGAGCAATAGTCACTCACTCTTGAAGACTTGTGCATCACAAAACATTTTCATCACCAACACTATCTTCCCTTTACCTAAATGCAAAAAAATTTCATGGATGCACTTTTTCAGCAAACATTCACATTAAAAAGACTATGTCACTGTAAGGAGAAGAAATAGATAGGATGTGAGATTGATGACAATAAATATTTGCATTCAATAAAAGTGGCAGGAGTTCAAAAATGTCTCCATTGCCCATCTCTAAAAAGTTAAAGGAAATAGGTCCTCCCATGCCAATCATGATGTGTGTGTAAGTATCTCTTTGTCGTTGCTGACAAGATTATTGCCAGCCATCTTTAATAAGCTAATCCTTCACCTGGACTATGTCATCCACCTGAGAGCCAATATGACTTCAGAAAGGGGAGAGGTATAGTTGATATAGTGTATGCTGCCAACAGTTCTAGGAGAAATTCCAGGAGCAATTACAAGATTTATATACAATATTCACTGATGTGATCAAAACCTTTGATGCTTTCAGTTATGGGGCTTATGAAAATTTATGGCAAAATTTGGTTGCTTGGAGAAGTTTGTCAGTACTATACATCTGTTTCATCATAAAATGCAGGCACAGACTCTGCATAATGAATGATGTTCTCATGCTTTCCCAGTCACCAATGGAGTGAGACAAGGCTGTGTGTTTGCTCTTTTAGCATGATGTTTTCTGTGATGTTGTCAGACATTTTCAGTGTGGACGAAAATGGCATCAGGACCAAGTTTACCACATTGGAAAATGGTAAATTTGTAAATGGTAAATGGTAGATTTATTTAATCTACCATTATTTAATTTGAAATTATTTATTTTGAATTATTTAATTTGAAATTAAATTCTTTAATTTGAAAAGGCTATAAGCCAAGACTAAAATGGAGGGAGAGTTGGTGCATGACTTTTTGTTTACAAATGATCATGTACTCAATGAAGCCCCTGAGGCTGAGCTGCAACAAAGCATGGACCACTTCTCTGCTGTTTGTGCTAATCTTGGTCTAACAATTAACAACAAGAAAACATGGGTTCTTCTCCAGGCTGCATCATTCCATCAATATGTGAATCCATTGTTTGAAGCAAATGGAAAAATACTGCATGTTGTGAATAAGTTCACTGACTTTGAGATGTACATATAGATGATGAAATTGACAAATGCATCATCAGAATTCAGAGTTTGGGAAGCTCCAGTGTGGGAGAGATGAGATATTAGATTGCCTATAAAACCGAAGGTCTACAGAGATTTTGTACTAATCTCATTGTTGCATACCTGTGAACCTGGACAGTAGACCAGTGCCATGCCAGTAAACTGAATCATTTTCATTTGAATAATTTTAGGAAGATTCTGAAGATTACCTGACAAAATAAGGTTCCAGACAACACTGAGATCCTTTTTTGAAATAAAATGCCAAGCATACAAATTCTACTGCAGAAAGCATGATTCCAATGGACTTGTCATGTGTTTGAATGCCCCAGCATGTCATCATCAAAGAAAATGTTGTGCTCTCTGAGTGAAGCAAAATTGTGTAGCTCAAAAGAAATGTGGGATGCACAAATTTAGAAATATCTTTGGTCCAGTATTCATGTGGACTACTTGTGTTCTACCTGTGGTAGAGATTTCCAGGCTCATATTGTTCTCATTAGCCACGGTCAGACATACTGTACCTTGACTCCATCTAGTAATGCCATTTTGGTCCTCTTCAAGAGCAAGGGGTTGCAACCAACTGATTGTTATTGTTATGTGTTCCAAGGAGATGAAATTTAAAAAATGAAAAGCATCCATTTGTATAAAAATATTAATAGCAGATCTTTTTTTGTTGTAGCAAAGTTGTAAACTGAGGGGATGCTCATCATTTGAGAAATAATTGAACAATATATGAATATGATGAAATAAATGTATGATGTAAATAATGATGATAAGAATGGTTTCAGAAAAACTTGGGGAGATTTAAATGAACTGATGCAGAGTGAAATGAGCAGAACCAGAAAAAACAATCTACACACTAACAGCAACATTGTAAAAATAATCAACTGTGAAGGACTTCTCTGACCAGTGTGATAATCTACTATAATTCCAGTGGATTCATGATGTAAAATGCTATTCACTTCCAGATAGAGAATCAATAATATCTTTGTACAGGAAGAAGAATTTTTTTCTTTATTTATATTGCTTTTTTAAAAAATTGGAACATGGCTAATATGGAAATATGTTTACATGACTTTATATGCATAATAGGTATCATTTCTTGCTTTCTCAATTTGTGAAAGAGAGGCTGGATGGAGGGAGAGAAATTAGAACTGAAAATAAAAACGGCTGGACAGAATTCAGTCATTCTTTGTAAGATCAGATTTTGACCTATTTATCCCTGTCTATATAGAGCAATACTCCAAAAAAGGAGAGTAACCTACACAGTGGTACTTCTAGGAGTCTATATATTTGCTGATGTTTTATTCCCCATATCCTATCTTTTGTTCTCATCTCTTGTGTTTTCTTCCTAAGCTACAAGTCTTATTCCTGAGTCAATTCCTTGTTGGTGCTCTAAATACTCATTATTACCCTTTTAGCATCCTTGCTTCAGATGACAAACCCATTTGTTTTATCTGCAATTCAGATCATGAGCTATGATCCCTCCTAGATTAGCTATCTCTCACTAGAGGTCTCTCTGGCCTGTAAAACCGTACAATGAAAATAAACATTCTGAAAGGTGACCTATCTCTAGCAGGGAAGAGGGGGCGCAGGGGACAGACATGACTGTGATATATGATGATATTCCTGAAGAAAGTCAAAACCATTTGGAGAACAGGTTTTGATGAATTGCAGGAAATTGCAGATTTGTAACCGTTCCAGAATTCCCATGGACTGATTGTCATTGGGCGATGATAAGAACTGTAATGAGCAAGCATACTGAGGAACTACGGTTATAGCTCAGGCAGAGACTCACTATGAGTCACCCACTGTAGCATTCACCTTTAGGAGAAGTGTTTTAATAGGGATTTTTTGGTTGTTGTTAGAATAACTTGTGATCTGCTCAACTATTTTGTCTATATAATGAACTACTGACCATGAGGGCAAGGAAGTAATTTACTCCCACAGGCAAGGTAATTCTCCTTCTCCCAGGAAAGAAATTCTTATGATAGTCTCTTCCTCTGGCAGAAAGGAGCAATGCTTTCTCTCTCTGCCTCCCTATTTATTATACAAGGGAAGCCAAGGAGTGGTTTGGACAATTTGGCTTCCCTATAATCTGAATTGAAAAGCCAACCAAGGTTGTGGTGACACTGAATCCACCCAAAGAGTAGAATGTGAGACAAGTAGCCAAATAGCATCTAAAATCAGAAATCAGGAACCCAGGGATTCCTAGGGATAAACAGGATCTCAAATGTCAAAGTGGAAGTATAATAGACTTGTATGTGAATATGCTTGGTTACTTTTAAGCCCAGTGCTTTTTGACACAGAAAACTTTGCATGAGAGGGGCTTTCATAGACCTTAATTCAAAGGAGTTAAGTTATTGATATTTTAAAAAGATCTCTTTTAAAGCAGTGATATCAATAACTCAACCTGGAGTCAAAGAAAACTGGAAAGACTACTTAGTAGCATTAAGTCTTCCATCTTGGAAGCATTAGATGGATGGACCAATCCATCTTCGTAGGCCTCAATTTTCCCCTCTTTAATAGATCTATGTTGGAGGGAAATAAATAATTCTAGTGATAATGATGAAGTGCATTTGTAGGGTAATTTTTATTTCTGAAACAATTTCACTTTCAATATCTCATTTTTATCCTTAAATCAGCTCTATTGGGGTAGGTAAAACTAATATAGTAAACTAGTAGTAAAACTAAATTTTATAAACTTATAAAAATTGAAGCATAGAAGAAGTGACCTAAGATTAACTAAGTTACCATCACATGATTCTACATAGTTAATTGGTGCTGAAGCATGGACTGGAAACTCAGGATCTCAAAGAAGAAGCATCCTGGAATAACTCTAATGAGGAGAGAATGTTGGACTTGTGCTCTAGAAGTTCTGGGTTAAAATATTATCTTGAACAAGTCAATTAAATTATTTCTCTAGGCTTTAGCTTCCCATCTTAAAAATGAGTTTGTCTTTTTTGATGACTTCTAAAATCCCTTCTAGTTTGAAGTCTCTGTTCCCTAGTGTAGGAATCTTTCTATTCTACAAAATATCATTATCTCTGATTCCACAATTCACGTGACAATGCAAAGGATCTTATTTTAGGGGAGCTGGAGAGAGCAGGAAGTTGCATAAATTTCTTGTGAAATTCTTCTTAATACTCTAATGGTATGGCAAAGCAATTTCTTTTTTATTTTTTAAATTCAGATTTAAGCTCCAATTTAACTTCTGTTGTGCAGGCAAAGTGGAAAGAGTACTGGATATCAAGTAGGAGGTCTTAGGTTTAAATCTTGACTTTGATGTTTATTATTTTTATGATCTCTGACAAGTCTCTTAAAGCTTCCTGGTCTTAGTTTCCTTATCTGTAAAATGAGGGGGTTGGGTAAAGAGGCTTCTGGGATTCTTTTCAGATTTTGAATTATAATCTTTTATATGTCTTTCTCTGACTACTCTGGCCAATAGTAATGCTCTCTCCTCTGGTCCTCTGCAGATTATCTCCAACTTATACTGCCTGTTGCTTCTTTGTACATGTATTCTCATGTTGTCTTCCCTGTTAGACTGTAAACTTCTGAAGGGCACAGCCTGCCTTTTGCCTTTCTTTTTATCTCCAAAGCTTCTTCTATTCCATGTGGTACTGGATACTATGATTTCATGAGTATTTGTTGTGTCTCCTTGGCTATACTAAGAGCTTCTTTAGAATACAAAACCTGTTTTAGACTGCTTCAGATCTAGCAGGGGTGGTATGTAGGACCTAGCATATAGTACATAGCACATAGTAGGGGCTCAGAGGTGCTGATTTCAATTCCTCCTCTTCTCTGGTCATCCCAAAGAGGGGATTTTGGAGGCACAAACCCAGACATTCCAAAAAGATGATTAAATTATCAAAGCCATGAGGTGTTCTGACAAAAACCTATAGCATTTTAATATGGCCAACTATTTAGGAAGTGGTGACAATGTGCAATGTTCAGAAAGGGGAAGCCTCTGAGGTGCTGTGGTAATAATGCAGTTACTTAAAGAACATTTAAGCTACAAATAGTTCTGTGGTTTTTTATTTGGTTCCACTCTGTAGTTTCTCTGAGAACTTTCTCAAAGCTTGGCGAATCACTCTGAAATTCCAGGCTCAGCCCAAGCTCCAGAAGGTCCCAGAGCTCCCATGTCCCCATTTGTGCACTCAGCAAGGGAGATCTCCAAGCCAGGAAGTGACAAGGAGACATGAAGGAATATTGATAGAAAGCTGGGGGGGGGGGAATAAAAAGCTGTTTCTGAAACTGGAGGAAGGATCCAACTCTTGGCACAGAAAGACAATTAAAAATGGGGAAGTTGCCACAATCAAGTTCTGAGCTCACTTGTCATAACACGTGCTGCTAGTCAAAGCCCTGTGGTGGGGTGGGTTGGCCTGTATGAGAGAAGTTGTTTGTGGGGAAGCTTTGGGAGTGTTTGCCTAAAAATCGAAATTATCACTCTAGAGCTGAAAATCTTGACTGACTCACCATTAAAAGAACCAGCTGGACAGGATTAAGAAGAGAAGACATAATTAGGAATGGTTTTTATCCCACTAAATATTCAGAGACAGACAGACAGACGGACAGAAACAGACAGAGACATAAAGACAAAGACACAGAGAGAGAAAAACACAGAGAACTATAGAAACACAAAGTGAAATATATTTATATATGTGTATGTATATACATACATACATAAACACACACTTATGTATATGTAGAGAGAGAGGGAAATCTAGACTTATAGATCTCTCTCTCTCTCTCTCTCTCTCTCTCTCTCTCTCTCTCAACTCTTCCTTCTTCCTTTTGTAATTGCCAAGTTCTGCAGATTTTTCATTTGATACATAGGATCACAAGACTATAAAATTTAGAATTGGATAGAACCTAAGAGATTAACCAGTCAGATATACCCAATTTCTAATGGAGCAGAGCACCTATTAATCATTGCGAGAGGCTTTCTTGTATCTCTCTCTACTACTCTATTTTACCATAATCACCACTGACCTTCTTTACCAGTTAGCTGGACAATCAGCTTCTTAATAAATCTTTCTTTCAATCCTATCTTCCAATCAAAGAAATTATGTTCCAAAATATTCTAATTCGGTGAATAGAGGACTAAATCTAAAGTCAGAAAGACTTATTCTTTGTGAGTTCAAATCCAGCCTCAGATACTAATTGTGTGACTCTGGGCAGCTCACTTAATTCTGTTTACCTCAGTTTTCTGATCTGTGAAATGAAAGAAGGAAATGTGGAGAGGGAATTTTACACTATGGAGAAGCAAATGGCAAATTACTCCATTATCTCTGCCAAGAAAACCCCCAATGAGATCATGAAGAGTTGGACCCAACAGAGGTAAGAACAATATGTAAAAATTACTGCTATTTAATTATATCCTGAAAATTTTGTTTCTCCAGCTTGACTGTAAAGGGTGGGATTAACTGCCATTCTTTTCTAGCATACTAATCTAGATACCGGATATGTTTGAATGGGTAATCTCTCCATATGATGGTTTTATGATTCTTGTATCAGAGGTAAAAATATTTGAGCAAGAGGGAAGAGGCAAAAATATCCAAGGTTTTGAATATGGGAGATTGGATGAATAATGATTATTGTTTTCCAGAAAATAAAGAAAAACCAACAATAAACAAACAACCAACTACTTTTCCTAGCCTAACATTTCTCTGTCCATCAGGCTTTCTGTTAGCCATAAACTCTCTTCTTGCCTGATACTCAGCTATTCCTATCCTACTCCTTTCTCCTTAAGGACAGGGAACCATATCTCAAGCTTTTTTATGCTCAGCACTTAGAGTATTCCCATTGACTTAGTAATCATTGAATAAAAACACATAAATATTGTCATAGAAATTTTAGTATCAGATTCAAAGACTTCTTTCCCTCCCTTTCTCCCTCCCTCCCTCCCTCCCTCCCTTCTTTCTTTTCTTCCTTCCTTCTTTCCTTCCTCCTTCCCTCCCTCCCTCCCTCCCTCCCTTCCCTTCCCTTTCCTTCCTTCCTTCCTTCCTTTTTTTGGTCTCAATTAACTATTCTTTCCCTTTTATATATGCAATTTCTGGTATTTTCATGTCACCCTCTTTGACACCTCCCTCCTTTGATATGATTGTTTTAATTCAGTTCTCTGTATACTATGGGTGGCTATATACTGTTTGCCAGCGAAAACTGCCTCCTAATAGGTATTCAAATAGCTCTCAAATGTGAAAAAGTCTAAGTCCTCAAATAGATTTTATCTAAATAACTCAGTACTGGCACAGAGACTAGAAATTACCATCATACAACAGACCATTAGAGACATCAAAGGTAGAAATCATATCTATTCAGTTCTACCTTCAACTGGCAACTTTAATGAAACTTTCAAAATTGTAACCTGTCTGTGATAATTTTTGTTAGCATGGGTCTTGTTCTAGATTTGGAAATAGGGTACTTTGGGGTCTTGTTCAAATGATATTGATAATTTTTCTATGTTCAATCTCCATATTATTTTCATATACAGAGGAGGGATCCTTAGCCTCCAGGTCATGCTACTATATAAGCATATGCATATTAGCTAATGATTAGGATGCTGATGGGGGGGGGGGGAATCTTGAAGACCTGGTCCTAGCAGCCAGTGGCAGAAACTCAGAGATTTAGTTCCAGATTTGACACTAATTTTCTGGATGCTTTAGACTTATTCATTAATCTCTTAGTATTACAATTCCTTTCTTGGAAGGAGATAGATTAATGGGATGTTTTATGCATGAACACATTTAGGAATCTAATGTATTTTGTAATAGCACAGTTTTGAGGAAATTGTCACAAGGGGAAGAACTGAAAAGCACTTAATGTTCCTCACTCCATCTGGACATAATAGTCCATTCCTTTTCCTTGTGCCCTCCGTAATCAGGAATGGGATCTGAAACCCTGTGAGATTCCAACGGAAAATACAAAAAAACACAAGTCTCTGGATTTCATGAGAAGTGCTATGTTCTTGAAGATTCAGCATTTTAGAAAGTAATAACAACCATCAACAAATACACCTTAAAAGGGAACATGACCACATAGAAAGAATTCCATCCAACCCCAGGAATAATAAAAATCAAAATATCTTTCTTTCCCAAGAGGAGCGTTTTCATTAGTCATGGTGAATATGAAGCTGGACCTAGTTTCATTAGGAGTTTGACTAAAAGTTACTGCTGAGCAAAATACTCAGTTATGAAATTTTACAAATATTTTACTGCATTAGCATGACTTATATGAGACTAGGGAGGACAGTTCAATGATCACAAAGGTGTCATTCTGCATGAACTGCATTGCGTTGTCTCTGAGAAATGTCCTCGTCCAGCCCACCTCTATAAATTCTCTTAGCCCCCAGGAAGAGATGAGGAAACTGAAGAAAACTCAGGTCACATATACACTGACCTTACAGGAGACAGTCTTAAATGACGCTCAGACTTTGAATTAGTTCTATCTTAACTGGGAAAAAAAATGCAGTCCCTATGAAAATATTCTGGTTTATTTTTATTTTTTATTTCTTTACCATTTCCTTAGTCACATGCCTATGGAAATGCATTTTAGAGCTGGAAAATATCTATTATTAGGTCATTCTTCTCTACCACCCTAACCTCACAAAACTTTTCTCCATCATTCCTCAGCAGTCTTTCTAACCTCGATCTCTCAGCCCCCTTCTCTCTGTAAGAGTTCTTGCTTGGAACCTCCATTTGAGGAAAGCACTTAAGCCAGCCATGTTCATTCTTCTTCTTTCTGGCTTTGCTCCAGACTTTCCAAACTTTTCTCTCCTCCCCCTCCCACTTTTCAGTCCTTTTAAAAAAGTATTTTTTCCCCACTAGAATGTAAATTCCTTGGGGACAGGGACTGTTTTTGTTTGTATTTGTATTCCCAGTTCTTAGCACAGTGCTGGCACATATGTTCAGTGGTGTCTGAAAATTTTGGGATTTTCTTGGCAAAGATCCTGGAGTGGTTTGCCATTTCCTTTTCCAGTTCATTTTATAGATGAAGCAGACAGGGTTAAGTGACGTGCTCAGGGTCATACAGCTAATAAGTCTGAGGCCAGATTGAACTCATGAAATGAGTCTTCCTGATTCAAAGAGCAGTGTTATATTCACTAGGCCACCTTGTTGCCGGCAAATCATAAGTGCTGAAAAAACTGTTTATGCATCTAGCTACTGTAAATAAGAGCTCATGTTTATATGGCACTTTTGCATTTGTGAAGTACTTTATCTACAAATATTATGTTTGCTCTCAAAGTAGTCTTGGAATATACATTTTAGTGATGTCACAAGGAAACAGAAGTCTAGAGATTTGTCCAAATCACATCGGCAAGCAGAATTGTTTGTGTCTGAAGGATTTGAACCCAACTTCCTGATTTCAAGTCAAAACTTTTTTTCATATCTCACTGCCTCTTAGAAAGTTGCTCTGCATCTTATATAATTTAACCTGACCATTAGCAGTAATGCAAGGCAAGGCAATCTACCTGTGACTAGTCTTGGGCTAAGAGAACTCAGGAAAGACTTCTATTAGGTCACTTAATAATCTCTCTAAAACAGGTCAAATTCCCAGAGGTCAAAACTGCGACTCATCATAAATAGCTATATTTGACAATAACATGGGGGCCATGGTGATAGCCCTGGACATCACAGCAAGGGATCTGTGTCATTTGGGGAAATGCAGAATAAGGGTGAGAACTGCAGCAATGCATTTGACAGGCCCTCCCCCCTTGTCTATACACAAACCATTTAACATAAAGATAGTTGTGGGTGGAAGTTATCCCACAATTCACTCATTACCAAAGTTATTTAATTATACCATAGAGTTCCTCCAGCTTCCCAATTGAGGGCACTGTGGATTGCATGCAATACTGTTCCACTTGAAGAGTGAGCCAAATCTGTAACATGCAAATTGAAAAAATTTTGAGGTGATTCTGCTGAAGTCTTGGTTAGTAATGATTTTATATTTTAATGTTTCACAGCCAGGATATGTTTAAAGGGAAGCACTACACGCTTGATCAGATTAATCTCCCTTCTCTTCTTCAAAGTAATCAGATGAGCTCAAAGCTTGTGGATTCTGAATCCACCTTCATTGCTGTCTTTCTCCAAATCCCTCAGTAATTCTAGCAGTGGATGAAACCTGCATATATGGTGCCAAGAGGATTGGTCAATCCAATGAGGTAGGAAAACATCAAACTAGTTAACTGGCACCATTTTTAGAAAATGGGCAATATTTACTGATTTTTTTCTTCACTCTTCACCTAGTTTTTTTCTGCTAGAATGTAGTCGCAACCAGCGTCCCTTACTCTGATTCCTATTTATGAGACTGTCTATTTATAAACTCTACCCAAGATTCGCAGTAAAATATTAGGACTGAGTTCTGTATTTCTGTCAGCCTCCTTCTTGAAAATTTACTGTCAGCATTCTTGAAAGTTTTTTCAGGAACATCTATTTCAGGGTGTGTTTCTAGCACATATGTATGTGTGTGAGTGTGTGTGAATGTGTATGTATGTGTGTAGGCAGTTTATTTTACATTTTTGAAATGAGAATCAGCTACTTGAGCCATAAATTAGGGTTTCCTGCTTTTCTTAATTTTAGACCTAATGCTGACAGCCACTTGAAGACCGAGTTCCCCCAACACCCACACACAATGGCTGAATAAAGCAGGGAACAGGTGGGGCCAGTCCCTTCAGAGTCAGGAAAAATTTGCTTTGGTGTTCTGAAATAACATTTCTCAAAGTGGATTCAAGCCAAAGACCAAGGCTAAGAAAGGTGATGTTGACATAGTCCCCTGATATTACAGTCTTCCTTACCCTAGAATTTACTGAAAATATAATCAGAGAGGCCCCAGGGAATCAATTTGAAATGAATTGTACAGCTTGCTAACATTGTTAATGTTGAATCAATGAGTGACATATTTGGGGTTCTGATGTGTTCTGATTCACTCCCCAAACACAGAGATATTAAATAGTCTCCCTTTTCCTGCACTTTTAAATTGACTTCAGTGAAAATGTTTTTAAAAATTGGTTATTTGATTGAGGTGGGAAGTCAAACTTTAAAACTAAAATTATAAGTATTTTCATTGCCATGCATAGGAATCTTAAATATATTTTACATGTGTACATAAAACTTAAAATTGTACATACATATTAACATAAATGTTTGCTTATAGAGTATATATATCTATATGTATATATATGTGCATATATTAAGTTATAGTTCCAAAAGTGATTTCCCAATTTAAGGGTAAAGAAATTTATTTATGTAAGAAGAGGAGACAAACAAAGACAGAGAGAAAAAGAAGTAGGGACAGAGAAAGGAGGAGGATGAGTAGGTGAAATAGGAAGAATAATGGGTAAATCAGGGGAGGCAGTGGCATGTGAAGTAGATGGAAAGTTAACTTCAGAAACCAGGATATCCGGGATTCAGATCATTTCTTTAATGTCTATTGTCTGTGTGACCCTGGGTAAATCAACCCATCTATCATTACTCTAGGCAACTCCCTAACTACAAATTGTAGAGGTGTTGGTTGCGTTGGTAGAAATTTCTCATTAGAAATTCCTCAAACTAATGAAATCACAGATGGAGTTCCTATTCCAGTGTCCAAAGTCCAAATGGACAAATATAAGATGTCTCATGTATGCTGTTTTAACCACATAGGTTACATGTGTCCACCTGGGTTGGTTTAAATGTGTATTGTAAGGAGTCAAGAACACACATACATATGGGTTTGTGTGTAGATGTGTGTAGATGGAGACTCCTTTTCCTATTCTTCTCTTAGGGATACTTTGATTCTTTGAAAGAGATGAAGTAGAAAGTAGAGAGTAGAGGCTTGGCCACTGTTCTCCTCAGAGAGATGGAATATCAGATTAGAATCATATCTATTTGTTCCCTCAAATATTGTTAATTTAGGGGAAATATTTTAGGTCATATGTTCCAATTTCCCCTAATAGGGAAGATATGTCTCAAGTTTGATTCCTTTCCCATCAATGGCAGTTCTACAATGAACACATTTAATGAATAGAGAATAAACTCATTTATCCAAGTCAATAGAAAATATAAATTGGAGAAAGTATACATATGAAATACGTACTAGACAATACACAAGAGTGAATAAATTCTCCCATTGGTAAAGAGATAACTCAGCTCAATCAAGATAGAGAGTCTCGGATCTCACAAGGTGAATTTCCCAAAGTTTCTAGTATAACAAGGCTGTAGATAGGAATATGGTGGATGCTGGTGCTGACTCCTCTACATGTTGATCTTTTTCTACAGTCTTTCTTTCCCTTAAGTAATATAAAGAAGTCTGCAACCATATATCTTCTCTCTAAAAGCTGGAAATTGGAAGACCAGAAATTTTCTTCTTTCTACCTATAAACAACTCCACTCCTTATGCAGACATGGACCATTGAGTAATCAATCTCTCTATATATGAGAGTGCTTGAGCCATGAATTACATTCCTGTGTATTTGTGTACCTACGAACATTGGTATGTTTACATTCACGCAATACAACATACATGCACATATTGTGTATGTATACACATAAGTACTTTTACTAAACTATAATATCTCCTTAACAAAAACAGTCCTAAAGAAGAGAATTGGTGACATTACATCTACTTGACATAAATAATAAGAGGAAAAAAAACCCACTTAGATTCTGAGCAGTTGGATGGTTTAAATATACACAGTGCCTTCCATAGAATAGATCCTCAATAAATAAATGCTTGTTGGTTGATTTTTCAAATTTGGGGGCAAAAAGAAATCTTCAAGATGATCTTAGTCTAATTTTTTTCATTTTATAGATGAAGAAACGAAGGCTCTGAGGTTGTGACATATCTATGGCTCATAGTAAGTTTGTGAGTTGAGACTAAAATCTTAGAACTTTCAGCTTAGAAATTTTTTTCCTGCTATGTTGGAAGCATCATGCTATAGTGGAAAAAAAATAGATGGAGGCAAGAGGTCTGAGATTCTCTTCCTAGTTCTTCCAGTTACTTATTCGTTATGTGGGCAAATTGGGTAAATCACTTAACTACTTTGAGTGGTTGGCTTCCTCTTCTATGAACTGTGGATAATAACTCTGGTTCTGCCTGACTCCCCAGGGTGCTGTCCAGCTTAAATAACAGAATGGATATGAATGTACTATGTACATTTCAGAGGACTATTAAAATGTATGATTGGTGTAATGATTATTTTCATACTACACTGCTTTTCTGACAAGGTGACTTTTCTAATTCTGCCTTTGGGAAATAATCACTCTGACTTTCTAGTTTCCTGCCTCTCTCTAGTCTATCCTATTAGGGAAAAGACCCTGCTGAAATAGCAGCCACCTATTATTGACATCTATATTGTACTTTATGGTTTCTAAAGTAATTTTTTCAGTATAACCCTATGAAGTAGATTGCCCAAGTATTATTCTCCCCATTTTACAGATGGAGAAAGTAAGATTCCTGGTACAATGGAAAGGGTCCTACTTAGAGTTTAAAGCACCCAAGTTCCAACCTTGGTTCTGCTATATATGATCAAAATGACCTTTTGAAGGTCATTTGACATAAAAACTTGTTAAAAGTCACCACAACAATAAACAGCTAGCATTTACATAGCACTTCAATGTTTGCAAAATATTTTATAAATATTATCTTATTTTAGCCTGGGAGTTAGGTGCTATTATTATCCCTTGTGGTTGTTGTTTGTACTTTATTTTTGAAGGGGTCTATGACATCAGAAAATTAATATCATGATTTGCAAATGAATTGTATTTAAATGATGGAGGACTGTGCAAAGTCACCACCTTCACTTTCTTCTCTGGAGCCATCTGACTTCAGTGGTAAGATATAGATCAAGATGACTGGAGACTGCTTTTTCATAGATGAAGAAACAGACAAACAGAGTTGTGACTTGCCCAGGATGACACAGGTAGTGTCTGAGTCCAAATTTGCACTCAGGGCGTCTCGACTCCATGCTTGGTGTTCTTTCCAATGTGCTGTCCAACTATCTAGCCTAAGCATTAGAATCCACATTTTATTTGATCAATCAGTCAAGAGTTCAATAAACACTTATTTCACAGATGAGTAGAGAGACTCTGGGGAAATATAAACCCAGGTCTTCTGTGCCACCACTAAATTCAGTGCCTTTCTCATGATTGTATTTGGAAGAATAGTAAATAAATTGTATCCTGGTCTCAGCTCCTCAGTGCTGGGTTAAAATTTCCTGGATATTTTCCCAACTGGTAGAAAAACCTCTTTTGAGTTGTCTTCAGACTATTCCTCTATTAAAGTAAGCCCCTGTGTCTTTCTCTCATACAGTCTGGGGAAAGATAATGGTTTTCATCTGTCTGAAAGAAATATGTGTGACCCGAACAAATCAATCTCTTTAGCCACCACAGTCTGTGATGCAGAGGAAAATTATTCATCTCCTTTCTTAGCTGGTTCCTGGGGAGCTGAGAATCAGCACGGCACCAAGCAAGCAGGATTGACATGAATGGAACTGAAAGGCTTCAGAAGGGAAATACTGCACAGGACTGTCTAACTGCACCCTTTACTCTGCCTCACATTGGCCTCTAGTGGACCACTAGCAACTGACAGACGGCTCAATCATTTCCTCAGAGTTTAAGAGCTCCCAGAACCAGCTGGCTTTGACATTAATGCTCGCGCTGTGACTGACGGGGAACTTGTCCTTGGACTGAGCCCTAGAGGCCTCTGAGAGTACATTCAAGCTCTCCTTTTAGCCTGTTGATTTACTGTCCCTGTTGGCCAGTTGTTGATCCATTTTTCCTCTCCGTTTGTTCACAGGGCACCCCAGAAACCATCCTCCAGCAATATATTTGGTTTATGATTTCCTCAGGAGCCAAGGAAGAAAAACAACCCGGGAGGTGCACCTGTTGGATTTTAATGTACACATAGCCATCACAGCCAAGGAGGCACAGAAAGGAAAGTCTGTGAGTGTCCCAGGCCATATGGAGCTCCCATTAGCCTATCACTGCATCACCAGAAGCAGAATTAGTTTCTTTTGAAAATATATTTGGTATTTTATTTACAGCCCCATTTGACTTGGGCAGGACATGAATTTGATTTTGTCTCAGATAACTGCTTCAGACCAAAGCTCCTCATGATAAATACTGGGCCAAGGATGGGTTTAAAGGAAACAGGGGCTATTCTGGAAAGGGAAGGAGCCATTGCTTCAGAAGGTGTACTCATTCAGCATCAAAAAACACAGTTTCAGGATCGATGGTTCTCGTTGAATAAAAAATGGGGAAAACAACAACAAAATGAATGAGTATCCATGTGCCCAGGGGGCTTTAAGAAATCAGGTTTGCCCCTAAAGAAGTCAATTGGTAAAGAATTGAGTCTCACTTCAGGCTACTTTATAGGCATCTTCATTGTCCCTTTTGGTTTGCAATTTGCATGGAATTTTAAGGGTTATAGGGCCATTCAGCAGGAGCTGTTGTTTTCAGCTATTATTATTTTTTTCTTATTCTGGTGGCCATAAAATCCATTGACCTAGATGTGATAAAGTTACAGGATGTAAAGCTACAAGGGACCTTCGAGAATACTCCTTTTCTTCTACCTCATTTGACAGACAGTGAAACAAACACCCAAAGTGGGAAAGGGCTACATAGTGGCTCTTCTATGGGGAGAAAGACACAGAGGAACCCAGAGTGAGAGAGAGAAATAAGATACAAAAAGACTGACACGGAGAGACAGAGAGAAAGAGAGAGAGAGACACACACAGAGAGAGAGACAGACAGAGAGACAGAGAAAGAAGGAGAAGAAGAGGAGGAGGATGAAGATAAAGAAAAGGAAAAGAGAGGAGAGGAGAGGGAGAAAAGCTATGAGAAAGACAGAAGTAGAGGCACACAAAGATACAGAATGTGGTTAAGGCAGGATCTTTCTTCCAATGGATTCTCCTCCCTAATTCTTAATAGTATTTTAATTTTTTCAATTACATATAAAGACATTTTTCAGCATTCACTTTTTTCCTCCTTCTATTCTTTTTTTTATTATAGCTTTTTATTGACAGAACATATACATGGGTAATTTTTCAACATTGTTCCTTGCAATCACTTCTGTTCCAACTTTTCCTTTCCTTCCCTCCACCCCCTCCCCTAGATGGCAGGCAGTCTCATACATGTTAAACATGTTAAACTATGTCTTAAATACAATATATGTGCACATATTTGTACAGTTCTCTTGTTGCACAAAAAAAAAAAAAAATCGGATCCAGAAAGGTAAAAGTACCTGGGAAGAAAAACAAAAATATAAGTAGTCCACATTCATTTCCCAGTGTTCTTTCTCTGGTTGTAGCTGGTTCTGTTCATCATTGATCAGTTGAAACTGAATTGGATCTTCTCATTGCTGATGAGAGTCACTTCCATCAGAATTGATTCTCATATAGTATTGTTGTTGAAGTGTATAATGATCTCCTGGTTCTGCTCATTTCACTTAGCATCAGTTCATGTAAGTCTTTCCAAGCCTCTCTGTATTCACCCTGCTGGTCATTTCTTACAGAACAATAATATTTCATAACATTCATATACCACAATTTACTCAGCCATTCTCTAATTGATAGGCATCTACTCAGTTTCCAGTTTTTGGCCACTACAAAAAGGCCTGCCACAAACATTTTGGCACATACAGGTCCCTTTCTCTTTTTTAATATCTCTTTGGGATACAAGCCCAGTAGTAACACTGCTGGATCAAAGGGTATGCATAGTTTGATAACTTTTTGAGCATAGTTCCAAATTGCTCTCCAGAATGGTTGGATATGTTCACAACTCCACCAACAATGTATCAGTGTCCCAATTTTCCCACATCCCCTCCAACTTTGGTCATTATCTTTTCCTGTCATCTTAGCCAATCTGCCAGGTGTGTAGTGGTATCTCAGAGTTGTCTTGATTTGCATTTCTCTGATCAATAGTGATTTGGAATACCCTTTCATATGACAGCATTCACTTTTATAAGATTAAGAGTTCTAAATGTTTTCTCCCTTCCTTCTTCTTCTCCTACTCCCAAAACAACAAGCAATTTGATAAAGTTATACATGTACAATCATATTAAACATATTTCCACATTAGTCATGTTGTGAAAGAAGAATCAGAACAAAAAGGAAAAAAAAATACAAGAAAGAAAAAAAAAGTGAAACCAGAATGATTCAATCTGTATTCAGACTCCATGGTTCTTTCTCTGGATGTAGATCACATTTTCCATCATGAGTCTTTTGGAATTGTCTTGAGTGGTTGTATTGTTGAGAAGAGTTAAATCTATCATGGTTAATCATCACATATTCTTGCTCTTACTGTGTACAATGTTCTCCTGATTCTGCTCACTTCACTAAGTGTCAGTTCATATAAGTCTTTCCAGGTTTTTCTGAGATCTACCTGTTCTTCATTTCTTATAACATAACCATATTTCATTACATTTATGTACTACAGCTTGTTCAGTCATCCTTCAATTAATGGGCATCCCCTTCATTTCTAATTCTTTGATACCATAAAAAAGCTACTATATATATTTTATGATCTCTTTGGGATAAAAACCAAATAGTGGTATTGCTGGATCAAAGAATATACACAATTTTATGGTCCTTTGGGCATAGTTTCAAATCGGTCTCTAGAATGATTGGATCAGTTCACAACTTCACTAATAATGCATTAGTGTTCTATTTCTCCCACATCTTCTCCAACATTTGTCATTTTCCTTTTCTGTCATATTGGCCAATCTCAGGTATGTATGTGGTGGTACCTCAGAGTTACTTTAATCTGCATTTCTATGAACAATATTTAGAGTATTTTTCATTGACTATAAAGGCTTTAATTTCATTATCCGAAAATTGTCTATTCACATCCTTTGACCATTTATCAATTGGGGCAAAACTTGTATTCTTATAAATTTGACTCAGTTCTTTACATATTTTCGAAATGAGGCCTTTATCAGAAACACTGACTATAAAAATTTTCCATGAGATATCTGCTTTCCTTCTAATCTTGATTGCATTAGCTTTGTTTGCACAAACCTTTTAAATTTCATATGTTCAAAATTATCCATTTTGTATCTCATAATGTTCTCTATCTCTTGTCTGGTCATAATTTTTTTCTTTGCCATAGATCTGGCAGATAAACTATTCCTTGCTCTCGTAATTTGCTTATGGTATCACCCTTCTATAGTTAAGTCATACCCATTTTGATCTTATCTTGACTTATTGTGTAAGAGGTTGGTTTAAGCTTAGTTTCTGTCATTTTTTCCCCCAGTTTTCCCAACAGCTTTTGTCAATAGTGAATTCTTATCTCAGAAACTTAGAGTCTTTGGGTTTATCAAATATGAAATTATTATAATAATTTATTGCTGTCTCTTATATACCTAACCTATTCCCCTGATCCACTTCCTGTATTACTTGGGTACTACCAAATAGTTTTGATGATTGCCAATTTATAATATAGTTTTAAAACTGGTATGGCTAGGCCAGATTCCTTTGCATAGTTTTCATTAATTCCTTTGATATTCTTGACCTTTTCATTTTTCCATATAATTTTTTTATTATTTTTTCTGGCTCTATAAAATTTTTTTGGTAGCTAGTCATAGTACTGAATAATTAAATTAATTTTATTAGTTCAGCCTACCCATGAGCACTTGATATTTGTCCAGTTGTTTAGATCTGACTTTATATGTGTGCAAAGTGTTTTGTAATTATGTTTATGTAGTTCCTGGGTTTGTCATGGCAGCTAGACTCCCAGATGATTCTGAGGCAATCTCATTATTCATTTGCTATCTATATCCAACACACATACATACATACACACTTTTTGAGGCAGCCCAGGACATTTTTGGATAACTAAGAGGGGGATGATTCAGATTAAATTTTACTTCTTATATTTATCTCAAGCAGCTAATTTGTGCAGTGGATGGAGTGTTGGACTTGGAATTTGGAAGAATTCAGTTCAAATCTTGCCTCAAAAATTTATTAGCTGTGTAACCCTAGGGAAGTCACTTCATCTGTCTCAGGCTAAATTTCCTCATCTGTAATATTGGAATAATATTAGCACATACTTCAAAGGCCTGTTGGGATCAAATGAGATAATATTTCTAAAGCATTTTGCAAATTTTAAAGCATTATATAAATCTAAAAATGATGATGATGATGATGATACCATCACAATATAATTAATTTGGGAAAGATTTTAACTTTAGTGTGTTCTGATTGTGATTTTTTTGAATAAGGATCAGCAATCAACCCCTTCCTCATCAGATAAGAGAGTTCTGAGGAAGAAGTATGATTTCCCCCCTTTTTTGTTGGGGGGAGAGTAGCAATACCAAGTCAAACTTCCCCTCTACGATCTTTTGGAAGCATACTTTGGAAGGGGCCCCTTTGAGGTCTTGGGTTGGGGTATGCACAATGGCCTGCAGGTGCAAAATAACCCACGTGCAACTCCTTGTCATCACCCAATCCAACAGCTTCCAGTTCTTCTGTCTGAAAGCAGGGTGGCCTGCAATAATCCTGGGCCCCATAATACCCAGGCAGAACCTCCACTTTTGAAAAAGTAAGATCCAAAAGACCCACCCACAGGAAACTGCCTGGTACTAAATCTATATATCTTGGGAAGACAGATTATTCTCTGCCAGATTTTTATGTGTGTGGTTGCAGGGAGCCTCGATCAATGTTCCAAATTCAGTTCTTGGTCTGCACCTAACAGTAGTTTGCATTCATCTTGTGAAGTCAATTAGGGGAACCAAACCTCTGATGGAAGGCCCATCGTTCTCAAAGCCCAACAGGAAAGGAGCCCTGCTCCTCAGATCAGATGGGGTGAAAAAAAGAAAGAAAAGAAAAAGAAACCATACAATTTCAGGATTAGTGGGCAAGCAGAGCTGGAAGAATTTCAGATTCTTTATTAGGCTCAGGAGAAAACCCCTTTAAATATTTTGTTACAGTTTGAGCCAGTGGGGATTAGTGGTTTCAAGGAAGCAGGTCAACAGTTGCACATGGGCTACCTGAGGAAAGTCAGAGTTGTAGCACAGATTGGAGGAAAGGTGACAGCCTGGAACCTTCATCACTCTTGGCTGCAAGGTCGCCTAGGACTTGGACATCTCAGACAACACTGAAATATCTACTTGATGGCTGGAGATGAGGGGTTTCCTTCTAATTTTCAAGATCATGTAATAACAAGAGCTTCCATTCACATCCTCACTTGAGGCCCCATTCAAAATGTGGACGCTTAGTTCTCAGAATCTGTAACATCAGAGTCAAATCCCCAAGTTGGAACCACCAAGTTGGAAAGACTTTGCTTCTTGGTCCAGGAATAGATCTTGTATCTGCTATCTGGAGGCCAACCTAGTTAAGTTTAGTGAGATTCATCTCTAAAGCTTGGTCACTAGGTAAGAGCCTTTTCTGGAGTAATCCCCTAATAAAACCACTTACTAAGGTATAGAGAGATTTTACTTTCATTAATAGAGATAATACCTACATTGAGGATATTGCAAATCTTTTCTATTACTAAAGAAATGGATGAGTAATGAATAATCTTTAAGAAAGAGAACTTTGCAGATTTTTTTATTTGCTTAAAGATGTGTTGGGGGGAAGGAGGGAGAGAGAGACACAGTAAATTGATGTACAAAAATTCACTTTATACATTCCCCTTTCACATGTATATACATATGAAAAGGAGATATATCTGCACTAACATTGAGATTCAAATTGAAGGATGGCATTAACTATGCCTATTCCTGGAAAGCAGGCTATTTAACCTACATAGTATTTGCAACATATTAGGTATTTGACAAATGGTTGTTGAATTTATTTATTATTAATTCATTATTCTAACAGCTTAGCTATTATTCTTTTCTGCTAGCAAACAGAATCTTTAAACTCTAAGTGCTCTCTGTTTTATAATTATTTCAATAAGAATTGATTAAATATCCCCTGTATGCAAAACACTGTACTAGATACCAGGAATATAAAGGCCAGAATGGGAGTGTCCATTTTCAGGCATTTATTCTGTCCATATTTCTCTAAGCCAATTCAAAAAGGTACACATTTCTTTAGGAGGCAAATGGTTTCTCCTTTCTTTGAAGAAATGAAGTCTTCAAATGGTTGACCATTAAGTACTCTTAAGTCATAATAACATGTGTAAAAATTTTCCGAATTATATGGAAATTTTTTCATTCACATGTATCCAAGTTTAAAAAGAGGGAGGGAAAACCTTGAGCATATGATCCATTTGAGGGTTTGTCAAATTGAAGACATCTGTGAAGGAGTTGGTGATACTGGACAAACTCAAAATGTCATTTCAATATTTATTCTGGGAGTAGACAGAGATTCATGGAGTGCATTTATAGAGGAAATCCTGATATGGTATTTTCTGAATTCCTGAAGTGGTTGGTGGGAGAAAATCTTAAGGCAATTTATGTTTTAGATTTTTAAAGAAATTAATCTTGACTTAAATAACATTCTTAGTATACACACACATGAAATATAAATAAATGCATATGTATATATATATATACATACATACATGCATCTATATGCACAGATAGATAGATACATTTATATATGAGTGTGTATCTACATATATCATCATTCTTATTGATATATATATACATATTATGAAAAGGGATTTGATTTTCAATGTTATTTTTTTCTTTGAGAGAATGTTATAATATTGTCACAAAACTGTAAAATTATTGAATATCTATTCAAATGATGACAATTTAGAATAAGGCTTAACCAATTATTTTTTCCCATGACTTAATAATACTGATAAAAATATGCAGTAATCATGGCAGTCAAGGATAGCTTGGCCTAAGGAATGAAGGAAAGAGAAAGAAAATAAGGATGGAAAAAAAGAAAGGAAGGGGCTGGTGAATAGAAAAGCAAAAGGATGAAAAATAAAGAAGATGGAGAGAGACAGACAAAGGGGAATCACAGAATTTCAGAGTTAGAGGAGACCTAAGGGGCCATCTTTTCCAAATCAGCTTCTCAAAAGTAATCATATGCATAATCTTACTAACAAGCTATTGTCAGCCTTTGCCTTAACACCTCTAGCAAAGGTCTATCTGTTGCTTCTTTGGGCATCCTATTTCATTTTGGATAGTTTGAACTGCTAGGAAATTTTCCTTATGTGAAACTTGTTCACAACTTCTAACAATTGTTCCTGCCTGCTCTCTGGATCAAGTCTAGGTCCTTTTACTCATTTACATTTGGACTTTCCTGACTCTTGACATCTTTACTTGCTTCATTTTGACATCCTGAAAAGCATTCTGTTCAGAGGTCCTTCCTTCCAATTGATGTCTTCCTCCCTGGGACCACTATTTTAGGAAGAATCCCAGACTTTCTTTACCTTGTTCATACTTAGACTCTCTCCTGATGCATCTTCTCCTCTCCCACATATCTCAGAGTGGGTACCCTCATCTCTTGTCCCTCTCCCACTGGAATGTAATCTCTTTAAATTTTCTTTATATACGTTTGTCTCCTAGGGCTTAGCATATTATCTGGCATATAGTAAGTATTTAATAAATGCTAAGACATTTTTGTGTATTTTTTATAAACATAAATGATAAATGTGTTTTCTTTCATTTTCCACACGATGTACAGAATATCATCCATAATGAATATTTCTGTCTGAGGTTGGCCTTTGAGGTCCCAAAAGTGAACAGAAAGAGCACTGGAGTACCTGAAAAGTATATAGTTTCGATCCCTAGATTTGCTTGTTGTCATTTAATTATGATCTCTTTGTCCCATTAATTCTGGATAATAAATTTTACCTGCAAAGACTAAAAATAGTTGGAGCTCATCTTGACCTGTCAAGGAGCATTTATAATGTTGACAAAATGTGATGATTCTACTTCCTCTCAACAGTTTAATAGAAATCTTACTTCTAGGAAAAGAAGGAATGAAGAACTTCTAGGAGACGAACATTAAAGTATCTTATAGGAATTGTAGGTAGAGCACAAAATCTGCTCTTTTAGAATGGTCTGAAATAGCCATGGAGAAAGGAGACAGGAGAAAAGAGAGAGGAAAAAAAGAGAGGGAAAGAGAAACATTGGTGGGGCAGGGGGAATGGGAGGAGATTTTGAATTGTAATCTTGAATTACTTCAAGGAAGAGCAAGGGCATTACAGGAAAAGGGTGAGAAGAAGGTTAAGTTTTTCACTCTACTTTCTATGTAGCAGGGCTTCTTAAACTTTTTTCCACTAGTGACATGTGATCCCATGTATATTGGTATATAAAATAGGTATACAAATCAAACATTTATTGATAATAAATCATAACTTTGTGACCTCACTCTCAGTTACGTGACCCCACATGGGGTTGTGAACCACACTTCAAGAATTTTAGCTCTAGGACCAGGAGATCATTATATACTTCAGCAACAATACTATATGATGACCAGTTTTGATGGACCAGGCCATCCTCAGCAACAAGATCAACCAAATAATTTCCAAAGGAGCAGTAATGAACTGAACCAGCTATGCCCAGAAAAAGAACTCTGGGAGATGACTAAAAACCATTACGTTGAATTCCCAATCCCTATATTTATGCACACCTGCATTTTTGATTTCCTTCACAAGCTAATTGTACAATAATTCAGAGTCTGATTCTTTTTGTACAGCAAAATAATGTTTTGGTCATGTATACTTATTGTGTATCTAAGTTATATTTTAATATATTTAACATCTACTGGTCATCCTGCCATCTAGGGGAGGGGGTGGGGGGGGTAAGAGGTGAAAAATTGGAACAAGAGGTTTGGCAATTGTTAATGCTGTAAAGTTACCCATGTATAAATCCTGTAAATAAAAGGCTATTAAATAAAAAAAAAAAAAGAATTTTAGCTCTATAATTTTCAAGTCTGTGGACTTGTTCTTTGCTTGGGTTTCATTTTGGGAAGGTTTCATTAGGAGAAGGAAGAATCACAGAAATATAGAATTTTTAGAGCTGGGTTGGAAGGATTATAGGAACAATAAACAAAATAAAATCATCCCTCTTAAGGCTTCAACCCCGAGTTGAACCTGAGAGGAAGTTGAGCATCTTACTCACAAAATGAATCTTTAGGGTTGGCTTTGTGAGTAAACCTTGGGGAAATTTAGGAGAAATTGGTGTTAGATGAGTATTTTGAGACATTTAAAGTAAAGAGCAAGAATTAAGAAAATTCTGACCACAGAAATGATATGAAATGATATTTAAGTTATTATGATAGGGTTATCCACAACTGTCTGGGAATAGAAAGTGGGGACCCTTGTCCTTTGTTATTCTATTCCTTAAAGCTTTGGGAATATTGCCTTTTTTATTGTAGATCTATAGAAAAACATTTTAGAAAGTGTGAGGAAATATGTAAACAGAGAGAAGCCAATCATTATTTCTCTGACTTAACCTACTTTTTTTTTTGTGCCAGTCTCTCATTCTCTTCTTAAACTATGACATGTTCTTTCTAACAGGACCATGGTTTCTTGAAAAATTTTTTATAGAAAATTTAAAATTGTTATCTCTAAAGAAGTTCATTAACTTGTCCTAAGAAGAAAAAAGTGAAGAATAAATTGTCTTTTCCTAAAATATGCATGGGTGACCTTGGATTCACTAAAAGTTCCTGAAAAGGAGCTGATAACTTATCACTTGTGTGACTGGGAAAGTCACTTCTCATTGTCAACTTCAATTTCTTTATCTGTAAGATGAGAGGGTGGATTAGTTGGCCTCTGAGGTCCTTTCTAGCTTTAAAGTTATAATAATGCTTTTGTCTCAGGTTTAAATTAGGCTCAGACAATTCTGTCACCAGAGGGTAGGCAAAACAAAGGCTAAACTTTTTTTTTTCTTTTTGAGAAAGTGACAATGTGTACCGTATTTTATGAAATAAAGAGAAACGTGGGATCATAGTTTATGGGGGCATTCTCTTGTTAGTTTTGGTGACACTGTAAACGTGACTTCCTCTTAGAATTTCAGGCTTTTCTGAGTGGTCCCAGAGCTCAAAGAATCAGCTTTCCCCAGGCTATATTCCAGGTAAGATCCCTTTTAATAGCCTCTCTGGAGATTAGGAAAAATAGATTTAAGCAGGTGTTAGTTCCATATATTAATATTTGTTCAATATTAAATTTTAGGTCAAGAATGGGGGAAGAAAAAAAGGAAGGAATAGAATGAGCTAAGTCCGGACATTAGATTAAAAGGGATTACTTGAAACATCTTACAACTTTGAATAAACTTGTAAAATGTTGAAAGAATTATGAAGGTTTTAGATAAAGGAATAGCCAGGACTTCATCACAGAATTAAGGAAACAGTAGTCCATGAAGATATGGAAGCCAGATTTAGGAAGAGAGTTCTGTGTGGAGTCATTTAGGCTAATTTGGGTCAAGGTTTCCACAATTTCTGCTCTTGAGGATGTGCTTGAAGCCAGAGTTTTGAGGGCCATGTTGAATTTCAGTTTCCTCCATCCCACTCTCTACTGCCATAGGACCAAAAGCAGGGTGCCTCTATGCAGGGAATGACTTGAGTGGTAACCAAAATTGGATTTTAACAAATTAGAATGTTGTAGCTATGTTCTATATGGCCTGGGAGCCAGGAAATTTAGCCACAGATACTTCTAGCTGTGTGACTCTGGGCAAGCCTCTTAACCTTTGTCTGCCTCAGTTTCCTCTTCTGTAAAAATAATATCACCCACCTGTCAGGGTTGTCATAAGGATAAAATAGGATACTTTTCATGAAGTGCTTTTGCTGTCCATAAGGCAGTATATTAAATTAAATTTTAAAAGGATAAATCAAAATATTAATATTTGAGTTTAAAAATGAACTTTGCAAATATAAGATGAAGAAAACATGGTTAGGTAATTCCATCTTATTTAAAAGATGAGGGCTTTAATGGACTACAATCTCAAAATGAATATGTAAGGTGACATGCCAGTGAAAAAGGTTGTATCAAGAGAAACATGGTACCCAGGGTGGGGGAACTGATTGGCTTTTATGTATCTTATGTCTTGGTCACATCATATGTAAGATATCATGCTTAGTTCTGAATAACCTATTTTAGGGAAAATATTGTTGTTCATTCTTTTTTTTTTCTTTTTGAAGAGGACCAATGACAGATGATATCTTGACTCATTAAGTTGTCAACCTCATTCTCTCTTCCAGAGTCAACAAAGTCTAGTGGTAAAATAAAAGTTAAAATGACTGGTGATGGCCCAGGATACAGTGGATGATCTTGACTCTTTGATGGGTGAACAAGTTCTTTTTTAAAAAATATATATTTTATTCTGAACTTAAGGAATAGAACAAGTATTTTAGTAGAATAGCAAAAAAGATGCTTGTACATGAATTGTAAACCTATCATATACAACTTACTATTCCATTTAAATATAAAATAAAGTTATATAATTTTTTTCTTCCCTCCCCCCCCCCATCCTAGAGGTGGCTACCAATAAGCACACAGATACATGCACATTCATACACATACACACATTATATGTATATACACATATATGTATGTATGTACACGTGACCAAAGGTGTATCAAGGTATATTATTTTTATCCTTTTTTCATCTGTTCTTGTCTGTTTGTTTGTTTGTTTGTTTTCCTTTCTCACGGTTTTTTCCTTTTGATCTGGTTTTTCTTACAAAACATGACAAATAATGAAAATATATTTAACTTAGATCAGATTGCTTGTTGTCTGGGAAGGGAGGAGATAAGGGAAAGACGGAGAAAAATTTGAAACACAAAGTTTTACAAAAATGAATGTTGAAAACTTTTGCATATGTTTGAAAAAATAAAATCCTATTGGAAAAAAAATTAGCCTCATAACTGCACCAGTAATGTGAAATTTAATAAAGGTCTCAAGCTATGTAAACTTATTTTAGGAGGAAGACTGATTGATAGTTATCAAGATATTATAACTCATCCAGAGTCTTGTGGTCTAGGAGTTGTAACAATATCTCTGCTTTTTTTTTCTTCTTAAGGTGGCTAACATTTACTAGCTATGTGACTTTGGGCTAGTGACTTTCACTCTCTGATCCTCAGTTTCTTCATGTGTAAAGCTGATGATGAACTAAGTCACCAGCTTGTTGTGAGGAAAATGTGTTAGAAAAGTCAAAGTGCTATATAAAAATGAATTACAATGATAATGGTAATTTCTCCTACTTATGATCTAATCTATATCATCCCACCTCTATTCCTCCCTGATCCAAGCACCATGAAATCTTAGGTTGTCCCCGTGATTAGTCTTCCTATGTTATCCCATCTAGATTTATGCACCAAACTGCAGATTTCCTACCCCCCTCCTTTCATAGCCTATCAAAGATACAATTCCATTAAAGCTTTGATCTCAAAGAGAAAGCCACACTGATAAACTAATTCATGCTGAAAAATTAATCATAATAACTTAATGTCATACTTAGCAGAAGATAATTTGACTATATGCCATAAAATGGTATTTTTCTAATATTTCCTTGCTCCTTCATTTAGGAAATTTATGAACTCCAGTAAAGGAATGAAGTTCTATTCTTTTGGGTATCCATTTTACAACCTTCCTTTCTTCTATCTTCCCAACATTCTCCTGATTTTATATTCTATTACTTTGCTTGGTGGAGTGTGTGATTTTGGAAATGGAGATTCTGTCTGGTTCAATTTTCATAATAGCACCAAACCACAAAGTAATAAGGAACAGAATGATTTTAAAATTTGTTCTAGTAATAAAATGAAATAAATCGATATACTTAGCTATATTTATCTGTTCATTCTCTGTCTATATGAGAGTTTCAGATATGGAACAGCAAATAAAAACATTTATGACAAATTGAATTATGTCTCAAAATTCAAGATTCCATTTTGTTCCATTTACTTCAATTCAAATAAATGCAACAATATTTGTTAAGAACTTTAGTAGGTTAAGTAGTTATGCTTGAAATACAAAAACAGAAATGAAACTGCTTCTGCCCTCAAGGAATGTACATGCTATTGGAAAAAAACAAAACATACAAAGAAAATAAAATACTCTATATATGTATATATATTATATATATTTATGCTCATTAATACTACATAACTTATGAATTAATGTGTAGATACAAATAGGCATGCAATTATTTATACATATATGAATATGTATATATCTGACTATGTATGTATATATCATAAGCTAGGACATAGTTTATGTTCTGTATATATATACATATTTGTACACATGTTCACACATATATGTGAATATGTATATATTTGAATATATGAATATGTATATTTATGAACACATACATATAGTATATATTGTAAAAAAGAATAAGACAATTTCGTTTAGCCCAATCCTGTGAATATCTGCTTGTCAATGATATTTAAGCATTTACATTGGGCAAATATGTAACATACACACAAGCTTAAGGCACAATAAGCTTTACTTTTCATGACTGCTTTGTTTCTGAAAAAGTCTGTGGATGAATGACTTTTTTCTTTGAAATGGTAATATTTTTAACTTGAGAGGAGAAAACACTTTGTATTCTCTACAAATTTTTCCAGTTTCCAAATTGAGATTTTTTTGGTACATCTTGAAGATTTAGATCACTACACAAACATATTAATACTAGGTTTTCCTAAAGTCAAGTATCTCTCTATAGGGAGGAGCTTACAACCTAAAGAAATCCATAATGTCAAAAATTTGATTTTATTTCTTTTTACTATATTGTTTGAAGGTAAAACAACTTGTTGAAATAACCACACACACACACACACACACACACACACATGCACACACACACACATCCTCATAACATGTATTTTTTCATCTTAATTTGCAAGGCTGATCTGATCAATATCAAAAGAACAGAAAGCAGCAAAACAAAAACAAAAACACCCATTTGTGGAATCACATTCAACATGATATTTTAGTATTATAGAGAAAGCAGGAAAAATAATAAAAAAGTATTTTTAAAGCTGTTTAAACGTGTGTTTAAAAAAAAAGAAGGAAGAAAGAAAGAAAAGGAATGATTACTTTTTGACCACTTATAAATCTTTTTAGCAGACCTGGAATCTTTATTTTCTCATATTTTTAGTACTTAACAATGTACAATTCTCTCTCTCTCTCTCTCTCTCTCTCTCTCTCTCTCTCTCTCTCTCTCTCTCCCTCTCTCTCTCTGTGTGTGTGTGTGTGTGTGTTAGGGGGGATAGGAGCAGATATTAATATCTAGCCAGTTTATATTAAAAATGAGACTATAATCATGTCAGATATACCTGTGAAAAGAAGCCAATGTAATCTTTCGGATGCTTTTAAACATCTAAATGTTTGATATACTAAGAGCAAGGTGATTCAGCTATTAGTCTGGATTTTTATCCAAGTTTTGCACAGTGGAGACCAAATATGAATCTATATAACTGAAGGAAAGAGGAATGTTGGGAACTGGATTTATAGCAAACTGGACTATTGAGGGGGAAAATGCCTTATTTTTCAGGATTAGAATGTACCTAAAGTTTCAAGGGACAGGCATTAAAATGCCATTTCTGATTCTGGCCACTTGTCAATTCTGTAGTCCTTGACTCAGGTTTCAGATGTACTTTTTAAAAAAAACTTACCACCAACAGAGATTAAGTGACTTGGCCAAGATTATAAGGTAATAAGAATGATAATAATAAAATTTACACAGCACATTAAAGTTTTAATGCTTCCTCATAACAATCCTGTAGATTAGAGATAAGTGTTCTGAGGCAAGCAAAAGTTCAGTGACTTCCCCTATGATTCAAAATGAGGCTAGGATAGTTTTCGCTTTTCCTTTACTGACAATGTAAGATCATATAGACTTTAAGTTGAAAGAGATCATAGTATCATAGCCTTAGAACAAGAAGGACTTTAGAAACCATCCTTTAAGAAATGAGGAAACTGAGGTTAAGACAGATGCAATGGTTTGTCCAAGATTATATCTCTAGCTAGAGCTATAGATATGTGTGTGTGAATGTAGAAAATATAAATACATACATAGAGAATATATATAGGAAATAGGATATGTAAATTAAAAAAATATAAATAGAGAAAGAGAGGAAAAAGAAAGGGAGGAAGAGAGGAGGGAGAGACAGAGGAAGAGAGAAGAGGAGATACAGCAGAGGTAGACAGAGAAACAGAAAGAGAGACAGAGACAGAGACAAAGACAAAGAGACAGAGACAGAGAGGGAACACACAGACAGAGAGACTTAGACAGAGACAGAGATAGAGAGACAGAGGCAGAGACAGACAACGAGGGAAACAGAGACAGACAGAGAGAAAGATGGTAGGGGGGGGAGAGAGAGAGAGAGAGAGAGAAAGAGAGAGAGAAGGAGAGAGAGAAGAGAAGGAAAGAGAGAGAGAGAGAGAAGGAGAGACAGAGAGAGACAGAGAGACAGAGAAGGAGAGAGAGACAGAGACAGAGACAGAGACAGAGAGAGACAGAGAGAAGGAGAGAGACAGAGACAGAGAGAGAAGGAGAGAGACAGAGACGCAGAGAGAGAGAGATGGAGGAAGAGAGAGAGAGAGATTGAGAAGTGTTCAAGTCAAGATTTGATGTCAGGTCCTATCATCCCAAATCCAGCACTCATAAAAAAGAAATAAAATTTGCATTGCCTACATCACCAAAGATCATGTAAAACTCTGTATGAATGTTGTAAGTTTCTGACTAAGGAAAGATTGATGTATTGCCACTGATTCCCTTCATTTTACTTCTCTGGGTCTCATTTTCTTTTATCTGCAAAATAAGAGGTTTGGATTGGATGGCAGGTGCTGTGGGCATTGGATATGGTCCCAGAGGATTCCTGTTTGATCCTAGCTCTGCCATTTACTACCTGGGTCACTTTAAATAAGTCAGTTTCTTTAATGTGTAACATGGAGGGAGACAAGAAAGAAGAAGAGGAGGAGGAAGAGGAAGAAGAAGAGGAAGAGGAAGAAGAAAAAGAAGAGGAAAAAGAGGAAGAGGAGGAAGAGAAAGAGGAAAAGGAGGAAGAGGAGAAGGAAGAAGAAGAAGCAGTTGCCAGTTATGGATCCTTTGGGAAATCTATTGAGAAATCCTCCTCAAAATCATGATTTTAATGCATAAAACAAAACACACAATAATATTACAAAGAAAACTAATCATACTGAAATACAGTTATCAAAATATGTATTTTTTTAAACTTCACAGTCTCCAGTTTATGAACTTCTGTTCTAGATGGAATTCCCACACAAGAAACCACCAAAGAACATTTTTATGTGGAAACACTGAAGTTTGCTTATACTTAGACAACCAGCAAGCTGGCTCCCCATGCTGCCCCCACATTCTTTCCCTCTTCCTATTTCTATAGCTTTTAAGTCAGTAGAGGGGAGAACAGAACCAGAAAAGTATCCTGACTTGCTCCTCTAGCCCTATCATTTCTGCCCCCTGCTGGCAGGGACAGGAAGAAGAGAGGGAGAAAAACAGGAAAAAGAAGAAAGGGAGTAGTAAGGAAAGATGGGAGAGGAAGAGGTGGAGAAGGAGATTCCATTTTATTCCTTTTGTTTTTTTTCCTTCTCCCCCCAATAGGATTTTTCTATGCAACCCACATGTCTTTTTGGAGTCTAAACTAAATTGTCCAGACTTGTAGCATTACCACACTAAAGTGTGAGAGCATTGGATGGTCTCATAGCCTCTGTCATTCTAACATTTTATGATTATGTTAAATCTCAATAAAAAATTCTTTAAATAAAATATTTCTGGTTAAAGAATTAGTTAATCCCTATCCATATTTGTATAGTCTGCACAATGGTGTATGTTTTTTTCCCCTCTTACAACAAAGACAGATGGTTTAAGCATTTTGAGCATCCAAAGTTTACCGAGGCGCGTTATATAATCTCAGCACAGTCAGGGAATGAAATAAGAAATTCCTTGTTTGGCAGATGTAGCTTGCATATCGAGTTCATAAACTTTAAAACTTCTCCCCAGTCCAAAATCAGAGACAACCTGCTCCAAGTCAGTTTCCCATTTGCACTTAATTAAGGAGTGCATTTTAGAGGTCAGTGAAAAACAGTGGAGTACATTTTCATAATAACTTTCCTCACAATAAAATTATTTGCAAGGCAGCTGTCCAACTTTCTCTGGAATGAGGGCAAGAAGAGTGGGGACACAGAGTGGAGTTATTGGATACCTTATCTGGAACTGCCCAAAAAAAATTGTCCCCGATCCAAAGAACACACAGTACATTCTGGATTTGAGGACAGGAGCCAAATGCTATTTATTTCTTTTCAACAATTTTCATTGCTGAACAATTTCATTTTATTTCTAACAACTAAAAAGCAGGACTTTAAAGACTCCCGGAACTGGAGTAGAAAATCTTTGTCCTTGTAGTCTTAAAAAGTAGTCTTAAATCAGCAGACATTCTGGTTAGAGAAGAACGTAGATGAGGAACAGAGAAAGGAGATGAAAGTTGGGACCCTGGCCATTTCTGCCTAATACTGCTCATTTTGTTGTGGAAGTTCTCTGGTCTTTGACTTTCCCAAGTTGAACAATACAATTCCATCAAAAAGAGCAAAGGTAGTTCAAAGAACTTAGATTATGGATCCTTCATCCAAATCTTGGATATAGATCTTCATCCTCGCTCTGATATTTATTACTTACTCATCTTGGCAGTTTAAAATTATCTGAGCTTTAGTTTATCTATAAAATGAAAAGGCAACATGACATAAAGGAAAGAGGGTTGAGTTCAAGTCTGTGATGTATGCTGGATTGCAGGTGATGCCACCTTAGGAACCTATGAGTTAATCTGTATTCTTGAAGAGAATTTACACACTGGGAGTTACTATGTGAATGATGCCATTAATCCCATCTTCTTAAAAAAATGGTTGGTTGTACAAACAGACCTCTGAGATCCCTTTCAGCTCTAAATCTATTATGCTAAATGTCTGATTTGTTTATTGTTAACTTGCAGAAAAGCTTATAATATGTGTGAGTCTTGCCTTATAATATTTTAGCTTAGTGGTGTCAAATTCAAACAAAAATGGGGGCCATTTAACCACAAATGAAGATTCCTGAGGGCAGCAAATTGACTGAGTTTTTAAATATAATGTTATTTTTATCATTTATCTTAGAAATGATATTACTTATATTTGTTGTTAAATATTTCCCTATTACATTTTAATTTGGTTCTGGTCACATTCAGACCACATGTTTGATACCCCTGGTCTGGATCACAAAAAAGAAACTTCAGGGAACTTAAGGTGAAAAAGCAAGACATAAAGAGTCCTTTGGGGGATGATCTTCTATTTTTACAGTAAGCACCCCTGAAAGATTAGGAATTCAGGTTCAGTTTGGCTAATCACTTCCAAATCCTGGAGAAGCACTCTCAGGGGGACGAGATTTTGAAAGATTTCAACCACTAAATTCTGGTTGGACCTTCCATTCTTTCTAATCCAGGAGCTCATGACTAACATCCACTATATCCAAATTACATTTGATAAGTATGTACTGAAATGTGAGGCTCATAGCTGACCCACAGAGGAAAAGATCTTCATCTGTACATTCAGAATGCTGAACATACATAATAGGGAGTTTTATTTCAGGATTTAGTAACATTTATACTGTGTACGTTCAATGATAAATGGTTCCTTGATGAGGATTTGATGCTTTTAAACCAAATTTCCCTCAAAGGCAGTTCACATGTCAAGTTGCTACATTCACCAAATGACTGAAGTAACCATAACCAATGTGGCATGACCAATGTATCAGAAGGAATACAGTATTTCCCTTTAGTCTCTTAATTTGATAGTGATGATAACAGGGAATTCATCATGCTTTATTTCCAATGCTTGACAGATCATTCAGATTATATGCCTTTACGAGTTACCTGAATATAAATCAGCCCAAATTCAGACCAGCTGTTCTGTCTCTGGGTAAGCAAGAAAAGTTACCTGATTTTTATTTATTTATTTTTTGGGAAGTCTTACTCATTCAGGAGGGCATTCTGGGGGCACTTTCCACTCTCCCAACTACTATACGAACTTTTCTGTTAGGTATTCTTTCATTTAAAGGTCTGATTTTGGACATCTGTGTTCAAGTCTTGCCTCTGACATGGGCTGGATGTGTGACCTTGGAGAAGCATTTTAAAATATCAGTCCCTAAAGTAACAGACATTATGGGAGAGAATTTTCACACCAATGGAATTACAGGATTGGAATTTTTAAAATTATAAACATATAAGTAAAAAATGGAGAGCTGAATGGGGAAGAAAATTTAAAAATATTTATTTGGAGGATTTTTATTCCTCTATCTATTTAATTGATAATGCTCTTTAAGGAAGTATTTAAAAACAGTAGCTACGGTAGAAATAAAAGTAAAATCTTTCTTAAACTAAGGAGTCATCTCACTGCCATTGCCTATAAACTACGTAGAAGGAGAGACCAGTGAAATGATCTTTGGTTACAAAGATGGCCAAAATGTCCCAATTATTCATGGTTTAGAAAGACAAATTTGGGGGACCCAATCCAAAGCAGATTTTTCTTAAGGAAATTGAAGAACAAATGTTTTAGATTGAAAAGGTTGTAGTCACTTGGGACTAAAAGACTGAAAAGATCTCATTCATTATGTTAAAACTGGATTGTTTGCCTCCAGCTTACTTCCTCAGGGGTATACAGTTCTTTTCTTTGTCCACCTCAAAACTATGTTCCTAAAATATTTTGGACCCTTTTGAGGAGGAAGATCACCTTTTTTAAAAATTGAAATTCTTTCTGGATTCTCATTAGTTGTCAGCGTTTTTTCTTCTTCTTGAAATTATCACATGTGCTTATCTGTTAACATGTTGTTAGTATGTTCTTAATAAGTTCTTTGAGGGCAGGGACTTTTTTGTCTTTAAAACAATAAGAACAACAATAAATTCTAACACTTATATGAAGCTTTGAGATTTGCAATGCATTTCCACATATTTTCTTTTTAATTTTAAACTCACAGTAGTCTTGTGAAATAGGTGTTATTTTAAAAAAACTATTTTACAGATGAGGAAAGGGAGAGCAAGAAATGTGGTAGATAGAATTGGAAGGTATATCTCTCCACAGCTATTTCTCCACTACAGCAGCAATTTTTTAAAGGGCTTGCTCCCCCTGAGGTTGATTGGTTAATGTCTATGAAGGACTTTTATGTTGCCATCATCTGTCATGTCTCACAGCTTCTCCATCTGCAAAACAGAGGAATTGCCACCCAATAATGTACTTCATGAGCAACTGATGGATGGTATGCTCCCAAAATAAAATATCACAAACAGATGCTTTGCAGAAATCCTCCTTGAGCCTCTGTAATAGAAAACAACTCTATTATTAATGATTTGAGCAAAAATATGAATTTTTTATTTTGTAGGTGCTACATATATATCTGAATCAATGATAGTTATATTATGACATCTTTGCATCTTCTTTCTTCTTTTCTTCATCCTCTTCCTCTTATTTTGTTCCTCCTCTTCCTCCTCCTTCTTCCTTCTTCACTAAATCTAGAGATACAAGTTACACACTGAAGTTTTGTTTTTGGTTCTACTTATCTGTGTGACCTTAAGCAAGTCATTAAAGGTCTTTTATAGAGTTCTAGAGAGACATGCTTTTAGAAATTACAGTGCTATAGGAATGATATAGGAAGGTCAGTTTCATATACATAGAAGTTGGCAAAAAAGAGGATTGTATATGCAACTATATATCTTCATTTGAACCCATTTTCTTAAAATACACATAATAAATTCAGCATGTTCTTTTCAAAACCACCTTCTATTCCATGCATTAAGAAAGTATTTGAAAGGACTTTTTGGTGGTCATGATTATTGCTCACCTTTCCTAAGACTTCCCAAATGAGAGAGAGAAAGAAATAAAAAAACTAGGAGGAGGAAGAAAAAATCTTGTAACAAATAAGCAAAAAAAAAATCCATACTATGTCCATGTCTAAAAACTGTAGGTTTTTTTTCCTATACCTTAAATCCACTTACTGTCTGTCAAGAGGTGGGTAACATGCTTCATTATGGGCCCTCTAAAGGCATGGTTGGCCAATGCTTTTATCTGCATTCTTATGTTTTTCAAAGTTCGTTTTCTTTATAGCATTATTGTCCTTGTACATATTGTTCTGGTTTTACTCACTTTACTTAGCATCAGACCATATTTCTCAGGATTCTATAAATCCTTTCTTTTGTCATATTGTGCAGTACTATTCTACTATATCCATATATAGCACAATTAATTCCATCATCCCTCGATTGATGGTTAACCCTTAGTTTCCAGTTGTTTGCTTTAATCTTTTTCTCTCTCCTAACCCTCTCTGCCTCCCTTCCTTTCTCTGTCTTTCTGTTTCTTTGTTTCTCTATCTCTCATCTTTTAGCTTCCTCTGCCAGATTAGGAAGTTAATTTTCTTTGAAGCTATTCTGTCTTCTATATTATCTAAACTTTTATTCCTCCCCCCCATCTTTCCCTCTCCCAGCCTACTTTTCTGTTGTTTGAATTTTTTTACATTAATCTCTCTCTCTCTCTCTCTCTCTCTCTCTTTCTCTTTCTCTCCCTCCCTCCCTCCATCTGTCTGTCTCTATCTTTCCCTCTCTCTCTCCTCTCCCCTTCTCTCTTTGTTTCTGTCTCTGTCTTTCTCTGTCTCTGTCTCTCTCTGTCTCTTTGTCTCTGTCTCTGTCTCTGTCTCTGTCTCTGTCTCTCTCTCTTTCCCTCTCTCCCTCCTCTGCCTCCATTTCTGCTGTCTCTCTGTGTCTCTCTCTCTCTGTCTCTCTTTCTCTCTGTCTCTCTCTCTTTCTCTCTGTCTCTGTCTCTTTGTGTGTCTCTGTTTTTCTTTTGGTCTGTCTCTCTCTGTCTCTCCCCCCCCCCAAACATCTCTTTGTCTAGGTTAGAAAAGAGTGATTTATATAATGAACTGCTCCTTCCACCTCTTTCTCCATGTTACACACTCTTCTCAAGCACCCTAATAATGATAAATAGCAATTTCCACATCCTTCTTCCTCTTTTCTGAACAAATGCATTAATTTTATCTTCTTTTTTTTCCTTCTTAAAATCCACAGAACAGAATCAACCCACCCCAGCTACTGTTTTCCACCACCCTCCTTTAATCAAATATTATAATACCATTTGAAATCATCAAAGGTTTGAGGAACAATGTTTATTCCATTAGAATATCAGTGCTGCATCGTTAAACAAACCCCCTCCAATTGCTGAAATAAATTCATCTTTTTTAGATTTCTCTAAATTCTTGTATTTACATTTCAAAGTTTCCACTCAGTTCTAGCCTTTTCATCAGAAATATTCATGTAATGGGGTTAGTGCATATCCAGGTCACATAGAATGGAGTCACTCATATAGAAGGCACTGAAGGAAGCAAGCATTTATTTAGAATGAGTATCTCCTGTGATCCTTACAACAACCCTGAAAGATATTATCAACTCCATTTTGTAGGTAAAGAAAATAAATCAGGCAGAAATTAAATGATTTGGCAAAGTCATACAGATAGGCAGGATTTGAACTCATATTTTCATGGTTCCAAATCTAGCTTGCTACCCACTGCTACACTTAGTTCCCTATAGGAGAACTAGAACATGAGTGGATATGGTTGGTAGCAACCATATCTACTGGATAGAAGGCCAGAATTATTTTTTTTCTCTAAGTATCTGACCAGTCTTTCTCTTTCCTGAATTGATATATGAGGATAAAGGACTTCTCCACTTAGCAGTTGACAGTATATGGTAATGGAGGAAGGTTTGCAGGCCTCCTTTCTTGTCTGTTAGGCTTTGAGACCCTGAGAAATGGGCTTGGAGTTCTGGCCTATTTTGTTTTCTCTATTCATATTGTAGGCAGGGGAATTTTTGGCCCAAAAATCCATGGGAATCCCAAAGTCCAGGAACCCACATTGGATGGTCCCAATAGGAAAGTCCTGAGAAGAAATAGGCTGGGATTCTAGAGTGGGACTTTCAACTTGAACATGTTGGGATTAATGTTGTTGGAAGAACCTAACTTGTGAATATGTTTCCCATTCCATCTCCAAAGAATGAGGTGATTTAGAGAAAATTATAATTTTAATGTGTTATAAGTTTTTAGTTCTTGCCATGCCTTTGAAATAATATTCCCTGATAAAGGAATAATCTTTTTTGTAAATAATTAACGATCTCATGTGTAGAAGTTAATCTGATGTTAAATCATTACATAGAATTGAAGTGCTAGTTAATGGCCCATAAAAGTAGAGGTACAACCAGTAGGGGCTCAGCCAGTGGCAGAACATATTAACAATACATAATTTATAATATTGGAGAATTATCTAGGGGTACAGAAGTTAAATGCCCCTGGTCAGAAAACTGTGGGGAGGTGGGCAGGGAATGTAATAGTGCTGGTCCTCAGACAATGTGACCAGAGTCAGAACATGGTTCTCAGGATGACATGACTACTATATTATAAGATTTCACTTACTGTGAAGTCCCTTAATCATTCTGTGGATTATTTCTCTTTATGTTGTATAGAGCTTTTTTGTAAGTACTTTTTGCATATTATCTCCTCCATTATCTTGTTAGTCTCTAAACAGCAATAACTATCTTTTAACTCTCTCTGTATCCCCTGCACTTGGCATAGTGATTGCAGATGTTTAATAAATGCTTGTTGCCTGACACCTCTTCCCCCTTTTCTAGTACCCTATGGGGATGGGGGTATTGCTGTTCTTGTTTCATTAGCTAAGCTCCCACCAGTTGAATTTCTTTCCTTTTTTAGAAGTTATTTAACCACTTTCCATGAAATGACTTTTTATAAAGAGATACTTCCTTTAAAAATGCAGTAAGAACAAAGTAAAAAGCAAGGTAATTTGAGAAAATTTGCAGCAGAAATCTTTCAAATCAGAAGAAGGTATTATTTGAGCTGAGTTTTAATGGATCTTAGAACTTCTAAGAGGGGAAAGTATTCTTAGGCAGGTGAGACAGTCTGTGTAAAAGTCTGGAGATAGAGTTCAGTATGGGATGAATGATAAGAAGACCATTTTGTACAAGAAGGGGAATAATGTTTAATAACCTTAGAAATATAAATTGGAGACAAATTGTAAAGAGTTTTAAATTCTAAACATAGAAGTTTGTATTTGGTCCTAGAGGTAATACAGCACTAGAGTTTTAAGAATATTATTCTCATATGGTTTTGTGGGAACATAATGTTAGAAGAAACAGTACTCCAGGAGGGATTTCTATAGAAAGGAAATTTATGTGCATACTTTATAAACCTTAAAGGATTATATAAATGTGAGTTACTTCTACTAGTGTGATTATTAAAGAAAGCAATCGGCACCACATGCAAACTAACTTTCAAAGTAATTAGTGTTGTTCTGGCTCAGATTCTAGGTCAGATTGTCAAAATGAATCTGATTTATATCTTTGAGAACAGATCATATGTTGGTACAATAGGATTTTATGACATTCCAGTGGGATAGATGAAGAATGTCTTATTGAAGTTGTTTTAGATGAACAGTGGTCAGGGAAATTTTAGGTAGGGTCAACCCATTATTTTAAACCTTGGCCTTTTATACTTTATTCCTTTGTTCCAATTTTTTATTTTGAGGTAGAGGATTGGGATGAGGTAAAAGGGGAAGTTTGGACAAGGGATTTTATCATAGAAGGGAACGGATGGTATTTGTAAAGTCCTTCCATTGAGACATATTAGCAATCCATAATTTATAATATTAGAGAATTATCTAGGGGTATAGAAGTTAAATGAGCTGCCCTTGATCACATGGCAATTCAATATGATTTATTTAAATCTTCACAGACTGATATGTATCAGCATACACAAAACACCCCACAATTTTGCTCTTTAGGAGTTTCCCATTTAGAAGCAGAATTTGAATCTATGTTTTTCTGACTTGACTTTCTGCTATCTCTTATGCCATCCTGCCTTCCTTAGCTATTACTGGAGCAAATACTCAAGTACTTGAGTAGTTTTCCCCTCTTCCCCAAGCCCTAAATGTTTAGTCATTTGATATCATGGTAAATGACAAAATGGCCAGTGGATTGTTGGCTTATATATGTTCATATATACAATCATACATATATACATACATATGTGCATTTAACCTAGCTGCTACATGTGTTCATACAATTAAAAGAGGAATAATGACTCATTAGCCAAACAGGTACTAGAAAAAAAATACTCATTTAAGACAATCCCAGCTACTTCCTCAGCTTTTCCACTTCATTGCTGCTTATGTGAGTAAAAACAACAAGCTAAATGGAGACTTTCAGGACCCCCTGGGACCAATTAATGCCACGTGACTTCCTCCCTGCCTTCCATGAAAATAACTATATTATAATGGTCTGTGATATTAATATCAGCTTTGGGAAAGTCAGACAGCAGCTCAATGGGAAGGAAGTGGCAAGAGTAAGGGCTGTGGAATGTACAGTATTTGACAGCATAGAGGCCATGCCTTTTTATAAGCTTCATTGCATAATTCAAATAGAGGTGTGTGGAGAAATCCAGGTTATTGAGTTCAATACATCCAAAAGGTCAATTAGAAAGTTCATCTCAGATCTCTGTATCCAGGAGAAGGGAAGGGGATTCTAGAATATTTTTCTTTTTCTTTTTTTAAATAATATTTTATTTTCCCCAGTTAGATTGCAGAAATTTTTTAAAATTCATTTAACACTTATGAGTTCCAAATTTTCTTTCCTTCTCCCTCCTTGAGACAGTTAGCAATTTGATATAGGTTACACATGTTCAATCATGCAAAACATATTACCATATCAGTCATGTGAAAGAAGACACAGACTGGGGTATTTTTTTAAAAGAATTTCTCAGAAATTAAACCTTATCCTTTTTTTTGGGAATAATCCAGATATGTCCCAATCAGATAGCAGATGAGTTCTGACAATTTTTTTTCTCCTTATGTCGAGTCATAAAATGTTGGGGATAAAGATTCAGAGGTAAATTCCCCAAATATGTTGCCGCTTCCTGGATAAGCAGATTTTTTAAAAGTGCTTTGCTTTGCCCTGCAAATTACCCTGGATTTAAAGTCCCAGAAAAATATAGTATTTTGTACCCCAAATCAGATGATATGGATCAGCCTTGATTTTCTTATCTTTCATTTATTTAGTATGAAAGGAACTGCTGCTGTGCTTTCACTGGTATAAAGCAGTATTTGGTGAGGAACCTCCCTGTCCCAGGGCAGATGTTGACCTCTCCAAGCAAGTGCCCAAATGCTAAGAAATTAAGTGATTTGCCCAGGGTCATAGATATAAGAAATGGGATGGCTTTGAGATGAATATTCTATCAATAACTTCAAAATGTCACTGAAACGGAATTTCTTCATATGTAAAATGGAACCAGAGTAAACTAAAGTGAAAAATGTATTAAAGAACTTATAGTCTAAATGCTATATTTCTTCAGCTGTCTGAGGAACCACCTCTAATGTGTTTTTCCCCTTCAATATTTCAATATTCTGTTGTCATATATTTACTTGGTTATTAAATCTCTCTCTCTCTCTCTCTCTCTCTCTCTCTCTCTCTCTCTCTCTCTCTCTCTCTCTTCTAGAAGAATAGCTCCATAAAGGCAGGTTCTTTTAAGTTTTTGTTTCTGTTTCATTGTGTCTAAGCAGTGCTTGGCAACTAGTAGGTACTTTAAAAAAATCTTTCTTGAATGGAATTGATCAAGAAAAGGCTGTTAAGCTTTGTGCAGCTCTATTTGCAAAGTTTTAAAAATTCTTATATCCTTGACATTTCACCCTGGTAATTAGACACTACCTCTGGGAGTCTGGGCATTGTAGGATCCTTTTAGTGCAGCAAGAGATGACTAAGAATAACATCCTGACATATTTTAAGTCCCAGGCATTATGGCTGGATCTTCATCCTTAGTCTCCAAATTTAGGCTGAGGCTCTGTTCGTAGGGCCAAATCCTTGTTTCCAGGACTCTGAAGAGATTTTCTTTCTTGCTTTCTTTTCTTTCTCTCCTTTCTTTCTTCCTACCTTCCTTTTCTTCTTTCCTTCTTCCTTCCTTCCTCTTTCTTTCTTTTCTCTTTCTTTTCTTTTCTTTTCTCTTCTTTTCTTTCTTTCTTTCTTTCTTTCTTTCTTTCTTTCTTCCTTCCTTCCTTCCTTCCTTCCTTCCTTCCTTCCTTTCCTTTCCTTTCCTTCCTTCCTTCCTTCCTTCCTTCCTTCCTTCCTTCCTTCCTTCCTTCCTTCCTTCCTTCCTTCCTTCCTCCCTTTCCTTCTCTCTCCTCTTCTCTCTTTCTCTATTTCTCTCTCTCTCTCTCATGATCATCTATTCCAGAGATGTCAAACACTTTGCCAACTGGACTGCATCAAAGTCACAATACTCCCTAGTGAGGGTGAAGTAGATTAAAGTATAATTGGGAAATGTTTAATAAAATCAATTTTAAAATATAATAGGACATAGATGATGTTAATATGTAGTTTTCTTTATCAATACACAGCTGTGAAGATCGTGATGGTTCAGAGTATACTTCTATCTGAGTATGACACTACTAAATTTAAACCATCTTATTTTATACATGAGGAGGGTTAAGGCCCTAAGAAGCAAAGCATCTTGTTTAAAGTCACACTGTCAGTAATAAAAGAGCTGGCAACTGTAATAGATCATTTGGCTCCAAGTCCAGTGCTCTTTCCAGTACATTGCCTAGAGATCTTAGGGAATTTTAATTTTATTTCTCTGGCTACATAAAACTCTTTCAAAGGCCTAGTATTCACCAAGCTTCCACCTAACAGATCCATTTGTCCACTTCCGGTCTTGGTGATACCAGACAACTAAGGTAAAGGGACTTAAGAACCCTGGGTATTCAACCCAATCCCTTTGTTTAATGAGTGTCAAGTTACCAAAGCAAATGGCTACTTTGGCAAGCCAGGCCTCCAAAAGAAACCTCATGAGAAGGAGTTAAGTTAAAGAAAATATGAGAAAGGGTTAACACATAATTAACAGCTGAAAGGAAGCCTAAGGATTTCTAATCTAACCCCTTCCTTTTAAGGGAGAGTAAGGTAAAACCCAAAGAGGAAAAGGGATTTACCAGAGTCACATAATTCTTATTAGTTGCCTAACTGGGACTGGATCCCAAGTTGCTTAATTTCCTCAGTTCAATTTTTCTGCTTTTTACAGCATTTCTTTTCTTGCTCAGAGAATTATATTTACTAAGTGAAAGGTTATTCTATTTTTTATTCCTGGCTAATTATTTATCTAATTCTGATTGGTCTTCCAGTCTGTTTTCATTCATCTCTTCTTGATTCTGCCCAAGTTCCCCAGAATAAAGAATTTATCAAGCACTGACTATGTGCTTAGAGTAGCATTTTGCTAAAAGATGGATAAAAGAAAATCCTCAGATTTTAAGAATAAGTTTCAGTAGTGTCTCTGTGTCTCTCTCTGACTCTCTGTCTCAGCATGTCAACAATCCAGGAGGGTCATACTTTGATTTCCTCACATGTGATGTTCCATTATTTTCTCTGGGTCTTTGCCTTTATTGTTTCCCATGCCTGGAATGATCTCACTCTTCACCTTCACATTCAGCTTTTAAGAATTCTTTGGTTATTGTTCTGTTGTTTTTCTGTCATGCCTGACTCTTTGTAATGCAATTTGGGATTTTCTGGCAAAGATATTGAAGTGTTTTCTCATTTCCTTCTCCAGCTCATTTAACAGATGAGGAAATTGAGGTAAATATCATTAAATGACTTGGCTAGAGTTACATAGCTAATAAATATCAAAGCCTGATTTCAACTCATAAAAATGAACCTTCCTAACTTCAGGCTTGACAATCCATCCCCAACAACACTTAGCCTCAGTAGTTTAAAGATGTAATTTCCAAACTTTTTGCTTCAAGCAATATTTTTGCCTCATTTCTTTTTTTTTTAAATCAAAGCTTTTTATTTTCAAAAAACATGGATAATTTTCGACATTCACCCCTACAAACCACTGCATTCTAATTTTTCCCTCCCTTTCCTGCCCCAAATAGGCAAGTGATCCAATATATGTTAAACATGCGCAATTCCTCTATACATATTTCCACAAATATCATGCTACACAAGAAAAATCAGATCAAAAAGGAAAAAAAAAATGAGAAAGAAAACAAAATGCAAGTGACAAGCACAAAAGAGTGAAAATAGTATGTTGTGGTCCACGTTCAGTTCCTACTGCCCTTTCTTTTGGTATAGACAGCTTTCTTCATCACAAGACCATTGGAACTGGTCCGAATCACCTCATTGTTGACAAGAGCCATGTCCATCAGAATTGATCATTGTATAATCTTGCTCTTGCCATGTCTAATGATCTCCTGGTTCTGCTCATTTCACTCAGCATCAGTTCATGCAAGTCTCTCCAGGCCTCTCTGAAATCATCTTGCTGCTCATTTCTTATAAAACAATAATATTTCATAACTTTCATATATCATAATTTGTTCAGCCATTCTTCAACTGATGGGCACAAAATGTTATTTCTATACGTTTTTCTTTATTAGTGACTGTTAGGCTCACAAGCAAGAGAAAATAAGTATTTGCTGAACAAGTTACTAAAAACATTGCCTCTTAAGAAATTAAGGGAAAACCTTGTGCCCATGGTGTTTAATATCCTTTTTCACTGTTACATTCAGGTATGACTTGAGGAAAGTCTCCCAGTGCCTCCATCATTTACTGAATTCATATATTAGAAATTCACTCCCATGGATTATGGTCTAGTCTTTTGCATTCTAAGGGCAGTTCAGTGACTCAATGTATAGAGTACTGGTGCATGAATTGGGAAAATTCATCTTACTTGTTTCTAAATCTGGTCTCAGATACTTACTAGCTGTATGTCCCTGGTTAAGTCATTTAACCATGTTTGCTTCAGTTCCTAATCTGTAAAATAAGCTGGAGAAGGAACTGACAAATCATGTCAGTATCTTTGACAAGAAAACCTCAAATGGGGTCATGAATACAGATGTGTGACTGAATGATAACAACAATCTCTGGATTCTTCTATTAAAATACAAATATATCAATATATACAAATATATCAACAAGTCAATTCAGAAGCTGGTTTTATGGGGAAATCTTCCCCCCACCCAGTAATAAAGATAAACTATTGGTTAATTTGATTAAAAAGAAAAAAAGAAAACAAAATATCTGGTATTAAAAATGAAAAGGGTAAAATCATCACCAATAAAGAAGGAAATATTTTGCCCAATTATATGCCAATAAATCTGACAATTTGAGCAAAACTTATGAATATTTACTCAACTATAAATTATCTAGATTAACATATCAGGAAATAGAATGTCTAAATAATCCTATTTTAGAAAAAGAAATTAAGCATGTTATTAATTACCTCCTTAGGAAAAAAAACTTCCCAGGACCAGATGAGTTCAGGGATGGAATAGATCAAGTACATAAGACATGATAACCAATGACCGTAGTAACTTGGTTTTTGACTAAGCCAAAAACACCAAATTTGGGGATAAAAACTCACTATCTGACAAAAACTGCTGGGGAAATGGGAAAATAATAGCATACAAATTATTTGTAGACCAAAAATCTCATTTTGTATACTAAGATAAAGTCAAAATGGGTGCATGAGTTAGACATAAAGAGGAATACCACAAGCAAATTAGAAGAACAAGGAATAGTCTACTTGTCAAATTTATGGGGAGGGGAAGAATTCATGACCAAACAAGAGATAAAAAGTATTATGAAATGTAAAATAAATGATTTTGATTATATTAAATTTAAAAGGTGTTCAAAAAAACCAAATGCAGCCAAGATTAGAAGGAAAATATAAAGTTGGGAAATATACTTTGCCACAATTATCTCTGATAAAGGACTCATTTCTCTAATATATAAAGAACTGAATCAAATTTGTAAGAATAAAAGGCATTCCCAGTTGATAAATGATCAAAGAATAAGAACAGGCAGTTCAGATGAAGAAACCTATAGGCATATGAACAAGTGCTCTAAATCTTTTTATTAGAAAAATGTAAATTAAAACAACTCTGTGGTACCACCTCACACCTATGAGTTGGTTAATGAAAAAAAGGAAAATAGTAAATGTTGGAAAAGTTGTAGAAAAATTGGGACATTAATGCATTGTTGGTGGAATTGATCCAATCATTCTGAAGAGCAATTTGGAGCTTATGCCCAAAGACAACCAAACTCTGTACAGCCTTTGATCCAGCAATATCACTATGAGTCCTATGTGTTCTAAAGTAGTGGTTAAAAAAAAAAAAAGAAAAAAAGAATTTATATGTGCAAAAAAATTTAATAGTCCTTTTCATGATGGCAAAATATTAGAAAGTGAGAGAATGGTCCATCAATTGGGGAATACCTTAACCAACTATAGTATATGAATGCAACAGAATAATGCAAAAAAAAAAAAAATCATTAACAGGCAGATTTCAGGAAAACCTGGAAAGACTTATATGAACTGATGCAAGGTGAAATTACTAGAATCTGGAAAACAATGTGTGATGATCAATTGTCACTAGCTCATCTCTTCTAAACAACATAATGATCTAAGGCAAGTACAAAGAAATCACAAAGGAAAGTGCTATCCATATCCAGAGAAAGAACTGATGGACTTTGAATGCAGTTTGAAGTATACTTTTTTAAAAATTTACTTTATACTTTTTTGTGGTTTTTATCCTCTTGATCTGTTTCCCCTTTCAAAACTGTGACTAATGTGTAATATATTTTACATGATAACACATGTATATCATGTCAAATTTACCTATCATTTTTGGAAGAAGGGAGGCTGCGGAGGGAAGTAGAAAAAAAATTTGGAACTCAAAATCTTGTAAAAGTGAATGCTATAAATTGTGCTAAAACAAACATAATACAAATATATGTAACAGATTATCAGATGGTTAGCACTATAACCCCTTTATTTTATAGAGGCAAACTCTGCTCATTAAGTAAACTCTAGTAGCACTCTATCAAATCACTGTATCAAATACAAAATGCTCTGTTTGGCATTCAAAAGTCAAAATTAGCATCCTCCTATCTTTTCAGTATTTTTACACTTTACTCCTCAATTCTTACTCTTTAATCCAATAACACTGCTTTCCTGGCTGCTCCATGAGCAAGAAACATCTTTTAGCTCCAGGAATTTTCTTAGGCTCTGTCCCATATCTTGAACACTCTCCCTTTTCATCTCAGGTTACTGGTTTCCTTTAAGCCCCAACTAAAATCTCATTTTCTACAGGAAGTCTTTCCCAACTCCTCTTAATTTCAAAGCCTTTCTTCTGTTAGTTATTTTCTATTTATCCCGTATAATTGCTTGTACATGTTTGTTTGCTTGTTTTCTCCTCTCTTTAGATTGTAAGCTCCCTGAGGGGATTGCCTTTATCTTTCTTTGTATCTTCAAGGAAATGGATTGAGCACCAGCCTTGAAATCAAATCTGCCCTCAGACATTTAACACTTCCTAGCTGTGTGACCCTGGGCAAATCACTTAACTCCAATTGTCTCAGGAAAAAAGAAAAAATAAAGCACTTATCACAGTCTTGGGCAACACACAATGGTCACTTAACTAATGTTTAGTGATTGGTTTATTGCAAGAGAAAACAAAATAGTACAATACCTTAAAGATGTAATATGGAGGGAGAAGAAGGGACTGAAGTATGGTTTTGCCTGAGACTGAAGTGAGTCAAAATTTGCACATCTGTCAGGTCAAAAACTGATTTAAGAGATTTTCTTTATTTATGGGAACATAATTCAATCAATTCTCTCTGTTCCTTCTAAAATGTGTGTGTATGTTTATATTTTATCAAGTTGTCTTGATTAAAAGTATTCTTTGTCCCTTCCTTTAGCTTTGGTGCAAATTTCTTTCCACTTTTTTTTTTTTCCCTGAGGCAATTGGGGTTAAGTGACTTGCCCAGGATCACACAGCTAGTAAATATTAAGTGTCTGAGAGCACATTTGAACTCAGGTCCTCCTGACTCCAGGGCTGGTGCCCTATCCACGGTGCCAGTTAGCTGTCCCTCTTTTTATTTTCTAATGTTCAGTCCAACTTCAGCTAGAATTCAGACAGTTGTGGTTCTAAATCACATCTGGGATTCTGTTAAATTTCCCAATCTCCAGGGAAATCTAACTATGAATATAAATAGTAGATTTAATCCAGATGACCTCTTGTTTACCTTCCTTTTCTTAAGATTCAACTCTTAAAAATCAAAGATGGAAGAAATCATGCTTAGATTTAGAGCTAGAAAGAGTCTCAGAAGTTAAACAATCTAATCTTCATTTTACAGAAGAGAAAACTGAGACCCAAAGAAGTTGTGACTTGTCCAAGATCACATGAGCATTAGGTGAAAAAGTCATGATTTGACCAAGTTTTCTGACTCCAAACCAGTGCTTCTTCTGGTAAACCCAACTGTCTCCTTTTCAAAAGAAGACTTGTAGAAGGAAGAACTTGTATTGGGATACAATAGTTTTAGAACCATACAAATTATCTCTTTATCTGAAAGAAATCACTTTCACCTTTGTCTTCACTTTCACTCTCACCTTCCCCTTCAGTCTCCTTCTAAGTAGCTTCCTTGATCTAGTGTCCACCGTTGGTCTGAGAGGAGAGTCAACCTCATTTCCCTTTCCCAGGAAACAAGGATAGCAATGCAGCAACCACTCAGGAATAACCTGTGGGGACCATTGTGGTATAGCCCACTTTGATGATTTCTTCAGACACAGGGAGCAGACTGACAAATTGACTTTCAAGTGAAAGGTCAGTTCTGAGAACTGAAGGCTAAGAACATCTGGATTCCCAATTAAAATACTGCCGATGGAGCACAGTGGGCAGCTCCGGCTGCTCATTGTGTAGGAGTAAGCATCAGATGGACTCATTTGGCAGCTGTTTCCACCTCTGGAATCAGATTGGAGGAAATAAAAATTCTTTGTGGGTTTTTTTTTTCTTTTTTGGAGGGTGGGATGAAGACTGGGGTGGGGAGGGGGAGGGTTTTAAAGGAACTAAGAAATGCAACTTCTTGGCAAAATGTGACCCTACGTGTTATGGCACAGGGATAAGAGGGAACCTGCTTGAGAGCAGACATGTGAGCATACTCCCTTGTTAGTATAATTTGTATTTTCATTCTCAGAATTCATCTGCATGTACAAGTCAGATTCTAAAATTCTCATGGGCAACAATTCTTTTATTTTTTCTTGCTGTACCTGGTACAGTGTCTGATGCTATATACACATGTTGATTACTGTGTATGATGGAAAGAGCACCAAATTAAGGGTTGGAAAGATTTAACCACTGTTAAGGGTAGAGACAATTCAATTATTATGGGGGGGGTGTGTGTGTGAGGAAGAAAATTTAGGAAGAAACCTTGAGCAATGTTCTGATCTGTGATTCATTTTAGAGGATCACTTGATGGTTGGGGATGGGGGTTCTGTAAGACTGGACAGCTTGCCTTTGATCATACAGTTAGTGTGAGTTAAAGTCAGGCCTTGAACCTGGTTCTTCTTTACTCTTAGGCCAGCCTCCTTATTCCACCAGGTCATGGTTGTCTCTCAATTAAATTTTATTTAACAGGCATAATGTGTAATAAAAGCTTTTCTAGTCTTCTTTTGTCTTGTATAGAATGAATATATCAATAACCTTATTCCCTTAAAGGAATAATATTAGGAAAAATAAAATAATTATAACATGTCAAAGTTTTTGGGGAGGTGAGATGAGAAGGAAAATGGAGGGAGGGAACAGAAAATGGAACATAGATTAAAAATGAAATATATTTAATTTCCTTCGCTGAACTCATCTAAGCTTTTGAGGATTAGTGTCATGATTAAATATATGAAAACATCCTTTTAAGAGATTATTAATTATCTCTTGTGTATAAATTCACAAGAGATAATTGCTCCCTAAAGGGATCTAGTGGAAACTTCTTTTCACTTACCTTTCTGCAGCTCTCTATCTTACCTAAGTTTGCAGGTGCTTTTATTAGAGGTGATAGGGTGGTGGGAGGCAACACTTGGGAAGTACTATTTATAGCTTGCATTTCCCCTTCCTTTCTCTTCCTTCTACTCCCAGAAAATAGACTGAAGAATGGGACAAAGCTTATATTGGAGGATACTCCATTTGATGGAAGGAGAGGAGAAACTGATAGGAAAGGATTACCCTTTCAGATATGGCAGCTGAGATTTCTGTGGGCTCAGCAGGAAAGAAAGAGAATACAAAGGAAGAGAATATTAGCCAATAGTTTTCCCTATTCAAAGAGAATAATCAAAATTTTTTTTCTTGAATGTCAAGGCTCTTCTTTAGGTACTTTCCTATACAGCTTCCTTCTTTCATCTTTACTCCATCCAGGAAGTTCCCCTTCTTTTCTTACTCCCACCTCCACCCTGATTTTCTATCTTGAATGGCCCTTTCAATGTCTAGAATCAAACAGTTCAATATATCAAGTTACTTTTTCTCCTTTGTAACTCCTAGAGTTCCTGGATGTTTTGTGACAACAGGGGCCCTGTTTCTTTCTTTATTTCTTTTTAAAATTATTATAGCTTTTTATTTACAAGATATATACATAGGTAATTTTTCAGCATTGATAGTTGCAAATCCTTTTGTTCTAACTTTTTCCCTCCTTCCCCTTACCCCTTCCCCAGACGGCAAGTTGACCAATACACGTCAAATATGTTAAAGTATAAGTTAAATACAATATAAGTATACATGCCCAAACAATTATTTTGCTGTATAAACAAAGTCTGACTTTGAGAGTTAGCCTGTGAAGGAAATAAAAAATGCAGACAGACAAAAATAGAGGAATTGGGAATTCTATGTAGTGGTTCATAGTTATCTCCAGAGTTCTTTCACTGGGTGTAGCTGGTTCAGATCATTACTGCTCTTTTGGAACTGATTTGGTTCATCTCATTGTCGAAGAGGGCCAGGTTCATCAGAATTAGTATAGTATTATTATTGAAGTATATAATGATCTCTTGATCATTTCACTCAGCATCAGTTCATGTAAGTCTCTCCAGGCCTTTCTGAAACCCTCCTGCTGGTCATTTCTTACAGAACAATAATATTCCATAACATTCATATAACACAATTTATTCAGCCACTCTCCAATTGATGGGCATCCACTCAGTATTTCTGGCCACTATGAAGAGGCAGGGGCCCTTTTCTTGCAGACTTTGTAGCCTAAATGTTTAGTGTTACACAATAGATACTTTTTGACTGACATAAAAGAAGATGGATTGCCCATTGTCAAGGATTGTAGCTCATCTATAGCCTGGAATATTGAAACAGTCAGTTTCCTAATTACTCTCCTAGTATCAAGATAAGAACCTTCACATCACCACTGAATCGATAGTCCCAAAGCAAAAGTTTGAGCATGTCCCTCTCTTGTTCCAGAAACTACACTAACTCCCTCTTGGTCTCTAGAGTAAAAAATAAATTCCTCTAGCATTTCCAACTTGACTCCAACTTGTTTTTCCAGATTTGTTATATATCTCTCCTCTTTATGAATTCTACTTTCCAGTCCTAATGACTCCTTTTTTTTGTTCCTTTTATAAGGATATATCTATTCTTTCTTCTTTTTGTCTTTGCACTGACTCTCCCCATGGCCAAATGTATTCTCTCTTCACATCTTGGAATTCCTAATTTCCTTCAAACTTTAGTGTAATGGGCTGAGGTTTGAGCTGATGCACTGAGGTCCCAAGTACATGAGGCTAGATAGTAATTGGGCTATACTCTATTAATATACATGATTGGATAAAGAATGGTCCCTGCCCACTCTCCGTGCAAGTCCTGATGTGTTGTATAGGAAATGACGATTTTGGTGGGTGGAGGCAGAGAGAGAGATAGGAAGAGAAGCTGGGAGAGATTGGCCTGGGTTTGAGACTCCGAGCTGCTGGTTGTGTGGCTGCTGGTCGAGCTAGCTTCTTGACTCAGCTGCACACATTGCTATCGCCGATTCTCTTCCACCTCCGATCCTTCTTCACTGAGAATAAAGACTGACGATTTTCCCCTAACCTGAATTCCTGTCTCGTGCTGATCTTAAAATACACGATCTTCACACTTTAGTACCAGAAGCTCTTCCTCTCAAAATTCTTTCCTAATTTCCCATTCCAAGTTTTATATTTTCCCACCCTCCAAAGGAAATTATCGTTTTATTTATGTTTGTAGTTTACATAGACATATGTAAATATTGTTCCCCTTCCACAGATTGTAAATTTCTTGATGGCAGGATGTGTTTCTTCTTATTTTTGGATCCATAGTACTTGTTAGAGAGGAAACATGTAAATTCTTTTGGAATTTGAGATCAGGAATACCTGCGTTTAAATCCTGCCTCAGATATTTAATAGTCATATGACTAAGACATAACCTTTCATAACCTCAGTTTTCTCATCTGCAAAATGGGAATAATCATAGCATCTATTTTATAAGACTTTTGAGAGGATCAAATGAGATCATATTTGTGAAGTACCTTGCAAACCTTTAAATGTCATAAAATACTAGCTGCCATCATTATCATTATTGATTCAAGTTGGGATTGAGAATGTGACTTTTGCCTTACTTGATAGCTTTCCTTGACCATCTAGAAATAAAGTAAGACAGGGGAAGGTTTTATTATTTTTTTAATGGTTTAGAAAACTGAGCCCCAAGTAAGTAGCTGATCAATCATAATATTTTAGAAGACTTCAGAGATGATCTAGTTCAACTCTCATTTGACATCTAATGATACATGGAGGAAGTTATATGATTTTCCAAAGGTCATGAAGCTAAATGCAAAATTGAGTCTATCTTGGTTTGATTAAGAAAGGTAAATGAAGCATGAGAAATACCCTATTTCCTTAAAACTTTACATATACAGAGGGCATGACACTTTTTAGCAATTCATGGGAAATAATAGACATTTTTCAAAGTAAAAGAGCAAATTCTAGTATCTCACTGAACTAATCCCTCAAGATCTTTCCACAGAATGTTATGTCCCACCAAGGAGATTGGATCCCTTATTTAGGAGTCTCTGAAGAGTTTGTTTCCTGGCAGTTTCTTTTTTTTTTTTCCTTGGTATCCATGTTTCCACCAGAAACTTATGATTTCATGAACCCAATGAGAAGGGAAGTTACAAAATAAATACTGGGTGTTTCCACAACCCTGGGGAAAAGAGACTGTCAGTCATTTCAGGTGCCATACCTCTTGAAATACTGCCAGTTGTCAATGGGCATCTATTTTTAGACATCCTTGTTGGCAAGGATATAAACAAACAGTGGATTGAGTAGCAACTGTGTTTCTGAGCCAGAGATCTGAAAAAGCAACAGGTACAACAGAACTCTGTTGGTAACATCTGTCCTGAAAATATTTCAGTAGAATCATTTCTTCCATATCACATGGTACAGAACTCTAGGTTCTCAGTCTTCCCCTAATATAAGTACTTGAGCAGATTCAATTCCTTTAGAGGAAGCATTAAAATAGCAAGAATTACTATTGTATTGCTCATTAAGGTGTAATGGTAATGGCATTTATATAGCACTTAAAGGTTTATAAAATACTATATATATATATAATCTATCTTCTATCTATAACTGTATATAAATGTATAAATACACATTATTTATAAAATTTTAGTTGATCTTCAAAACAGTCCTATGAGGTAAGTACTACCAGTACCTCCATTTTAGAGTCAAAGAAACTGATAGAAGAAGTCAAGTGACTAGTGCAGAGTCATCATCTAATACATATCTGAAGTAAAATTTGAATTAGGGTGTTCCATAGTTCAGGGACAACACTCTCCAGTACACTATCTAATTGCCTACAAAGTACTTCTCTCAAAATAACTTTGAGAAACAGATAAGTGCTTTCCTCCACATTTCCTCCCTCCATTTTTACAGTTAAGGAAAATGAGGCTCAGGGATAAAATGACTTGTTCATAGACATACAATTAGATGTGGTAGAACTGAATCTCCTATGAGAAAATTAAGTACTCTTTCTTCTATATCTCAGATATATTTCCCTAGGAGTGGGCCTTCCACAGGATAAGATTATATCAAGCACCTACATATTCAATTAAATTTTAATTATTTTCAATAGAAAACAGCAGTTATTAACCTCATTGTACATCTGGCACAGTACTAAGCAGTAAGGATACAAAAAGCAAGATAGGTTCTGCCCTCAAAGAACTTATATTTACTGGGAAGGCCATTGCAATTGCCTTCAATTTTGTCTTGCCACTGGATTTGTATGACTTAGGGAAGAGAGTGAGATTAATGATTTTATGCAGCTCAGACTCACTTAAATTCAATTCATATGCAAATCAAGAAATTACCCTTGTAATATCTTTGATATTTAAGAATAAAGAACAAATAATATTAACAACAATATTTAATTGGGGAAGACAACATATATAATAATGAGGTGGCCAAGGGGAGGTATTTTGACCTGATATATTATGGGGATGTTGAGTAAAACAAGGCAATTGATTGACACCACCTTGTTAAGAATAATTATGTTGATTAGGTTACTTTTCCCAGAGCTAGAAATGGAATGAGATAAGACAAGTAAAAGAGTATATGGACAGTGGTATAGCTTGCCAGAAAACTTCAAGTAGATAACGAGTCTGGGTCAGGCTTATTATGAAGAAGATCAGCCTAGGATGAAAGCAAAGAAAGTAGAGTAATAAGACATGAAATGTAAATGATTAGTGAATAGGGAGCTTTGCTTTGGGGCAGGCTAGATATTAAAATGCATGAAAACCTCTTTAATCTATAGATTCAAATATGAAAATTTAAAGCAGAACTTGGCCATGCCCACCCAGCATGGAAAGGAAGTCAGCAGTATTGGCCCCAGGACAGCATGAAGCAGCTGTCACCTGTAGAAAAAGGTTGGAACAATCTCCCTTTTGCCCTAAGAGCAGACCAAAACCTTTAAAAATGATCAAAAAAGCAAAAAGAGCTCTGACTATAGATGCTTTTACGGAGACAGAAAATAACACACCTCAAACCCTGAGGATGCTAAAGACAAAAAAATCTTCAGATGAAGCCCCCAAAGCTAATATGAGTTGGTCTCCATCTCACAAGGCTCTCTTAGAATAATTTTTTAAAGATCTTAAAAGAGAGAAGAAAAATGGAGGAAGGAAATGAAAACTTTGCAGGACAGTTTGGAAAAGGAAACAGAAATTATTTGAAGAAAATTCCTTAAAATAGATTTAGCAAAATGGAAAGAGCATATAACTCCTTACAAAATAGAGTTGATAAAATGGGAAAAGAAACCAACTCATTGAAAAACAGAATTTGTGAAATCGAAAAAAATCCAATGAACAAAGCAATTCATTTAAAAGTTCAATTGGCCAAATGCAAAAGGAGATAAAAAAAGCTAATTGAAGAAAATAATTCACTGAAAATTATAATTGAATAAATGAAAGCAAATGACTCAATGAAACATCAAGAATTAGTCAAGCAAGCCCCCCAAAATGAAAAAAAAAAATAGAAAAAACATAAAATACCTCACTGGAAAAAATTGACCTGGAAAATTGATCTAGGAGAGCCAATCTAAGAATTATTGGAGTACCAAATTTTGATTGAAAAAGAGCCTAAACAACATTTTTCAGGAAATCATCAGTCTGCCCTGATATCCTACAACTAGGAGATAAAACAATCATTGAAAGAATTTGTAATGGGCTGAGGTTTGAGTTGATGCACTGAGGTCCCAAGTACATGAGGCTAAATAGTAATTGGGCTATACTCTATTAATATACATGATTGGATAAAGAATGGTCCCTGCCCACTCTCTGTGCAAGTCCTGATGTGTTGTATAGGAAATGATGATTTTGGTGGGTGGAGGCAGAGAGAAACAGAAAGAGAAGCGGGGGAGATTGGGCCTGGGTTCCATACTCCTAGCTGCTGGTCGTGTGGCTGCTGGTCTAGCTAGCTTCTTGACTCAGCTGCACACATTGCTATCGCCGATTCTCTTCCACCTCCGATCCTTCTTCACTGAGAATAAAGACTGACGATTTTCCCCTAACCTGAATTCCTGACTCCTGATGATTTAAAAATACGCGGTCTTCACAGAAAATAGCAGCATAAAAATGCATGAAACATGGGACAGAACCTCTTCATCCCCAGATGAGCAAAGCCCAACATTAACATAAAATTAAAAGTTAAGAAATAAACTTTAAAAATGAGCAAACAACAATGAAGAAGAACTTGTTGGTTGATTGAGCAGAAAAATATAAGCAAGTTGAGGATGTAGGATTGGTTGAAGAAAATGAGCAAATTTGGCCTGGAAAGACTTAGAAGAAAAAATAGTCTTGACATGATTCAATGGAAAAGAACTCTGGCTAGAGAGTGAGAAGACCTGCGTTCATGTGTTGGCTCTACCTACATAACTTTAAACAAGTTCTTTAACCTCTCATGTCAATTCCCTCAACTGTAAAATTAGGAGACTGAATTGGTATACTCATGAAGTCCCTTGATATGGAAATTTATGAAATAAATATTTGTATTGTCATGTAGAAGAAGGAGTATCTTCTTGACTCAGGGGTTCAATAAATTGTCTAAGGTATATGGAGAGTTAGCAATCTTTTTCACGGTACTTTTCATGTTGTTTATCATTTCTACTTCTTTTCTACTGCCATGGAATAACTGGTTTGTTTTACTAGTAAGTAATGCCTCTAAGTGAATCAGTGGTGGTAGATCCTAAATCAGAAAGTACTAGTTAGCTATATCAAGGCACAAGGATAGAGCCAGGAGTTTGCTGGAGACAGCTTGAATCAACTTACAAGTGCTAATTATCAAGTTTTTATTGTGAGCATTTATGTCTCAGAAATTGGCAAACATTACAAATCAGGGCTTGATTTGTTATTTTATTAATTGTCTAGACTTTAGAGAGTGATAAAGAAAATGTTAGCAGCTGCACATTAAACCAAAATATATTGTGCATGCATTTTCTTTTGGAGAACAGATTGCCAATCATTTGCCAGCATTCTGTTAGATACAGCTAACTTTAAAATATCAAAACAAGTTAAGCAAGACTGTCTATGGCTCAGTGTTTTCCTAAATAACTAAATGAAACTTTTAGGCAAAGAATTTTGTGTCAATATAAAGAATAACCTCTTAACAATCAGAGTCATTCCACAATAGTTAGTAATCCTATGTTACATTTGGAGAAGTGTTGCAAGTGAGATTTAGTATATATGACCTTTAAGTTTCTTCCCAACTCTTTCGAATTGAGGGCACTGTGCTATTTAAGAATGATGTTATAAAGGGGATGTTTCTTTAAGTTCATGAGATTTTGTCCTTGTGTTGTTATATTTTCAGAAAGCAATTATATGTAGACTATATTACCTTAGGTTCTCACCTTAAGCTGAAATTTAGTGTCTTGCTCTCAGCTTTCACAAAAAAGAACAAGTCTATGTTTCTGAAAAAAAAATCTGAAACCACAGTCTATTATATCAATCCAATGTCTGATATATTAAAAACTCATGGAATTAATTTCTAAATTTAGTTTTGGTAAATAGGTTGTCTTTAATGTCTAGATAAGTCTTTAGGCCTTTATTAATTAGGTAGAGAAAATAACATGTGTAAACCAATATTTTGTTTTGTTTTAACTGACAGGAAAATCAGAAGTAACTTTAGAACTAAACTGTAGCAACTAAACTCATTTAATGTACCTGTTAACATCCATTCCTTTGCTTTTTTTTAGTATTCTAAAAAAAAGTCTATTTCATATATAAATGTGTGTATACACGTCTGTATGTATACACAAGTATGATGGAAGTAATATATCTTGTTTTTTTTTTTAAAGAATTGGATCACGTTCAAATCAGAAAGAAGGTTTTCTCTTGTTATATAGAAAGGTAAGATTTTTGTTTTTGTACTCTGTTCACACATTTGAAATCAGAGGTTTTTTTTCAATGGTACCTTTAGTGATAATTTAAAGAATTTCTCCAGATTCTTAGGAATCTGCCTCCCCCTCCCTTCTGTTGGATCCTGCTTGTTGAAATGTCCTCTTTTTTAATCTTTGTGTCCAGAGGGTTGTCAAAGCAAGAATGCTCAGGAGCTTCAGATTATTGATATTTATTTATTTTCCATTATTGCTACTAAATAAACAGGATTGAAAAGTTTGTTTGGGAAGGCTGAGGGAATAACAGTAGCTAGCCCTACAAATAAGTGTTGTCTAGGTTTTGCCAACAGAGATACTGTAGATGACATCTTGTCTCCAAGACTGAGACTGATTGTTCTTTTGTTTGTCTCCTTCCTCACTGTGTTTATTTCTTAGAGGATATTATTATGGCCATGGGGATAATGCTGTCCTTAGGACAGTTTCTAAACCACAATTAGAAATCAATCGGTAATGGATTAGTCTCTATTCAGTTATCCCTCCAAAACCAAGATGGGCTCAATTTTCAATTATGGACCCTGAAAAAAGAACAAGGAAGCCTTGCTATCATAACTATGCAGATGTGATTCTCAATGTAAAAAAAGTATCTTGCCAGTTTATTTTTCACTTACCAGTTTGACTTTGTGCTCAGTGATTTGGAATATAGCAAGCCATAGAAAGGTTATACAAGACCTATGAATTTAAAATTTAAGTTTTTATTCAGATTTTTTGCTCTTTGGATACTTTATTTAACTCCCAGTTTTTGCTTTTTTCAATCTGAGTTTTTTGCTTAGTTTACTAAAGCCAGAGAGAAACTTTGAAGATAAATTATGAAATTTTTATGATGGACTTTGAAACTCAATCCTCAAGAGAAACTCTATAGAAGATCCCTTTCACTAAGGAAAATTAGCACTATGATTTCCCATTGCCTCATTCCTTTTTTGGTATGTTTTCTTTGTTGTATTTACTATCTCCCATCACTAGATTTTGGGTTCACTGAGAGTAGGGACAGGTTTTTTTGGGTTTTTTTTCATATCTCCATATCCCAATTCTTAATCCAATAACTGGCACACAATTAATGATTAATAGATACTTATTGAGTGTTTGACTTAGTAGCTATGAAAAACACTGAATCACAGATAGACTTGTGAAATCCTTTTTTTTTTTTTTTTTAAGCCTGATATAAAGATGGAGGTAACTGATATTTTTCTGGTTTGCACACTATCACTGATTCACTTGTTAAAGAATCTCAGTATTTTTTGCTTATAGATTGTTCAGTGATGTAGTAGATAGAGTGCCAGGTTTGAAGCCAAGAAGACTCATCTTCCTGAGTTAAAATTTGGTTTCAGACACTTACCAGCTATCTATCCCTGGTCTTAACCTTGTTTGGTTAAGTTTCCTCTTCTATAAAATGAACTGGAGAAAGAAATGGCAAATCACTACAATATTTTTGCCAAGAAAACCCAAATGGGATTATGAAGATTCAGATTCAACTGAAATAAGTGAACAATGATGTTCTTTGCAAGGCAGTAGAAAGCTCAACAGAGCTGGGAAATTAGGCGATTAGACTAATTTCCAACCTGCCTTTTAATTCCATGATCCTATGATTTTAAAGACCCACCTTCAAGTTGGGTCTTTAAAGTTGGATCTCCAAGTTGGAAGGGACCTTAAACACATTTATCTCATTTCTTTCCTGAAATTTTCTCTACAACATCCTATTAAGCAGTCATTCATCCTATTTGAAGACTTCCACTAAGGAAGAACCTACTACTTCCTAAAATAGCTCATTTTATATTGGTTTAGTTTTAATTGTCAGAAGGTTTTTCCCTAAATTGGCTCAATATTTGTCTCTTTGAAGCTGCCCCTTTACTTTAAGGGCCAATCAGAGTGAATCTCATCAGTCTTCCATACGAAAGCAGCCAAAAACTTTTAAGTAAAACCCTTACATTATGCCATCTCTTTCCACGTCCCAAGGCTTCTATTCTTTAGGTTAAATACTTCCAGTTTAATTATATCACTCCTCCTTTAGTTTCTTCATCATCCTTGGAACTTTCCTCTGTATGCATTCTAGCTAATCAATGTCTTCAAAAAAGTAATTTCATAAGTGGAAAACAATATTTCAGATGTGATCTTCTCGGGAAGTACATAGATAATTTATTTCTTTTGGTAGGAGTAAGTATCTCCACCAATAAAGCCACATTTTATTGTTCAGTAATTCTAATCATTTCTAATTCTTCATTACCCCATTTGGGTTTTCTCTGCAAAGGTTTGCAATTTCCTTCCCCAGCTCATTTTACAGATGAGAAAACTGAGGCAACAAGTTTAATGATTTTTCTTGGAGTCACACAGCTAATAAGTGTCTGAGGACAGATTTGATCTCAGGAAGATAAATCTTTCTGACTGCAGGTCTGGCATTCTATACATTATGGCACCACCTAACTGCCTTCCATAGACTGACTTGGTTTTAAAATATAATATCTTTTCCACCTAGCTGTTCATGAAATCACATAGTTCAACCACATTATGGAAGACAGGTTGGGCTGGTGAAAAGAGTATTGCCATTGGATTAAAAGAACAAGATTCAAATCCCAGCTCTGATACTTAATACCTGATACTTAATCTTGTCTATAAAATAAAGCAGGTTGGACCAGAGGACCTCTGTGAGCTCTTCTAGTTTTAAAGATAGCTTTCTATGATCCTTTGTATTGTCCAAATATTCACATAAATATTGTATCCAATAAAAAAATCAAGAATCCACTGAAATTAGAACAAGTTGAACTATATTAATACAATATAAATTCTTGACTCTGTCAACTGAGGTAGGAAAGGAAATTCCTTCCTTTCCATAAATATTTACTGAATGTCTTCAGAACCCCATTGTAATGATCTAAATTCTTTAATATATGAGGGATGGCTGTAAAATAATGGGACATTGATTTGGAACCATGCTCAAAGCTATAACTGTGCATACTCTTTGAATCAGCAGTGCCTTTACTGGGTCTGTATCCCAAAATAATCACAAAGGAGGGAAAAGGAACACATGTGCAAAAATGTTTGTGGCAGCTCTTTTCTTGATGGCAAAAGAAGCGGAAAATGAATAGATGCTCATCACCTGAGGAATGACTGGATAATAGTATATGAAAGTAATGGAATATTTTGTTGTATAAAAATGATAAACAAGCTGATTTTAGAAAGGCTGGGAAGATTTACACAAACTGATGCTGAGCGAAACAAATAGAATCAGAAATACATTATACATAGTAACAGCAAAATTATGTGATGATCAACTAGGACAGAATTGGTTCTTCTCAGCAGTTCAGTGATCCAAGGAAATCCCAATGGATAGAAAATGCCATCCACATTTACAGAAAGAACTATGGAGACTGTATGTTAATCAGCATATGCTATGTTAATTTTTTTTCTTTTTTATCTGTTTTCTTTTTCTCTTGTGATTTTCTTCTTTTGTTCTGATTTTTCTCACCCAATATGATTCATAAGGGAAAAAAAGGAATTTACTTATATAATAAAAAACCTTAAACATTTAAAAAATGGGGCATCTTTATTTCAAGCATTGTTTTTGATTGTTGAAGCACTTGAAGGCTATAATTCTCCAATCAGATTAGCTTTCTTGATGTTTTCTATAATCATTATTCCATCACTTTTCTTTATGCCTTTTTCAAAGGCTTTCCCCCGAACGTGTAATATTTTCCCTTTTTACCATTAGCTCTAAAAAGCCCTGGCTCCTTTGAAGTTTCAGCTTAAGAGTCATCTTCTAGAAGGGGTCTTTCTTGATTCTTCCAGTTTGCAATGCTCCCTACTCCCTGAAACACAAAATAAGCAAAAATATACAACCCCTCTTATAAAATAAACAGAAGCACTTATTTTTCTTCATTCTGTATTTACTTACCTGTGTATATTTATAATCAGTTAAATATAACATTCTTGAGGGTAGGAACTATTTTATTTTTGTATCCCTAACAGTGAAGTGACCCAGAAGATAGAATCCTGGGTCAAATTTGACCTCTGATAATTACTAGTTGTGTGACCGTGGGCAAGTAATCTAATCTCTTTATGCTTCAATTTCCTCAATTATAAAAAAGGGATAATAATTGAGTCTACCTTTCAGTGTTGTAAAGATTGAGATAATATTTGTAAAGTGTGTAGAGCAGTATTTGCTAAGTAATAGGTTTTTAGTAAATATTTATTTCCTTCTTTACTTAATGCTTGTTAAATTGTAGGCTAATGGTTAACAAAAATAAACCAACATAATTGATAGAAGCTCATAATTCCAAAAACGAAGCTAGTAAAGATATTTCCCCTCCATAAAATAAAACTTCTGAAGCTCTTTAACACAAGATAAAAGCTTGCATTTCTTTTTCTCCCCTGCCTCAAATAAATCTGAATCTGAAAAAGAATAGTCTTTATTATCTCTTCCTACTTCCTTATTATCAACTCAATCTTTAGCACCTTGCAATTTCATTTCTATTTTCATAGCTGGATTTCTAGTCGGATCTCTGATTCCAAATCTACTTTCCTTCCTTTGCTCATTCATTCAGCCTATATTCAAAGCCACATTGAGAACCAAAATTATGGACATCAAGTCAAATGCTCTTTGGTATACCATACTACCTTGCATGCTAAATCCTAGATTTAGTGTTGACATTTAAAAAAATAACACATTCCAAACTAAACTCATTATTTCTCACCTAAAATGTGCCTCTTTGCTTACTTTCTCTTTTCTATAGATTATATTACCATTTTCCATTCCAGGTTTACAAAAACTCATTTTTATCTTCCCTCTCCTTTATCCTACTCCAATCAGTTGTCAGGTATTATTGATTATTCTTTAGGTTTCCGCCATAGAGACACTCTTTCTGCAACTACCCTGGTTTAGAACCCATATTCTCACATGGACTCTCTTCCAGGGGCCATTTCTAGTCCTGATCTATGTATGGCCATTAGATCAAAATGGCTCTGGTGGAGAAAGTAAGGCTGGTGAGTTTGCATAGCTGATCCTTGCTTCAATCCAGTTCACTTGCATATCATGGCATCAACTCCCTGATGTCATGGTCCTTTCTGAGAACAAAAAACAACCTAGCGTCCAAATTTGACTTCTTGCTTCTGCTCTTTCTCCCCTCTAGTTACATCTTTATGCTATCATATGAGTCTTGTCCTGATCAAGTCTCATCTCTACTAAAATGGTCCTGGTGTCTTCTCTTGGTCTGAATTTAACTGGTAAGGAAACTTCCTTAGAGATCATTCAATCCACCTCCCTCATTTGGAGGTTAATGATATTCTCAGAGTAAAAAACAAAAACTGGATTAGGGTATGAATTAAAAATCTCACCCAGGTTCAACACTACAAACATTATTTTATTGTTGTTCAATTGTTTAATAGTCTTTGACTCTTTGTAACCTTGTGGACCATAGGATGCTAATGTTGTCCATGAGGTTTTTTTTTTTAAATTATAGCTTTTTATTGACAAAACATATGGATGGGTAATTTTTCAACACTGACCCTTGCAAAAACGTCTACTCCACATTTTCCTCTCCTTTCCCCACCCCCTCCCCTAGATGGCAGATAGTCCCATACATATCAAATATGTTAAATACAATATGTGTGTATATATATGTTTATACAGTTATCTTGCTGCACAAGAAAAATCGGTTTTAGAAAGAAGGTAAAAATAACCTGAGAAGAAATCCAAAATGCAAGCAAACAATAACAGAAAGAGTAGAAATGCTATGTTGTGATCCATACTCAGTTCCCAGTGTTCTTTGGCTGGGTGTAGCTGGTTCTGTTCATTACTGATCAATTGGACCTGATTTGAATCCTCTCATTGTTGAAGAGAACTGACTGTATCCATCAGAATCAATCCTCTATGGGGTTTTCTTGGCAAAGATAGTAGAGAAGATTGCCATATCCTTTTCCAGTGGAGTAAGGTCAACAGAGATTATTTTGCCTAGGGTCACACAGCAAGCTAATGTCTGAGGCTGAAGTCAAGTCTTCCTGTTTTCAGGTTCTGAGCTCTATATACTGAAGAATTTAGTTGCCTCCAGCAAACAAGTTAAGTGACTTGCTCAAGGTCACACATTAAGTCCCAGATGTCACATTTGAACTCAGATCTTCCTAATTCTAGGCTCCATTGAAAGCTACCTAGGCGCTCCACCATACTTGAGATGGTCCCCCTGCTCTCAATTTCCCATTTCTTGCTTCCTTTGTGGTCCAACTCAGTAGTCTTATTTTGAAAACTTCCCTGACCATCTTTTCCTTTAAATAGAAGTGTTCTTCTTCCTTAAACTTTTAAACACTTTCCTTTTTATGTATGTCATTCTTCTTCACATTATAAATGCATTTGTGTCTTCTATGCTCTTTCTTTTTTTATTTTTTTAAAATAACTTTTTATTGACAGAACCCATGCCAGGGTAATTGTTTACAACATTATCCCTTGCACTCACTTCTGTTCTGATTTTTCTTCTCCCTCGCTCCACCCCCTCCCCCAGATGGCAAGCAGTCCTATACATGTTAAATAGGTTACAGTGGATCTTAGATACAATATATGTGTGCAGAACCGAACAGTTTTCTTGTTGCTCAGGGAGAATTGGATTTAGAAGGTATAAATAACCTGGGAAGAAGAACAAAAATGCAAGCAAATTTACATTCATTTCCTAATGTTCTTTCTTTGGGTGTAGCTGCTTCTGTCCATCCTTGATCAATTGAAACTAAGTTAGATCTTCTCTTAGAATCCATTTCCCTCAGAATACATCCTCATACAGTATCGTTGTTGAGGTATATAATGATCTCCTGGTTCTGCTCATTTCACTCAGCATCAGTTCATGTAAGTCTCGCCAATCCTCTCTGTAGTCATCCTGCTGGTCGTTTCTTACAGAACAATAATATTTGATAACATTCATATACCACAATTTACTCAACCATTCTCCAATTCATGGGCATCCATTCACTTTCCAGCTTCTAGCCACTACAAACAGGGCTGCCACAAACAGGTCCCTTTCCCTTCTTTAGTATCTCTTTGGGGTATAAGCCCAGTAGAAACACTGCTGGATCAAAGGATATGCACAGTTTGATAACTTTTTGAACATAGTTCCAAATTGCTCTCCAGAATGGCTGGATGTGGTCACAATTCCACCAATAATGTATCAGTGTTCCTGTTTTCCCACATCCCCTCCAACATTCTGCATTATCTTTCCCTGTCATTCTTGCCAATCTGACAGGGGTGTAGTGATATCTCAGAGTTGTCTTAATTTGCATTTCTCTGATCAATAGTGATTTGGAACACTCTTTCATATGAGTGGTAATAGTTTCAATTTCATCATCTGAAAATTGTCTGTTCATATCCTTTGACCATTTATCAATTGGAGAATGGCTTAATCTCTTATAAATTAGAGCCAATTCTCTATATATTTTGGAAATGAGTCCTTTATCAGAATCTTTGACTGTAAAAATGTTTTCCCAGTTTATTGTTTCCCTTCTAATCTTGCCTGCATTAGTTTTGTTTGTACAAAACCTTTTCAATGTGAGATAATCAAAATTTTCTATTTTGTAGTCAATAGTGATCTCTAGTTCTTCTTTGGTCATAAATTCCTTCCTCTTCCACAGGTCTGAGAGGTAAACTATCCTATGCTCTTCCAATTTATTTATAATCTCATTCTTTATGCCTAGATCATGAACCCATTTTGACCTTACCTTGAGTGTCACGGTGTTAGGTGTGGGTCAATGCCTAGTTTCTGCATACTATTTCCAATTTTTCCCAGCAATTTTGTCAAATAATGCATTCTTATTCCAAAACTGGGGTCTTTGGGTTTGTCAAACACTAGATAATTAAAGTTATTGGCTGTTTTGTCCTTTGAACCTAACCTATTCCATTGATCAACTAGTCTATTTCTTAACCAATACCAGATGGTTTTAGTAACTGCTGCTTTATAATATAATTTTAGATCTGGTACAGCAAGGCCATCTTCATTTGATTTTTTTTCATTAATTCCCTTGAAATTCTTGACTTTTTGTTTTTTCCATATGAACTTTGTTGTTATTTTTTCTAGGTCATCAAAATAGTTTTTGGGAAGTCTGGTATAGTGCTAAATAAATAGATTATTTTAGGTAGTATTGTCATCTTTATTATATTTGCTCGCCCAATCCAAGAGCATTTAATGTTTTTCCAGTTGGTTAGATCAGACTTAATTTGTGTGGAAAGTGTTTTGTAGTTTTGCTCATAAAGTTTCTGATTTTCCCTTGGCAGATAGATTCCTAAATATTTTATACTATCAGTAGTTACTTTAAATGGAATTTCTCTTTGTAACTCTGACTGTTGGATTTTGTTAGTGATATATAAGAATGCTGATGACTTAAGTGGGTTTATTTTATAACCAGCAACTTTGCTAAAGTTGTGGATTATTTCTAATAACATTTTAGTAGAATCTCTGGGGTTCTCTAAGTATATCATCATATCATCAGCAAAGAGTGATAATTTGGTTTCCTCATTGCCTATTCTTATCCCTTTAATCTCTTTCTCAGCTCTTATTAGCAAAGCTAGCATTTCTAATACAATATTAAATAATAATGGTGATAGTGGGCAACCTTGTTTCACTCCTGATCTTATTGGGAATGGTTGCAGTTTGTCCCCATTACATATGATGCTTACTGCTGGTTTTAAATAGATGCTACTGATTGTTTTAAGGAAAAGTCCATTTATTCCTATACTCTCAAGTGTTTTTAATAAGAATGGATGTTGGATTTTATCAAATGCTTTTTCTGCATCTATTGAGATGATCATATGGTTTTTGTTAATTTGGTTATTAATATGGCCAATTATACTGTTTTCCTAATATTGAACCAGCCCTGCATTCCTGGTATAAATCCTACTTGATCGTGGTGTATTATCCTGGGGATGATTTTCTGTAGTCTTTTTGCTAATATTTTATTTAAGATTTTAGCATCAATATTCATTAGGGAGATTGGTCTATAATTTTCTTTCTCTGTTTTCAACCTACCTGGTTTAGATACCAGTGCCATGTCTGTGTCATAAAAGGATTCTATGCTCTTTCCAATAGATTGTAGATTTTGTGTCATTACCATTTGAATCACCAACAAGTAGTAAGTGTCTTGTAATTGTAACCCTTCATACCTCTCTTAGCCAAGGAGAAATGAACACTAGCAGCGGAGTTCTGCTGACAACCAGGGAATTCTGTGGCTTGTAGCCCATAAACTGAAGACAGAGATTTAAAATCTTTGAGTCCCAGGCTATCAATGAGCAGAAGCTGGTGGAGGTTTAATTCATACAAACCATCCTCTTTAGACACATAGTTACACATATAGTAGGCACTTGGCAAATGCTTAATTTTATAGTAATATTTAATTTTATTTTTAGAGTAATTTTATGGTAAATTTTAATTTTATAGTAAATATGATTTACCAAAGTATATTGAGGTAAAGGATTGGTCAGATACTAGTCTATTGTCTAATCTTAGAAGACTTCCTGGAGGAGATGGAATTTTTAAACAAATGCAATAGGGCGAACTGTTCTTTAAGGCAAGAACAGTGTTTGAACAAGTTTCTGTGCTTTGGTAGTTGCTATAGTGGGTAGAGTGCTGGATTTGGAATTGGGAATATGACTTCAGCACTTGAAATCTGGGACAAGTCCCATGATTTTTCTCAGCCTCAATTTCCTCATATATAAAATAGAAACTTAGTATTTTTGTAAGACTCAAATCAGATAAAATATGCCAATTACTTTCCAAACCTGATATAAATAATAGCAAACTATCATTATTATTACTGCAGGTACAGAATTATGACTAGATTTTTGCCCAGATTTCTTTTCCCACAAATGGAGTCTGGCTAACCCACCAAAATGTTTGCTTAGGGACAGACACCATATAAATATAAGTGTGTGTTACTAAGGAACAACAGCACCCACAGAGGCAAATAGATTAATTAAAGGCTACAGGCCTCATCAGGAAGGCCTTGAACTTTGGCTGAGAGTTGCAGCCAAAGCTGTTTTCAAAGGGTGAGGCTCAGTGACTCCTTCACCCCAATATTAAGGAGTGGTCAACTCCTACAGTTTGCAGCTGCTGCAGCTTCTGGATGCGTTTCAGGGAAAGAAAGTTAGAATAGTTTAGGAATTCTTGAAGTTAATAGATTTTCAGGTCAGAAGGAGTAGTGAGATGTGACTGATTTTTAAAATAGCACTAATCACTAGAAATAAATAAAAGGAAATATCATAACTTCCTTACTTTTCTACTATAAAGATAAATATAGGAGAATAACGTGGCAAACAATTTCAAGATTCATTAATATCTCTTTTTGGAATGTCTATTTATTTTTATTTTTTTGGGTAGCAATAGATTTATCTTCCCAGTTGTTTGTTTGGCTCAGGATAATAATTTAATAAATTTGTTATCCCAGAGTACATGTAGAGGAAGAAGATTCAAGAAGGCACCGGATGGCAAGGAAAAGACAATATGGAATAAATATTACTTGCATAGTGTTTAATTTTTCAAACCATTTACTATTAATCGTCTTGTGTCCAGTCAGACAACTAACTTTTATTAAGCACCCACTAAGTACTGGAGATACAAAAAATCCAACAAGAGCTTTATGAAATAGGCAAGGGGGGCATTATCACCTTAAAATTATTTACAGGTAAATGGACTGAGAAACAGTTGGTCCTTGAGCTGGGTTGAATTCCTTGAGTTCAGGGATGCTGCTTTTGCCTTTCTTTTTGTCTTTTCAATTGGTACAATGTCTGGTAAACATTAAATAAGTACTTTATAAATGTTGTTCCCTGGTTTACTGCTGGTTGTCATTCTGTGATTGAACCAATTTTGGGTCCATTTTCCAAAGAGTGGAACAAAAAAAGAGGTTAAAAGGTTTCTGATGATTGTAATCTATTTCAGGTGTCTCCATTTCTTAATTATATGATGACTAGCACTATTTTTATTTTGTTTCAACTTTTTAGATGAGAAATCAGATATTATATTTTGTGAAGATGAGTTTGTGTGGGCAAACAGAAAGGTTTGCAATCAGGAGACCTACTGTGGTCCCACAACCCATGAATAGCTGACTGACTGTGGCATATACTTCTGCAAAGTGTAGATAATTCTATTTGTTCTTTGAATCTTACTAGGAATATGTGAGAATAAAATAAGATGATTCATATGAAAATATAGTAAAATTTAATTTAGCTTTCTCTAATTTAAAATATGTGATCAGTTGAATAGACAGTCTTTTTCTTTCTTTTTTTTTTTTTAGTCATAAAAGAATTAGCTAAGTGTAACTTGTGGCTAAGAATAAAAAGCTGAATTTATATTTGTTATTGTTCATTTAGTTGTTTTTCTGTCATGTCTAACTTTTCATGACCCCGTTTAAGGTTTTCTTGACAAAGATCCAAAGTGTTTTGGCATTTATTACTCCAGATAACTTTACAGATGAGGAAACTGAGGACAAACGGGCTTAAGTAACTTGCTTAGGGTCACAAAGCTAGTAAATGTGTGAGAACATTTTTGAACTCAGGTAGAGGAGTGTTTCTATCCCCAGGCTTAATGTTCTGTTTCATTGCCTTATTGTCTAGTTTATATAAATTCAGATGGATCTTGGAGGCTTCTCACAAATTATTGTTTTTGCCTTGTATCCTCACTCTACTTTTTTTTTCTGAGAACACCAGAATATATTTCATGTCTAGATTTCTATGGAAAAGATACAAGAGCCCTCAAGTCCCATGCAAGCACTCAGGCTAATAGTACATTGAATACAAGACTGACTTTTATTTCACTGGAGGGGGTAGGCGAATACAAAAGACTCACACTAAGTCTAGAAACAGCCAACTTTCTCTGTCCCTGTCATCCCTGATGTTATTACTTTTGTTAGCACTAATTCCTTCCCAACTTCTTCCACATGCAAAGAGGCAATAACATGGAGTCACTAAAAGGCCAAATCTTTTTTGTACTAGGGGATTCCTATCTCCAGTCCCCAGGGACTGATACAGTACATCAGACTTGGAGTAATAACTTAAGAGTTCTGATTCCCTAAAAAGAGGAAAGAAAGTGATATTGTTAAACTCATGACTAATGTAGTATGAAGAAAAGGCTTGGTCTTTCACAACATGGCTCTGTCCCATTTTTTTTTTCCTTCAACTTTCCTTCTTAGTATAGGAAACAGTCCCAAGATTTTGCTTGTCCATGAATTATTCTTTTACTCTGCTGCTACTTCTAGATATCACTGTCTCTATGGTTACCTGCAAATAGAATAATAAAAAAAAGTATTTGAAAAAGGGGGTTGGGGGTGGGAGAGGTTGATCTGGCATAGTGGAAAGAAAATTGAACTTGGAGTCAGAAATTATCTGAGTTTAAATCTGCCTCAGAAGCAAAAAGACAGGAGTTGAAGAGTTATTTCTGACACATATTGGCTAAATGACTCTAGACAAGTCACTTAACATCCTAATATCAATTTTCTATACAATGAGGATATTTATACTATCTCACAGAGTTATTATGAGAGAAAGTAATTTATAATTTTGAGCTTCTGACACTGGTTGTGTCAGTGGTTTTCACCTCTCAATGTCTCCGTTTCCTCATCTTTAAAATGAGGATAATGATACTTCATTTCCCTCAAATGGTCATTGTAGGGGAAAAATACTTTGTAAAAGTGCATATGCATGTATGTGATTTAAAAGAACTTTCCCTTTACCTTAGAAACAAATATTTCCCTAAAACAAGTGATAACCTAATTAGAAAATCATTATTATCTCTTCCCTTATACACTAGTTCAAGGACTCTACTTGACAGCATTTCAAAGCTAAATCACTATGTATTTGTAATTACAAAACTGCATTTTAAAAATAATGATAATCAAGCCATTCTCCAATTGAGAAATGGTCAAAGGATATGAACAGACAATTTTCAGAGGATAAAATTGAAACTATGTCTACTCAGATGAAAAGGTGTTCCAAATCATTATTAATCAGAGAAATGCAAATTAAGACAACTCTGAGATACCACTACACACCTCTCAGATTGGCCAAAATGACAGGAAAAGATAATGATATATGTTGGAGGGGATGTGGAAAAACTGGGACACTGATGCATTGTTGGTGGAGTTATGAACAGATCCAGCCATTCTGGAGAGCAATTTGGAATTATGCACAAAGGTTTATCAAACTATGCATACCCTTTGACCTAGCAGTGTTTTTACTGGGTTTATATCCCACAGAGATCTTAAAGGAGGAAAAGGGACCCACATGTACAAAAATGTTTGTGGCAGGTCTCTTTGTAGTGGCTAGAAACTAGAAAATGAATGGATGTCCATCAATTGGAGAATGGCTGAGTAAACTGTGGTATATGAATGTTATGGGATATTATTGTTCTGTAAGAAATGACCAGTAGGATGAATACAGAGGGGCTTGGAAAGACTTACATGAACTGATGCTAAGTGAAGAGATCGTTATACACTTCAACAACAATACTATATGAGGGTCAATTCTGATGAGGCTTATCTTAGGTAATGAGAGGATCCAAATCAGTTCCAATAGATCAGTAATGAACAGAACCAGTTACACCCAGAGAAAGAATACTGAGAAATAAGTGTGGACCACAATATAGCATTTACACTCTTTCTGGTATTGTTTGCTTGCATTTTTATTTTTCTTCCCAGGTAATTTTTACCTTCTTTCTAAATCCAATTTTTCTTGTGCAATAAGATAACTGTATAAATATATATACATATATTGCATTTAACATATACTTTAACATGTTTAACATGTATGGGACTGCCTACCATCTAGGGGAGGGGGTGGGGGGAAGGAGGGGAAAAGTTGGAACAGAAGTTTTTGCAAGGGTCAATGTTGAAAAATTATCCATGCATATGTTTTGTCAATAAAAAGTTATAATAAAAAAGTTCTGTGATTAAAAAACTTTTTCTTTTTTCAATTCTGTAATTCAGACATCACTAAATCAGATGTAATTTTTCTGTAATCATTAAAAGCTATGTTGTATTTTCAAAACTAAAAAAATACTATGTAAATGTAAAACTTTTTTATTACAAGTCTTAATGATATCAATTGTTATTTCTATTAACAATAATGAGGTGCATAAGATGGGCTCAATTTGTCACTTCAGCCTGTTTCCACATAGGAAAAATTCCTGGGCACATGAAACAGAGGATTATGGGAGCTTTCTTTTGACCTTGATCTTTCTACTTTTATTTGCCTTTTTTTTAAACCTGTTACCCAATGTTTGAAATTATTATTAACCAGCTTCAAACTTTGCTTCTCAGAAGGGGAACGTGTATGAAAATACCAGATTGACTCTCAAAATCTGTAACTTTCCAGGTTCATTGTGTGATTACCCAATGAAGCAAGTCACTGGGTCCCTCTTCCCTCTTTCCCTCCCCCTCTCCCTCCACCTTCAGACTGAAGCTTATTTCATGTTAACGCACTTGGTTTTACAGCACAGTTTCCAAGTTTATGGCCTTTCTGCTTGAGGCGTTTGTTCCAATTGCATCTTATATTTCATCAAATATGGTAAGGAAAAGCATGAGAATGAATGGATGCTCCATATGAGCCCCTTATAAAGTGGACAGTGCCAGATTGCTGTGAAATGGCTTTCCCTTTGAGCCCCCCAGAACTGTTAGTGGGATTCTAAGGCCAAATCCCGCAGGGAAGCATTATGACTATTTTAGGTCTCCAAACTTTATGCTTCAGTACAAAAAGCCTGAGGGTGAGGATTTAAAATGAATGAAGTGGAGAAATATTCACTTCCTTAAGCAAACACAGAGCATTTCCTTCCATGTGTCAGAAGTGAAAACAAAAAATACAAACTAATTCGTCATGAAATTTGCCTTTTATAATTCCCTCTCTGGTCCTTTTTCAACCTAACAAGTCATATTTTCTCCTCTCGCTTGTCAGGTTTATAGCTTTGCTGGTCACAGTTTCAATAACGATGATGGACGATCTTCTGTTCTATATATCATGTATAAGAATTCAGCTTAAAAGTATCCTTGTGTTCACAGCTTGCTTTCTGTCACCTCCCCAAACCCTCTTCTCCACCACATACACACACAGAGTTATACTATATGCACACTGAGCTTTGGGAAAGGCTCATATTCAGCAACGTTAAGGAAGGAGAAGATGATGGCTGCCTTTTTGGGTCAAGCCTGACCTCACTGTGAAATGAGGAAAATTGTCATATTTATGAGTCAGGATAAGTCAATAATATATTGGCATTCACATGTGGAAACACATTTACTCCTGAACATGTGGTCTCTGCATTTTTAAAATAATTTTTTTCCTGGAGTAATAGTTTTCAACTAAATATGAAAACAATGTTTTTTCCTCCTTTTCCCACCCCCAACTTTTCCTGAGCTTAGAGTAAACTTTGCAAGATTTATAACAGCAAATTATTTTTTCCCCATGTAAGTGTTGCATAAAAAGACTTCTCTTTAGATGGCAAAAATTATTATTTCCTTTGCTGTCTGCTATCCCCTCCCCCTCTGGCTCAGACCTAGACTTAGATTCAACTTTATAGGTAAATATATGCAATACAGACACATGTAGGTAAGCGAAAGGTTTCTCTTCCTATATAAGAACCATTCATGATCATTACTTAAAAATCTTTACTTTCTCTTCTGCCTCTGTGTATTTCTACACATCCACCCCTTATTTTGGCAAAGAATTGTCTCAAAATTTCTTTTTGTTTTAAAATTACTCTTTTCTTTTAAAGACCAAATTCAATCTCCCTTCTTTCAGGAAGTCTTTCCCAGTTTCACCAGAAAGATTTGATTTCTATTTCTCTCCTACTAATTTACATTTACTACCAAACTGATTATTAAATTTCCTACTAAATCAGTTTGTCTCCTATTAAATTAAAATATCCTAATTTGTAACATAAATTTGAACATGTCATTTCCTTATTTATATATAATACTTTTGTGGACATTAATAGCAACTTTTACATACATTTTGATTCCCTCTACAATTTTAGGGAAAAGGTAATTTAAGTATTATTTCTTCTTTGAAAGGGGGAACTCAGCCTCAAGAGATTAAGCCCTCTAAGCAAGATTCAAAAATAGGTCTTGTCTGTTACTGAACCTATACTATGTCCACCAGCATTGAGGATGATCTCAGTATCCCCAATGCCTAATCCCTATGTACACCATGTAATCAATCATTTACTAAACCATTGTTATATGCCAGGAAAAACACAGAACATGTCCTTAAGAAATGTATGTTGAGGTAAATTGAATAGATTGGTTCTGTTTTCAAAGAAACAATTTCATTTGTCATGCCTCAGGTTGCCTGCATGACCTGCTCATACAGACCAAGTCTAATATTCCCCAATGGGATCATTTATCTTTTTCTTTAATACAGAACCTTATTCTTCATTGATAAGGATAATCAGATCAACAGTTATAAAGAACTTATTAAGTGACAGGAGCTGTGCTTAAGCACTGGGACAAACAAGCAGAAAAAAGAAAGCTAGGTTCTACCCTCAAGGAGCTTATTATTCTAACAGAGAAAACACATAAGAAGCTACTAGAAAAGTTGAAGATAGATGAGAGGGAAATATAGAAACTACCCTTTTGTTGGGTAGAGCAGGGAGAGAAAGGAATAGAACCTGGACAGAAAGATGGTTGTGGCTGGGCCCAGCACTCTCCTTAAAATGAAATTTCTGGGAAAAAACAGCCAATTATACCCAAAGAGATACTAAAGAAGGGAAAGGGATCTGTATGTGCCAAAATGTTTGTGGCAGCCCTGTTTGTAGTGGCTAGAAGCTGGAAAATGAATGGATACCCATCAATTGGAAAATGGTTGAGTAAATTGTGGTATATGAATGTTATGGAATATTATTGTTCTGTAAGAAATGACCAGCAGGATGAATACAGAGAGTATTGGTGAGACTTACATGAACTGATGCTGAGTGAAATGAGCAGAACCAGGAGATCATTATATACCTCAACAATGATACTGTATGAGGATGTATTCTGATGGAAGTGGATTTCTTTGACAAAGAGAAGATCTAACTTAGTTTCAATTGATCAAGGATGGACAGAAGCAGCTACACCCAAAGAAAGAACACTAGGAAATGAATGTAAACTGCTTGCATTTTTGTTGTTCTTCCCGGGTTATTTATACCTTCTAAATCCAATTCTCCCTGAGCAACAAGAGAACTGTTTGGTTCTGCACACATATATTGTATCCAAGATCTACTGTAACCTATTTAACATGTATAGGACTGCTTGCCATCTGGGGGAGGGAATGGAGAGAGGGAGGGGGAAAATCGGAACAGAAGTGAGTGCAAGGAATAATGTTGTAAAAAATTACCCTGGCATGGGTTCTGTCAATAAAAAGTTATTTAAAAAAAAAGAAAAAGAAAAAAACAGCCAATTAGAGGAAGAGTTCAAAATAGAGTAGTGCTTCCAGTGTGAGCAGCTAGGAGAATCAGGAGCTGGCAAAGTATCTTACTGAATTAAGGAGCTCTCTGATAAAAAACTCTTTTAATGCAAAGGGTCACTTTCTAAAATTTGTGGTCAAGTCACTCCATTTCATTTTTATCTTAATACCTTAACAAGGTGAGAATATGACTAAGTCAACCAATCAATCACATATAGGCTTTAGAGTGAGTGCATCCAACTGAAATCCAGTTTGGATTGGTTGAGAAAAGATGCTGTACATCACTATTAATCAGAGAAATGCAAATTAAAGCAACTTTGAGGTACTACACACCTTTCAGATTGGCTAATATGAGAGGAAAAGATAATGATGAATGTTAGAGGGGGTGTGAGAAAAACTGAGACACTAAGACATTGTTGGAGGAGTTGTGAACTGATTCAACTATTCTGGAGAGCAAAATGGAACTATATCCAAAGGGCTACCAAACTTGCATACCCTTTGATCCAGCAATGTCTCTATTAGACCTATATCCCAAAAAGATCATATAAAGGGAAAAGGATTCACATGTGCAAAAGTATTTGTAGCAGCTCTTTTTGTGATGGCAAGGAAATGGAAACTGAGTGGATGGAATGGCTGAATAAGTTATGGTGTATGAATGTTATGGAATATTATTGTTCTATAGGAAATGATCAGCAGGATGATTTCAAAAAGTCTATAGAGACGTACATGAACTGATGCTGAGTAAAGTGAGCAGAACCGGGAGATCATTGTACATGGCAACAAGATTATACAATGATCAATTCTGATGGACATGACTCTCTTCAACAATGAGATGATTCAGGCCAGTTCAAATAGTCTTGTGATGGAGAGAGCCATCTGCACCCAGATAGAGGACAGTGGAGGCTGAGTGCGGATCACAACATAGTATTATAATTTTTTTGTTGTTTGCTTGCATTTTGTTTTCTTTCTTATTTTTTTCTTTTTGATCTGATTTTTCTTGTGCAGCGTGATAATTGTGGAAATATGTATAGAAGAATTGCACAAGGTTAACATATATTGGTTTACTTGTTGTCCATTGAAGGGGATCAGAAGGAAAGGAAAAAAGTTATGGAATGCAAGGGTGAATGTTGAAAACTATCTATGCAAATGTTTTGAAAATAAAAAGCTTTAAAAATTATTAGTTGCTTATCATCCTGGAGGAAATCTCTATCATTTGGAGCCAATAAAAATAATTCTCAGTGATCTCTTGGCAAGATTCGAAGATGTATGCCCAATTCCTGGGGAGACCCATTAGGTATCTTTGAACAAAGATTCACATCCTATAATCTCACCAAATTCCCCCACTCCTGCCATTTTGTTTTTCAGTGAATGATAGATATTTTCTCCCAAATTAAAAACTGAAGAGGTTTTTCACTCTCTCCCTTCCTTCTTCTCCCTCTTTCCCTCCCTTTCTCCTTCCCTTCCTCCCCCCCCCTCTCTGTGTGTGTTTGTTTAGTGAAGGGAATCTAAGGTAGGTAGCAGAACAACTATGCTAACTAGATGTGTTTCCTTGGATAAGCATTTGAATCTTGTTCAACCTCAGTTTTCTCATACTAAACTTCACAGGATTGTTGTGAGGTTCAAATGAAATGGCATGTGAAAAAAAACAACACTTTACAAACCTTAAAGCACTATAAGAATGATGGATATTATTATGATTTTTATTATAATTATTATGTGTAGATCATACAGTTTCATTGTCCTGAAACATAACACAATGGAAACAATTCCATGGTTCTATGATTATAGGCTTCCACTAAATTTCTGATTTTATACCCTAGCATAATATAGAAATGGCTTATGACATTCTTCAAGTTTATCTATCAGCAGAGTATAATTTCTTGCAGTAACCATAGAGTTAAAATTTTACCTACAGGACTTGGTCACAGAATTTATATTGTTATCTAACAAAGAATAATCTCCTGAGTTTAATCTCATGAGGCTGTTTAGTACTAGGAAAAGGGACACCAGCCATTATTTTTTTAGTCATGTGAATTATTTGCCAATAGCTACTCAAGATAAGGCCCACTAAAACTTGAAAGAATTCTATTTTGCTTCAATATACAAACTGATAAAATTACCAATCTCTTGAATTATTTAATGCAACTTTACATTTTCTTACAATCTTTTTTTAAAAACAATAAAACACGTCATTCAATGCAACAAAACAACTATATAATAGGGCATTTGATCAATAAGAGCCCTATACCCAGAATTCATGTGCAGACTAAGTACCTATTGGCCATTTCCTCTATTTTATAACTCTAAAGTCTTTTTACTTAGGAATAGAGAGAAGCAGCAAATTTTAACTTTTATTTATGTAATCCTTTATATTTTAAAAACATCCTTCTCTTTTATTATCACCTATGACTTTCAAAGCAACCTTGTTTGAGTCTTAGAATGATAATTACCTATTTGAAGTTACAGGACCAGTAATTGGAAGAGCCAGAACCCTAATTCAATTTTTAGTGTTTTTTCCTCTTACACAAATATTCATTAGATTTTATTTCTTTTTAAATCAGTGAAAATATTATGTCTCTCCTTTCAGTCAGCACTTCATCTCCTGTATCCTCATCCCAAGCCTTCCCTTATCTTACCATTATTTTTTTGGTCCACCTCCATCTTATAAAAGACATTTAGATTTAAAGATGTGTAAAAATGTATGAAAGGCATTTTCTGTGTTCACCTCTCCTTGCCCTCTCCCTCTATCCTTCTCTTCCTTCTCCTTCCTCAAGTTTATAAGAATTATATTTTGACTAGACATTTAGACATATTTTTCATTTATTACAGCTCAGTAATATTCCATTATGTTCACATACTAGAATTCATAAAGCTATTCTGTAGTTGATGGACACCTACCCTGTTTTCAATTTTCTGCTACTACAGAAAGTGCTGTTGTAAATATCTTGATATAAACTTAATTGAATTCATTTTTTTTCCAAAAAAGTAAGCCGTTAAATTCAAATAACTATTTTCTTTTTTCATTATGGCTAATGCCAAAGAGCCAATTAAATACCTGGTTACTTAGGTACAATACTGACTACCTAAACAAATTTTAGAGGTAGTTCTGTTGCAATTATCTTATGGTATTATTAGACAAATAGCTAAACTACTCTGACATTCAATTTATCTTTATTTTTTATTATAGCTTTTTATTTACAAAACATATGCATGGGTAATTTTTCAACACTGTGTAAAACCTTCTGTTGCAACTTTTCACCTCCTTCCCTCTACCCCCTTCCCTAGATGCCAGGTAGTCAAATACATGTTAAATATGTTAAAATATATGTTAAATCATATGTATATATACATATTTATACAATTATCTTGCTGCACAAGAAAAATTGGATCTAGAAAGAAAGAAAAAAACCTGATAGGGAAAACAAAAATGCAAGTAAACTATGTCAGAAATAGTGAAAATGCTATGTTGTGGTCCACCCTCATTTCCCATAGTTCTCTCTCTAAGTGTAGCTGATTCTCTTCATTAATGAACAATTGGAACTGGTTTGAATCATCTTATTCCTGACATTCAATTTAACAAACATATCATTGTGGCAATATGAGTCTAGAGGTTTTTATTGAGCTGAGGAGATTGGAATACAGCATCTATCTACCTCACATTGATAAAAAATTAATGAGAATTTTTTCCATCTGATATATCCTTCTGATAATTTTTGAGTCATTTCAGTTGTATTCAACGCTTTTTAAAAAATAGTATTTTATTTTTCCAGATACATGCTGATAGTTTTCAACATTCACCTTTACAAAATTCTGTGTTCCAAATGTTTCTCTTCTCCTCCCCTCTTCCCTTCCCAAGACAAAAAGCAATCTGATACAGATTAAACACATGTAATTCTTCTAGACATGTTTCCATATTTGTAATGCTTCATAAGAAAAAATCAAATCAAAAGGGGAAAAACATGAGAAAAACCCTAGCAAACAAACAATAAGAAAAGCTGAAAACACTATGCTTTGATCCACATTCAGTTTCTATAGTTCTCTCTCTGAATGTGGATGGCACTTTCCAGCACAAGTATATTGAAATTGCCTTATATCACCTCATTATTGAAAAGAGCCAAGTCCATCACAACTGATCATCATACAATCTTGTTGATGTGTAGAATGTTTTCTTGGTTCTGCTCACTTTACTCTGTCAGTTCATGTAAGTCTCTTCAGGATTTTATGAAATCTGCTAATCATTTCTTATAGAACAGAAATATTTCATAACATTCATATATTATAACTTACTCAGACATTTCCCAAAGGATGGGCATCCATGCAATTTCCAGTTCCTGGCCATTACAAAAAGAGGTGCTACAGTGTTCAACTCTTTAAGATTCTATTTGCAATTTTCTTGGCAAAGATACTGGAGTGATTGGGCATTTCCTTCGGTTCATTTTATAAATGAGGAAACTGAGGCAAATAGGGGGTTAAGTGACTTGCCTAAGGTTACACAGTCAATAAATGTCTGAGACTGGATTTGAATTCATGAAAATAAGCCTTCCAGATTCCAGCCCATTGCTCTGTTTTTCTTGAGCTTTAGAATTGATCCCTCATACTGGCTAAGAAATAGAACAGTTGATGAATAGAACAGGTTAGATCCACAAAACACAATTATATTCAGTCAATGAATATAATAATCTAGTGTTTGATGAACCCAAAGACTCTAACTTCTGTGATAAGAACTCACCATTTGACAAAAATTGCTGGAGAAATTGGAAAATGATGTGGCAGAAACTAGACATTGACCAGAACCTAACACTCTATACAAAGATAAGGTCAAAATGAGTTTATGATTTAGACATAAAGAGTGATAGCATAAGGTCATTAGGAAGATAAAGGATACTCTACCTCTCAGATCTATGGGAGAAGGGAGGAATTTATGGCCAAAGAAGAATTGGAGAACATTATGAAATACAAAATGGATGATTTTGATTATATTAAATTGAAAGTTTTTGTACAAATGAAACCAATGCAGCAGCCAACTTTGGAAGGGAAGGAAAAAACTGGGAAAAAATTTACATCCTAGAGTTTTGATAAAGGCATAATTTTTAAAATATATAGAAAATTGACTCAAATTTACACAAATACAAGCCATTCTCCAAATGATATTCAATGGACACAAACAATTTTCAGATGAAGAAATTAAAATTATTTCTAGTCTTTTTAAAAAAAATTAATTATAGCTTTTATTTACAAGTTATATGCATGGGTAATTTTGCAGCATTGACAACTGCCAAACCTTTTATTCCAATTTTTCCCCTCCTTCCCCCCATCCTTTTCCCCCGATGGCAGGTTGACCAATACATGTTAAGTATGTTAAAGCATATATGTCCTAACAGTTATTTTGCTGTACAAAAAGAATCAGAGTTTGAAATAGTGTACTATTAGCCTGTGAAGGAAATCAAAAATACAGGCAGACAAAAATAGAGGGATTGGGAATTCTATGTAGTGGTTCATAGTCATCTCCCAGAGTTCTTTTGCTGGTCTAGCTGGTTCAGTTTCATTACTGCTCTATTAGAGCTGATTTGGTTCATCTCATTGTTGAAGAGGGCCACATCCATCAAAATTGATCATCATATAATATTGTTGTTGAAGTATATAATGATCTCCTGGGCCTGGTCATTTCACTCAGCATCAGTTCATGTAAGTCTCTCCAGGCCTCTCTGAAATCATCCTGCTGGTCATTTCTTACAGAATAATAATATTCCATAATATTCATATACCACAATTTATTCAGCCATTCTCCAATTGATGGCATCCACTCAGTTTCCAATTTCTGGCCACTACAAAGAGGGCTGACACAAACATTCGTGCACATACAGGTCCCTTCCCCTTCTTTAAGATTTCTTTGGGGTATAATCCCAGTAGTAATACTGCTGGATCAAAGGGTATGGACAGTTTGATAACTCTGAGCAGAGTTCCAAATCGCTCTCCAGAATGGCTGGATGTATTCACAATTCCCTTCTAATCTTCCCTTCTAATTTTGTCTGCATTAGTTTTGTTTGTACAAAAACTTTTCAATTTGATATAATCAAAATTTTCTATTTTGTGATCAATAATGATCTCTGGTTCTTCTTTGGTTATAAATTTCTTTCTCTTCCACAGGTCTGAGAGGTAAATTATCCTATGCTCTTCCAATTTATTTATAATCTCATTCTTTATGCTTAGGTCATGAACCCATTTTGACATTATCTTGGTGTATGTTGTTAAGTGTGGGTCAATGCCTAGTTTCTGCCATAATAATTTCCAATTTTCCCAGGAATTTTTGTAAAATAGTGAGTTCTTATCCCCAAAACTGGGGTCTTTGGGTTTGTCAAAGACTAGATTATTAAAGTTATTGGCTGTTTTGTCCTTTGAACCTAACCTATTCCATTGATCAACTAGTCTATTTCTTAGTCAAAATGATTTCTAGTCTTATGAAAAAATCTCTAAATCACTATTGATCATAGAAATGCAAAGTAAGACAACTCTGATGGACCAATACATTCCTCTTAGATTGTTTAAAATGAAAGAAAAAGATGATGATAAATGATGGAGGGAATGTGGGAAAACTGGGACACTAATACATTGTTGGTGGAGTTGTGAATTGATCCAACCATTCTGGAGAGTAATTTGGAACTATGCCCAAATAGTTATCAAACTGTGCATACCCTTTGATCCACCACTGTATCTGTTGGGTTTATATCCTAAAGAGATCATAAAAAAGGGAAAAGGGACACAAAAATGTTTGTGGCAGCCCTCTTTGTGGTGTCAAGGAATGGGAACTTGAATGGATGCCCATCAGTTGAGGAATGGTTCCATAAATTATGGTATATGATTGTGATGGAATGTTATTGTTCTATAAGAAACTATTAGCAGGATGACTTCAGAAAGGCTCGGAGAGACTTACACAAACTGATGCTAAGTGAAATGAGCAGAACCTAGAGATTATGTGATGATCACTATGATGTGATTGAACATGGTTGTTTTCAACAATGAAGTGATTCAGGCCAATTCCAATATACTTGTGATGGAGAGAGTCATCTATTATCTACAAAGGGGATCATGGTGACTGAATCTGGAAGACAATATATTTTTACCTTTTTGTTTTTTGCTTGCTTTTTTTCTTTCTCATTTTTCCCCTTTTGCTCTGATTTTTCTTGTGCAGTATGATAAATGTGGATATATGTATAGAAAAATTACACATTTAACATATTGGATTGCTTGCTGTCTAGAAGAGGGAGATTAGAGAAGGGAGCGAAAAATTTTTGGAATATAAGGTTTTGAAAGGCTGAATGTTGAAAACTACCTTTGCATGTATTTTGAAAATAAAAGTTTATTATTAAAATTTAAAAAAATAATTGATCCGGAGCAGCTAGTTGGTACAGTGGATAGAGCACCAGCCCTGAAGTCAGGAGGACCTAAGGTCAAATTTGGTTTTAGACACTTCACACTTTCTACCTGTGTGACCCTGGGCAAATCACTTAATGCTAATTGCCTTAGCAAAAAAAAAAATGATCCCTCAAATCAGTGTTCTCACTATGATGGATCACCTTTTTTGATGTAATTGATTGTTTTTTCTATCTTTGTTTCTTTAGATGTCATGCTATATAAGCACTTTGAGGACTGTGATATTAGAATCCAAATGTGATCACCCTGCTGTTCTTGATGGAGAAAATAATTTGTTGTTATAATTTTTTTGGGAAGATTTATTTCCATCATTCATCTCTTTCGATCTAGTTTCATTTTAAATGCCCTTTGGATGACTTTTTGTTTCAGAAAGTTTTGTCAAGCTTTCTATAAACTTGTTTTTTCCTTCACATGTTTAGTGGATAGGGCATGGGATGTATGAGTCAAAAAGACCTGGATTCACATATAATCTCAGATATTTACTAGCTGTATGATCTTGGGAAAGTCTCAGTTTCTTCACCTAAAAACAATGTGTGTGTGTGTGTGAGGGATTGACCTCAATAGCTTCTAAAAGTTTTTACAGCTCTAACTATAACTGTATGACTTTGTTCAGATTGATAGATGTGTACATGTATAGGTACACATGATTCATTTTTATTGTGAACTTAAGAAAAACCAAAGCTATTATAATATGTAAAGAATAAAAATTATTATAGAATAAACTGAATTTCTATATTGTATGATTTTTGAAGAAAAATACGTTGATAGGTAATTTAGAAAGGTGGTTAAAATCATTCCATTTATATGTAATCTGTTCTTTATTTTTTTGCTTGGTACATTAAAAATATTCTTTTCATGCTTTTTTTAAAAACTCATCTATACCTACTCACTATTCTCTCATATCACTTCAAATATAAACTTTTCCAGCAAAATAGCAAAATAAATCAATAGATTGGCCATATCTGAGAATTCATGTCTTATTCATGTCTATTCTCTAAGCAATCATCACTCTTCTGTTTTATTGATGTGTTTTTATTTTTATTTTACATTTACACTCATTTCATAATATGTTCCTCCCTCCTAGAATATATTCTGCCTATTCAATCTATTTAATTAACTAAATTAAATTATTTATGAGTATAAATAGTTATTATTATAGTATATTGTATTATATGTAATAATTTTAATATATCATTATATGTAACATAATAAATTAATATATAATAGATACTGTCATTATCTATATATTATATAACATTATAATATATTATATATTATAAATAATTATAACTAAATAATTAACTAAAATTAGAAAAAAGAAGTTTAGTAAATTCACCCATATCATAGTATTGGGTTTGAACCTGTATCATTTTGATTCTATGTCTAATATCTTGTCCTGTAAAGAATGTTTTATGTTTCTATCTTTTTATGTTTTGAATTTAGTTTTGTCTCCTTGCAATGCTCTTTTTGCAGAGGGAAAATGTACTGCTGGTTTTATTGTTTTCTTATGATCTGTCTTTTGCAAAGCTTTCCTTTTCCTTTATGAATGCAGATTTGTTCTATTGCTAAATATGAATGAATAAATAAAAATAAAAAGGAATTTATTAAGAATTTACTATGTTCCAGCACTGGAAATAGACATATAAAAGAAAAATTCCTTTAAAGAACTCACATATTGTTTTTTGAATTTTAATAGTGTTGCATTTTTCCAAATACCTGCAAAGATATTCTCAACATTCACCTTTGCAAAATCTTCTGTTCCAAATTTTTCTACCTCTTCTCCCTCCCCTCCTCTCCAAGAAAACAAGCAATCTAATATAGGAAACGTGAAATTCTTCTAAACATATTTCCATATTCATCAGGCTACATAAGAAAAATCAGATCAAAAGGGGAAAATAATGAGAAAAAACCCCCAAGCAAACAAACAGTAACAATAAAGGTGAAAATACTATGCTTTGATCTAAATTCAGTCTCAATAGTTCTCTCTCTAGATGTGGTTAAAACTTTCCATTACAAATTAATAGAATTGCCTCAATCAGCTCTTTATTGAAAGGAGCCAACTCCATCACAGTTGAGCATCATATAATCTTGGTATTGCTGTGGACAGTGTTCTCCTGGTTCTGCTCCCTTTACTCAGAATCAGTTCAGGTAAGTCTTCCCAGGCTTTTCTGAAGTTAGTCTATTCATCTTTTCTTATAGAATTATAATATTCCATTACATTAATATACCATAACTTATTCAGCTATTACCCAACTGAGGGGCATCCACTCAATTTCTAGTTCATTGCTACTACAAAAAGGACCAGAAACATGACAGTAATTACCAAAAAGGGATACTTTGGTCTGGAAAATTAGGGAGATTGTGAATCTAAGCTATAACAGAGCAGACTGTCATACTGGATCAGGAATAATGACTTAGTTAATTTGATCATAGTTCTGGAACAGAAGGAGTTGGGTATAGGTGTAAAGGAAAGTGAACCAGTATGGCTAATAAGAAGTAGATGAATAGAAAGTAGGGAATAGGGTATGGTAGTTGGAGCTTTTTTGAAATAGTGATCACCAATAATCATAGTGCTAGCTGGAGTGGGAGTGAAGAGTGACATGGGTATTGCAGAAGTTTCTTTAGGGCAAAAAAATAATAGATGAGGAGATAGAGAATACAGAGGGAAGAATATTAATACATCATTTACACTATTATTTCATTGTTTACATATCTTTAAATATAATTTAGTCTTCTTATTTGTCTCTCTTGAGAATAAAGCTTTATTTAGGCTTTGTCAGTTAGAAAGATTACATATTGTGTTTTTAGGACTTAAATAATTGTAATGGGAATAAGTATATTAATTCATTTTAAGTCTCAATTTTGCGACAGGATTGCCATGTAAGTTGTTTTACTGTAATAGGATAATTACTTAAGATTATACTTTAGTAAGGACATATACATCCCTAAACCTGCTAATCAATTATTAATAACATGCATATACTTCAAAATTAGCAAACAACTACTAATCATGTGTGTGTGTCCCAAATTTGGTAAAAAAAAAAAAAAAAAAACTATTAAAACTATATATTTGTCCCAAATCTGCTAACAAACTGATAAAATCTTGCTAATGATATTCACTTTGATAGTTTCCTTTCATCATAAGCTTAGGTTCTGGTGACCAATCAGAATTTAGATGTAACATATATCTGCTGTTGGCCAGAATCATAAAAACCCACTGGAGTCCTCAGTCCTTGGCTTACTTCTGGGACAAAACAGGGAGAAACTTTGATTCCCCAGTACATTGAAAATTCTTAGCTACATTAAAAATATAACCATTTTATGTTCACTTGAGAAGAATACTGACTTATGGACACTTGTCAGAATGCTACCCAGGAGGGAGGTGTACTGCCTCCAACTAGACAGAGAAGAAATCTTTTCATGAGCACTGATGGAAAACATGTTTACAGGGATCTTTAGGAAACAGTTTAATGATTTGTTCCTAGAAGGTTTGGTGTTGTATTATTGAATAATCAATCAAGTTTGATTGTAAATATTGATGATTATATATCATGTTAGTGTCCTAATAAGCATATATGCATATGCATATATATGTAAATTGATTTTTATACATAAACTCTGATGTATTGTGCATAGTAAATATTGTTATAGCCTTTCATTCTTTAAGTGTTTTAATCTCTAGAGTTTTCTTACTTGTAACCAACTAGTGGGTTTCTTATCTCCTCTATTTTATTGTTTACTCCATTCTTATTTAAGGTTATGATTGTTTGGCTTATTTCTCTCTATTTTTGCATTTTTTATTCCTCTCTTTCTATCCTTATTTTTCTATGTTTGATTTTGCTAATGATGCTTAGATGTTAATCTATTCCAAAAAGCTCTCTCTTCTTTCATAGGTCCTGCTTGACCTGTATTATTGCAAATTTTAAAACCTTACTTAAATTTTAAATTTCTTTTATTGGTCTTTTACCCATTATTACATTCCTTCTGTGGACTACATTATTTTTTAAAGATACTATAGACCATGAGAAAGTAAAATTAATTTGTATTCATCCAATTTCATAGCATTTACATTTATAAAGTAAAAGTTAATTGATTTATAAAAAAATATAGGAACAAAATTTTAGGAGGCTTTAATGTTGACTCAAAGCTGGATGAATCCAACAGACAAAATCAAATACACATATAACTAAACAAACTGGTATGGTTTAAAATTCACTGACTTCTTTATTAACACATAACAATCTATTAGTTTAAGTAAAATTCTTTTGTTTGTAACAAATTGTTATTTACTTTATCCTCTTATTTTCTATCTCCTTCTATTCTTTCATTCATGAATTATACATTGTTTCCCTTTACTTCTTTCTCCCTTTATTTCTAATGAAATGTATAGCTTTTCAGGCAATGTATTTGAGTTCCTTGGGATCTCTAGATGGTTCAGTGGATAGAATACTGGGTCTGGAGTCAGAAAGGTCTGATTTCAAATCTAGTCTCGGACATTTATGAGCTCACTCTGAGCAAGTCATATAACTTCTGTGTGCCTTAATCTACTAGAGAAGGAAATATCAAATCACTCCAGCATCCTTGCTAAAATAATACCTTGGGTAGTATGGTCTGGGATCATAGAGTTGGGCAGGACTGAACAATAACAATTTCCTTCCAAAGTTACATTTTTATGGTATTGCATTTGTAGAATTTCTCCTATTTTCCATGCTCTTGATATATTAATTTCATTTTTGGTGGAAACTTTTCTCTCTTATCTCGTTCCTAAGAATATTAATTTATGAAAGTGAACTATGTTGTGGGGTGGAAGTCACTCTATGTCATAATCCACAATTCCTTATTCTTTCCCTTTAATTTACCTATGATCTCATGACTGCTAAGGAAGTTTATTTGATTTCTGGTTTTACATCTACCCCTATTGCTACTCTGAGTTCTTGTTGCATCTTGAGGCCCATAATACTCTCTTCTGGAGTGAGATGTAGTCCTATCAAGCACAATCATTAGTTAGAGTAGATAAATTTCTATTGTATTGACCTCTTGAGACAAAATGCATAATTAAATTATTGTACCTCAACCTAGGGTTTCATAGGGACAATGGGACAGCACAATGGAAATACTTTTAAAAGCAGTCTTCATTTTCTCTTTAAAAACAAGCTATTTTCTAAAGCTTTATAGCTTTCCTAGCCCTTCCCCTTATTTCTAGTATCCTACTGTTCCGCAATCTGTGATCTTGTTGAAGGACAAAGAAAATTGCTATTTTTCCCCTCTTCACTTCTGGGCTAGACAGTAGTATATTTTTAAAACTCTCCTCTGTAACTTCTTATGATATTACTCTTATAACGAAAGATATTAATAGGCAAACAAGAGGTTTAGCCCATGAGATGTCAAATTGACCTTTCTTTCTGTCCTTCATATTCTTTAAAGTTCCTTGAAAACTTTGGTTCTTAGATTTTTTTTTTTTTGTTCTTTAATTAGTCCTCTTTGCCTGTCAGTTCAATTTCTTTTGTTTAAGCAAGTAATATATAAACATGGGAGTTTTCCTGATAATTGTGATTATTTTTCTTTTTGTACTTATCTCATTTGATTTATTTTCAAATCAAAATTTTTCCACCTCTGTTTCTCTCCTCCTCCCCCCCCCCCAGAATATTTCAAATGCCTCTTCAGATATAGGACTACCTTTTTCATTGATTAGAATCAGCTTTGCAGCATATATTGTTTTGGGTTGCAATTTAAGTTCCTTTTCCAAAATGAAAATGCTCTATTCCTTTCTGCAGCTTCTTATAAATGGGGAGTAATCTCTTTGAATTGACATTACTTCATAACTGTAGTTCATTTTCCTGATTTTACAAAATTAATTGTTATTGTAATTATGAAATTTACTACTTGCTTTGAAGTTTCAAATTTGAGATATTGTATTGTGATATTGTCAGTGATATTGTATGATCAATCAATATTTTATCCTCTTTATTAAAAATACTGGGAAGTTTTTTTGTATTTCCTGTAGTATATGTTATTCAGATTTATAAAAAGAACAAGAGTAACACATTCTTTTGGGAAAATTATAATATTTAAATTATCTCTGTTTCTCCTATCATTGGGTACAGATTCGATTATTTTGACTTGTAAATATTCATTAGAGGTGATTAAATTTCTGCTCCTCTTCAGCAATATCTCCTTGTCTCTCTATCATTTTCACTATAACTCTTTGTCTCTGTTTCTCTCAGCCTATGTGTCTCCTTTATTTGTTTCTCTGTCTTTTTTCTTTCTTTGCTTCTCTCCTACAATTATTCCTCTTTTTCCATTTTTTCTTCTTCTCCTGTTACTACTTTGGAAAGATTTTGTAATACTTATTTTAAGTTCTCTACCCTAATCTTGGTTTTCTTTCATTTAAGAACCAAACTGACAATCATTTATTAAGTTTCATATGCCTATGTATCAAGCTAAGCACTAGGTATCCAAAGAAAGAACAGAAGAAAGCTCAGTCCCTACTCTCAAGGAGCTCACAGTCTAAAAACTTCTGACTTCCATACAAATATCTATTTTAAAGGTTTTATTTGTCTTTTAAACCATTTTGGAATTTCTCCTTGTTGTTCCATGGTCTTTGGGGAAGTGTGACTTTCTGGTAATATTTTTGGTTCATTTTTCTTTCATTGCATAATACATGTCCAATAAACTTTTTGACTTTTTAGTCATTTTTCATTTTGACTTGAAAAGTCTTTCCCTTTTGGTTTGTGAACTTGGAAATTATAATCATACCCTGCTTTGCTTTTTTGGATTTTGTTTGTCATTCATATATCTTTAGTTGATTGTTTTGGTTCAAACTTCCCTCTTTCACTACTGCATAGATAGATGGCTTGCACTTGGGCATTCTCAAAATCCTCAAATTGGGGTGTTGAGGGTCTTACCAACTTGTAGCCCAAAGTAGACTCCTTGATGATAGCACAGAATACAGTTGAGTATTTGATCCTCTTCACATCTAGAAACAGAGATACATAAGTTTGTTAAAAACTAAGTTTTACAAATCTGAACCTAACATCCATCCCCTAGCACAGTTATAACCTCCTTCTTTGGGAGAGGATAGTCAGATTTAATATGTTCTTACTTTTGTGATGATGTGTGAGCAGAGAACTACCTGTAGCACAAATTTGTGTTGCTAGGAACCAGATTTGGTACCAATTGGGCCAGAGAAACTGAGTGGTATTGCCAAGTATTTAATTTGTGTGATGTTTATTACATGAATCTTTTACTTTGTGTAGTGTTGGACTTGCAGATTCAACTTTATTCATCTGGTGCAAATCATCATCATCATCATCATCATCATCACCCTTTATCCCTCAAAATATAATGAATCTCACTTTTTTGTAATATAATTCAGTGTTAGTGCATTCAAGTTCCTTCTCTCTGTTAACTATTTCCTGTTTATCTTTTATATAACTATTTGTATGTAGTTTATGCATATACCATATGATTATAATATATAATATGGTATATAGTATATATAGTATTGGTATATGTATATACATATATTTGTGTAGTACATGTGTATAAATTTGCATGAATTTTGTCTCTTTCAATAGACTGTAAGGTCCTTGAGGTCAGGGACTCTCTTTTGCCTCTTTTTTAAAATCTCCATGCTTTGCATGGTACCTCTCTCAGAATAAACACTTAATAAATGTCTTTTGATTGTTTGTTTGCATTCCCTGTGTTTTGTGCTTTCCAATTTTTTCTTCTTCAAGCTAGTGTTCATCATACAGAGGCATGAAGCTTCTATATAGATAGCATCTTTGATTTCTTATTCTTCACCATCCTCACTATTTACAATACAGTCACCAAATATGAAAATGTCTGCTGATTTATGTGTTTGGGAAGACATCAATTTTTTCACAGAATTCTTTGGCTTCTTTAATTTCTGGAATGGTTGTTTGTTTATAAGTTCAATTCAACTCAACAAGCATCAATTAAGTATCTAAACGTTAAGTACAGAGGTAGAGAAGGAAATGGCAAACCACTCCAGTATCTTTTCCAAAAAAAATCCTCAATAAGTTTATGAAAAGTTGGACACAATTGAAGCAATTGAACAACAAGAAAAATGATTGAATATCTTGCTGGAATTCTTGCACATTGGTGAAACTCCCATTACATTCCCTTTGCTCCAGGACTCCTGGGTTCAATGATAATTCACAGGGAAGAGATAAAATACATGTGCTGGGGTCAATAAACAACAGATACTATATGCTTTCCCTGTTTCCTGTTCCATCTAGATCCTACTACCCTCTATTATAATTATTGTATTATTGCTTGTGTTGCCAGGTACTGGAATTACAAAAAGAAAACTTTAGTTACTACATCTTCTCAAGGAATTTCTATGCTATTGGAAGAATATGAGCACATATAAGAAAATACAAAATAAATACATAATTTTGAGGTCTAGATGGAGAGACCACCAGTAATTAAGAAATAAGAAAAAGGCTAATTTTGGGTGATGGTACTTCAACTCTGCTTTGGATTGGTTCCATCTCTCACTCTGACCATGACAGCTTCTTAAAAGATGTCAATGATTATTCTGGCGATAGACCTACTGAAAAGTTCTAGTAGCTGTGGTTTATTAAGTGTTTCATATTTTATCTGCTATAATGGGTATGAGTTATCTGGGCATTGATCTTCCTCAAACTCTGCTCTGACATGGGCCCCATGTTAGGCGCTGGTTTGATATTTTCTCCCACCATATGCAGGGCCAAGTTATTTCTGTGCTTTCCCTTCTATTTACCATGATGGGATTCTGGGAACTTTATTTTGTAATTCTGGACCATATGGAATAAGTAATCAATGTTTCTTTTCTATTGCCTCTATTATTGCTCTTTTTTATGCATTTTGAATGGAATATTTGTGGGTAATTTAGTTCCTTTATGTTCTAACACTTCACCATCTTCACATAATTCCCTAATATTTTTCTTAATTTTGCACCAGTTCAACTTTTCCTATTTTAAATGTATGTTTGAATGACTTTTAGATTTATGTTGATGTGGGCTCAGTTTGGTATGATTATTAGGTTTAGCCCTTTTGGAATTTATTTCCACTGTGGTTCCATCTGTGTTCCACTTCACCCTACCCAATTCTCCCAATTAAAATTTACTCTTGATTCCTGTCCGGTAAGGCACTTATACTAATTTCCTTAACTCTATATCCTGAGGAAGCAGCTAGATGGCACAGTGGATAGGGTGCTAGGTCTTTCTGACTCATCTTCGTGAATTAAATCTGGCCTTAGACAGATTTAGCTGTGTGGCTGCATGGCCCCGGGCAAATCACTTAATCTTGTTTGCCTCAGGTTCCTCACCTATTAAATGAGTTGGAGAAGGAAATGGCAAATCACTCTAGTAACTTTGCCAAGACCCCAAATGGATCCATGAAGCATCAGACACGACTTAAAAAATAACTGAACAACATTTTCTCTGATCATGGACTATGGGAATCCTGTCTCTGCTAGTTGGCTCCCTGAATGAAAAAAAATTCCTTCCTTTTTGTCTTTATTTCTAACAGTCATCTTATATACTCTCCTGGAATTTTAAATTGCTTTAACCTTTGAAAACTCTCCAATTCTTGATCTATTTCTCTGTCCTGATTGATTTGGAGAAGTGAATTTGTTAACTTATCATAAAGCCCAGGGCAGATCATTCTGTTTGGCTTCTATACTTCATTGCTCTAAATTCTTATATGAATCTCCTTTTCTCTGTAGCTTTAAAATATAGGCTGTAAGTTCTCCCACCTCCCAAAAATAGTCTGTCTCTGAATTTGGGCCCTTCTGCACTTGTATCTTCTTGTTAGAATTCTGGCCCATAAATTCCCATTACAATCCCTTTTCTCCAGGACTCCTGGATTCAATGTTCATTGGCAGAGAAGAGAGAAAATACATATCCTGGGGTCAATAAACACCAGATACTATACCCTTTCTCTGTTTTCTGTTCCATCTAGATTCCACTATCCTCTATTATAGTTGTTGTATCATTGCTTGTGACCTGTCCCCTCCCCTTACATCTCAACTTCTTCCCTATGTACATGCATGTGCACATACACACACACACACACACACACACACACTCTCTCAATAAATCCTGACTTTTCAGATAATTAGTTTTTAGATTCTAATAACTGACGCAAAGTGAAATGAGCAGACCCAAAAGAGCATTGTACCACAGATAATAATACTGAATGATGATCAACTGTGAATGACTTTTATTCTCAGCAACACATTGATCTAAGATGATCCCAACAGACTCATGATGAAAAATGCTATCTGCTTCCAGAGAGAGAACTGATGTTGCTTGATTCAGATCAAAGCACACTATTTTTCACTTTTTCTTTTTTTTTCTTTTGTCTTCTTGAACAAAATGACTAATATGAAAATGTTCTACATGATTGAACATATATCATTGCTTATTATCTCAGGAAGAAGAGAGGAGAGAGAGTAAGAGTGGGTTAGAATTTGGAACTAAAACTGTATAAAATATTAAAAGTTATTTTAACATGCAATTGGGGGGAAAGAAAAATAATATTAAAAAATATCATAATAGATGCTTGGGGAAAAGTTTTTGCACACATTGTAAAAACAAAACAAAACATAAACTTCCAATGAGAATATGCCAAAGTTGTGGCTTTCATTTTAATTTGTGGTAATATTGTTTGGATAAAACATATAACTTCATTGGTGTAATGGGCCCATGATGAAGAACTAAGGGCCTAACTGATTTGTTCATATTCACACAATTTAGATGGTTGAGAAAATCTCCCTGAATCTGAGGCCATCTATACCAGATTCCCTCTCATTAGTCATGCACTAGTTAGCTATTTGTTTGGTTTTTTAATCTTGGTTAGGCTCTTTATTCTGAAGAATGGTATACCCAAGACAAAGTATATCAGAGTCTTAACCTTGAACGTAGAAGAGGAGGAAGAGGAGATTTCCTATGCACCTACTATATGCTAAGTACTTTAAAAAGAGGTTTTTTTGAGGGGGAGATAGGTGTTATTATTATATCCATTTTACATATGAGGAAATTGAGGCAGACTGTTCAGTGAGTCACCTAGCTAGTAAGTGTCTAAAACAGAGTTTGAACTCTCATCTTCCTGGCTCCAGAACCAGCTCTTTATACACTTGTTGCTCATCTACCTCCAAAGTCGCAGAAGTTTGAATTCAGGTCATGGCACTGCTGCTCCTTCTTGTATAAACTTGGATGAGTCACTTTTCTTCTCATCACCTCATTTACTCCAACTATAAAATGAAGGGAAGGAATGGAGTAGGTGATTTCTGTGGTTCCTTATTTATGTCTGTGATCTTAATATGTCAGGCAGCTGCTACCATGTTAACATGTGGAATTAATCACAAAAGGGGCTGAGTGGGAATATGGTAAGGTGGGAAGGATGAATCAATTAGTGTAAACCCATCACTTCTTTAGAAATAAATAACTCTAACACATACCTCATGTTCTATTGTCAGTGCTATCTTTCTAGAAGATAGCATCTATAGTCTAATTGTTCATATTTATGCTGATATTGACATATCAACAGAATCAACCTGCTTCCTGTGGTCTCAGTGGATTGGGCTTTGCTTTATTTTTTATTATGACAACATATGGTCAATATTATATACATATTTTCCCCAAGATTGAACCTCCTTTATTGACTTAAGAATACATTTGCTCTTATTTCATGAACTTCATTTCAACTAAGAAAAATGTTCTGATGCTGACTCAGCTTTTAAAGCTACATTTTATACCTGTCAAGCAACATATAGATTTTTATAAGGCGAACAATGGCTGTATTTAAGCCCTGATGTAGTAATCATGAACTCCTTTGGAAGTATCCTTTGGAAACTGAATCCATAAATTTTATTAGTATTAAATGTTTCTAGTGGGAGTTGACAAATAGTTGAACGAGCAGCATTTGCTCTGCACTTGGCAAACAGAGAAGGGGGAAAAAAATCCCCATTACACAATGAGAAATGCATTACTACTCAAGCTCATTCATCTCAATTTTGCACAAATATAATTTAAGACATTTTACAACTGTTGGTGAAATTACAGTGTGCAGTAGGGAAGTTGCAAATATTTTATGAGCCCCATAAAATTGTCATTGTAATAACATTATAGGGTGCAGGGACAATGTAGATATTCGTAATGCCCATATACTCTTTATGTCAAACTGAAATGAAGAGATAGTGTCTTTGGATGAGACATTTGCTGCTGATCAAGGTTCAAATCTCTACTGTCCTGAAAACAGCCTGTGTTTGGAGCTGGATACATTTGAGTGAGCAATAAGATATTTTAATTAGTTTGCTTTTTAATTGGGGGGAGAAGGAGAGGAAGGAGATAAAAAAAGCCAACATTAAAATAACCTATAAAATGAGTTATGGCTGAAATAAACAAGCATTAGCTTCAGATAAGTATTAAATTTTTTAAAACAGATTTCCTGCTATTGGACTCAAAACTGATTTAGGAAATGAGCCCAATGGCCTTCTTTTATGCTCTAGTGCAGCCAAAACCTTTTAGGGAGATTCTAACTAAAAGCCCTTGAAAATCTAACATGGGATTAAACTACTTTGATAAAACCTGATTTGAAGTGCAAGTCTTCTTTCTCTTCCTCTCACTCCCTAAATCTATAGTCCTTTTGAATAGCAATCTTGTTTGGGCTGAAGAAAAGGGGGATCCTTGCTCATGGTGGGTCAGATGTACCCAAGAAATTGAAGACTGCAGGATATTCCAGAAAGGAAATCATGACCTTCTATTTGAACACACTTGCCTTTTGCATGGATTTATTTAAGGAAGCATTTACTTTTTTGCTGGAGAAGCAACTATATGCCGTTATATACACTTGATTGTCTTTCTTTAAAATGACTGATTTTAATTCTTATCTCTTAAATCATAGCAGAATAGAAAAGACCTTTGTGTTCTAGATGAAATATCTCGCCTATAAGTATCAAGGCTACATCATGGTATAATTATGATGATAAAGCAAATTACTTTTTTTTTTGTTTGCTTTTTTTTTTGTATGAGGGGACAAATCAGGGAGTAGTAAGGTTATCGATCCTCATTTTCTCTTTCCAAAGTACAAAGAGTTCATATTATCTTAGAGCAAAAATTCTTAATCTGTAGTCCATGAACTTCAGGGGGACAGATTTCACAAAAAACGTTGACTTTGGATTGGAAAAAAAGAATCATTATATTTTAATTTTTAAAATAGTTTTTAAATATTTAATTCAATTTTACATAAAAATCCAATAATTGGTTACTTTGTACATATTCTTTGCATTTGAAATTATATTCTAAGAAAGGAGGTCCTAAGTTTCACCAGCCTGTTATAATATATAGAAAGTTAAGAATTCCCATCCTAGGGTTCCTTGGCAAGTGTTTATTCTCTGAACCATACTTTCATGAAGATAAGCCCTTAATGCATCAAATATAGAATGGTGGATCTAGCAGGAAAGGAATTTAGGCCAAAGAGTACAATTATATCATTATACAGATGGGAAAACTGAGGCCTGGGGAGGTTAAGACTTGCTTAAGATTACACAAATATCAAGTATCAGAAATGAATGTTCTTGCTGTCTTCTATATATTGAACCAGAATATGGAGTCCTGGAAACAGGTATATACATAATTATTTGGGAATTATTAGAAGAAAGGATAGCCCTTATAGTACAATGAAAAGAATATAAAATCTAAAGCCGGAATTCAAATACTGACTATTTACTATTTTACTGTTTACTGTTTGAGACTCTGGGCACATCATTTTAGTTTTCTCATCTTTAAAATAATGGGATTACATTAAAGGATCTTTAAAGTGCCTTCTAACTCTATATCTTACAATTCTATTCTTTGGACAGGACCGAGGTTAATTGTGGCAAAAAGCTGTATGTTTCATGTACAGCTTACAATTCAACATCTGAGATCAATTTAATCAGTTTATTCAAGAAAGCCAAACTCATAGTAGTTATGTGAAAATAACATTATTCTTCAATGTCTGGAGAGGACTATAGAACTTTCAGTTTGAGATTATAAGCAAAATACTTAAACTACAGCTCAGAAATATTTTAAATGTCAACAGTCAGTGCTACACAATCCATTAGGATTGTGACTACCTCATAAATGCCCATTTCTCTCTATAAATTCCTTCTGTTTTAATTCAAGTTATTAGACTATTGATAAGTATCTCATTTCTAGATATATAGTTTAGGGTCTGATTGTCTGAGAAGTGCAGTTATAGAAGCTCCTTGAGAAGAAGAATTGTATTTATTATTTCCTTTGCTTAACATCATGACATTTTGTACTTATGACCCTTCCACATCACAGAGGTTAGGGGCATGGTGTCTCCAGGTTCTGGAAAAAACATGTACATTTTTTAGCCTCTCATTTGTACCAGAGAAAAAAGTTTGAATTTTTATAACCTTAAAAGATAAAATATGTTGAAATTATATATTACTGTGCATGTTTTATGCATTTTAATATCTTTTCTGCATCATCTGCTGACCTTCACGTGTTGTCTGTGGCTTTCACACAACTCACAAACAATGTAATTTCTTATGTGGTCCCACAATACATCAAATTGTGATGGGATAAGTCATGATGTAGAAGACATAACTGTAGTTGACTGACTGTATGTCCCAAAGAATCTCCCCAAAGGGAGGTTCATTTTAGAAATTTGAGAACAAGAAATAAATATTGTCTCAATGAAGCCCTTCCTTGTGTAGCTGCTGGGGCTCATTACTTGGGTTAGAATTCTGCATTATAGAAACTCTTTGACCAAATCAGGGTTCCAGTTGAGCTCTGAAAGACCTCTATTTGGAGCTTGTTTCCATTTGGCCAAGGATAATACTGTTTCTAAGAAAAAGAGAGAAGGAAAGAAAAAAAAAGCTTTAATAAAAAGGATTATAATCATGGTTCAGAGGGCTTCTTGGACAACAAATGGCCCTTACAAAACAACATTGTGGTGAGTTAAGTGTAAATGAATCAGAAACATACAGATTAAGTTCCCCTTGAAATACACAAGGGCTTTCAAAATTAGTAGGGAAAAAAAAGCATTTGGCAATGGGTGTTCCAGGTTTTATGCTTTTCTCTCCTCAGTTCCATCACTTTTATGCCCTTTTACAAAGCACCTCATAGGGTTACTTGATCTCTTTTTGTATTATCCCTCCTTAATGATGCTAGAGATGGGGCCAGGCCAAGTTTTTTTTTTGAAGTTTCAGATTTTGGGCCATGATCCCCCAAATATCTTTTTCTTGTAGGTTGAGTTCTTCCCCCTCAAATTTTTGGCATTAGCCCTCTAAGTTGGAAAGATATAAAAACAAAAACATAGTCCAGAGTTTGGCTGAACCTTGAAGGCCCCTGAGAATGTTCAATGTGTATCCTGAGAGCTAATCTACAAGCTTATGTGAGAGGAACTGGTTAGATGAGCTTGTGGGAGACATCCCAACAGATGATATTTTTCTGGTACTTTGGCTATTAAAAACACCACTCAGTGAGGGACTTCAGGCACAGGAGATCTTAAAATTATGGAGCTGGAGAAGACCTTGAGAAGTCATTTAGTCCAACTTGCTTCCTCTAGAAAGAATCCCATTCAACCTATGGATTAGATTCCATCAGATTGTAAACTCCTTGTGGCCAAGGAATGGCTTTTGGTTCTTTTTGTACCCTCAGGGCTTAGCACAGTGCCTGAAAAAATAAACACTTAATAAATGTTTACTGATTAACTAAATAAGCTCAAGTCTCTCTTAATGATGTATTCAACTGTGGAAAGTTGCTAGAGAAGACCTTGAGTAGAGCTTCATAATCCATCTCCATTCACAATTCTGAAACTAATAATAAAGGCTTATTCCTTAGATTCTTGAAGAACATCCTATTAAAATGAACAAAGAAAAATTGGAGTGGGGGAGATAGAAGTTATTGATTACCTTAGTGAAAATTAGCTGACAATTTGTGATTTATTGTTCTAGCACCCGACACCCAATAATATGGCAGCATTGTCAGACTTATAGCTTCGCAGTTTTCTCTGAGGCATTACGCTATTCAGTATGCATAAGTGCTTGTTCTATCTCGCAATTATTACCATTTTCAAGGAATTCACTCTAGTAAGTTTGGGGAAATACAGGCAGTATAGCATAACAGATCAAGAGGAAGCTAGGAAAACCTGAATTCAAATCCCTCCTCTGAAATTTACAAGCAGTGTGATTCTGGGTAAATAATTCACCCTCTCTCACCATTAATTGTAGAAAAGGCATCAACTTGCATTTGGAGAGAGAGTTACTTTTTTGCACAGTTGCCTATATTCATGAACCACAGGTCCAGGTTCTATCTTGGGGACTTGTGTTCTCTTGCTATTGTCCCTGCCGGGTGGTGGGCTCCCTGGGACAGCCATATTGATTCAAGATGCCTTTTCCAGTAGATGGCAGCAAGAGTGCGCAGAGACCCTGAACATGGAAAAAATCCCTGGCTAATGAATATAAATGAACAGAGACCCACTAGCTCTCTCCCTTCAGACCTTGTCAAAAAAAAAAAAAAATAGCACCCCCGGAAGGGGACCCTTTACAATAATCAGCTTACTTGACTGTAATGGATGCCGTTCAACATTTTAATCTCTGGTCATATTACTCACCAATCCCATCCAAGCCCTGGAAGACATTTCCCGGAGTCTTTCCCTTGTATCTGTGTTCATTAACTCTTGACTAATCCGGTCTCTTGGTAACCGTAGTTTAATAAATTTCATAGTGCATGACCAGTACACTTAATTAATATTGGTCACTTGAAACAATTTTTGTTTATTCAGCTTCCTTTCCCACTGCCCCCTACCTCCCCCGGACCTCATTTTGGGGAATGATAATAATACACAGAGAACCAGTCTGGCTGCAGAGAACTTTTAAAAACAAGTAAAAGGATCTTTCTGGGCTCACACCTGTTTTAAGATTTGTTATCCTTAAAACGAAAAGCTGTAGGGATTCACTTGGCTTCTTCCTTGTAGGTCCCAGAGGACTCTGCCATTAAACCACAGGGAGGAGCAGGAGCTTTCAGTACACTTAAATGTACTTATGTCAAATCCATCCCATTCTTCCTGCCTCCTTTCCTCAATCTAGCCACCGTTCCCAGGGGCTGGAGAACATTACAAGCCATTCACTTTATATGAATGGGCACAAACAGACTTTTTCACCATTTCGATATGTCTACATTTGCAGGCATATCCTGTAGGCTGCCTGAAACAGCCTTAATTTCAATTTACTGTCTCCCCAAGGATCTTGCCATTCTCCTGAAAGTGGAAAACTCGATGGTTTTTTCTCCTCCCCCCACTCCTCATCACAGCTTTCCCCCCACTCCCTTCAAAGAAAGAGTTACACTGGAAGTAAAGTTTTGGTCAAGATTAATGGACTGGAGTTTTGATGCTTCTAACAGGGTGTATGATCTTTTATTAAACAAATAAAGTGTGAGTTGCACCAAAATACTGCCTTTGGAAGGTGTTCAAAGTTAGTGAACTCAGCTTGGCTAAAGTTTTCCATAGTCCCCCTGGAATGTCCCCCCTGAATGCCCCTATTAGGAGGCATGAAACTGTACACGTGTTGAAATTTTTCTTTTCTTTTCCACCAGGGCTTTTTCTAATAGATAAAAAGATGGCTGACTTTTTCACAATGGAAAAGGGCAGTTAAAACCTTTGAGAGAAATGGACTCATAACAAAAGTATATTTGCACTTTCAGAATTAGAATTGGGAGCACAGGATAGGGCAGTTGACCCTCATCCAGACTATGGGCTCTAGAATTGTGGGTCACAAAATGTGGGTAATTTATCCTGACTCATATGGTTTTACAAAAAGGGGGCAGTTGATCCTCACTCAAACTATGGGCTCTATGCAAACATCTTACAAACGAGTTCTAGTCATAGCATTGTGAAGCTGGTAATGGTCTCTTTAGTGAAATGGTCTTTCAAATTATTGAGAAAAGGGAAGAAAGTAAGAAAATGCTGATATTTGGATATTCTAACCCTTAAAAAATCTATATTTTTATCATTGTGGGAACTCTTTGAAGATTTTAAGGCAGATTGTTGTCTTATCCTGGAATCAATGAATCAGCTACTAAATTTTTATTAAGTGTCTACTATGTCTTATTCTTTGCATTTGAACATTTATTTTATATATATAAACTGCATTTGTTATATAAAAAAGAAACACAGCTCTTACTCTCTTGTGCCTCATACTCTAACTAGAGAATCAAATAATCAAAGGAAAACTGAAAAATTTGGGTGAAGTGAGGGTATGATGGTATCTAGTCCAAAAAAGTTCTATTTACTGGGAAATAAAGAAATATCTGGCCCAAGAATCCTCTTTAAATGGAAGAATTGGGAGATATTCTTTGCTTAATTCTCCAGACATACAATCAGAGACAAAGAGGCTACTGAGGAAGTGTGAATACCAAAGCTAATGCAGTCTTGCAGCATGATGCATTTCCTGAAGAATTTTCCTGGGGGATCTGGGGAGTGATGGAGTTCATTTCAAAGGAGTATGACTGGTGGAAAAAGTACATTTTGTGCATTTTGTCCTTAAATCCTCTAGAGTTCTATCTTAATTAACATTTTGGGTGTCTTCTTCTATATCTCTTGATGTCATATGAATATCAATAGACCATGAGAGATGTTCATCAATTATCCTTTTTAAACAAGTGCTCTTAAGCAGGACTTCTTAAATTTTTCCACCTGTGACCCCTTTTCATCTGAGAAATTTTTATGCAACTCATATAAGTATATAAAATAGGTATACAAATGAAACATTTATTGATAATAAATCATAATTTTGTGACTCCCACACTCATTTATATGACAACATGTGGGCTTGTGACACAGTTTAAGAAGCTTTGCTTTTAAGCCTTTATTTGAAATCATAGTAACAAAATGTAGTTTTCTATCTTGGGAAGTAGGTTTGGTGGTCATTGGAACACATCCTGAGAACCCTTGGTACTCTGAAATTTTTATTTATTTATTATGACTGTATCACTGTCCTCATCTTATATAAAATCTTGCCTTATATAAAAAGAATTTACTGACCAACCAACCTTAATACTAGTGTCTTCTCTCATTAATTGTCTCCATTTTATTTTTCTTTCTATACCAATTTATATCTTTATATACCTCTCTATATTTTTTCCATTTCTATCTTATTTATATATAATTGCAATGTGGGTGAACCTTGAAACTGTATCCCCTTTAATCTGTAAAAGAATGGTGATTTGGGGTCTCATGCTTTCCCCTGGGAAAAGCCTGCAAACTCCCACAGTTAAGTGATTTCATTAAATCAGAGATCTTGGTCTAATCAACCTCCATTGAAACTGAGATCTTTTGGGGGTGGCCCAGATCCCCTTCAGGGAATTCCCAGACTCTGGGAAAAGCCTTCAAACTCCCACTTAAGTGATTTTATTCAGTTGGAGATCTTTCTGGAAACTCCAAGATAAATCTCTTTATAACTTGAAATCTAGGCCCAGGGCATTGATTGAAGCCCAAGCCTCAGACTGCTAATAAAAGACAATTTGAACTCTGAATCTTTGCAGAAGTTGGAAACAGGATTATGCTTTGCCAAGGAAGCTCTCTTTTTGGCAAGGCTGCCTGCCAGGACTTTTGCCCACTGTGAAGATATTCTCTTCTCAGTGTCAACCTTTATAACCTTTATAACCAATATAAAGTGTCAACCAATAAAACTCCCTTTCGTGCCACTCAGATTTTCGGGTTTGAGAATTATTTTGCATTGGACCTGTGCTGATCAGAGGAGATTCCCCACCCCAATTCTTGCCCCCATCCACTACAACTAACCTCATCATTTGTTTGCTTATTGTCTCCCCCCTTTCATGGTGAGCTCTTTGAGGGCAATGTCATGCCTGGGACATAGTAGACACTTATTAAATTTTTAATTCTGACAGAACAGGAGAAAGTCTTTAATCTCTATTTCTTAGTAAGAAAGTAGAGATGAACCCCTCTTGGAATGCAAGTTCAGGATGAAAGAACAAAGTAATGAAGGTGGACAGGGGCAGGGGATATAGTGTAGAGATGTAGTAAAATCACATAGACTCAAGGAAATCTGTAGTCTCCATAATGCTGATGGAAGAAGGCCAAAATGGAAGATAATTTTGGATATAGAGTCTACTTCAAAGACCCAGTCAGAATAGAGAAATGGTAAGGAGGAAAAAATAAGGAGGTCACCAGCTTTATATAATCTCAAGGCAAGTTGATTTCCATGGAAGGACAGGATAATTCAAAGCTGAAACACAAGAGAAAAGTAGTTTTGGATTTCAGAAGAATCTTTTTTTCTTAGTTTGGAGGCATAAAAATAGGCTTTCCCAAGCCTTTGGACATTAAGTTGAAGGTGAAATAACTCCAGAGGACATTCTATCATTGATATAGTAAAATGAGTAAGGGGATTTTTGTTTATTGATGCATGCTAGCTAGTGATTTATAACAGATTTTTAAAGAATTCCTTAGTTTCTTCCTGCATGTCTTCCCTCAATCAGTCCTAAAATCAACCAAACATCAAGCATTTATGAAACACCCACTATGTGGCAGGAATTGTGCTAGGTGCTAGAGATATAAAGAAAGAAATAGAATAGTACTTGTCTTCACAGAGTTTATATGTTGACAAAAACATACATGACCACATAAAAGGTTATTTAGCAGGTGGTCTTGCAGTTTGGGGGATCAAGTAAGACCTTCTGTGGAAGCTGACACTCTTTTGGAAGCTTTGAAGGAAACAAGTGATTCTAAAATGCAGTCATGAGGAGGGACCTGTAGCCCAGGTCTAAAAGACAGTTTATATTAAGGTGTAGAAATGGGAAGTGGCATATCATATGTGAAGAACAACAAGGATGATTTGACTGGACTATAGAGTGTAAAGTGGGAAAGATTTGCTGGAGCTACATGGTAAAGGACTTTAGATGTCAATCATATTTATTAGCATTTGATTGTAGAGATAATGAAGAGGTTAGGGTGGATGGCTACCTTCTCGGTCATTTATAATCTTTATGAGCTTCCTGGAGCACTGGTGGGTTAAAAAAGCCAGTATACAGGGCTTTTCTCCTGAATTCACGGGAAGCTCTCTATCCACCTGTCCCTCACATGTATAATTATGTACAAAGTAAATACAAGATAACTCAAAGGTAAAGGCACTAAATACCTAGGAGATCAAGAAAGACCTTTTAGAAGAGATGGAATGTGCTGAGTTTTGAAGTGAACCACTGGTCCTAAGAAGCACAGGAAGGAGGGGATATATTCTAGACCTGGAGGGCTGCCTGTGTGCAAAAACATGGAGATGAGAGGGGGAGAGTTATATATATGGAGTAGCAAGGAATCATTTGGCTGTGACATAGAATATGTAGAGAGGAATCCCATATACCTTCTTGAAAAATTGAGTATTAAAAGGAAGACCATTTCAAAGCACAGGATGACGATTCCACTTGAATTGTAGGCACCCAAATCATCAGGAAAGGTTATGCACAATTACTGAGCAGTCACCGATTTACTGAAATGTTGAGAATCTTGGAATTGTATCATGTTTCTCATCAGCCAAGTAAAGCTCTGTTCCTTGGCAGGGCTGGTAACCACTGCCCAAGAGAACAACTGTCTATCATCACAGAGAGACAAGAATACGTTACTGGAGATGGATATCTCATGCCCCATTGTGGAAAGTTCTCTGATTTAGTAGGTGCTACCCCCACACTTCTCCACCCCCCCCCCACATATACACACACAGACTGGTGGTTCTATTTAGTTTCTCTATGAAAGGGATTTGAGGGACTCTTCAACTGGGGTTTGGAATCATATTTAAAAGTCATTTTGTAATTATCACATCTTCCAATGTGATTAACAAATGATGGCTTGGTTCCCAGATTTTCACATAAGTCTACTTAACTCATAACATAACAGGAATAGTGCTAATAATACTAGCAAGTTAGCCAAAAAGCAGGTAGTGACTACTCTAACACTATGAGGGACAGCTTGATGGCACAGTAAAGTGCCAGACCTGAAATTAGGAACACCTGAGTTCAAATCTGGACTCAAACACTGGGCAAGTCATTTAACCTCTGTTTACCTCAGTTTCCTCATATGTTTAATAAAGGTAACTTTTCAGAGTTATTGCATGTACAAATGGAGATAATATTTTTAAGTGCTTAGCATAAGGTCTAGCATGTATTAGGTACAATAAAAATGCAAGTCATTAAAATTATTAACTATTACTACATTTAATATTAAATACTATTACTATGTGCTAAATTCTAGGAATACAAAGAAAAGCAAAAACTTAATAGTTGTGTGACCCTGGGAAAGTCACTTAACCCTATTTGCTTCAGTTTCCTCATCTATAAAAAGAGCTTGAGAAAGACATGGCAAATCCACTCCAGTATCATTGCCAAGGAAATCACCAAAAGGGGTCATGAAGAGTTGGAAGTGACTAAAAATGACTGAACAACAACCAAAATTCTTTTTTAATTGTTTAATTTTTAAAATTTTTATTGTATATATATATTTTTAATCAAAAAAATTAGCAAGCAAAATTCTCAAGGAGCTCACAGTCTAATCAGGGAGAATATGTGTAAACATCTATTTAGGAATTTAGATATAATAAAGATAAATTGGAGATAATTGACAGAAGCAAGTACTAGTGCTAAGAACTCTCCTCTAAGTTCTTAGACCATGAAACTTAAACCTTGAATTCCTGGTGGAAAGAATAGTGTCTTTGAATAGTCAGTTAACCTAAGATCAAAAAATGTGGCTCATTCAATAACTAGATTTATAATCCAGGTATGTATTACTTGATCTCTTAGGATTGTAGTCTCTCTCCTGGTAAAGTGAGGCTGCTGGATTAGCTCACTTCTAAGGTTTTTCTCAGTTTTACCATTCTGAAGAAATGATTCTAAGCCCTTTAGGATCCTGAGTGTTTTGAGTCTCAAGCCTGAGTCTTGAACTAGCTTTGAATTCTTCTGACCTTCAAAGTTTTCTGAGTGTGGATAGAAGGAAGGAGAAGCACAATAGAAACTCAAATTGGATTAAGATCCAGGAAATTTACACTGCTTCGGTCTGAAGGAAGGGAGAATGAATATGGAGATTAAGAGCTCTGGTCCTGAAACAATGGTGGGGAAGAATTTATTGAATAGAAATATATTGAATTTATTGAATAGAACAGAATAGAAATAAATTGAATAGAACCTAGAAAAGTTGTGTTGATGGTGGGGAGAGGCTCCAGAAGCAGAAAAGACCTAGTGGTAGCCAATGAATTTATTAATATGCATATATGGTTTCCTTTAGGATGCAAGAGGGAGTGGAAGTTTAGGTAGCATCCCAACTATGGAAGCACTTGGTTCCTCACCAAGTTACAAATTGTCATGAGCTATTGGATTCTGTGTCATCTTGATTGTCTCTTATTTCCTGTATTCTGATGTCATCTATTTCTCTTAGTTTTTTTTTTTTTTAATCCTGTTTGGATTTGATTTGTCTTTTGATGACATTCCTTTCTGCACCTTGGATCTAGCATTTCTGAGTTTTGTCTTGTTCTCTCCACAGCTAAAACCTGAAGACCATCCCTAATGGTTCAGAAAGCCTTCTGGTGCCTCTCACCATAATGTAATGTAACTTTGATGCTATTGAATTAGGGAGCCCTCCATTCAGCCAAATCCTACAGAGCCCCCAAGGCGCTGATCAAATTTCTCCTGCAGCTAGAGGAAACATGGGGTAGCCGAAAGATGCCTGAATTTGGGGTCAGAGGATGTAGGCTTAAATCATGTCTGCTCCTTTCTACCTGTGTAACTTTAGGCAAGTAACCTTCTCTCTGGGATTTAGTTTCCTCATCTGTAAAGTGAGAAGGTTGAACTAGATGATCAAAGATCACTTATTTATAACTTTAAAATCCTATGATTCTCCATGAAAACTTGTCTGATTATTTCATTCCTCTTTGTTCTCCATCTTTCTTATACCATAAAATTTTAGCATTTCCTTGAACACTGTCTGATCCTTCTTGGATGGGTCTACCCTTACATTGATATAGGTATTCTTTCCATCAGTGTTGATTATCACCTGTTTCTCATCCCGTGGGATTCTTATTTCAACTGCTCTCATGGAGCCTTCCTAGAGAATCTATTAGATATACTGATGTTCCTCTAGGCTTTTATACATTTTAGTGGCTATCAGTAAAGTGCATTAAAATAATAATAACAAGTTTTTATTGGGTACTTACTCAGTATAAATGCATTGTATATTTATGCTTTACAAATATTCTCTTACTTCACTCTCACATTATCACTGAGGCAGGTCTATTACATATTGTTTAAAGTTGGAAAAGAAACTAAAAATCATCTAGTTCTACCAAAAATGGGAATCCAGATAGGTGGAAGGATTGGTCCTAAGTCGAATCCTCATTTATAATCCTGTTGTCTATCCATAATAATCATCTCTCTTCTCTCTCTCTTTTTTAACAGTGAAGAAACTGAGGCTTAAATGTGTACAGTTTGTTCCTTTGTGGAATGACCTATGAGACAATCACATGGCAACCAGCCCTGGATTCAAAGTTTAAATTTATCAAGCAACAAAAATACACAATTGTTCAAAGACTGTCACATTTCCCTTTCCTAGTCTGAATTTCCTTTTCACATTCAGTCTTAGAAACCTATCCAGTAATTCAATGATTATTCACTGACCTCCCACCATTGAATCAAAACAATATTGCTAGAGGTTGATTTCCTTTTGTTTTGATGATTTAAAGAAAACTAAGATTACCTTTTCCTCTGCATCTCTCACCCACTCCATTTTTAAGTGTTTCTTTTTGTTGGCTTCTTGAAGTAATTTGTGCAAGAGCATACATGGCATTGTAGAAAGGATGCTGAACTTAGGAAAACCTTAGTTCTAATATCCTTCCTCTGACATTTCCTTATGATCTCTTTTTTATTTTCTCTGAGCCTTATATTATTAATCTGTGAAATAGACACGGTAATGCCTGTGGTTCCCATATCATAGAGTTGTTGTGAACACCAAAAAGATAATTTATATAAATCACTTTGCAAACTTAAAGAACTAAATGAACATCACTGCAGAAGCGCACTGCAGTTTGAACAGGCTTACTAGTGCCAAATGTTAAATTTTCATGGTGAGCATTTATACTTTGGAAATCAGCAAAATGATTGAAATAGGGTGTGATTTATTGTTTTGTTGATTGTCTAGCCTTAAGAAAATGTTAATACTGCAGATTAAATTTTAGAGAGTATTGGGTATCCTTTCATGCCCTCCTCCACCTCAAAAGTTAGATATAAAACCTTTACTAGCCCACCAGTAAATGACAGCTATATGAACTGTGATAAATAGCAAGGGCAGAATCTGAATTTGAGTCCTTGTTCCAAATCCCATACTCTAAACTGGTCTAAGAGTTTTCAGAGAATTCTGCAAATGTACACAGCTTGTTCCTTTGTAGGATGATCTATGAGGCAGTCACATGGCAGGCAGCCCTGGCTTCAGCATTTAAATTTATCAACCAGAAAAATAGAAAAATGCACAATTGTTCAAAGACTATGTCATATTTCCCTTCCCTAGTCTTGACTTCCTTTTCACACTCAGTTTTAAAGACCAACCCAGTAATTCAATTATTATTCCCAACCTCTCATCACTGCACCAAATCAATATTGCTAGAGCTCTAAGTTGATTCTCTCCCCACCCCCCAATTTGGTTTGATAATTCAAAGCAAATAATAAAGTTACCTATTGCTCTACCACCTTTTTTAAAAAAATATTTATTTTTGTTGATGATGGTTTTTCTATTTACAAAATCCATTGCATAGCTAAAACTATACCAGGGACATGACTATCGAGTATCTGTTTACTTAGCATTGGTCTTTCATCCTATGGAATTACTGCCTATAAAGCCCCCTTTAGAATGGAGTGCCATATGCCAACTCAAACAAAAAATCCAAGCAACTGTTGGCTAAGGATACCAGGACAAACCCCTGATGTGTGATTACTGTCTGCTGAGTCAACATCCCCATTCATCACTGGGTTTTGAAGTTTAAAGTCTGTGGAACATTTCAGCAGATCTCATCAACTTGACCCCTATCCCTTTTTACAGATATGGAAACTGAGGCTTTTTTTTTTGAGACAAAGTTTATTTTTCTTTAAAAGTCCTCTTGTCCTTGAAATTTAGATTCCAGTCATTTCTCTCAATGTCTTTGAGTTAAGATGTTATATTCCCTAGGACAGTATTCAGTTAATTTATTTTAGCAGTAACTATTGACTTATAACTTGTTCCTGGGGAGTTCACTACTTTTCAACTTAGAAGGATGAGAATCAACAAGTTGGGAGCACCACTCTCTGAGACAACCAGTCCCCCCCAAAGTACTTCTCCAAATGTATCATAAATAGAGCTTGAAGCATAAGATCTAAGGGGACTCAATCAACCTCTCATCCAATTTTCTTTAGTGGTTCTCCATCCCACCAGACGTTGGAAGCATTCTGGCTTCATGAAGAAGGAATAACTGTACCTTATGTGCAACTTGAATAAAAAAAAAATGAAAGTCTGGCCTCCAACACATACCATATACTTCTTCTAACCTACTCTCCCTACTCCTTCCCCCAAATAGGGACCCTTCCAGGTCTTCCTGGTCTGGGAATTCCACTTGGTCAGACCTTTCCTTCTGTCAGTTATCCCAGATGCTAAACTAATTGGCTTGATGCTCAGATGAAAGCATCAGTGTCCAGAAAAGCAGGAAACCTGCTCCCTCTCCCCACCCCCAAGGCTGTTAAACCTCAATTAGGCCATAGACAAGGAAGGTGTAGATGAGCCCAGGGTAATTACCGGGCTTTGTCTGACAGGCAAGTTCCTGGAAGCTCAGCCAGAGCAGGTGATTTGGAAACATGATCCTCCAACAGCTGCAGACAGTCCCCAGCCCACTCCCACTGCCCAGCCTGCAGGGCTTGACCTCCAGGCTGCTGACAGCTTTCTACAGTTTGCTGTACCAAACAACTTAACACCATTTGGGTCAGCTGGTCCCTCCTTCCTAATTCCCAGGGATCACAAACAGGCCATGGAGCCACCCAGGAAGAATTATCAATTGACTCTCTGCCCCCAGCGCCTATCAGAAAGACCCTAGGTACCACTTGAGAGTAAACTTTAGAAAATGCATCCTGCATGAATAGGATCAGCTCAAATATATCCTGAGAAGGTTCTCTTGAGATTTCTTATGGCTAATGCTTTCTTCTTCCTCATAATATCCTGTATTTGCTGATTAGCTTAAATGATACTTTCCAGCCACCCTCCCTACCCATCACCTTTTCTCCCTATCTTTGAGGATAGGGGCTGGTTTTCATTTTGGTGCTTACTCTCTGTGAGGGATCCCCTGTTTCTCTTCTAACAGAGATTAGTACAATGTGAAATAGGTGGAAAGCACACTGGTTTTGTAATAGAAAATTTTAATTTAAATCCTACCTTTGTTCCTTTTTCCCTTTGTGCTTTTGGACAAGTTAATTATCTTCCTTGATCTGTCTCCTCGTCTATAAAAGGAGGGGCTAGATTTATTATCGGATGGCTTTTAAAGACCCATACAACATTAAATCTATCATCTTATGATTTGCGATCTTAGATATTTGGTACTCATATTTGTTGAACATAGGCAGTAATGTTGTGGTACAAGGCATTTTAGAATAAGGTGTTCTAGGTTTGATTCTTGGGTCATCTCAAACAAGTCAGAACTACTGTGCATTGTTTCCTCATCTGTAAAATGAGGAGGGTGGATCAGATAATCCCTAAATTCTCTTTTAGCTGTGAACTATAACTTTAAATTGGGGAAGAGGAAAAATTCAATCTTTCCTAACCACAATTTCCTATACAAAGATGAAGCAAGCAGTTGAAAATGACCATCATATGACAATATTACCTAAACTAATCTATTTATTTAGCGCTATACCAATCAGACTCCCAAAAAACTATTTTAATGACCTAGAAAAAATAACAACAAAATTCATATGGAAAAACAAAAGGTCAAGAATTTCAAGGGAATTAATGAAAAAAAAATCAAATTAAGGTGGCTTAGCTGTACCAGATCTAAAATTATATTATAGAGCAGCAGTTACCAAAACCATTTGGTATTGGCTAAGGAATAGATTAGTTGATTAGTGGAATAGGTTAGGTTCAAGGGACAAAACAGTCAACAACTAGAGCAACCTAGTCTTTGACAAACCCAAAGACACCAGCTTTTGGGATAAGAACTTAATGTTTGATAAAAATTGCTGGGAAAATTGGAAACTAATATGGCAGAAACTAGGCATTGATCCACACTTAACACCGTACACCAAGATAAGGTCAAAATGGGTTCATGACCTAGGCATAAAGAATGAAATTATTAATAAATTAGAGGAACACAGGATAGTTTACCTCTCAGACCTGTGGAAGGGGAAGGATTTTATGACCAAAGAAGAACTAGAGATCATTACTGATCACAAAATAGAAAATTTCGATTATACCAAACTGAAAAGTTTTTGTACAAACAAAACTAATGCAGACAAGATTAAAAGGGAAGCAATAAACTGGGAAAATATTTTTACAGTCAAAGGTTCTGATAAAGGCCTCATTTCCAAAATATATAGAGAATTAACTCTAATTTATAAAAAATCAAGCTATTCTCCAATTGAAAAATGGTCAAAGGATATGAACAGACAATTCTCAGATGAAGAAATTGAAACTATTTCTAGTCATATGAAAAGATGCTTCAAGTCATTATTAATCAGAGAAATGCAAATTAAGACAACTCTAAGATATCACTACACACCTGTCAGATTGGCTAAGATGATAGGAAAAAGTAATGATGATTGTTGGAGGGGATGTGGGAAAACTGGGACATTGATGCATTGTTGGTGGAGTTGTGAACGAATCCAACCATTTTGGAGAGTAGTTTGGAATTATGCTCAAAAAGTTATCAAACTGTGCATACCCTTTGATCCAGCAGTGTTACTACTGGGCTTATATCCCAAAGAGATCATAAAGAAGAGAAAGGGACCTGTATATGCACGAATGTTTGTGGCAGCTCTTTTTGTAGTGGCCAGAAACTGGAAACTGAGTGGATGCCCATCAGTTGGAGAATGGCTGAATAAATTGTGGTATATGAATATTATGGAATATTATTGTTCTGTAAGAAATGACCAACAGGATGATTTCAGAAAGGCCTGGAGACTTACACGAACTGATGCTGAGTGAAATGAGCAGGACCAGGAGATCATTATATACTTCAACAACAATACTATATGATGACCAGTTCTGATGGACCTGGCCATCCTCAGCAACGAGATCAACCAAATCATTTCCAATGGAGCAGTAATGAACTGAACCAGCTATGCCCAGAGAAAAAACTCTGGGTGGTGACTAAAAACCATTACATTGAATTCCCAATCCCTATATTTATGCACACCTGCATTTTTGATTTCCTTCACAAGCTAATTGTACAATATTTGAGAGTTCGATTCTTTTTGTACAGCAAAATAACAGTTTGGTCATGTATACTTATTGTGTATCTAATTTATATTTTAATATATTTAACATCTACTGGTCATCCTGCCATCTGGGGGAGAGGGTGGGGGGTAAGAGGTAAAAAATTGGAACAAGAGGTTTGGCAATTGTTAATGCTGTAAAGTTACCCATGCATATAACCTGTAAATAAAAGGCTATTAAATAAAAAAAAAAAGAAAAAAAAAGAAAATGACCATCATATTAAGCTTTCTAAGGGGGTGAAAAGCTTACCAAAATATGATACTTGCCCCAGAAGAGTTTAAAATCTAGCAGAGGAAATACACATATAACAATGATAGAATAAGTGACCCAGTATCATGAATAGAGAGGTGACCTTGGAGCATGGACTACCTAGCTTCAATTATTGCTTCTGCCACATATTGGCTGTTGATTCCTAGATTAAGTCATTTACACAGGCAACTTTTTAAGACCATAAGTTGTAAATGTAATGTAAATACAAATCCGTAGTGTAAGAAATTCTCTTTAGTACCTCCATAACAAGCATAATTCAGAAGACAGAAAAATGAAATGCAACATAGAAAAGGAAAGCCAAAAAAGCCACCAAAAGTACACAAATTATTCTTTAAAAATGTTGAAAGGAAGCATTCTGTCAAATTCCTTTTATGAAATTAATATAGTGTTACTATATAAACCAGGAAAGGATAAAACACATAAAAAACTATAGTTTTCTACAAACTTATTACCATAGTATATTACTTATATACTAGCTATAGACTATGCTACATACATATGTATAGACACACACACACACACACACACACATATATATATAAAGACATGTACATGTGTCTATATCTATCTATGATACTTTTATAGACCAATAATATTAATGAACCTTATGACTTGTTATCCTAGATATTTAGTACTTGGCACATATTTGTTGAAAATAGGCAGCAATGTTATGGCATGAGGTACTTAGAATCCCAGGACATAGGCACCCTAGACCTGAGTCATCTCAGACAAGTTACAACTACAATGCATTGTTTCTTCATCTGTAAAATAGGGAGAGTGGATCAGATAATCCATAAATTCTCTTCTAGCTGTGAACTATGAATTTAAGTTTTGAAAGCAAATCTTGTCAAATATAAGTTCATCCAAGAAATCATTTATCTTTTTCATTTTTTTATTATAGCTTTTTATTGACAAAACATATCCCCTAGATGGCAGGTAATCCCTTACATGTTAAATATGTTAACGTATATGTTAAATACAATATATATATATATATGCATATTTATACAGTTCTCTTGTTGCATAAGAAAAATTGGATTTAGAAATAAGGTAAAAATAACCTGGGAAGAAAAACAAAAATGCAAGCAAACAATAACAGACAGAGTGTAAATGCTATGTTGTGGTCTACACTCATTTTCTAGTGTTCTTTCACTGGGTGTATGTAGCTGGTTCTGTTCATTACTGATCAATTGGAGCTGATTTGGATCCTCTCATTACTGAAGAGAGCCACTTCCATCAGATTGATCATCATATAATATTGTTGTTGAAGTATATAATGATCTCCTAGTTCTGCTCATTTCATTTAGCATCAGTTCATGTAAGTCTCTCCAAGCCTCTCTGTATTCATCCTGCTGGTCATTTCTTACAGAACAATAATATTCCATAACATTCATATACCACAATTTACCCAGCCATTCTCCAATTGATGGGCATCCACTCAGAAATCATTCATCTTGATCAGTCGTTTATACCAGGGATACAACGATGATTCAACATTTAAAAACTCTTATCCTTAATCATATTAAAAACAAAAAAATGTCCCAAGCCACATAATTATTTAAACTATTGAAGAAAAAACCTTTGACAAAGTATAACACACATTTATGCTAAAAAAAAGAAACAACAAACCCCCCCAAACCCCAAATCACAGACAAAACCCTATAATAATTAGTGCTCATGGCTGGGTTTGTGTCAATATAATAAAAATAAAAATATCACGGATAATTTTAATTTTTTTCAATTTATTTATTTTTAATACACAATGCTTTATGATTCATGTTGGGAGAGAAAACTCAGAACAAAAAGGAAAAGCCATGAGAGAAAAAACCAGAAAAAAGAATAAACATAACATGTTGATTTACATTCAATCTTCATAGTTCTTTGTCTAGGTACAAATGGTATTTTCTGTTCAAAGTCTATTGGGACTGCTTTGGAACACTGAACCATTGAGAAAAAACAAGTCTTTCCTAGTTGATCATTACACATTCTTCTGTTATTGTGTACAATGTATTCCTGGTTCTGCTTGTTTTGCTCAACCTAAAATCAGCTTGTTCATCATTTTTCATAGAACAGTAATATTCTATTGTCTTCACAACTTATTCAACCATCGCCCAATTGATGGGCATCTATTTTTTTTTCAATTCTTTGCCTCAGCAAAAAGAGCTACTACAAACATTTTTGCATATGTGGGTCCTTTTCCTTTCTTTATGATTTCCTTGAGATACATGCCCAGCAGTCACATTGTTGGGTCAAAGGGTATGCACAGTTTGACAGTCATTTGGGCTATCAGTTCCAGATTGCTCTCTAGTATGGTTGGATCATTTCACAACTCCACCAACAATGTAGTAGTGTCCCAGTTTTCCCACATTCCTTCCAACATTTATCATTATCTTTTCCTGTCATTTTAGCCAATCTGAAACGTATGAGGTGGTACCTCAGTTGTTTTAATTTGCAGTTCTCTAATCAATAGTGCTTTAGAGCATTTTTGCTCATATGACTATAGATGGCTTTAATTTTGTCATCTGAAAAATTGTTCATATTATTTGACCATTTATCAATTGGCGAGTGACTTATATTCTCATAAATTTGGCACAGTTCTTTATATGTTTTCAGAAATACTGGCTGTAAAGAATTTTTCCCGCTTTGTACTTCCTTTTTAAACTTGTTGGTTTTGTTTGGGCAAAACCTTTTTAATTTAATGTATTTAAAGTTGTCCATTTTGCCTTTCATAATGTTCTCTAGTTCTTCTTTGGTCATAAATTCCTTCTCCAAAGCTCTGATAGGTAAATTATCCCTTGCTCTCTTAATTTGTTTATGGTATCATCCATTATGCCCAAATTATGTCCCAATTTTGACATTATTTTCATATGGAGTGTAAACTGTAGGTTTATATCGAGTTTCTGACATATTATTTCCTGGTTTTCCCAGCAATTTTTGTCAAATAGTGAGTTCTTATTCCAGAAACTAGAGTTTGGAGGGTTTAATCAAATACAAGGTTATTATAGGCCTTGATTATTTTGTTGTGTATATCTATCCAATCCCACTTATTCATCACTGTATTTCTTATCCAGTATCAAATGGTTTTAATGACTGCTACTTTATAATATAGTTTTAGGTTAGTACTTCTAAGCCACCATCTTCATATTTTTTTCATTAACTCCCTTGATATTCTTGATTATTTGTTGTTCCAGATGAATTTTGTTATTTTTTCTTGTTCTATAAAATAATATTTTGGCAGTTTGATTGGTATGGCACTGAACAAGTAGATTAATTTAGGCAGAATTGTCATTTTTATTATATTAGTTTGGCCTACCCATGAGCAATTGATATTTTTTCCAATTGTTTACATCTGACTTTGTTTCTATGACAGGTGTTTTATAATTAAATTTCTCTTTCTATGTCTTGTTGAAGGGCTTTGTGAGTCATGTATAGAAATGCTGATGATTTGTGTGGGTTTGTTTTATATCCTGCAACTTTGTAAAGCTGTGAATTGTTTAAAATAGATTTTCTAGGACTCTCTAAATATATATATAACCATATCATCTTCAAATAATGATAGTTTTATTTCCTCATTGCCTGTTCTAATTCCTTTAATAGCTCTTTTTTTTTTTATTGCTAAAGCCAACATTTCTAGAAAAATGTTGAATAAGTGTTGATAATGGCCAACCTTGTTTCACCCTGATCTTATTGGGAATGAGTCCAGCTCCTTTACATTATAAATAATGTTTGTTGTTGGTTTTTAGATAGATACTACTTACTGTTTTAAAGAAAGCTCTCTTTATACCTATGTTCTCTAATGTTTTTAATAGAAATGGATGCTGTATTTTGTAAAAAGCTTTTTCTGCATTTATTAAAATTATCATATGATTTCTGTTGGTTTTGTTATTGACATGGTCAATTATGTTAATAGTTTTCTTCATATTGAACCAGCCCTGCATGCCTGGTCATTGTGTATTATCCTGCTGATACGTTGCTGTAATCTCTTTGCTAACATTTTATTTGAAATTTTTGCATCAATATTCATTAGGGAAATTAGTCTGTAATTTTCTTTCTCTGTTCTGGCTCGTCCTGATTTAGGTATCAGTACCATATTTGTGTCATAGAAGGAATTTTTCAGGACTCCTTCTTTACCTATTTTTCCAGTAGTTTACATGGTATTAAAAATAATTGTTCTTTAAATGTTCGGTAGAATTCTTTTGTGATCTATTTGGCCCTGGAGAATTTTTCTTAGGGAGTTCATTAATGGCTTGTTCAATTTATTTTTCTAAAATGGGACTAAGTAATTTATGCCCTCTCTGGGCAATTTATAATTTTCTAAATATTCATCCATTTTGGTTAGATTGTTGAATTTGCTGCCATAAAGTTGGGCAAAATAATACCCTAATTATTGCTTTAACTTATTTTTCATTGGTGGTAAATTTACCCTTTTCATTTTTTATGCTGGTAATTTGTTTTTTTTCCTTTCCTTTTTAAAATCAAAGTAACTAAAGGTTTATATATTTTATTGTTTTTTTTCCCCATAAATCAAACTCTTGGTTTTATTTATTAGTTCAATAATTTTCTTAGTTTCAATTTTTATTAATTTCTCCTTTGAGTTTCAGAACTTTTAATTTGGTATTTAATTGGGGGCTTAAAAATTTGTTATTTTTCTAGCTTTTTTAGTTGCATTCCCAAATCATTGATCTTCTCTTTCTCTATTTCATTCTTGTAGCTATTTAGAGATATAACATTTCTCCTAAGACTGGCTTTGGCCACATCCCATAGATTTTGGTGGTTTACTTAAATTTTAATGGCATCTCAATCTAATTAACAAAGATTACTTCATAGAGTTTAATAAAATAATAACAAAATTAATTTGGAAAAATCTAAGAATTAAAATACCAAGACAAATAATGAAAAGAGGTAAGGATTAAGGGGAGGAGCACTTTCAGAACTAAAACTATATTATTAAGCAGTAGTCAACAAAATCCATCTGGTATTGGTTAAAATTTAGAGAAGTAGATCAATGAAACATTAGACACAAGAGAATATGAAACAATGAAACTCTATTAACATAATGTTAAATAAGTTGGAACGCATAAAATGCTTAGGAAATAACTTCCATTGTGATAAACATGAATGGAAAAACTAAAAAGCAGCTGGAGGAAATTGAGCTCATGCTAACATCTTATATACTAGCTATAGACTATACTTTATGCTCCAAATGTATATGCAATTTTGATATTAAAGATTATACTTGAAGGAAATTTGGAATTAATTGAGACATGTGAGACAGTGGCCTAGGAGTGTTTAGCGTAGCGTATCCATATCAAACAGGCACTGTGCTGTATGAGCAAAGCAAGACTAGTAGTAGCTTAAAAGAAATATAAGATGTGCAAAATCAGATGCTTCCATTGCAAATATTCATATGGACTATTTATACCTGACCTGTGATGGAGTTTTCCAAGCTCATATCATCCTGATAAGCCACAGTTGGATACACTATACCTTGACCTGGTGATAGTGGTATCATTTTGGTCCTCTTTAAGCAGGAAGAGCAACAACCAATCAAACAATACTATAAAAATTAGAAGAAAAACTAATTACATATATTTTACAACTACGGGCAGGAGCTATGTTCTTAAGAAAACAAAGATTTGAGGAAATTGCAGAATATAGTTAATAATTTGGATTTTGTGAAAGATTTTGTGAAACTTTTCATTTCTGCACAAGCAAAATTAATGCATTTAAGATAAGAAGGGAAATGGTTGAATGCAGGGAAATTTTTGTATCACGTATTCTCAGATAAGAATTTTGTATCTAAGATGCATAAATGATACATATGTATACATATGTATATATCTATGTGTATATGTGTACACACATAGATATATAAATGTAGGATATATGAACCAAAAGCTGTTTCTCAACATGTAAGTTGAGACAAAAAGCCTGATATAGATAAAATGTCTCTAATGAAGAATTACAAAGTACTCACTACTCCATGAAAGATTATTTCAAATCATTTAATAATAAGAAAAATAAAAAAACCCTAATGTTTCACCTCACATCCTGAAAACTGGCAGATAACAAAAGATGAAAATCATCAATGTTGGTGGGGTTATGTCATGAAAGACACAGCATTTCACTGGTGGAATAGTGTAGCCATTTTGGAAAGCCATTTGGAATCTTCAAATAAAATTACTCCAATGCCCATGAATTTTGACACAGAGATTTCATTACTTTGGCTTATTACTCCAAGGATTCATTGGAAAGAAGAAAGTATCCACATACACTAAAATATTTATAAAAGAACTTTTTTTAATAGCAAAAAATTAGGGAAAAAAGTAGATGATGATCAATTAGGGAATGGCTAAACAAAATACAATGCATTAATGTAATGTAATGTTACTATACTATAAATACTATAATAAGTGGCAAATATGATCAATTCAGAGAAGCATGGAAAGATCTATATGAACTGATACAGAGTTTTAAAAATAGAGACACAAAAACAGTATATAAGATTACAACAATGTAGATAGCAGGAACACACAAAAAAGTGATTGCTGTGAAATTGTACAGAAGAAGCATGGGCAGAAAGAAGAGATATCTCTTTGGGAAGTCTAAATGTTGTTCATCAAACACATTTCAGGTTTTTTATGTATTGATCAGTTATGTTGGTTTTCTTCCTCATTTTTGTCTTTAAAATACTATTTATTACAAATATGATGACTGGAAAGGGGAGGGACAGTGGGAGGAATTATGATGATATAAAAACTAATAAAAATTTATTTTTAAAATGATGCGTCATAATCAAGACATAAACAATGTGTCTGCCATGTGAAACAGAGGACAGGTTGAGGTGATTCATGTGCTATTTTTCCTGGCGCCATTCCAAAATAAGACTTAGAGTAAAACATGGTACAGTCTGGATCTAAGGATCTTTCAAGGATCCAGCTAAAGCATCCTCAGTCAGAGAAAGCATGAAAAATGCACAGAACCAAAAGTATTGGAGTAATCTCAAGGAGTTAACTGTCAAGATTAGAGGGCTTAATGAGCTAAGCAACCACTAGCAAAAGATTACATCCAAATTAAGAGTAACAGTATCCAGTACAGGTACTGAATAACTTTAAAGTGAAATAAGATGTATATCTCTGACAGTTGTTTCTAATACTCTGAGGGGTAGATGTGAGTATGTTCTTCCATGAGAAAAAGGAATAGGGAAACAGACTAGAATCACAATTAATCTATTTTATAATCAACATTGGATAAATTGACTTTTAAAGGAACATTTGTGTAATGAGTCACATTTTATCTTTTCATTAGATCTTCTTTTCTACTCAGAACATTTTCAAAAACATTTTTTTAATTCAGCGTAGGGGAGAATTTCCTAATAATATACAGTAAAAACAATGGCATAGTACAACTCAGGAAGTAGTGACTTCACCATGACTGGAAGTATTCATGTTGAAGCTGGAATGGCCATTTATAGGGAATATTGAAGAGGAGATTCGAATTCAGATATGGCTTGGGCTATATGGTTCCTAAATTTCTTTCAGCTTGGGAGCTAGTATTTGATGACTTGTTTGAATTTAGCAAGCCACTAATGATTTAGGAGGACAATTCGTATTTATTCTTTCAACATCATTCAGGAAATGTAGTTATAATTGAAAAAGAGTGAACAGACACATTGAAAGGTTATATTGATTGAAAGACTAGGGTGAATTTATCAGATGGTAAGTAAGGGTGAAGATAGGAATGGGAAAGCACTGTACTTAGTTAAGAAGACTTGGATTCCAATCTTGTTTCTGATGATTATCTTAGACAAATCACTTATAATTTATTCAATGTAAAAACGGGGATAATATTTACATCATCTCCATTATAAGTCTCCAGAAGACTAGACCTACATCCATTAGCCAATAATCCATTTTTCACCAAGGTTTTATGTAACATTAGTCTCTCTGCTATTACTTGTACTTGGTACTCAGTCTTCCAACTGTGTACCTTTTTATTGGTTGTTTCCAATGTCCAGAATGTACTCCCTTCCTCATTTCTGCCTCCTCGCTTCCCTGGCTTCCATCAAGATTAAGCTCAAATATTTCCTTCTGCAAGAGTCCTCTCCTGGTTTGCCCTCCCCATCTCAGTTCCCAGATGGTGCCTTTCCCTGAAATCACTTTCCACTTACACTGTATTTATCTTATATGTGCATAGTTGTTTGCATGTTTTCTCCTCGTTAGATTATGAGCTCCTTGAGGAACCATAATTTTGCCTTACTGTATACATAACTCTTAACATAGTAGGTGTCAGGTTAATTAATCATTGCTTGTTGTTGACTTACCTTTCTATATTGGAGTAAACATTATGTATAAATATAATACTTTAGGAAGGCTGAAAGGGTTTTCATCAGACTTAGGTGAATCAGCACCATTGCTTTACCATGAATCTCTTGACTTGCCCCCAAGCCTAGTGATAATATATACTACACTATCTTCTCCTCCTCCTCCTCCTCCTCCTCCTCCTCCTCCTCCTCCTCCTCCTTTTCCTCCGCCTTTTCCTTCTCCTCTTCCTCATCTTATTAATACTACACTTAATCATTAAAAAACTTCTAACCAAAATGACCCTGCTAGTTCAAGGACTTAGAAAAAAGTAGCAGTTAATATGCAGATCAATCTGAAAACAGGTTCAAAAAAAGGAAGAGATGAAGGCCAATTGACAGCCAGATCAGATAATGGCAAGTCACACCCAAGAGTTCTCCATGGGTCATAAATTTGATCATTGCAATCTGTTTGCTGCTCAGGACCAACCAGGCATCTCCCTGATCTCTTGCCCTCTCCCACTTCGTTGACAGACAGATGCTGGTTTATTAGCCAGTGGGATTATCTCTGTAGCTATTCAGATGGCCAGCTGAGCCTGGCAGACAGCCTTAATGAGCCTCACCCAGCATGTCCTTATTCTTGCCAAATGCTGAAAATAGAAAACTCTAGTTTTGCAGACTTGAGGGTCTGAGTTTCCAACCAGCTAATGGCTTGAAGATGGGTCTGCCTTTTCAAGTGTGCCTTGTTTTTGCTATTAAATTTGAGTTCAAATGACAAAGGGCAACATCCCATACATTAGAGTTTGCACAGAAGAAAGGCTCACAACTGCTTTTCAGGAGACTGCATTCTGACCATAAATTATGTCACCAACAGCCTGAAACTGAGTTATCACAGAGCTCCCAAACTTAGAAGAGTAGACTGGGTAAGCCATTAGGAGAATGTTGCATTTTCCTCTATAAGAATTCCATACCTCAGTGAAAAAAAGACATACTTGATAACACACCATTCCTTTGGTCCTTCATAAGTCCATCATGAAAAATTCCTTTTTGCTATAGCCCCTCTCAAACCTGTTGGCCAGGTCCAAAACATCTATAATTACATCTATATCTATCTGTCTGTCTGTCTATCTGTATATATATATATATATATATATATATATATATATAATATACATATATATATGTAATATGTAATACATAAAATTTATCACTCTGAAGCTCTTACCTCTCTATCAGGAAGTAGGTTGTATGTTTATTATTAGAACTCTGGCATTATCATTGATTATTATAATTATCAGAATTCCTAATTATTTCAAAATTGTTTGTCTTCACCATAGTGTTATCAGAGTGTAAATTATTCCCTAGTTTTGTTTACATCACTCTACATCAGTTCATAAATCTTAGGTTTTTCCAAAACCATCCTCTTCATCATTTATTATAACACATAGTTTTCTATCACATTTATATACTGTAACTTGCCCTAGAAATTACCCAATTTATGGGCATCTTCCTCATATTTTTATTCTTTGCTAAAACAAAAGAACTACAAATATTTTTGAGCATCCATAAGTAGAGTTTATTTTGCTTAGGGCTAATCCCTTACTAAATTTACTATTTTACTAATTTGTCTTTCTCCCTTTTAACCTTTTCTTCCAATTTTTATATGAAATGAAATGTATTTGTACCCAGGAAACATGTACTATTGTACATTCTTCCATTTTTGCTCAATTCAGATGAGAGCAGAGTTCAAATATCAACTGCTTCATGGAGGAAGGGTCCTCCATGTTTATATAGATATCTACTTATGTATCTTGATTATGAGAGATGATTTTCCATTGATTTCCTTTTCCTTCCCCCTATTGTATTCCTCTTTCTATATCTTTCATTATTCTCTTAAAATAATTAATATGAAACTGAAATACTCACAGTTTAATTAATTTCCCCTAACTCAAACATTACCGAACTATTGCTTTTACAGCAAAGTAAAATTCTGAAAGCTAGGCTTCAGCAATATGTGAATTGTAAATTACCAGAAGAGCAGGCTAGTTTTCATATGGGCAGAAGAATCATAGACCAAATTGCCAACATTTGTTAGATTATGGAGATTATGTGTTCCCACAACAACAACAACAACAGTATAACACACAAACAAACATTTTCTTCTGCTTATTGATTACATTATAGTCTTTGATTGTGTGGGTCACAACAAAATGTGGCAAGTCCTCAAAAATATGGGAATACTAGACTATCTTAATTATATTTTAAGGAAAGTGTAAGGTAGATCATGAAGCAACAGTTTGAACTATTGATTTAATATGGAGAAAGGATTACAGCAAAACTGCATATTGTTACCTTATTTATTTATAACATATATGCAGAGTACATCACATGAAATGCCAAGCTTGATGAATCAAAATCTGGAATTATGGTTGCCAGGAGAAATAACAATCTCAGACTTGTAAATGATACCCCTCTGGCAGAGAGTTAAGAAAGATTATAAAGCCTCGTAATGAGGGTGAAAGAGGAGAGTGTAAAAAACTGACCACTCCAGTAAGTAACTTATTCTTCTCTCAGAAAGCACTAGGATCATTGCAATTGGTTTCATCACTTCCTGTCATATAGAAGGAGAAAGATGGAATCAATGTACTTTGCAATATTCTTAGACTCAAAGATCATTGCAGATGGTGATAAGAGTCATGAAATTAAAAGATACTTGCTCCTAAAAAGCAAAGCCATGTTAAATCTGGTTACCATGTTAAAAACAGAGAAATTACTTTGCTGACAAAGTTCTATATAGTCAAAGCTAAGGTTTTTTCAATAGCAACGTATGGCTGTGAAAGAAGGAAAGCTGAGTGATACAGAATTGATATTTTCTAATTTTGGTGCTGGAGAAAACTTTTGAGAGTACCTTGGACAGACATAAAGAAATTAATTCAGATTATTCATTGGAAATACTGAAATTCAAATACTGAAGATGAAGATTAAATACTTTGGACACATAATGGGAAGAAATGTTTCAATGGAAAAGACCCTGATGTTGGAAAAGCATGAAGGAAAAAATGAAAGGGGACAGAAGAGTATTAATTGGACAGATAGTCCATGGAAGCAATGAACATGAGCTTGGATAGACTGGGAGATAGTGGAGGATAGAAGAGTTTGGCATTCTATGTTCCATGAGGTCATGAAGAACCAAAATATTGTCTCAGTCAAAATACTCAGTCAAAAGATTGAATACCCAAACAACAACATGACTTTTTATAATGACAGAGTTCAGAGAAGGCACATGCATTTCTACCCATAATAGAATATAAACGATTCATCTTTTTTATTATTAATTTCTTTTTATTGTTTTTCATTTGTTTCAGTTCCTGTATTTGAACTTCAAAGTATTTATGCATTTCTGGCATTTTTATCTTGAATGCTTGGATTCCTCTATTTACTAAAGGTCCATTTATTTCCATCTATACTAATATATTCAATTTTTTCAAGTAAATTATTCTTAGCTATAAGCCTAAACCCCTTATTTTCTGAAATATTGTATCCCAAGGTCTCTGCTCCTTTATAGTTGCTGCTATTAATCATGTGTAATTTGGCTATGGTTCTTTGGCACTTAAATCCTTTCTGGTTATTTTTAGTGTTTTCTGTTTGACTTAGAAGCTTAGGATTTACAAATAGGAGTTTTCATTTGTTAGTTTTATCAGAAGGGAATTGGAGGATTCCTCCCCCCTCATTCTCCACTTTGCCCTCTTATTTTAAGAGATTTGTGCTATATTCTTTTAAAACATCTTGAAATAAAATATCAAGGCACCTTTTTTGTTACGCTGTGCAGGTAGTCCAATGATTATTAATTTTTTAAATCCTCAAATTGTTTTCCACATCTATGATTTTTGCAGCATGATACTTTACATTTTATTCTATTTCTTTGTAGTGAATTGACTTTAATATTTCTTGTTGTTTCATGTAGTCACTGGATTTTATTTGATCCATTCTAATTTTCAAAGTTTGTTGCTTTTGTACGTCTTGTGATGAGAAGCTCACTGGTTTAGGATGAAAAAAACTGCAGAATCTCCTTTAGTCTAGGATTTTTGCCCTGGTTATTTCTCTGTAATATTCAAACTGAGCTAGAAGCTGGAACTGAGATTATGCTCTGCTGCTAGAAACAGTTACATCACTACTTTTTGCCTCTAAAGTTGCTCCTCTCAGCCTGCAGCAGTTCTTTAACACAGAACGCCATCCCCTAGGGGTAGATCTCTTTCTCAGTCCTCCTTGGATGGGTGACCCAGAATCATGTATGGATAACAAAGCTGCCAGCTGGCACCAGTTCCCAGGAGGGACAGCAGTATGGGACTTTTCTCTTGCCTAGGGTTATAACTTTTCCTCGGGTACTAGTGTTCTACATGTGGAATGCTTTTAGAAAGTCCTTATCCCTAGTATCCATATACTTCTTTGTTTCCTTATAAGGATTGGGTTGGAAAAGCAGCTGACTTTTTTTTTTTCTACATCTGTTTGGAGGAGCTTTGGGACTCATTCTACATAGGGTAAATATGTGCAATTCTTTAAACTTATTTCCATTTTTGTCATGTTGTACAAGAAAAACTAGACCAAAAGGGGAAAAATCATGAAAAAGAAGAAAAGCAAATAAACAACAAAAAAATACTATGCTTCAATCCACATTCAGTCTCCATAGTTCCCTGAGTGTATGCGAAAGAAATTTTCCATCCCAAGTCTAATAGATTTCCCTTGAATCACAACATTGTTGAGAAGAGCAAAGTCCATCACAGTTGATCATCACATAATCTTGTTACTATGTTTAATGTTCTCTTGATTCTATTTACTTCACTTAGCCTCAGTTCATGTAAATTCAGAAGCACACTTTATAAACTACCCATTCAGGTTATGAATTTAACAATTCACTCAAATGAAATGATTTGAGCTGATTCCAGAATATGTTTGATTTTATAATCACTTCTAGATGATCAAGCAAAAGAGATAATCTTAACTGTCTTTAGTGTAATGATTCACAAATGTTTGGTGCATAATAAATGGTATTTATATTGAATTAATGTACCAAAAACAAATAGATGAAAAATACTTACTGTAGACTATGGCATGAAGTTAAATGGGAAATCTATTGAATTCATACATTAATAAATATATTAGTACTGAAGAATATACTTGGAAAACTAAAAACTAAATTTAGACCAACCACTTACATCACATGCAAAATATTCTTGAAATGAATATATGACCTGAATGTAAATGTAAAGTGTTACATCACTAAAAACCAACAATCACCAAGAGATTTTTCATATCTAAGACAAGGGCAAGATTTTTTAACCAAACAAGGAATAAAATGTTTAGAACTTAAATCACAAGAAACTGAAAATATTTTTTTCTGAATAAAATCAATACCTCCAGGAAGAAAACTATTAGGTGGTAGAAGAAGGGACAAGATACTTCCTAATGGTCAGTGGATATGAACAAACTGTTCACCAAAGAATTTCAGACTACTAAAAATTGCTCCAAATTAATAAAAAGATAAATATGAATCAAAACAACATAGAGGTTTTGCCTGAAAATAAGAATATTGATAAATATGATGAACCTTAGGGATAAATGATACTAAAGTGGCTGCAGAAATAAAGGAATACAAATACACTGTTGTACATGTAACATATATATATATATATATATATATATATATATATATATATATATTCCTTTGTTATTGTTTACTCACTTCTGATTCTTTTTTGATCCCATTTGGGGTTTCCTTGGCAGAAATACTGCAGTGGTTTTCCATTTCCTTTTCTAGCTGATTTTATAGATGAGGAAACTGAGGCAAAGAGAATTAAGTGACTTGCTCAAGGTCACACTGCTAATAAGCATCTAAAGCCAAATTCTAACTCAGAAGATCAATCTTCATGACTCCAAGGCCAGACACTCTATCCTCTGTGCCCCCTAGTGTTCCTTTTTGGGCCTAACATTTCTCAAAGCCCATCTACTAAAAATTATAGAGGAATTACAATTTCTACAATGGAAGCGATCTAAAGTATCGGAATTTCAGATCTGTAAATATTAGAATATTTATTAATTTTGCTTTAAAGAAGACACAGGTTCCCATCAAAAGCTCAGACACACACACAGGCATACAAACACACACGCATACACACAGAGTCCTTTCCTCCTTAACACAGTGCCTTGAATGTTGTAGGAACTAGTGTTTGCCTAAATAAGTTGAATGACAAAGGATTTTGCACCCACTTTGTTGAAAGACAAAAATTTATCCTTAGATTGAAACCACTGAATGGGAGAAGGGAAAACTGTCTTATTAATTCTTATCTACAGGAAATTAGAAACATTTCCCCCCCCCCTCATCTTTGAGCTTCATGGGTTTGGCAAACACCTCACCTCGGGATTACTGCCATTAATGAGGTAGCAGGAGTGGGGAACTGCCTTGAAGAAAGATGGACTTCAGGCTGATTGCCAGAGGGTCCTGTTCTATGAAACTGATAAGATTAAACCTCCAGTAACCTAGTAAACAATCCACTAGTTCAGAAATATTTTTCTGTTTTAGTCCAAGAAGCATATCTTCAGTTTGCTTTAGGTGTTCAGCAAATTAAATTATAGAGAAAAGGATTAAATCAGACAGTAAACCAAAAGGCAGATTTTCCTGTTAAAAATCCCAGGCCTGAGGTTAGACTTTCTAGGTTTGTGGAATAAAGCTTGCTAAGGGAGCCCTTAAACTAATTAATACTTTCTGTTTTCTTTCTCAAATCTCTCCCTCCCTCTCAGTCTTCCCCCTTTGACCTTCTCCTTTTTGCTTCTCTCCCATTGCCCCTTTTTATAGATTATAGGTTAAATGTTAAACTGGCCCTCAGTCAAGCATGGGTTTTTAATAGTGTAATACACCACTCAACCATTTTTGTCTATTGCTTGCCATTTAAAATAATGTGCTAAAATTAGTCAGAGAGACCAAGCAGTTTAGTGTTTATCTTCTTGTTGATAAAAATGACATCTTCTTCCTCATAAAAGGGATTGTGGATTTTCTCCCAAGCTCCTCATAATCAAGCCAATCCAACTTTCCCAAAATCAGATGAAAGTTTTAAGAGAAAACAGTTTTTAGGAAAATGGGTCAAAACTGAATTGTTTCTAGTATAACTTGTCAGAGAGAGGAACTTTGGATTCAGAGTCCTATGTTCAGTTCTGAAGGCTTATTAATGTTTTTATTAATGAGCTTTTTATTAGTTAATTTGAGAAACACTGAATTTAACTAACCCTTAGGCCCCTTCTTTAGCAAGAAGGTCTTAAACATTTGAACTGAGTGCACTTATTACAAGGCAATTAATTAGCATTGCTTATACATTGAGTCCTCTCAGAAGTGATTAGTACCTCCACAATCCAAACAACTCATAGCACAATTTAATAAGATATCAGTGTGGTGAATAGAGTTGAATACCTCAGCAAAGAGCTTTGTCTGTGACTAATTGTTTGCTTATCTACTCTAAAATAAGCATACTCTTCTCACTTTGACATCTCTATGTCAATTCTTTTTATTATTATTTTATTTTTCCAAATATATATAGTTTTCAACATTTATTTTTGCAAGACTTTGAATTCCAAATTTTTCTCCCCCTCCCCAAAATAGTAAATAGTCTGATATAGGTTAAATATGTGCAATATCTTAAAACATATTTCCACATTTGTCATGTTGTGCAAGAAAATCAGACCAAAAGGGGAAAAATGAGAAAGAAAGGAAACAACAAATAAAAGGTGAAAATACTATGCTTCGATCAATTCGGTCTCTATAGTTTTCTCTCTCTGGATACAGATGGCATTTTCCATCCCAAGAATTTTGGAATTGCTTTGAATCAACACAATGTTGAGAGGAATCAAGTCCATCACAGCTGATCATCACATAATCTTGTTGTTACTATGGACAACATGTCCTAGTTCTCCTTACTTCATTCTGCATCAATTCATGTAAGTCTTTCCAGACTTTTCTGAAATTCAACGCCAATTCTGCATCTTGCTTCTGCATTATGATTTGCAATATTAACTCTCAGCATGATGTAACCAGATTATCACAGTTCCCAAATGTTGGATTGTTCAGATCAACAAAATATTTATTTATTATTATGCTATATGCCAGGTACTGTGCTAAGGCCTGGAGATACAATGAAAGATCCCCTTCTCCCCCCCCAAAATATCCCCCGTTCTCAAAGAACTCACAGTCTGATTAGAGAAACAGCATCCAGATGATTTATGTATAAACAGCATATATGCAGAGGAAATGGAAGATAATCTCAGAGGAAAGGCACTTAGGAAGACTGAGGAAAGGCTTCTTCCAGAAGATGATATGTTATTGAATACTTGAAGCTATGTGGGGATACCAAGAGAGAGAAATCCACTTATGGGGAACATGCAATAAAAATTCTCTGAGCTAGGAGAAAGATTGTCTTACTGAAAGAACAATGAGGCTGGTATCACTGAAAGACTAGGGGAAGAAAAGTAAAGATATAAGAAGACTGGAAAGGTAAGAAGCACCAGGATATTAAGGATTTCAAAGAGCAAACTTTATATTTGATGCTGATATAAATAGGGAGCCATCAAATACATAACGACATGGGCAGACCTAGGCTTTCAGAAAATCAAGTTGGCAGCTAAGTGGAATCTGGATTGGAGTGGGGAGAGACTTGAGGCAAAGCAAGTGGGGAGAGACTTGAGGCAAAGCAGACCAACCAACAGGTTTTTTCGATAGTCCAGGAATGAGGAGATAAGGGTCTGTATTAGAATTATAACATTATTAGAGGAGGAAAGAAATGTGTATGAGAGAAAACATGAAAATGGGAATGATAATACTAACTGATTGGCTATGGGAGGTGAAAGAGAATATAGAGTTGAGATGTATCTAAATGCTTACTTGCAAAAATTAGAGAATGAGAAGATCAATGAATTGGGCTTACAACTAAAAAAGCTAGAAAAAGAACAAATTTAAACCCTGCAATTAAATATTGAAATTCTGAAAATAAAAGGGGAGATTAATAAAATAGAAAGTAAGAAAACTATTGAATTAATAAATAAAACAGTTGGTTTTATGAAAACAAAAACAAAATAGATAAACCTTTAGTTAATTTGATTAGAAAAAGGAAAGAAGAAAATCAAATTGTTAGTATCAAAATGAAAATGGAAAACTTTCCGCTAATGAAGAAGAAATTAGAGCAATAATTAGGAGTTATTTTTTCCAAGAATATATCAATAAATTTGATAATCTAAGTGAAATGGAGGAATACTTATAAAAACACAGATTTCTCAGATTAACAGAAGAGGAAATAAATCATTTAAATAGTCCAATTTAAAAAAAAAGAAATAGAACAAGCTATTAATCAACTCCCTAAGAAAAAAATCTCCACAGCCAGATGAATTTACATGTGAATTCTACCAAACATTTAAAGAACAGTTAATTCTAATACTATGCAAAGTATTTGAAAAAATAGGGTATGAAGGACTCCTATCAAATTTGTTTTATGACACATAAATGGTGCTGATATCTAAACCAGGGAGGGTGAAAACAGAGAAAGAGAATTACGGAACAATTTCCCTAATGAATAGTGATGCAAAAATGTTAAATAAAATATTAGCAAAGAGATTACAGAAAGTCATGCTCAGGATAATATACCATGACCAAGTAGGATTTATACTAGGAATGCAGGGCTGGTTCAATACTGACTATATTAATAACCAAACTAACAAAAAAAATCATATAATTATTTCAATAGATACAGAAAAAGCATTTTATAAAATCCAACACTCATTCCTATAAAAAACACCAGAGACTTATAGGAATGAATTGAGTTTTCCTTAAAATGATCAGTAGCATCTATTTACCATCATCCACAAGCATCATATATAATGGGGATAAACTGAAATCATTCCCAATAAAATCAGGGATAAAATAAGGTTGCCCAATATCACAGTTACTATTCAGTATTGCATTAAAAATGCTAGCTTTAGCAATAAGAGAAGAAAACAGATTAAAGGAATTAGAGTAGGTCATGAGGAAACCAAATTATCCCTCTTCGCAAATGATATGATGGTATACTTACAGAACCCTAGAGCATTAACTAAAAAAACTACTAGAAATAATTCATAAATTCAGGAAAGTTGCAAGATACAAAATAAATCTACATAAATCATCAGCATTTTTATATATTACGAACAAAATTCAGCAGCAAGAGATACAAAAAGAAATTTCATTTAAAAGAGCTGTGGATAATATAAAATATTTGGGAGTCTATCTGTTAAGGCAAAGTCAGGAACTATAAGAACACAAATGCAAAACACTTTCCACACAAATAAAGTCACATCTAATTAACTGGAAAAATATTAAGTAAAAAAATAGGCGGAGTGAACATAATAAAAATGACAATACTACCTAAATTAATCTACTTATTTAGTGCCATGCAAATCAAACTCCCAAGAAAATATTTTTCAGATCTAGAAAAAAATAATAACATAGTTTTTCTGGAAGAACAAAAAGTCAAGAGTTTCAAGGGAATTAATGAAAAAAATGCAAATGAAAGTGGACTATCTCTGCCAGACCAAAAATTATATTATAAAGCAACAGTCATCAAAACAATTAGTTGTTGCCTAAAAAAATAGAGTAGACAATTAGTGGAATAGGTTAAGTTTACAGGATAAAATACTAAATGACTATAAATAGTAATCTAGTGTTTGATAAAACCAAAGACTCCAACTTTTGAGATAAGAACTCACTACTTGACAAAAACTGCTGGGAAAATTATGAACTAGTATGGCAGAATCTAGGCATTGACCCATACCCTAACACCATAAACCAACATAAGGTCAAAATGGATTCATAATTTAGAGATAAAGAGTAATATTATACCCAAAATTAGAAGAACACAGGATAGTTTATCTCTCAGATCTGTGGAGAAGGAAGGAATTTGTGGCCAAAGAAGAATTAGAGATCATTATTGAACACAAAATAGATAATTTTGATTATATTAAGTTAAAAATTTTTGTACAGGGAGGAAAGGGAAGGAAATTTGGAAGACAAGAATTTGCAAGGATCAGTGTTGAATATTGATTTTTGTGAAGTCCAAAGGAAGGCTGATGAAGCTTTCAAACAGAATAATATCTGGATAAGGAGAAGATGACTATTTTGCTAAAACTCTTCGTTAGCAATGGCCCAAAAGGAAGGGTTTCTGACATGTCCATCTATGGCAGCCACATAAAGATAACAATTTAGCACTTTTCATGCTTCTAAGTGGGAGAGGGATTCAAAGTCATGATTACTCTTTGCTTTAATATCATGAGCTAAGTTGACATGATGAATCCATTCCACATATAATAGCCATAATAATATTCAATAAAAAATATGAAAGAAGGGAAAGTTATTTATCTAGACATGTACAGTAAGTGAATGGAAGAACTTTGTTTCTAACGCATGCTTACTATGGCCTTGATTTTAGTCTGTCGTTCACCTCCCTCCATTCTCACTATGGAAATATTTAGGAGCAGGTGGAACATACTACACGTCCATATTATTGCTCTCCATTTACTAGTCAGCCTTATGAGGGGCCCCGCCCCCTCCAACATCCGGATGATGAGATGTCATCACTTGGCCAGATGTGGACGCCTTCACACCCTCCCTCCAGGTGGTCCTTGAACTAAAGTGTTCAGTGCCTCTTGGACCTGGAGGCATAAATCATCGATTTTTCTAAGAATTAAGGATTACAGCTAAATTGTGTGCTTTCTATTAATAGATCTTCATAAATGCTGCAGGTGCTGGCTGTAAGTCCCCTTTGAAGCACTGCTTAATCGCCCCCTTTCCAAATCCTCATAATCCAGGCCTCGTAAAAAAAACCTGGGGATTATTGATTGAGGGGGCCTTAGGGATCCCTAAAATGAGGTTCAGCTCAGATGCTGGCCTAGCTCAGGGGGGGCAGTCCACAGACTCTTCCTTGGAATGTGTGCCAGGTGTGGGCAGTTTCATGTTGAGTCCAGCTCAGAACTAGAGGGCTGGATTCTCACTCAGACAAGAAAGGAGGAGGCAGCAGCCCCAAATGAGGAGAAAACCAGAGGGAGGGAAAGGTGTGGAGATGTGGTTTCAACCACGTAGATTTTAACCTTGAATTAACATGACTTCTTTCTCTAGTACCCTAGATTTTAAAAGGCACCTTCATGAAAGCTTGGCTTCTAGTCTCCATGAAGCGTGACATTCTGCAGCAGCAGCAGCAATCACAATAATAGTCCATGCTCATATTAAACTTAAAGCTTTGTTTGCACTAACATGCAGTGTGATTCTATGGTTCTGGCTTTTGGATCAAATGATTTAGGGACCTTAGAGATCTTCTGATCCAATCCTCTTATTCTGTGGAAGAAACAGTGACCCAGAGAGATTATTTAATCAAAAATGTAGAGCTGGAAGGGCCTTAGTTCAACCTCCCCCCCCTTTTTTAACAGGTGAGAGATCCAAGATGCAGAGAGTTGAAATAATTTGTCCAAAGTCATATAATTATTAAGTGTCTGAATCAGTACTTTTTCTTTCAATTTCAGCACTCTTACAGACATGACAAAATCTTCCAGGAGGAACAGGACATTGCCATGTCACCTCTACCAACTCCACTGCCTTAAATTATGCATATTTTAAAATTGCTGAACCAACAATGAAAAAAATTAAAATTTTCTTTAAGTCTTCATTTTTAAAAAGCTTAATGAACATTGTCATTATCAACACAAGAACCAAGTAAATCATAGATATTATGTAATAGCTCTAGTAGTATCTATACTTCTATTTCATATGTACATATGTATATTCATAAGAGAGTCAACATAGGGGAGATAGGTTAGGAAGACTGATGTCTAAGTCCTGTCTTTAATTCAGAGAACTGAGGGATCATACACACAGCAGTTAAATTTCTGTGTCATCAGAGAATTCTGTAAAATTCAGATTTGGGAAGATCTAGAGTGATGCTGAGATCACTTTCAACTCTGAGATCCTGTGATTCTATAATCATGGTACATATGTACTGACATCCTGCCTCGGTATCAAGACTTTCTATAGGTGAAAGTTTCCCAAATCCTCACAAAGACTCAGAGAACCCTCACAAAGGAAATTTGTATTTATATCAAAACTTATAACTTTGAAGCTGCATTAATGGTATTGAAATGTATAATCAAAGTGATACTCTAGGGTGGAGATGCCTATGATTGTAGGGCAGATCGATTTTCATTCTTTTTTTTCTCAAGGGAATGGAATTTCTGGAAGTTTGAGAATTTCTTCTGATGGATAGATGTAGATTATTTCGATATTACAATTTTAAGTTGGAATGTGCAGACACTGAAGATAGTGAAGCAGATTATATAGAATCAAGCTGATGTATTTAATTGTGCCATGAAGTAATAATTTCTATTTTAGTCTAAAAGCAATTATAAAATATGTCCAAGGAACATGTGAAATGCCTTAATATAATCTTAGCATATAAGAGCTAGAAAAGACCTTAGAGGTGATTCAGGACAGTTCCAATGAACTTGTGATGAAGAGAGCCATCTGTACTAAGAAAGACAACTGCGGGGACTGAGTATTTTCATTTTTTAATTGTTGTTTACTTGCTTTTTGTTTTCTTTTTCACTTTGTTTTCTTTTTTATTTATTTTTCTTGTGCAACATGATAATTGTGGAAATCTGTATACAAGAATTGCACATGTTTAACATATTGGATTTAGGGGAGGCGATGGAGGAAAGAGAGGAAAAACAAAATTTGGAACATTAGGTTTTGCAAGGGTGAATATTGAAAACTATCTTTGCATGTGTTCTGAAAATAAAAAAGCTTTATATAAAAAGAAAAGACCTCAGATTATATGCAGTCCAACTCTCTTTTTTACACTTAAGGAAATTGAGGCCAAAGAGGCAAATGGACTTGCCAAAAGATACATTGTTAGTGGCAGAACAAGGATTATCAATCAACGAATCAACAAGTTTTTTTCAGCAGCTACTGCATGCCGGGCATTGCATTCAATGCATGAAACAGTCCCTACTCAACAGCAACATACATAAAACCCAGACAGTTAATCCTTAGTCTAGTGCTATTTCAGCTGTATCATAACTATGTCAATTATGTATGAGAAGAGATACAAATTGCTTAATATTCATATAGTCAATATGTACTAGGGTATATCATCCTGAAGATAATTGCAAATAAGATAAAAGACCTCTTAGTTCTTTCAAAAACTGGATGTGTGAAGAAGAGGAGTTTCAGTGCCTTGTTTTGCTTCACTTTTTCCAAGAAATGAAGTATAGGATCACATCTTTAAAGGTGGGAAGAAACTTTATGGGTCATCTTGTCTAACTGTCTTTTTACATCCAAAGAAATTGAAGGTCAGAGATGAAGTAACTTTTCTGAATTCCCATAGGTAATGAATATGCTAGGGTATCACTTTCAGCACCCTTTCCCTTGGACCATCACTGAAACAAAGGGATGCTATGTATTCTGCCTAATAGTATTCAATGGAAACAACATTCACTCAGTGAAAATGTATTCAGCAAAATCCTTTTTTTATAGTGGCTACAGACAATTAAAGGCATTTACTCTCTCTTGGAAGATCAGACTGCATCAAGTCCCACTTTGCCTGAAAGTGGTCCTGCTATGCAAGGATGAAAAATGTTGCATTGCTGGGCAAGTTCAGGTAATCTTTAATGGATTATACAGTCGGAAGCTGAGATTTAGCCTGCACAGCTCATTAGCCCAAAAAGGTGCTCACCATATGGTGGAATGAAATTCAGAATATGGCTGGGCCATAGCCAGCCAGCTGTGCAGTATGGTTCTTCATGGCATGGAATATCCTAGCTTATGTTGGTTAAAGGTGACATTGTTTTTCTTCCATTACTCTAACAGCAGGCAGGTTTAGAAACCCATTGACAATAAATTCTCCACCCTTGAAAGACTGTTGTCCCCAGTGTAAGAGAGGGGAGAAGATAGAATGCCCAGATCTGTAATCCCAAGCTGGCAAAATGTATGAACATTGAATGAAAAGGTCTCTTCTGTTTTTCTGTTTCTTCCCTAATTGCTCTCCTGTTCTGTTACCACTTCCCAGTTGGCCGAGATGCTAGGGCTGGGGCAGGGACAGGACTGGGGACATTGCCAGTGAGCCCTATTTAGACCCAATCTCTTTTCACCATGTATATACCTAGTTGAAACTGGAACAACTGTACAATTCAGAGGACTCTGTCCAATGTCATACCCATTCTTATTAAAAGCAATTAATTGAAAGACTTATTGTGTGTATCCTTATAAGGGAGCACAGAAAGTACATGGAAACAATTGTTGATGGCTAGGGGCTTGCATTGGAGCCATGCTATGGCTGATTGTTGGGAAGGTTTTAGGTAGTACAACAGGAAAAACTAAATAATTTCTGGGAGCACAGTAACCTCAGTTCAGGGATAAAGAAGAAAATGTGGGACAAGTGGGGAGAAAGTTAATTCCATTTGTGATATTTTTGTGATTAAGTCAAGATGAGAATTATAAAGCTATCATATTATTTATATTCCAACAATTCCATGAGCTCATTAATAATTCTTTTCTCCAGTAGTACAAATTACAGTCTATCCATGTCATCTAATTCTGTGGTACTATTGTCCATGTTCTTCCATAAATTTTCCACATCATATTTCTTCCTCTAGTAGTTCTTTTTGCAGTGTATGAATACAAATGAAGCACATGAATTCTCTGCTGGTTAACTTCTCAGTCTGTCTTCTCTAGTTATGTATCTCAGTAATGATATAATTTATGTTATTTTTCTTGCTTATCTATTAATTGGTAATGTGTTCCAACCTATTTGCATCCATTATGCTTTTTCTCTGCTCTTCAAATTACCCTCAAATTGAATTCTTCAGAGACTTAGTATTCTTTAATTCACAATTATACAATATCATTAGAACAATATGATTATTAAGAAGATGGATCTTCTTTCTCAATTAGAAGCTTGAAATCATTTAAAATCCACCACAATTTATTAAAATTAATCTAGTCTGCTCTTCCATTCAGTTCTGGGCCTATCCCATTGTCCCAATTATCTATTTATGATAAATAAAGCAATGTAACAATTCTTTGGGATGTCCATCCAACTGTATTTCATAGACCAGATATTAAGTAGTCTCCATCTGCTTGTTTTTACTCTCTTTTTCTTTAATGTGGATAATTAGGGCAAAGTTTCAAGTAGTGTGGATCCTATTTAGGAAATTCTATTGCCTTTTTAGCTTTGTTGAAATTATTTCATGTAATCTCCAAATAGGAGCATAATTTGCATTCTATAAGGAATTCTTTTTCCCATTTAGACATTGCACTGAACATTCTTCATTCTAGTGCCAAACATTTTGATATGATCACATCTCCCTGCTTTATGTCTTAATGGATATCAATAATCAAAGTCTTGTTGAGCTTGTTGTCAAAGTTATTGACAATAAATTCATCTTATCTAATTTATTGAAGCAAGATAATCCTTTTAGTCCTCATTAATTAACTCTCTACCATATATCCTGGAAAAACTATTCAAAGTTTATTATTTTCTTCTGAAGACTCCCACAAGTTCACCTCTCCACTGCTATTCTCTCAGCTAACGACTTCACCTCTTACCTTATTGAGAAATTGAATATATTTGACATAGATTCCCTCTTAACTACTTTTCTTCATCTCAAAGCTCATTGACAATCTTCTATCCTCTCTTTCTTTGTCTCTCTTTGGTAACTTTGATAACTATGTCTGTTTTTATCTTCTCCAGCAAAGAGTTCCCTCAATTATCCCCTCTCTCTCACTAATATTCAACCTTTCTTAACAATTTAAAACATCCTCACATTGGTTCCTTTTTTAACATCTTAGAATATTCTCTTTTCCATTAAAAAATCCAAACAATAGCCCCACCAATAACAGCAAACATTGCCTTCTCTTGATCTCTACTATCCATAGATGTTTTCATCTAATTTTTTTTGTCTTTCCCAGCCAAGCTCCCAGAAAAATTCTATTTATATTTCACCTCAATTTCCTCACTTTTTGTTTTCTCCTCAATTCTTTATAATCTTCTTTTGATCTCTCAATATTGTTCTCTCCAGAGTTATTTATAACACTGTTTCCCACTGCCTGAAGGCTAAATATGTTAAATATATACTTCTCCTGGAGTGTTTTGTATCCTTAAAGGGAATTTGGAATATGTAAAATAAAATGTCAAAAATATTGGAAATCATTAAGTTATTGGTAAGATAGGGGAAAAAAGTCATTAGGGAAGGCTATCTCATTTGAGATGCCTCATTTTCTCTTATCCTCAATTTCTAAACTGTGCCAAATCTTACCTTTAACTCCTTTTTTTCTACTTATATAGCCACCACTTTTATTCAGAGAATCATTACTTGTCCAGATTATTGCAATGTTCTCCTGGATTGATCTCTTTGCCTTAAATATCTCACCTCTGCAGTCCATGCTTGACTCACTTGCAAAAGTGACTTCCCTTAAATGCAGATCTTACTAAAATAACAAATTTTATTGCCACTAGATCAGACATACTCTTCCATTAAGCTTTTAGAGACCTCACAAAGTGCCTCCTCCCTATCTTTGTATATTATTCCTCACTTCTCTTTTATCTAGATAAATTGTTCTTCTTTCTTTCCTGATATACAGCCTTCTGTCTCCCATTTTCAAGCCTTTGTACTGAATGTACTCTTTTTCCTGGAAGGTACTTCCTCCTCAACTATACCTCATAGAATCTCTCTCATCCTTCAGGAATCACTTTCACTATGAAGTGTTTCTATGGCCTAAATTGTCGATGTTATATCCCCTCCTAAATAGTTTGCATTTATTCTCTAAGACTCAAGGTTTTAACTTGCTTTGATAGTGTTTCTTGTTTGCATATTTGCACTATACACACACACACACACACACACACACATATATATATATGTATACACACACACACACACACACACATATACATATGTATGTGTGTATACTTAATTCCTCAGATAGAATAAAACTTCCTTGAGAGCAGAGCATATTTCATCCTTTATTTGTATCCCTAGGGCTTACCACAGTAACTAGCACATAGTAGGCACTTAATAAGGATTTAATTGATTTTCACATTTTAGCATTATTTTCACCTGTGCACTGGAAGAACTCTTTGAGGAGAGCCTTTAAGGTAGTGTTTTACAGAATCAAATGCTTTTTTATAGTCAACAATTAACTCAGTCTTGAGGCAACCCCCACTCCCTTGCAAAATGAACAGATGGACTCTCCTTGCTATGAATTTGTAGCAAGGTTTTCTCTTTCTCTTAAGTGTTAACCTAGCACCTGTATTTTATAACTTGGCCCCTTATTTCTTAAAAAGGACCAGATGCTTTTATTTATTATTAGCTATATAATCATGGGCAACTCACTTTTGCCTCTCTGAGTCTCATTCATAAAAGAAAATGATACTTATATTACCTTATAATATTCTACTTTGATGATTTATCATGACATGAAGGCCTGCTGGTAAATGTTTATCAGAAGAGAAGAATTTCAAACTCAATATTTTGTAAAAATGAAAGCTAATTGGAAAAAATAAAGTACTACTTAAAATGCTAATCAAGCAGCTCTCTGAAAAAAATGTATTCTTAACATGTTTTTTACTTTAACCTGAATTATTGACATTTTCTCCATCACTTTCTTAGATCTATATGATCAATAAAACAATAAATCAAGCTTAGATTGGTAGCATTTTCTAATTTCCAAGGTGTAAATGTACACAGTGAAAATTTAACACCAGGTCCTTAGGAGTCATTCAAGCTGGCTTTAGCACACCACTGGCTATTGATATATTTTAGTAAAGTTATAGGAAAGCATCTGATAATATATCACATACTTTTGTGGCAGTAGAGAAATGATGCAGTGAGTGTGAGTGTTCAACGACTTTTATTTGGTGCTTTAAATGCATTCCATTGACTACCTGGGTTTTCTGGATAAATGGACTTCCTACATTCTGGTTATCAAACAATAAGTAATTTTTCTCATTTTTTCCCCTCCCAAACCTATAGTTAGAGAAAAAGTCTTGCCAAAATACGTCAGTGTGAGATTTGTCTCTTCATTTCTCAGGAAAACTATTGCCTTCTTATTTTCAATAAGTATAACCAGATTTCCATTAGCTTATGGTTAATGCTATTTATAATGACAAAGTAGAATTTTTTAAAAATGGATGCCCAGAAAGAAAATTTTTAGACTTCAACAAAAGAGCCCATGGAGAGGAAGAGTTATGGGATTAAGGCTTGTATTTACAGAGTGGTTTCAGTAATATAGTATTTACTCATTGCTCATTATGCTCCATTGGTCTACATAGTCTCATTTCTAGGAGTCCAGATCTTAATCTTCTTGATGTCTATCTGCCATACTTCCTTATCATACTATGTCATGGCTTTTTCTGAATTTCTCCACTTCTACCTCTATGAATCTTCTATACAGCTTTGTGGGAACTAAATTTCTTCTTGAATCTGGCTTCTGCTTGAATTGTCTGTAATACTAGCAACTATACATTTTAAAGGCCTTCAGTAGCACAATTTTCTACTCACCTGATGGCCAGTTTTCCTTTTAATTCCATCAGAGAAAATTTAAGGATCACCTAAATTTTCCCATTTTTATATTTAATTGAAAATTTCCTCTTTGCGTTCTTATATGGGATTAGCTCTTTGGTTTTCAAAAAAACTCTCCTTTATAGTTTTCTTATGGAAAATGTTTGAAAAATATATGGGAGTATGATGTGGACATCCAAAGAAAGAAATACAATCTTAGCTTGTGTTACAAGAAGCATAGTTTCCATGAACAAAGAGCTAGTGGTTGCTCTGAACTCTGCATTGGTCAGAGAGACTACTCTAGCTAGAGTATTTTGCAAAGTCCCAAACACCACAATTCAAGAAGGTAGTTAATAATCTGGAAAATATCTAGAAGATGATAACCAGGTTGGTGAATGGCCTTTAACTCATAAAACATGAGGATGATATGAAGGAAGTAAGGATGTTTAGCTTGGAGAAGAGGAGATTCGGGGGAAGGCAATATAGCTAAACTGTGGGAGGAGGATTAGATAAACTTTGTTCAGCCTTTTGTAAAGTTTAGTTGATGTTGGGAAAATTCCACATAATTAGAACTGTTGAAAAATGGACTGAATACTTCAGTAAGTTTTGAGTTTACTCTCATTGGAGGTCTTCAGAAGTAAGCAGATTCTAGATAACCACTTATATACTGATTAATTTGCAACTAGGATTCATTTTTGTGTGTGTATTGGATTATATACCCTCCGAGGTCCTTTACAATTCTAAAATTCTACAATTATATGCTTAAATGGTCTCATAAGATCTTTCAATTTCTTATTTTAAGTGATCATCTAATCATAACACAAAATAAATATATGTATATAATATAAACATATGCATATACCATATAAATATATGAAGATAATATAAACATATGTATATATAACACATGTACACACATGCATATGTATGGATGTATGTATGTATACATAGATGCTCACCAAGTAGCTGGGTTTCTTTTAGAAAATTTAGGGATAACCTAAATGGCCCTATTTTTATACATAATTGAAAAAATCCTTATTCTCTCCTATATGTGATTAATTCATTGGTTTTTGAGATCATTTCCTTAACAGTATTCTTATGGAAAAATATATAAGCACATATGTGTGTATGCACATAAATAATATATAGTTATATATGTATATGTCTATGTAGGTAAATGTATGTATACATATATATTATATGTGTATACATGCATTCATACACATGTACACACAATGTGGCTTTTGTGATAGCATACTGATACAAAATCAAGAATCATATTCTACCTCAGATATTTTTGGGTGTCAGAATATAGTCAACTCTCTTAAGCTCTCCAACTCTCAATTTTCTGGACTGTAAAATGAGAATTATGATATATTTAATAAGAGAGGCAGTGTGCCATCATGGCTAGAAAGCCAGACTTGAAGTCAGGAATAGTCAGGTTCAAGTCCCATTTTCTGATTCATCCAACTTTTGTGATGTTAGACAAGTCAATTAATTTCTCAGGAATCTAAGCCATTCTCTAAGTTTGTAAAAAGCTAAATTTCCAATTTAGGTGTCAACCTACACTGGTAGAGGGAGGTTCCTTGCTCAAGAATTCCCTAAATCAGCAGTTCTCATACTTTTTAGAATTAGGACCACGTTATATTCTTTAAAAAACTGAGGATACCTTTCCACTCTAAAAATTATGTGTCAGGACAAAACTTTTTAAAAACATTTTCCAATTATATTTTGGTTCTGTAGATGAAAACCATTAAGCAAGAGAACCATTGATTTACCGTGGTTGCAACACTCTTGAATGTACCCAGAACTATATTAAATACTAACTGGGAAATATTTAACAAAACAAATAAAACTATAATAAAATATAGGTAATATTAATTTGTGATTTTCTAATTTAATGCGCAGCCCATAGTGATTCTTATGCATAGCTTAGAGGGACTATTTTATTTGATTTTGACACCATTAATATTATTATATTTATATTGGTATATATCTATTATTATATCTATTGGTATTTAATATTTTAGAAATTAAAATGATAAAATTTAAAAATATTTATTAATTCACTGAAAGTAACATTGTAATTTTATGTTAACACGAATAATATAGTTTTGTTTAAAAACAAGGTGCTGAGTATCACTGTTTTTCATATTTTTATAAATTTCTTTATTATGTGGAATATTTAGAAGACAACTGGATTCTGCTTCTTAATTCAATAAATAGAGATATATTGTTTTGGTCAAGATAGATAAAAAAAATTTTGACCTCATACAGATATGTAAATGCAAAAGGGAATGAAATAATATAAAATAATAATTTAGGTATTATGAAAATTATTTTGGCCTCATGGATCCTTTTCCCTAAAAATGTTTCAGGGACCTACAAAGGTTGTCAGATCACACTTTTTTTTTTTCAGATTGTGCTTTAAAAGCTATAGTGGTAGATTTATTCACTCACAGGTCTAGTCCTTATTCCTATCTCTTACATCTGTAATACTTATATCACAGTTATTATGAGGCAAAATGAAATTACCTACATTAAGTATATATAGATGACAGATATTATTAAATGGCACTTTGCAATTTACAAAATCCTTTCTTCCTAACCACCTTATGAGGTAGGGGGAGCTGGTATCATTAATCTCATTTGACAGGTATGGAATAAATTGCTTGTATTATGTCATCACTTGAAACATGAGGTGGTCATTTTATGAATATTAATATTATAAAACATTAGTCATGTGTAATCTGGAGGATCTTTGGAGACTACTAATGATCCTCCTACCTATGTTGAGAGGGAAAGCTTCCTATGAATGTTTCTTTATAGTTTCAATGGCTAAGCTTTCTCTTGATAAAATCATATCAGACAATAAGTCTGTCAGGGAAGGACCATAAAAAGGAAATGAATGTACTTGATCCATTCATGCAGCACTATGTTGTAATTCCAAAGGACATTTGCATTTTTATAATAAAATAATAATAAAAAATTACCAATAAAAGCCCCATGTTCCTAACCATACTTATAAAGTTTCTCCTGTGAATTGCCTGTAGGGATCAATTTCTCTTCCCTGTGTTTGGCTTGAAAGGTGAGCAGCAGCTTAAAGGTTCACTTAACTTCCTGATGCCATCCTGAAACACTTGAAGTCTTTCCCCTAACATACTAATTAAGAGTATATCAACATCCCTTAGGGATCCAAATAGCTAACCAACACCATCCGGCAGGCAAGGCCACTATTTAAAAATGGTTTGCCCTTAAATGAAGAAGAGAAGAAAGAGAAGGTATTTGGAATTCCTAGGGAAAGAATCAAATGAGTCTGCTAATGAGCCAAACCTTAAAAAGGGGCAAAAAACAAGAATCTGGAAATTGGATAAAAATAATAGAAAGAGACCTTTTGCTTATTTAGGATCTCCACTTAGTGTCCATAAGCTATTCTTCCCAACTAAAAATATTTACAACAGCAGTTTAGGTAGTAATTTAGTTATAGGCTTGAGCAGTACCCAGTATCTCTGTCTCATTAACCTAAGATTTAATGACAAATACCTAGCTAAGCCACATTAGTATTTGTTTACTTCTGTTTTCTCTGCCAAGGAGAATGTTCTTCAAACTGGAAATTGCAAAACAAAAGTGACTAAAAAAGTGCTGATGTGAAAAAATCAATAAGGAGACAATAGGATAGGACCCATTAATCTCCTTTCTTTAAAAAAAAAAAAAAAAAGATGAACTTAAACATAAATTCAAATGAATATTTCTCTATTTAAAGTAGAATAAAAATGGATTATACATGAAACTGACAATCTATAGGATGCACAACTTCCTTTTCCTTATAAGAAAAATAACAAATTTAACATGAAACGTTTAAATCTGCCCTGCTTGTTTGTTTCCTTGTAATATTTTTTGTCTCTTCTGATCGTTTCAAAACTATTTTGATAGCTTTTTTATCTTTATCATTTTAATAACCCTATTGATAACCTCTCTTTCCCCTTTAACATCGCTTTCCAATTTGAAAGGAAAAAAGAAATTCCCAAATAGACTATGTCCAAAATTCCATGTATCTTTCTGTCCTATAAATCCTTTACTTCTCTCTCAAGAGAGGGCTATCATGATCTGGAATTATAATTTATTGCTACATTGATAAGAGTTCTTGAATCTTTCAAAGTTGTTTCTACATAGTTGTGGTCATTTATTAATTGTTCATATTTTGCTCTTCTCCCTCTCCATCAATTCACATGTATTCTTAGGGTTCTATGAACCCACCACTTTCATTACTTCTTACACATAATAGTATTCCATTAAATTCATTTCTAAAATTGCAGTTATTCTCCAATTCATTGACTCCTCTTATTTTCTAATTCTTTGCTATTCAGAAAGACCTGATATAAGTATTTTTGTAGGTGTCCCTTTTACTCTTTGTTAAATCTCTCTGGAGTATATACCTAATATGAATATTACTGAATAAAAGTGCATGTATAGTTTACTGACTTTTGAGTTATAGTCTTAAATTGCCTTGCAGAACAGATGGATCATTTCACATCTCCATGAACAATGCATTAGTATGTTACTCGTCTAGTATTTCCTTCAGCAATTGTTATTTTCATTTTAAAAATTCATTTCCTGTCTAATGGGTGTAAAACATTAGAATTTATTTCATTTGCATTTATTTAATTATTAGTAATTTACAGTATTTGTTCATGCATCTGAGGATAGATTAAATTTCTTCATTTGAGAATTGTCTATTCATATCTTTTGATCATTTATCAATTAGATCCTATATATGTGAAGCAGTTCCTTATATATATTTTCATATCAGAACTTTAAATAAATGGATTCTTCCTGATTTAAATGATTTTATATTATATTGATCTTTGTGCAAAAATTTTAAATTTTATGAAATAAAATGTTAATTTAATCTCCTTTGGTCCTTTCTTTACCTTTTCTGGTCATCCATAACTGTGAAAGGTATTTCCTATATCACTTTTTTATTTTGTCCTTTATATCTATGTCATGTGTCCAACAGGATATTACTTTAAAATATGTCAGATACCAATCTATACTTAATTTTTGCCAGATTGTTTTCCAGTTTTCCTAAAAAATTTTGTCAGAGTGAGTCCTTACCCTAGAAATTTTATATATAGATATTTATGGGGAAATAGGTGTCTGCATGCATGCATGTAGATATTGATGTATATCTTTCTCTGTATCACTTCTTATTTCCTTCCACAAATCATCAAAGATTTATCATATAACATCTAACTTCTTAAATTCCATTCAACTTCTTTTTGAAAATTATATTTTTCTGAGTCTGAGTTACATTGAGCTCCTCCATTATTATGGTTTTACTGTCTATTTCTTCCTGTAATTTTATTATTATTTTCCTTTAAGTATTTAGATGATATGCTGTTTGGTACTTATTGAACCACTAAGCAAAATGTCATTTCTCAGTTTATTTCTTTTAGCTTTCTCTATTTTTCTGCTTTCTTGATTGTCCCTGACTGTTACTTTTGCTTTTTTGAGGTCGACTGAAGTACAATAGATTTTTCTCTAGCCTCTTATTTTAACTGTTTGAATATATGGTATAAGTGTATTTCTTGCAAAAGGGGGGAAAATGCATTGTTGGATTCTCCTTTCTAATCTATTCCTATAACTTCTTTTTATGCTATAATTTTTCCCATTTCCATTCATAGTCATAGCATTTTCCTCTGTGTCCTATCCACTTTTACCAAGCAAGGGGTAAAAGAGAAATATGCTTAAGGCTAGAGGTCTACAATTAGAACTTTAAAAAAAAAAAATTTCTTCACTTCTACCCCCAGATCACTGGTTCTCATGCTTTCTTTTTGTCTTTTTCATTTCTCCTTCATGACCCACGCATTGGTGACAGAGATTCTTTTGTTTAGGTCTTATCTGCTAATCATTCTAACTTTCTTCTCAAACTGCCTCCAAGTTCTTTGCTATCCCCCAGTTGATTTTAATATATTTCTACACCAAACTCATATTTGAATTACTTTTGATATATTTCTTCAAAATTCTTGATAATATTTCACCAAAATATTCAGTGTCTTCTTTTAATTTATATATGTAGACTCAGTTCTTAATTTGGGATTGCATGCTAGAGGCAGGTTCTAATCCTTTGTGTATGGCATAGTCAAGCTTTGTTTTGTTCTGATTTTATTTATCTCACTTTCTGCTTCTGATTCCCATTTTCATTGGTCTCTGTGCCTAAAATGCTGTTAGATTTCATAATTCTGTTCAGAATTCTATATTTGGCATTCCCTAATCAGCATGCTTCCTGTTCTGTATTACTGAGGTCTTCACTAGTCAAAAACCTGCCATAGTCTACTGGTCCCTTCCCATTCTAGATTTTCTTAGTCAAGGTCATGCTTCCTGAAATCCCCTGGTTCTGGTTTTATAGGATCTACAATCTTCCTGAGTTTTTCTTGTCATGGTGATAAATTTACATAATCCTTGTTACCTAATATTCCATCTTGTGAAGATGTGTCAGATTTTTTGATTCCTTGGGCTTTACCTTGTCAAGAAAATAAAAAAAAAATGTAATGCTAAGTATATAATCTCTGAATGTCATAATGATCTAGTTATTAAAGAAAGACAAACTGAAATGCAAAAAGATGTGTATAGTAAGAATTAGGTATATAGTAAAGTATTAATTGTAGGTGACAGCAATAGTTCTTTATCAGAATTTTATAGAATTAACAAATATAAAATGGGTTTTTAAGAAGTATAGATGAAAAGAATATTGGCATTATGGAGATGACTGGATAGTAATTTTTGCTAGCATATATATATATATATTTGTACTAACAATATTTTATGAAAATTATCATGAACTAGAAAATAAATTTATGAAAGGTGAAAATTTTGTAAACAAATTATTGCAAATAATAAAAATAAATGATACAACCAACAAAGGAAATAAAAGTAAAATGTAGGGACTTATGTGGAGATTAAAAATGTTTTAATGGGTGGGCTGAAGAAGAAATTATAAATAATTTTTAAAAAACTATTTGAAATGGAATGATAATGGCTACAAAAGAGATAAAATATAGCAAAGAATGGGAAAAGTAGAAAAGCTCACCGAAAAAGGAATGCATAAGGAAATAGTGGCACCTAAATATAATGTAGTACCACTTTTCTGCAAGAAAGAGTGAACACTGAGAAACATGGAAAGACTAAAATAATTGTATAATGAAGTAACCAGAGCCAAGAAAATATGCAAAATGAACACAACTGTTATGAAACACAATATAAAATGGATATTTCAAAATTATAAAAAGTAAACATTAGCCCCAAAAGAAATATGAAAAAAAAATTTTTTTCACTCCTTCATAGAGGTGGAAAATCCATGATTTTGGAACATTGCACATATTATCAGATTTTTTTCAATGTGTTAATTGGTTTTGTAGATTTTTGTTCTTTTCATGTTATTTCCATTTTTATTCTTGAAAAATTCTTTTTTTTATATAAAATAGCTCTCTAATAAGGGACAAAGGATAGGAAACAGAAGAAATTTAGGAGATATAAAGACAAATTATATTATTAAAATTTTAAAATGTTAGATGAAACTAAAATAATCCAAAAATGAACATTTGAGTCTTAACCATGCATATTATTAAATAGAAAAAAGACTAAGAAATTGAGCATGTCAGTAAAAAAAAAAAAAAAGAACATAATAATCCTAAAAGGAAAATGAAATTTTGAAAACCAATGAACAAAGAAAATTAATTTTTTGCTTTATTTTGTAGCTAGTTTTTATTTTAATATCAACTTTGCTTCCAAATATATTTTGCCTCCTTCTCTTACCCATTAAAGTATATATTTATGAAATTAACAGTCAAATCCAGCCAAGTGATGATTGGACCCGTCTTATTGTTTGTCCTTCATTCTCAGAGGCAATGACATCATGACAGTGATGTCTTGACTTTCACATGAATTGGATTTAAGTAAAGCAGAGCCACACAAAATTGTCACCTTCACACTATCCTCTAGAGTTATCAAAGTCCAATGGTAAGACAAATCTCAAGATGATTGTGGATGGCCTGGCACACAGTGAGTGACCGTAAGCCATTCTAAAGTAAAGCCTTTCCCTGATCTCAATTTATCTGAGGTAATGCCTAAGGACTAAGTAAGAACTGAAAAAAAAAAGATGGACAAATGGCAAAAGGTTATGAACAAATAATTTTAAAAAAGATAAAATATAAACTAACAATAAACATTTTTAAAGTACTGAAAATAACTAATAAGAAGAGAAAAAACCTTGAGGTTTCATTGCAATTACTATAACTGACTAAAATGGAAAAAATAGAGGGAAATTTAATGTCTAGGATTTTGATGTGAGAACACAAACACAATAAATAATTCACTTCTGATGAATATAGAACTGGTCAATCGTTCTGGAAAACAATCTTGAATTTTGCTAGGAAAGTGACAAAATTGTTCCTACTCTTTGAATCAGAGATACCCTACTGGGTTTATACCCCCACAAGAAGGTTATTAATAGCAAGAAAGAAAAACAAAACAATGTGCACTAAAATATTTATAGTAGTACAATTTGTCATAGCAAAAAGTATGAAGTAAGCTAAGCTATGTACCCAACAATCAGGGAATGACTGAACAAATTGTGACATGGGAATAAAACAAAATATTATTGTGCCAAAAAGAACAACAAATACTGTTTGTTTGCATTTTATTTTTTCTCATATTTTCCTGTTGGATTTAACTTTTTGTGCTGCAGGATAATTGTATACATATGTATGCATATATTATATTTAATATATATTTCTATCATGTTTAAAATATATTGGATTACTTGCTATCCAGGAGAGGGAGTGGGAGAAGGGGGGGGGGGCATTGGAAAACAAGGTTTTTCGAGGGTCAATATTGAAAAATTATCCTCACATATGTTTTGAAAAAAAAACTTCAATCAAAAAGGAGGGAAAAAAGCAACAAATACAGAGAATTTAAAGAAATATTAGGACTTCCATGGCATAGATGATAGAAAAATGGATTTACTAGTCTGGAAGACCAGAGTTTAAATATGGCCTCAGACACTCTCTACTCTGGGACAGTGTGCAAATCACTTAACCTTTATTTGCTTCAATCCCCTCAACTGTAAAATAGGTATAATAACACCTAACATGGTTATGAGGAACAAATGAAATAATAATTATAAAAGCGCTTAACAGTTCCTAGTACACAATAATTGCTATGTGAATGCTTATTTCCTTTCCTTTCCCCATTCAGAAACATAAAATAAAACAGAGCTTAAAGAACATGCACAACAACTACAATGATACACAGTTATCCCTTTCACATTGTGGGGATTAAGGACACTATGTCCCTGCAATCTGGAAAATCTGTGTAAAATTTTTGGCACTCTTTTCATACCAGAGAAGTCTGAATTTTTTCTTTTTCTTTTATGGGGTGTTTACAGTACCTTATTGTAAAATTTGGGTTAAATATTTGTCTGCTGGCCTTTGCGTGTAGTCTGCAGGGTTCCACAATACTCTCAAAAAAATTATCCTTTAATTTCTTATGCTGACCTGCAATATATTGAAATTGTGATGGGGAAAGTCATAATGTGGAAGAGAACTTTAAATGGCAACAAAAATCAGAACAAATACCAATTGTGATTGATACTCATTTATTTGAGTTAAAGAATGACCTTTCTTTTAACAAATGGTACACAATTAAGCTGAAGAAAGAGAAAGGTTGTCCCTACCATCAGTGGCAATCATTTTTCACATTGTTTTATTTCAGAAATTGTCATTTATGGGAAGTGGAGGACCCATAGTTGTGAATAATTTGAGGTTTTATGCTGTATCAAAAATATTTCTTTTTCTTTCTCTGTTTACCTGAGTTTCTTGATTTTTAAAAAAATGATATAAACTTTTATATTTTGATAACTTCACCACTCTGAATTTACATAATACAACATGCTTCCCTAACGATAATGAATTTTTAACTACCTTTACTTCTAACTCTTCTTTTAGATTAGGGAGCATTCCCCCAAATAGTTCATGCTCTTCAATTTACTAGATGTTGGGATGTTTTTATGTACCTCGGGTTTTGTTTATTGTCCTCTTTTCTAATCTAAATTTCAACATTTTTTACAAGTATAGAAAATATTTTAGATGAACATTTGCAATATTCATCTAAAATTCACTGCTAAATCTTTCTCATTTGTATCTTTTTCATTATTTCCTTTGTCATTCTTGGCCTTTTATTTTTGCATGTATATTTTATTATTTTTTGGTCTGATTCCACAAAGTAAACCTTTCATAGTTTGATTGGTATAGCATTAGATCTCTAGATTAATTGAATTAATGCCTCAATTGGTGTATCGTCACAGCCCAAAACTGAACAATAAATATCTCCCCAATTGTTTTTCATTTATTTTTATGCAAATGGTTAGAGTCATCTTCACATACATTGTGTTAACCCTTAGCTATTTTATGTATTTTGTACTTTTTTGGAATAGAATTTCTCTATTACTTTCTCTTGGTTTGTGTCCTTGTTATAAAGAAATGTCAATACTTTGAGTGACTTCTTTTCTTGTTATTGAAACTTGCTACTTTCCTGAGATGTCTCAGTTGATTTTTTCAATGTTTTCCTGGAGTTTTAGCAAGTTAAGCAAACATGTATTATATATAAAAGGGATATTTTTTTTCTTCCTTATATTCCTTCCTCCCTCCCTTTTATTTGCTTCATTTGAGGTTACCATAGGAGGCATTTATGCTATTCTGTCAAATAATATTGGGAAGAGGAGGCATCTTTGAACCATCCATCAACTTATTCAGAAAACTTTTATTTCTCATTATTGAGAATAATGGGAGCTTTTCATTTTAGAAATATATTTTTGATTATATAAAAGAAATGTTTCCCATAACTATTTATCCTAAGGTTTTTAAGAAAAATGCATGTTATATATTGCCCATCATTTTTACTACCATTTTATATCGATGTGACTTTGCTATTTTTCTTGTGAATAATGCATGAATTCTTGGTATTAATTAAATGTTTTCTATAATGATTTTTTATGTATTATTTCGCACATTTATTATAATTTTATACTAAATGTGTGAACTGATATTCACTGGCAAAATGACTTGACAGTGCACATTCTCTGTTTTATTATCCCTCCCTGGTATGGAAATCCAGACCATATTGCTCTCATAAAAAAAAAAAAAAAAGTTTTATGGAATTCATTATTTCCAATATCAGAAACTTTCTTATAACCTAAGTAATAATTACCATTTATATGTTTGATAAAATTTATTTATATATCCATTTAAATCTAAATTAATTTCTCTCTCTTCCCCCACATCCCAGTTTATTTTATTTTTTTTTTCTGGAACTTGTCTTTAGGAGTGCTTTTCTTACTTTGTTAAATCGCATGTTTTGCATTTTGCTCTAAATTTCCAATTTTCTGGCATGTAATTTTATATATTAGTTTATCATACTTTATTTCCTCTATTAACTGCAAATTTATTTTTATTCTGGAAATTGTCTTTTTAAAAATCAAGTTAACTTAGTGGTTTAATGATTTTGTTAAATCTTTAATAAATCTTTATTTTTTATTATTCCACCTACTTCTATTCTACTATAAAATTTTTATTCTGTGACTAGTTTAGAATTATAAAATTGTTGATTTTTAGTTTTTTTTAAAAAAAATCTGTGCTCATTTTATTAATCCCATCTTTCCTATCTTGTTGATAGATCTTTAGAGAGATACATTTTATCTTCAATGTTATTTTAGCTCCTTTAAATTTAGACATTTGTTTTATTGTTATAATTCCATTAAAATAGTTATAATTTCTGTTATCTATTCTTGGATCTATTTAGACTTTTTTCTTTGTTTTTTAAAATATGTGTGTTTTGCTATTTTTAATCCACTTTTTTCAGCATTTTTAACTCCAATATTGCATTATCATTAATTTTTCTGATAGTTTTATTAGGTGTGAGTAAGGAACAATAGAATGTCCTAAAATTATTGGAAACAGTGTCTTTTTAAAAATTTTAATTTGCATGTCTTTGAAGAACTTGTATGCTAGTTAATTCGATGCTAATATTGGTTTTATTTTATTAGAAAATATATCTAAAGAGCTTTGAAAACATTAAAGTGCTACATAGATGTGAGTTGTGATTATAAAATATTTAAGCTTAATAATCTCCCTATTCATCCTCCTTAACACTGTATATTTTTTAGAATTTTTTTTTTATCTAAAGTTGTTTACCAACTTATTACTTTTATTTTTTTAATTGGTTGACATTGTATGCTGTTTAGTCCATCTTTTTTGCTATACATGTCACTTTAGGCTTCAAATGTATTTCTTAAAATCAGTAATTTATTGCTTTTTATTTTCTTATCCAGTCTCTTTCATTTTATTGACAGGCTTACTGCATTCATATCTACTATTATAACTGTTAAATCTATGCTTTTTTCCATTGAATTGTCATGTTAATTTTTCCCTCCTTGATTGTATCAGTCACTTGTCTCTAAAGTTTGTTTTGCTTGCACTAATCTAATCCCACTCTGCTTCCATGGGCTCTACTTTGCTCTTACTTGCTACTCTGCTTCAGTCAAAACTTGTTCATTTTAGGTAACACCACATATATACTATGAAGGGTATAGTTCCCTCCAAAATGGGAGGACCAGGAAGCAAGGCATATCAGAAAACAAGGGAGGGATACATGTGTTAGGGGAAATAGGCAAGTTGGGATCAGAATTAAAGCAGAGTCAGCAAGTATAGGAAAGATATGTGTTTATATGTGGAGATGTGTGTATGTGTATTCATATATCCACATATGCATATATAAATATATCTTTTCTTAATTATAGCCTTCTTGGGAGTGGAGGAAATGAAAGGGGAGAAAAGAATAAAGTTTAAAAAAGTGAGCAGCAGAGAACAAAAGAATAATTTTCAAGGAAGTAAAAAAAAGATGGACACTCATAAATATAATTTTCCTTACTAATACATATATAAATATATTTTATTTATTTATATACATAAATATATTTAATATTATATAAATATTATACACACACGTGCACTTTCTTGATCTGGTATTTTGTTGTTACATATTTTGGATCCTCCCTGATGTTCTGCTGGGCACATGACAATGTTCTCTTTTGTTTAGTATTCCTTTTCAGTTTTTCTTTTTACTTATTTTTTTTTTAGTAAAACTATCATCTAGTCTTTTACTTATAAGTACTGTCAAATTCAAGTAGAAATTAGGCCATTAATGTATACATAAGGATGCATGCTGGCAGCATATTAGCTTAATTTAAAAATGTAATATTGCCAATGTCATTATATTTTTATTTATATTGCTAAATGTTTTCCAATTACATTTTTCCTAGTTAATTCAGCACTTAGCAATATTGTAGGTAGAATATTTGACACCTCTGCCTTAGTATGAATAATAATCATTAATTCATTAATATCACCTCTTTCTAAGAAATGTTAATTTTTTTTCATTCTTTCATTACTCCTTCCCCTGTATAGTATATAATCAGAACTCCCATTTATGAGCTTTCTTTATTCTCTTTTAGGTTCTCAAATAGGGTAGAACTTCTGGAAGACAAAAGGCTTACACCCTTTTCTGTATTCTCAAGAATTAAAGGACTTATAGATCTCTCCTATGGCTCAGTCTTATTTTAAAACTTTGTTATTTTCCTTATTATCAAACATTTATTTTTTTCTCCCTCTGTTTACTAATTGAAAAGAACAAAATAAAAACCTTGCTAAGAAAAACATGTATTTACATGTTGTTAATATTTTAATAGTATTTTATTTTCCCTAATTATGTATCAAGACAATTTTTACCATTCATGTTTTTCAAAATTGGAGTTCCAATTTTTTTGCTCTCCCCTCTTTCTATAATGGTTGGCAATTTGATATGTATTACACATATGCTATCATATAAATCATATTTCCATATTAGTCAAAGTTGTGAAAGAAAAACATATCAAAAGGAAAAAACATCCAAATATAAAAAAGGATGATGTAAGTGAAGAAAGGGTGTTTTGATCTACATTTGGAGTCCATCAATTCTTTTTCTGCATGTGTAAAGCATTTTTCTTCATGAATCTTTTCTACATGTCTTGGATCATTATATTGCTGAGAAGAGCTGGTCATAGTTGATCATCACACAATATTGTTGATACTATGTATGATGTTTTCCTGATTCTGCTCATTTCACTTTGCATTGGTTCATAAAAAATCTTTCCAAGTTTTCTGAAATTTGCCTATTCATCATTTCTTATTGCACAATAGTGTTCCATTACATTCATATACCACAGCCTGTTCAGCCATTATCCAACTGATAGGCATCCTCTCAATTTCTAATATTCTGCCATCACAAAAAGAGTTGATATAAATATTTTTGCACATATAGTTTTTTCCCCCTTTTAAACTATTTCTTTGGGATACAGATCTAATAGTGATATTGCTGGACCAATGGGTGCACACAGTTTGGTTTCCCTTGTGGCATAGTTCCAAATTGCTCTCCAGAATGATTGGAATCAGATCACAAGTCCATCAACAGTACATCAGTATCCCAATTTCCCCACAATTTATCATATTACTTTTTTGTTGTTGTTGTTATATTCACCAATCTGGTAGTAGCAAAATGGTATTTTAGGGCTGTTTTAATGTGCATTTCTGTAATCAAGAATGATTTAGAGCACTTTTTCATATGCCTATAGATAGTTTTGATTTCTTCATCTGAAAATTGACTATTCATATCTTTGGATGATTTATCAATTGGGGAATGACTTGTATTCTTTTATTTATTTATTTATATTGAAGGTTTTTACTTTCTAAACTTATGTTTTCAACACTGACCCTTGAAAAACTTTGTGTTCCAATTTTTCCAACCTTCCCTCCCTTCCCCTAGATGACATGTAATCCAATATATGTTAAACATGGTAAAAATATATGTTAAATCCAATATAGGCACACATTTATACAATTATCTTGTTGCACAAGAAAAAAATCAGATCAAAAACTAAAAAACAAAATGAGAAAGAAAATAACATTCATCAAAAATAAAATAGAATTTCATCAGAATTATGTATTTTACATTTTGGAATTTTCTCTAGCTCTTATTTGGTCATGCATTTCTCCATAGCTATGACAAATAGAGTATTCCTTACTCTACTAATTTGCTTTTATTGTCACCCTTTATGTCTAACTTATGAGTGCATCTTAATCTTAACTTGATCTATGGTGTGAGATGTTGTTCTATACCTGATTTGTACCATATTATTTTCTAGTTTTCCTAGCAGGTTTTTTGTCAAATAATGAGTTCTTATTCCAAAAGTATGAATTTTTCATACAGTAGTTTAATATGATCATTTACTGCTGTGTCTTATATTGTCTATTTCTTTCTGTAACTCATTTAGCTTCTCCTTTAAGAATTTGGATGCTATCTCATTTAGTAAATATATGTTGAGTATGATATAACTTTATTATTTATATTACCTTCTGGCAAGACGCAACTTCTTATCTCTTTTTTTAGGTCTATTTCTGCTTTTACTTGGTCTGAAATCTGGATTAATTATTCCTGCTTTTTTCACATCAGCTGAAGCATAATGAATCCTACTGCAGCCATTTTACCTTTACTCTGTGTGTGTCTCTGCTTCAAGTGTGTTTCTTATAAACCACATATTGTAGGATTCTACTGTTGGATTTTGATCGATTCTGCTAGCCATTTCCTTTTAAAAGGAGAGTTGATCTGAATCACAGTTGTATTTACTATCTTTCCTCCTGTTTGTCTTCTCTCAACTCACTTTTTCTCTCCTGAACAGTGTTTTTGTCTGTCCATCACTTCCCCTGATCTGCCCTGCTTCTGTCTTTCCTCAGGGCTATGCTGAAATTGTGGAGGTTTAATCACTGAAAGCTATCTGTTTGCCTGGGGTTACGTTGAAGCATGTGTGGGGTCCTGATGTTGGTGTTTACCTGCTCTGCTACACTGGGACACAAAATGTTCTAATGATTTGCTGAGGTAAAACTTGCAGCTGTATTTCTGGGTTACTTCCTGTCCTGTTTTGCACTCCCTTTTTACCTAAGTGAGACAGATCTAAAAGATTGTTTCACCCAGTCCTTTTTTTTTTTTTTTTTTTTTTTTTTTTTGCTGGTTCTGCTGCTTTAATTTGTTTTGGGGTACAATTCATGATTATTTGGAGGTTAATATGAGAGGGTTATGAAGGTTTACTGCTTACTCTGCCATCTTAACACCCAGAAGTTTCCCATGTTGCTATTATTTAAAAATGTATTCTGTATCTCAAATGCATACTTTCTCATTCAGGAGACAGGTAGCTTTCTTTATCAGTCCTCTGGAATCATTTTTGGTCATTTAATTGGTCAGAGTTCTTAAATCTTTCAAACTTGTTTGATTTTATGATTTATTATTATGTAAATTGTTCTCCTATTTCTACTAATTCCACCATGCTTCAGTAGAATTGATATAAGTATATGTGTATGTAAGCATGTTTGAATCCTTTACCCTTTCTTCAATATCTGGCATATAGCCTTAGTATCCTCTGCTTTTTTTCCTAGTTTTTTTTTTTTTTTTTTTTTTTTTTTTTTAAGATCTGAGAATCCTTCTTTCTAGAAATGTTCCTTAATGAATAAGGCAGTATGGAGCACTAGAAAAAGCTTTTATGCCAGAGTTTGGGGGACCAGTCTTATAAACTCTTTCAATTACCATTTGCCTGTGGTGTGTTTTCTTGTGCTCCTGCCCTTTACATTGATTACTCTTGAAGACCTAAGATTCCTCTGGGAAGAAAAGATGATCCTCAGTGACAAAACTTTGGAGTAAAAAAGGATGCCTGAAGTTTGAGCTGCTCCTAGATAAATCCTTTCAAAGGCCCCATTGGACCATCCCAAATCCTCCCAGAATTCTTCACTTTAATATGTAGGATCTGACCCTCATTTCTCTGCTTCATTTATTTATATAGATTTCCCAACTCTCCAAAGTACAATCACATGGTGCAAAGAACAACAACAACAACAACAACAACAACAAAAACAAACCCAGAGTCCTCTCTCACCTTCAGCCCAAGGCAATGAGTTTATCTTTGGATTTTCCCTGCCTAACATCTCCACTGCTTAAGGTTCTTACTTTTTGCTTTTCCTAAAAAGATTAATTTACTCATGAAGGAATCTTGAGTTTTCATCCAAGAAATAGTCATTTAATTTTTCCATTTCTCTTCCTCCCAATTCTTTTAACACCTCACTTCCATTGAAGTTTTCCACAAATGTTCTCTTTATTGATTCAAAGATGCTCAAAAAATGAATTTTTTTAACAGTCTTCTCTAGACAATCAGTATAGCAGATGGATAGGGATCTGGATATGGAGTCAGGAAAATCCAAGTTCAGATTTTGCCTCTGAAATTTACTGGCTGCATTTTCATGGACAAGTCACTTCATCTATTAGGATTCCCAGACAACTTCATAAGACTATAAATTACAGACAAGTAGCTGATTTACACCCATTAGGGAATTGCCCTTAGTAATGACATCACTAATCTAGCTACCACTTTCCCTCTTTTTTTAAAGCATTGAAAATTTAGATTTCATAACTTAATTATCATTTATATCTGTGCTTTTTATTTAATTATTTTTATTGTTTATTGCTGCTGTTGATGTTGATTTGCCATATCACATTTTGTACTACTTGGAAATGATGGATGAGCAGTTAACTAACCTAAAATATTTCAGTTTCAACCCTAATAAAACATTTAATAGATTGTGACCCTAGGCAAGTTTTCTCATCTGTAAAATGGGGATAGTGATAGTGCCTAGCTCTCAAAGCCATTGTTAATAAGAAATGAAATATTTATGTATCTTATTTATTAGATCTAATTTATAAGGATATTTATGTATCACATATATGTATAGCTATGTATCTATGTACTTTGAAACCTTAAGGTACAATACATTAGGACTTATTATTATAATTATTACATATAATGTTTTACTCAGTTTTCTTCCCAAAGTACTTCACTTTTAGTTGCTCTTCATGGATTTATTTAGTATTTTTCCAGTTTTCCTAAGGTGTTAGGGAAAGTTAGAATTAGAGCTAACCTGTCATTTAACATTATTAGACTATTCTCCCATCCATAGTTACCTAATCTCCCTCCCTCTCTGTCTCTCTGTCTCTCTCTGATTCTCTGTCTCTGTCTGCCTCTCTGTCTCTCTCTGACTCTGTCTCTGCCTGTCTCTCTCTATCTCTCTCTGTATCTCCCTCCCTCTGTCTCTGTCTCTCTTTCTCTCTGTCTCTCTCCTCTCTCTGTCTCTGTCTCTCTTTGTAGCTATCTGTCTCTTTCTCTCTCTCTGTCTCTGCCTCTCTTTCTCTTTCCTTCTCCTTCTCCTTTTTCTTATCTCCCTTTCTCCCTTTTCCTTTCCCCGTCTCCCTCTCCCTCTTCCTTTCTCTTTCCTTCTCCCTTCCTCCATCTACCTTTCTTCCTCTATCTCCCCCTCCTTCCTTTCTTTCTCTCTTTCCTTCTCCCTCCCTCCCTGCTCTCCTAGATTTCTAAGACTAGTTAAAATCACAAACTTGACTCCATTAGGGCTTTACATGGGTCTGGTTTGATTAATGCTAAGGGTAAATTCTACATGTGTTATTGCAGCTGCCTGGATTTTAGAACATGGGATCCAGTATGGAGGGTAAAGAGTAGAAGTTAGTAGAGCTATAAATGATTGTTGATGAATATGGTAATGATAACCTGGAGAGAAATTGTTTTCTTCTCTTTGTCTTGCTTTTTAAAATTCTATTTGTCACTTTTCTTGCTATTAGCAGGTGGTAAGGGTGAGCCAAATTTTGGCATACCCCCTGAATTAGTCATCTTGTTGAAAGTTCTCTTAGTTTGACTTAAATAGGCCTTGAACTATGAAACCCAAAAATGGTTTTGGAGGAGCTGGCAAATACTGCAGATTTTAATTCACTCTTTGAAAGCATTCACCAATTCCATTTTCACAATAACCAAAACATAATTCACAATTACCCTGCCATATTATTATTTGTCTAATGGAAATATCTCGATTGTGCTCTATACAACTGAATTCTTTTGTATTATTACATACAAAACATGAGTTGTTTAGATGATATGTTACCATCATGCCCTTTAGAATCTTTCCAATTCTGTTGTTCTTTGAAATGGAGTCCTTAAATTTGACTGGACTAATTGAGCCATTTTATTTTAGCTGTTTTGATCTTTCAATGCCTAGTATTCTGGTCCACCTTAAAAACAAAAGAAAACCACCACCACAGTAAAAACCTTTATTAGAGAAATTTTAATAGTGCTGATTCCTGTTCCTAATCTTGTATCCTCTGACCAATATTTTTTTTTTGGACAATACTATTATGCATCAATTATCCACAAATGAAGTATTGGCTTAATAAATTTTGTTCTGCACTTCTTATTCTTCTCTTTATCACCCAGTGGGGCTCCTTGAAGCAATATACTAAAGTCAAATCTAGGCTCAATCATAGTATTGGTGATTGTGTTTAGATTACCTGACATTTTGTATTATCCATATCTCTTTCCCTCTATATTAGTATAAGTAATGGAGAGCTGACTGAGTAAAAACTGTGAACAGCAGAGAGAAGGAATGAAAACTGAATCAGATGACACTAAATGGGGCAGTTCTCTCACATGAGAATATTTACATGATCCAGAATGAAAGTTTGAGCATCATGGCTCCTTTGGCTTCTCAATTTTTTTATTTATAATTTTAATTATACTTTAAAAATAAATGTGCATCCTTTCAAAGCATTCTTTCCCTCTGGTCTTGGGCAAGGTGTTTGACTAAATTGCATTTTGAGGCACATGCTGACTAAAAAGCTAATAAAAAGAATAACCAGATAAGTAGTGAATAGGTTTTTAATCAGAAGACTATATTGAAATAGTGATAGTAAAATTTAGCATAACTAAATGCAGATGCTAAAAAAAAAGAGAGAAAAAACCCCAACCCATAAACTTGTAGTTTAGGTCAGCATGGTTTACCGACTTAATATGCTAGACTCTTTTTTGCCTAAAGTTTTACTATTTAACTTAATAAGCTATCAATATTTTATTATGTAGAGTACATAACTCCTGGAGTTTTACTGTAGTTAGTATAAACCAACCATACTAAAGATAGAGAAATTTTGGCATCATTGGTCATTTTGAAATTACAAAAGAAAAACTCAAAAACTTAGTTCATCTTTTTTTGTTTAAAATTATTTTTCACTAAGCATTAACCTAATTTTGTTTAATGACAAAACAAAAGCCAAATTTTATGAGTTCCATGTTTAAATCAGATTACTATTTAGCCTCAGAATTCTCACAGAATTGGTTGTATCATGATGAAGCCCAGGATTTGGTGCTTATGCTATCCCAGCATGCCTCTACAAAAATGATTATGAATTCAGCAGAATCAGTGTCGAGTGAAGCAAGGGGAAAAGATAGACTGTGAGGAAAAGTGACACCCTTTAAAAAATCCCAAACCTCTTGCAGAAACATTGGCCAAAAAAAAATTAGTAAGGAGGAAAAAACTTGGAAGACCTTTGAGGTCTTGATGGATTTTGCAGATTCTCCCCAAACACTTTAAAGGCTGAATTAGACTCTGGCTTTTTGTATCTGAGTGTCTGACACTTGTTAGACAAGAGAGCTGGTATTTGGTTTTCTCAGCTTGACTTATGTAGGCGATTATGTTTCCACTTAATTAGAATTTATTGCATTTTGCTTTAATCTCCACAAATGCTTTGAGTTGATTCCATAATCATAGAATTATTGAATTCAGAACTGAGAGGAACCTGAGAGATTATTTAATTCAAGCTCATCATTTCACAAATGAAGAAGTAATATCCCAGCCATATTTAGAGCAAGTAAGGCAATTGGAACCTTGTTTCAATATTGACAGTAGGGCAGTAGAGGTGGATGGAGGAGTGGAGTGGGAAGTCTTTCACATACCTTGAAGTTCTATATAAACTCATCGACCTCATCTATCCATATTGCCAGCACTAGAGCTGCCCTTCTATCATGTTTCTTTGCTAGAGCCTACTTTCTCCCACAATTATCCTAAAATTTGATGAATGTTCAATTCACAATATGCCAAAGGGCTGTAGGCTCTTCCTCCTGCACTCCTTTCCTAGAGCAGCTGTATGAAATACAAGATCATTTTATGGCACCACTGGGCCTGAGGACCCACCCAAAATTTTTTTCTACAAATACCAGTGATATGGTTTTTCATTGGCTAGAACCCTAAACCTCAGATGAATTCTCTCTCCCCTAAACTCAAGTGAATTTTCCCTAGGCAACAGAATTCCTAATTATGTTTCTGATTGAAATTTGGGTAGGTGAGTTTACTAACCCAAAGCCATACAGTTAATCCCTAGAAAAGTTTGCATTCAAACTCATTCTTCTGACTTCAAAACAGAAAGTCAGAAAAATATCTTATTTTCCCTTAGATGGTAGTAGTAACATTTCCAGTTTGGCTTTGGTTTCTAATTCTCCTGTGCTTGATACAGGGCAAGAGAATGGTAAGTTTTAGGCTTGATATCAGATTATGTAAATTAAAACATAGATTCTTATATTTAGCAACTATGTAACTCTAGTTAAATCACTTTACATTTTTGAGCTATAGTATGGGTTATAAAATGAAGGCAGAGGTGTCAAAATTCATGGTCCACTGGCTGCAAACTCATCAATATGTAGCCTGCAAGGATCTGTTTTTATTTGGGTTTGATGCTATGGTTTAGTTGACTCCTTAGGATGGTACATAGATTGATATCTTGAGTCAGGAAGGCCTGAGTTCAAATTTAGCCTCAGATGATTAATAGCTATGCAACCTTGGACAAATCATTTAAACACTTCTTGATTTGCTCAACTATGAAATAAGAAAAATAATGGTATCTATCTCCCAATCTTGTTGTGAAGAGCAAATGTGATAATATTTGTAAAGTTCATAGCATAATACTTGCGACATAATAAATTAATAAATGCTGATTCCTTTCCCTTATCTAGTCAAACTGGTTTTCTTACTGTTTCTCAGACATGGAACTTCTATTTTGATGCACTGGATCCTATATAAAGCCTTTTTTCCAATAATCCTAGCTGCTAGTGCATTCTGCCCTAAAATGACTTTAAAATATATATACATACATATGTGTGTGTGTGTGTGTGTGTGTGTGTGTGTGTGTAAAGATCTTAATCTAATAGGTGTTACACTTGTTACATTAAGGTCTTTGAAGAAAGAATTATTTTTTTTGATTGTTTCCCTAACTCATGTCACAATGAATAACTCAATAACTGGATAATGGTTAAACAAATTAGGTATATACAAATATAATAAAACATTACTGAGCTGTAAGAAATGACAAAAGGGACAGCTTTAGAGAGATCCTGGAAGACTTGTATGAATTGATACAGAGCAAAGAGTGGAGTACAATAATTTTTGCAATAATTTCCACAATATGAAAACAATAATAACTGAATCATTTAAAAATTTGCATCAATGAAAGCACTAAATATGTTTCTAGAAAACTGATGGTGAGTCGAGCTTTCCATCTCTTGATGAGAAGTGATGAATTAGGGGCATAGAATGAAGCATGCTTTTTCAGATAAAACCAATGTATGAATTTCCTTTGCTTAACTATTATATTTTTGTTTATAAAGACAAGCTTTAGGAATGAGGAGGAAGGGAGCAGGATTGAAGGATTAATAATAATGATGCAAAAAGTAAGAGGAGGGAAAGAACAGCATCAATGAACCATTAAAATCTAGGAGAAAGGAAAAGGAAATTCTGAAAGGGATAGCATGAAGCAGAACATTATTGGGATTAACAATAAATTTATATTATTAGCAAACTGTAATGATAGAAGTAATGAAAAGCACAATGAAATTGAAAAGCTAAAAAAATTTCAGTTAAGTAGAAGAATGATTCACAGGTTAGAGAAATGAATAAAGGAATGGGTAGGTTTGATTATCATTAGTACAAGGGCAATCAGATAAACTATTTTATGGGACTTTTGGGTATCTCATAATACTCACAGCAAGCATTTCCCAAAAAAACCATAAAAAATACTTGCAACTTCTTGAAGTTGCATAATCTGTTGCTGAGGAAAAAGAATAATCATATAAAGATCATGATGAGATCTTCCAAATTAGACATAAATTGTGATACTAGATGATTTCAAAGCAAAGCATTGATGATAATAATAAATGCATCAGCCTTAGGAAATGAAAAGTGCCAAAGATTTGTAGATAACACAAAAGTTTCATGCCTAGAGATCACAAATGCTTTCTTCAGGAAAGAAATTGGGAACGATTGGATGTCAGACACAAAATAACATCAGAAAAAATTGAATTGCTTATATTTTAAAAGATAAAAGGTAGCTTTAAACTATTATTGGAGTCATCCCTGAATCAGCTGTCTGCATGTAACCAGACAACTAATTAGTTTTGAATTAAAATAAAAATTCATTCAAATTCATAAGAAAGAATAAAATAGAGACAAATAAATACATAAAAAGAAAACAAATCCAATCTGACCTACTTAAATAAGTTATTGATCTGAAAAATCAAATACGGATGGATGAACAATAGACATCGGCATATTATAGCAATTTTATATAAAAGTTCAATCTAAATGAATTAATTGGAAGTCAATGAAATGAAAGAATCCAAACTATCCTATCCCCAATGAAAAAACTCCTGTCTGGCAAGAAGAAAGATATGGCAATTAAGAGCAGTATCACTTAAAATATAAATTTGTGCAATCTTACAGGGAAAAAAAAATGGAGAAAGATAATGAGCAGAAATAAAACAGAAAAAAGCACTGAAGGGAAAAATCCAGTTTAAAAGAACTTGAAACAGAGACTCAAATAAGTAAAATTAACACAAGGATATTTATATTTAAGGATGAAGTTGAAAGAGGGCAACAAAAAAGTAAAACATGGGAAAGATCTTTAGAGCTTTAATTATGAAATCTATTGACACTTAGGGCTGATGGCATTTGGATTCTAGAGGTAGAAATAGTCATTTGTGCTGAGTAAGTTAGGATACAATGACAAAATCAAAACTGTTTTCAAGAAGACCCCTAAAAGGGGGCATTATTAACCTTTTCTTGCACTTTTTGGCTCATTATATCCCTACTGGAGAAAATATTTAAAAACAAAGTTTGGTTTGGCTCACAGCTAGTCTCCTCATTAAAGTGAATTTTGCACAAATATCACAACCAAGTACAAAGAATGTTACTTATTCATACTTTGAAAGTTACTTCAAAATATATATGATGCAATATATCAGGAGATATAGATGGATAGATAGATATGTATATATGTATGTATTTATACCTTTGTCATATGGGACTCTAGAGTCTGCAAGCATAGAACAAGTGAGATATATTCTCTCTCTGTTATTTGTTTAATTGCTTTAATGTTTCCAAATGGTTTCCCCACAATAATTTTGTGAGATAGCTAATGTAATTACTATTATTTCATTTTTCCATTTATACTCAGAACTTTTCACAAGCTTATCTATTCATTATGTGTCCAATGAATAGTTTGTTAATTGATTGTCCCCTAGTAGGGATGACAGATCTTTGCGAGGCTGTCTCTTGGAAAGGTCAAATTCCCACTGAACATTTGTTCAGTGCCAAACCTGTTGCTTAACTTACATTTTTCTTTTCTCATTTTTCTGAAGATAGAAGGGATGGGAGAAGAAAGTAAAAAAGAGAATAAAGACATCACTTTCTCCAAGTTGGGAGTTTTCCTCATGACCTGTTTCACTAAAATAACCCCCTGTTTTTCTTTATTTAAAGAAAGTTATTCCATCCTAGTCCTGAAACTGAATTCATTCTAATAAATGCTAAAGAGCAATGACACCTGGAGAAATGTGGCTTAGGAAAAAGAAATCAAGATTCAGAGAGAGCAGAAGATTCTTTTAACATCTGAGGAGTATCTCTTGGTCTCAGGAGAAAAGGATCTTTTTATCAGTATTCGTCCCTCAGCACAGGAAGCCATTTGTTCTGGTTCTTGGTTCTAGAAGTTGTCACTGTCCATAAGGGAAGAGGTTAAAGCTTATTTTAAATTCCATTCATGAGGAACTAAATGAGTGAAGATTGATATGGAGGAGGACAGGACAAGACTAAAAAGGATTAATTGATAAAGTATAAGCCTGATCTAGCATAGTTATTCTCTTTTCTTTAAAATAGAAACAAATTGTTAACTTCCTGATTTTGGTTTCGTTAACATCATTTTGTAACCCATTGAGCTGTTGGGTCCACACAAATTACATATGTCCTACAGGTACAGAGAATCAGAAGATGACAGATTAGATCTGAAAGAGACTTGAGATATATTTAGTCTAATCTTCTCATTTTATAGTTAAAGAAAATGAGACTCACAGAGGTAGTAAGTAGTAGTCAGTGTTTGAACTCAGGTCCCTAATATTTAGAATTTTTCAATCTTCTCAATTTGTTTTTTCAAAAATTTTATTATTTCATAAAGATTTTTAAAAATTTTCTTGAATGTTACTAATTATTTTAATTGCATTAAAGTATTTCCATTACAGAAATGTACCACAATTTACTTAACCATTCCTTTATTGATGGATATTTACACTGTTTCTGATTATTATTATTTGCAATTGCAAATGTTGCTACTATAAACATCTTTGAAGATTAGCTCCTTTTAAAAGAAAAAAGTGCATGTGTATAAATATATAGAAATATTACATATGTATATGTATATATAAACATACACATACATACTTTCAATATGTTATACAAATAATGGAATTACTGGGTTAAAGGGAATGATAATAACATAATGTTCCTTTGTTATGTGGACATTTTATTTACTGAATAGGACACAAAAAAGACATTTCTGTGAGAAGTATGAGAAAGACAGTTGGAGGAGAAACACAGACAGTTCTGAGGAATTGAGAAACAGCAGCCCCTAAAGGGAGAAGTATTGATAGGAACTGAGAGAAAGAAAACAGCTTCTCAGATGTAGTAGTATTGACTGATGTAAAATGTGGCCATGCATTGTTTCTTAGTGGCATATATATCTCTATCTCTTTCTCTGTCTCTGTCTCTGTCTCTGTCTCTGTCTCCGTCTCCATCTCCATCTCCATCTCCATCTCCATCTCCATCTCCATCTCCATCTCCATCTCCATCTATCTCTCTATCTCTATCTCTATTTCTGTCTTTGTCTCTTATCTCCATCTCCATCTCCATCTCCCTCTCTGTTTCTGTCTTTGTCTCTGTCTCCATCTCCATCTCCATCTCTCTCTCTGTCTCTATCTCTGTGTTTGTCTCTGTCTCCATCTCCATCTCTCTATCTCCATCTCTATCTCTATCTTTCTGTATCTCTATCTACGTATAGATATATAAATATGTATGTATGTATAGACATACATACATATATGTATTAAAGCTTATTGAAATTAGGCATTGGGAAACTGAATCAAAGATAGTTTGAGGTCTTCAGGATGATTAAATATGGGCTATTTGCGTCCTATCTGACAGAAATGTGGAAGGCTTTCTCAGCACATGAGGAAATCCTGATTTCAGGTAATGAATGAGAAGTCAATGAGAATTCACCAAAAAAAAAATCAATTGAGAAATCAAAAGAAAAAGCAGAAAACTGAAAGGTAATCAGAGAAGCTGCTTGGAGAAGTGAAACATTAGAAGCCAGAAGCCAAATCACAGAACACAGATATTAAAGAATCTAAGGGGGGAAAAAAAATCTTCAGGGATATGATCTAATTAGAGGAAATCTCTGGGGCTGGAAGCTGATTGGTAAAAACAGAATCCTCTGCAACGAGATGGGAAAAGGCTGTGTTGCTCTCTAGTGCCACCTACAGCTGGAGGGAGGAAATACCTCAAAGCCTTGCCTACATTACACTTTACTGCCCTCTATAACTTAAGAGGGGGATATCACTCAAAACCAGCGTGCAGACCTGAATAGGTTTGTAGTCTCTAGGCTGAAGGGAACCAAGTGTTTTTCATTAAAAGAGTGAAAGCTGCTTCATTAATTATCCAGGCACGAGAACCAGTCTGGGATGGTTTGCAAATACCAGGCTTAAGACTAAGTTTAAAAAGCTTAACACTTTTAATGGGCCAATAGTAACAGGAAAGTAGTTCTATTCAGCAGGAGAGTTGAACAGAGATAAATACAGGTGATTTGTTGTTCAGACTATTCTCAGAAAACAAGGCAAGGACATCTTAACACACAGTTACTTGGCTCCTCAAACTTTTTAAATAGGGGGCCAGTTCACTGTCCCTCAGACTGTTGGAGGGCCAGACTAAAGTAAAAACAAAAACTTTGTTTTGTGAGCCTTTAAATAAAGAAACTTCATAGCCCTGGATGGGGGGGATAATTGTCCTCAGCTGCCACATCTGGCCCACGGGCCATAGTTTGAGGACCCCTGATTTAGAGTCATAAGCAGCTCCAGATACCTGGATCTCCCTGTGCCTTAAAGCCAGACTTCTTTCAGTTTGTGCCCATTCTCCCTCTGACACTGTGTATTTGTGGAAGACCACAATACTGTTATATTATGATTATTTTTTGGCCTTCTCATTTAGTAAAAGTTTCATATTAGAATTAATAGTGTCATGTTGGCTGATTTGTTTAAATGAGAACCAAACGGGGGGGGGGGGGGGGGGGGGGGGGGGTCAGGAACTACTGTTGTTAATAGTAAGCATATATTTCCCTCCATACGGTAACTATCCCTATATTCTTTAGAATGAATATAGCCACATTGAGGACCCTCTGAGGGAGTACTTGAACCTGTGAAGTGGATATAAAGGATGGACAAGCTATTCCCAGACAAGGAAAAATATGTGGGAATTTGGAGGTTCAGAGTAATAGCTCCTCTAATTAGGTGATGACTATATAATTTGTGGCCAAGGATGACTCCCCTTCTTAAAGAACCTGGGTTCATATCATTGAGTCTAATGGGGCCTGCCTCTAGAGGTTCAAATTGTCCATTTCACTCATCCCACACTGCTTCCTCTCCACAATCAGAATACTTCAAAAAAATCTTAAAATATACTTATGTTATAACTGCCAACTAGCTTTAGACAAGTTACTCAATGTGTGCAACATGGTGTATAAGGGAAGGGACAGGCTGCATTTTACCTCCACAGAAAAGTCATGTGACTTAAAATCACTAAAGCCCATAAACAGATATATAACACACAAGGCAGTCATACAATCCATTATACTTTTTTTTCTGTAAGGCAAACATTTTGTTGAACAACAGAATCTTCATTGTCAAAGCAACCGTGATCACCAGCAAAGACTGTCAAGGTCCAGACTTCTAGCTTTGGAGGTATGGTTTTAACTCTTCAGGTATGGAGGGAACCTATTGTGAAGAGTGTTTTTCTTTTGAAATAAGCATCCTGATGAGAAGGTGTTCTTTACTACCATTTCTGTCTGGTATTCAATTACTTAAACTTTAAAATTTAAGGTTGAGAAAATCCTCTTCAGAATCTCTCCTCTCTTTTAATTCATGTTTTTAGCAGTTGTAGCACTTTCCCAGCTGCTCATATGGGGAAAATTCATTCTTGGAAGCAGTTTTCTTTGATCTGTATTTAGAAAATGAATTACTAAGGCATTTGACTCTTGATGCTTTTATATTCTCAAAGCCTTAGAAACTCTACTGAGTTCCACTGTGGAAAGGGAGAAATTCAACCAGTTTGATTTTATATGTTATAGAAGAGAGGCAGCTAATGCAACAAAAATCCAATCTTCCTTAATCTGTCATTATTATAACCACTAAATGGGTGTTCAAACATTCAAGAGGTTTGAAGACCTTGCTAAGTTCTCCCATTGCATCCAGGGCCATCTCCAGTTATCTTGATCTATGTTTTGCAACTGGACCCAGATGCTCTGGAGGGGAAAATGAGGGTAGTGATCTTGCACAGCCCTCTCTCATTTAAATCCAATGAAGACAATCCTAGTCACTAAGAACCAATCAGTTTAGTTTCCTGCTTCTCCTCAGCAATGTTCCAGGACATATTCATACCTCCATGGGACTTGTCCTTCAGATAATATCCATTCAATGCAATGTTGACTTTGCAACTTCTTAGGTTGACTGAGAAACTTATCACATTGGTCAGGGACTGTCCTAAATCAAAAGTTTCTCTTTATACTTGTCTTCTTGAGCAAAATTCTTTAATGTAGATAGCTGCTCACTCTGGGGCAAATCACAAATCTTTCCCAACTCCATTTATGTCTCCTGGATGATCAGTTGTCAGCAATGTTGTTCATTCTTGTTCAGCTATGGGGGGGTGGGGAGGTGGGGGGCGGGGAGGCACTCTCAGATTACTTTAAACTTAAGGTATGATTCTAGGAATGTAAAACAAGGAGTTGTGTATTTTCCTGTTTCTCAGCTTCTTCTTTCTTGGATTTAGCACATGTACATAACACACATTTCCAAATACAGGCATAATAACAGACGGTCTAAGATCTAAGATCTCATCTTTTTGAGGGCAGTTATCATTAATATCATTCTAGCCTTGACCTGTCTATAATGCCTGTGCAATCAATAATTTCTTTACAGGAAGTCAGTCAGTAAACAAGTATTTATTATTGCAAGGCACTGTGTTAAGCACAAAGGGAAAAAAAAAGATAGATTCTTAAAGACAATTCAAAGGGGGAAGACAACAAGAAAAAACAGTCTTTGTCCTCAATTCTAATGGGAGAAAACATTACATAAATGGGAGTTAGAGGGAAACCTCTGTTAAGAGAATTACCATAGTTTCAGCCACCCTTAGAATCCCCTTTTCATTAGCACTTCTTTTCCCTCATATTTAATTAGTTGCCAAGTTTTCTTGTTGGTCTTTCTACAACATTTCTCTGATCTTTCCCTTTCTTTCCCTATCAGCAGTTGATAGTTCTTCCCTGACTTCCTCACCATCATCTACCCTGCTTAACTATATACACTTCACCAACAAATTGTAAGCTCCTTGATTTACTTTGCCTATTTCCCCTAAAATGAACCAAGAATTTCTCTCAGTCAACCCGTTTCTGAAATATGGTCATAAAAATAATGCCCCTGGAATGAAAGAACATTGCCCATACCTTACTCCAGCACGTAGCTATGCCATTGTGCAGGGAGCAGATTACTTCTGTAAATATACCTCAGTAATAAATCTTTCAATCAGTTAGCAAGAAGTTTCTGCATCTTTCTAATTCCCTGTTCTAGGTAGCCAAGAACTTTATTACAGATACAACCTTTTCCCTTTTTCACCTAGATTTTTTTGTATATATTTGGATTTTTTGAAATAGATAAATTCATACTGGAGTACTTCTGCTATCTGTAGAGACTTCATTCATATTTTGGTGTTCATAGTGACTCTGTATTAATAAGGCATAGTTACAGAAAGGCATTAAGCATATCCTTAATAATCATCTTTTGCCTTTATTTAGTGCTCTACATTGGAAAAAAAAAAAAAAAGCCTTTATATCTCATTTACCATTATAAAAGCCTTGTGAATCAGGCAATGAAATGGCCATTATTCACATAAAGGAACTAGATTTAGCTAGATTAAGTGATTTGCTCAAGGTCATGTGACCGGATCATAAATTCAAGAAGTCAGAAACCCTCATGGGTCTCTATGTATTTCTTTGCACCTCCCCCAGCATTAAGCAAGCATAGTCCTTTAGAAGCAATAAAGGTTTAAGAAATGACTGTTGAATTAATGCATAAATCAGCCAGTAAGTGGTTGGAGGACTAGAATCCAGGTCTCCTGTGTATAGAACCCAGTCCAGAGACCCTATTTTCTCTGTATTGCACTGCCTTCTTCACTGTGCTCCCTCATTTTTGGCAGGAACTGGAAAAAAAATTTAAATTAAAAAGCAGTTATTTTTAGAGAGTAGAGACCTAATCATGTTATCACCAGGATGCGATCTCTTGTCTCAAATGAACCAGGAATCTCTCTGCCAACCTCTTTCTGAAGTATGGTCATAAAAATAATGGACCTGTAAACTGTTTTTGGCAATTATGTTACCCCTGGAATGAAAGGACATTGTCATTAGCCAGCAGCACTTATGGACACCAGCTTGCCGAAGTTGGCGTCCGGCCAGACTGGGAAACGGCACTGCATTTCAAGCGGACACAGGTTCAATGGGATAATTAGGCAGGGTTTTGTTCAAGTTTGTTGATATAAATGTGCTACAGATTAGCCTTTCCCCCCTCGATGCTGAGTAATGATCGTACAGAGCAGGTGGTAAGCTAATGGTGAAACATGACATTAATACTTTATTTCCTGGTCCCCTCCTTTGTTGTTTTGGTGTGGAGGATTTCTTGAAAATCTCCTGACATGCTGGGAGCACCTTTTTTTTTTTCCTCTCCCATGTTTTTACTTAGTTTTTACTCTGAAACCTCTGGCCAAATAGGTCTGAGACACACAGGCCTTCAAAGGTTGATTGTAGTTATCAGTCTTCTCATGTGAAATGTCATCTGAGTATAAACATCTGGAAAATGGAACAATTAAAAAAAAAGAATATGAAGTAAAGTACAAATATTTCCAAATCAACTGTTAAACCCCAACTGCAGAATTATCTCCAACTTCAAATGCCAGCTTGACCTCAGTTTCAGAAATTTGAACTTTACTGTGTTTGGCCTGAGCCAGGAATATTTAAGCCACCAAGGCCTTTGTATTGAGTCAAGTCCCTTTTTTTAAACAAAATCACTAATGACTAACCTCCATCTTGTCTCAGTCTGTCAACTTTCTCTCCAAGGAATATGGGCAAAACAATTTGGATGTGCCCGCCATATCGATGTCACCTACTTAATGAAGTCTAGAATTTAATCGCCACAGATCCAGGATACGGAGGCAGCTGGGTGGGGGTAGTGGAGTGAAAGAATCTGAGGTATTTGAAGGCAATGTAGAGAAACCATTGATTTTGTTGAGGTCAGGAATTCATAACAGACAGAGATATAGAACAAAAGATCTAGGGCTCAACTCATAAGGTTTACAGGCACCATTTTTACCCTAGAGATATTCCCCAAGTTAATTCATATAGCAACTAGGGAATGATAGGGGATTGGAAAGGACTACTTCTTCCTGAACATGACACAATTCCTTTGCAGATTTGCTCAAAGGAGTCCTTGGGATGATGAATAGAATGTAGATGAATGATCAGAAATAGGACAGTTGTTAAAAGGAATTTCAAGACACAATTAAATTAAGAATTTAAATTTAGGGATACCCCCTGCCAAAAGGAAAAATAAAAGTCAAAAGAAAAACTTTAAAATGCCAAAAGCTTATATCGACTTGCTGAGTAGATATAGCTGACTGAGTTGTATATCATTAAAAAACTGAAAATGATTCTTTGTATTATTAGACCAAAAAGGCTTACAATCCTTTTTTTTTTCTTCAGAGGCAATAATTGAGGTTAAGTGACTTGCCCAGGGTCACACAGCTAGGAAGTGTTATATGTGTCTGAGGCCAGATTTGAACATTTGAACTCAGGTCCTTCTGACTTCAGGGCTGGTGCTCTATCCATCTAGCTGCCCCGAGAACCTTCTTCTTTATGGGTGAAGATAAATATTAGGTAATAGCAAAGAGTATCCAATATATCTCAGGGAAAAGGTAGCGCAAGGACTGAAATCTGGCAGAAGAGATCGTGGCTTTGCAGCTTCAGAGGTATGAATTGTTTTAGCCATATACATACCCTGTAAATATATCTTTTCATGTTTATTCTCTAGCCACACATGTTCCCAACCATGTTTTCTCTCCCACTGGTGGTATGGTAATCTGTAAGAGATTATTATATGCCCATAGGTATATGAGAAATACTCTTATCATTCACTCTGCTGTGATGTTTAAATGTCTTTCGGTTTGAATTAATGTGCCTACTGGTTGGATAGTAAAAGAAATAGATCTGTGGGGACTTGTGAGCTATGGTTGAGAGTGCTTTGAAATGCGGGTGGTGTTTGAAGGAGGGGGAGGCTATGTAAAGGAAATGTAAGGAGCTACAAAAATAATAGAGTAGATAAGGGTGTTGCTGGAGTTTCACACAGAATTCCAAAGTTTCAGAATAAGAAGGAACCTCAGAAAGCTATTTAATTAGACCCATTCTTTAATAAAAATCGACTCTACAAAAATCTGCTCAGAATCATGGGAATTTAATTACATATTTTATGGAAATCTTCAAATCTCTGTGTGTGTGTGTGTGTGTGTGTGTGTGTGTTTTCAGGGGAATATGATTAGTGATACCAATAGAAACATTTTCCTCCCTACATAAACCTTCCTAGAGGTACTCAGCTGTGATTTTTTGATAGATTCTCAGAAAGAAGAAGTTAGAAAACTTTGTTGTGGCTCTCCTATATCACCACAGATCAAACTTCATGACTTCCAGTGGGTAAGACAGGCTTAACAGGCAACTCAGCTTACCCAATTAAGTAGAAAAGAAAAAAAAAAAAACAACATTTACCTTCCAAGTGAAGACTCTTGGCTTGGAAGGCAATTATAGGGAGCTCTTTTGTTTTGTTTTGCTGTGTTTTCTAGAGCAAAAAACCAGAAGATTTAAGAATCGGAAGTGAATTTACCCACTTAATCCAATTGCTTATGCAGTACATGAAGCCCCTTTGTTAATTCACAGCTGCCCTGACAAGTGACAAGTGGGGAAGCTAGAAAGCACAATGGATAGAGTGCCAGGACTGGAGTCAGGAAAATCTGACCTTCAAATCTGGTCTCAGACACTTACTAGATGTGTGACCCTGGACATGTCACTTAAATCTGTCTGTACCTGTTGTACAGATGTTTCCTCATCTGTAAATTAGCTGGAGAAGGAAATGGCAAACCGTTATAATGTCTTTGCCAATAAAACCCCAAATGTGTTACAAAAAAAAAAAAAAAAAATCAGACACAATTGAAATGGCTGAACAATTACAGCCTGATCAGTGATTATTCAACATCTGCTTGTAACCATTCAGTGATGAGGAAATCAGCATCTAAGAAGATGATAATTTTAACTTTGGGATAGCTCTAATTGTTTCAATTTTTCACTTTATACAAAAATTTTAATCTGTCCCACACACATCTGTTATTTTTCCCCTCCAAAATCAAGTAGAATTAATCTAATCATTTTCTATGCTGTGATGGCAGTTTTTCATACTTGGAGACATGTAGCCCCCTATCTTCCCCCTCCCCCCAATCCCCACATTTTGTCTTTTTAAAATTAAATGTTTTCTTCCTTTTCAACTATTTCTCATATGGCATGGTTTCAAATTCTCTCACCATCCCTGTTGACATCTTCAAAGATAAGCTCCAGTTTGTTGATGTTCCACTTAAAATAAGGAAATACAACACTCCAGATGTGGTCTAATCAGAGCTGTTACAATGGGACAATTACTTCCTTGGTCTTGAACACATTAGCTTTATTAATGCAGTTAAGACTACAACCAGAGGCATCATACCTCTGATTCATTCTGTTAATCAGTTTTTAGTTATTTTTAAAACTATCTTTGTCACATTAACTGCTGTTAAGCCAGAGCTATCTCCCCCATCTTATCATTTTGTAACTGACAAGTTTGTCTTGACAAGATTTCTGTCAAATTAGATTTGCTCAATCATTCTAAACCATTCAGGTCTTTTTTGAATCCCCATTCTGTCATTCAACACATTAGTCATTCTTTTGAGATTTGTTCACTCATGAGTTTAATAAAACCATCTATCATGCAATTCATTGATAAAAATGAAAAACAGAAAAGGACTGCAAACAATATTTTTGTGTTACCTTTGGATAACAACAAAAAAGGGGCCAAACTTTTGGGTGGCTAACAATGCATTAATCAATCCTCTTCAGATATAAATGTTCAACCAACTTTGAAGCTACTTATGTTATACTATCAGTCCACATTTCTTGACTTTATCCATGAGGCTACGAAGACAGTGATAGTCAGATGTCTTCCTAAAATCAATAAAATATGTATAACACTTTTCTTATCTATCAATCTCCATTTTTTTTTTTTACTAAAATATATTCAAGTGAATGACCTATTCTAACTTTCACCTTAGACACTGGAACAATAACGGACAATCTCTGGATTACTCATTTTGGTTCCAAGGGCCTTGTTTATAAGGAAGTTGCAAAAATAAAGTCTTAAAATAGAAGTCTAGTCTTATCTTCTGTAGGCCTTCCCTATCAACTTATAAACAGCCCCCTCTTTGGTTTCCTTGTTCCTTCTTTTCACAACAGACCATGTTCCAAATAAGATAGCAACCCTTGGAATCAGTAGAGAAGGAAGCATAGTAGCAGCAGCTGGTCCCCCTGACCACTGAAAATCTTCGTGGTTGCTGTAGGCAGGAGGGAAATGTCAAATGTCAGATCTCTCATTTGCCAACTGTGACTTTGAGCTTTATCACTTTATCTGGCCAAGTCTTAGTCTCCTCAGGTGGAAAATGGAGATAATAATATTTATACTACCTGTTGAGGAATTATGGGAAAAGAGCTTTGTAAAGTCAATGTGATATATATATATATATATATATATATATATATATATATATATATATAGGTTTGTGCATCATACAAGCTGGTAAAAATGTCAGTAGGCTGCTGATTCTTCAGAACTTCATCATTCTTCATCCAATATGAGAAGGAATGAGTTTTCCTTTGGAGATTTAGAGAAATGCTTTCTGAGTTTGGCCTAGATTCTGATCACCCCTGTAAGGTTCATTTAGTGGAACCAGGAAAGAAATACAGATAATGAGTTCAAGAATATAAATAGAACCACCACAAAACAATCAAAACTGAATAATGGAAAATTATGAAGAACTTGGCTCACATTGTGATTGTGGCTGTTCTAGCCATCACTCTCTTTCTTAGATGAGGTTAGAAAGAATTTTAGCCAGGCAGAGGGTCAACTCTTCAGCAGAGCAGCTAGGTGGCCCAGTATATAGAATGCTAAATAGAGTCAAGAAGACACATCTTTTGTGAGTTCAAATCTGGCTTCAGTTACTTACTAGTTATGTGATCCTGGACAAGTCACTTAATCCTATTTGCCTTGGTTTCCTCATCTGTAAAATAAGCTGAAGAAGGAAATGGCAATACAATCTTTGCCAAGAAAACCCCAAATGGGGTAATGAAGAGCCAGAAACAAATGAAAGACTGGACAACAACAACCCTCTAAGGTTTGTTGGACTAGAAAAATAGATTTAAAACAAAAATGATGAACCTTAAGCCAATCAAAATGGGGATTTTAATCTCTTACCTTTAAGGGAAGGAATCTCCTCATTAGATGGGAGAGGGGGCAATTTGCCTTAAAACTAAGTGGTTTAAATCCCCATTTTTGATCAGTACAACCCTTTCAGAATAGTTTAGATTTTTTGGCAGCCCAGGAAACACTCACATTTCAGACTCAGAGGTCCCACCACCTGTTAGTTTGTTCTGCTGTAGATAGAAATAAATGCCTTATGTCCATTGCATGTCTGGGGGCATTGGCTCCAGCACTCCAAGAGATTACATTATATCTATCACTGAGAGAAATATATATTTTTTGGCCTTTCTTTCCCAATGGCAGGAGTGGTGGAAAAAAACTTTGGACTGGGAATCTGGAGGCCTAAGTTTTATTATTGGATTGGCCATTAAATAGCTATGTAACTTGGGATAATTCTGATAACCTTTCTTGCTCTCTTTGGTGACATAAGAAAGCTGAACCAAATGATCTCTAAAATCTTTTTCTACCCCTGGGGCTCTAAGAACCTTTACCCTCTGCCAACTCCTGTTTTTTTTTTTTTTTTCCTGTTACTTACCAATGATCCCATCCAGCTCCCATGATTAAAACCTGAAGTCAACTAAGGTCTGGCATCAGATGTACTTGATGCCAGAAAAGCACAGACCATGTCAGGATGGCAGGACTTATCACCATGCTCCCCTACCCCCCACTCCAAATCTGAGTCCAGCCAACATCTGAAACTATTTTAAAATCCCAAATGTTTCCCTTCAAGTACTTGTCCCTTTATTTTTAGATCTGAATGTGTCTTAGAGCAGCAGACTAGAGTTACCTAGTCTGTGGGGAGTTAGGAGACCTGGGAGTTATTTTAGGAGTCATTCTGACTCAGTCTACAACAGAGAGCCCTGGTATGTTATAATGGAGGAAAAGACATGAATCTGAGTCCATTTATGGGTAACTAAATGTATCAGTGGATAAAGGGTCAGTTCTGCCTCAGTACGAACTGAGTTCTAATTCTCAGATACTTACTAGTTGTGTGTTTTTAGGCAAGAGACTTAACCTCTCTTTGTTTAAGTGTTTCATTATTTGAAAAATGGAGATAATAATAGCACCTAACTCATAGGGTTGTTGTGTCCTTATCATAGTGTCAGGTACAAAGTAGGTGCTATATAAATGTAATTATAATTATCTCTCATTTACCAATTTTTACCTTGAGCAGACCATTTTATTTAACCATCAGTATTTTCATTTGTAAAATGGAGATAATAATACTTGTACTACCTGTGTTGGGAAATTATGGGGAAAGAGCTTTGTAAATCTTAAAGTACAACATAAATTAGTCGGTTATTTAATAAGTCAATAATTTCAATTTAATAATAAGTCAATAAGTATTTAATAAATGTATAATATGTATACTATATTGCACCATGCATTAAGAATAACAAAGAATGGGAAAAAAACAACAATCCAAAAAAAAGTCCCTGCTCTCAAGGAGCTCCCAGTCTAATAGGGGGGACAACATGGAAGCAATTATGCACAAACAAGATTACATACACTCACACACACACACATACATTGAGATATATGTTTATAAATATATATGTATTTATATACATACATATATACATACATGCAGATATACATATTATATATAAAATTATATCTCTCTCAGTTATATACATACACATGCATATATAGTACATATGGATATATATATAAAATACATATATATTTGTATATATATGCATATATATTTAAATATAAATATATGTATATATTTCCATATAAAATATATAGAAACATAAATATTATATATATACATATATATATATATATAATTAGTCAAAGGAGGAGAAGGCATTAGAATTAAGAGGGGATGAGAAAGGCTTCTTATAAAGATAGTATTTTAGTTGAGATTTGAAGGAAGCCTGGGAAACCAATAGGTGGAGAAGATGAGGGGAAGCATTCTATATAAGAAGTACAACCAGAGAAAATGCACAGTCAGAGATAGTCTTGTCAGTTAGTCAATAAGCATTTCCTAAGCAATCACTGTGTGAAGCAAAGAGACCAGTGTCACTGAATTGAACCCCATTGATAGAGGGATTGAGAGCATAAGGTATACAAAGACTAGAAGCATGAGGCAGTAAGCTAAGTTATAAAGGGTTTTGAACACCAAAAAGAGATTTTTGTATTTGACCTGGGAGGTAATAGGCTACCATTGTAGTTTTTTGAGTAGCTATTATGAGGCAGCTTGTTAATGGTGACCTAGTGGATGGAGGACTGGGTCTAGGGTCAGGCAGATCTGAATTAAAATCTGGCCTCAGGCACTTACTAGCTGTGTGACCCTGGGCAAGTCACTTAATCCTGTTTGCCTCAGTTTCCTCATCTGTAATATGAATTGGAGAAATAGATAGCCAATCACTTCAGTTTCTTTGCCCAAAACATCCCAAATGAGATCAAGAAGAATCAGACATGCCTAATTGACCAAACAACAAAGGTAAGCTATTGCTATTGTTACTTGATATCCTATTTTCTTTCGTCATCTATAACTGATTCATATTAGACTTACTGCCAACAGTCAGATCAAAGATTCCATCCTTGATCAAGACAATTGGAGTTATCTTGTTTATAGTCATAGCAAAGGCAGAATGCTACAGTGGGAAAATGATGAATCTGGACTTCAAAGATCTTTGAATCTTTATTCCTTTGTTTACTAGCTCTAAATTTAAATTCTCAGTCAAGTCAATTAATCTCTCTGGACCTCAGTTTCTTATCTGTAAAATGGCTGATGACTTCTCAAGCCCCTTCTAATCCATATCTATGGTTCCATGATAGGGCCCTGGCTATCCCTCTTGAAAATGTTGCTGTTCAAGGTGATTCAGGCCAGTTCTAATGGTCTTGTGATGGAGAGAGCCATCTGCATCCAAAGGGAGGACTGTAGGGACTGAGTGTGGATCATAATATAGTATAGTCACCTTTTTGTCGTTTGCTTGCCTTTTGTTTTCTTTCTCATTTTTTCCCCTTTTTTCTGATTTTTCTTGTGCAGCATGATAATTGTGAAAATATGAATAGAAGAATTACACATGTTTAACATATATTGGATTACTTGTTATCTAGGAGAAGGGAGGAGGGAAGGAAGGGAAAAAATTGGAACACAAGATTTTGCAAGGGTGAATGTTGAAAACTACATATATACATGTATACATATATATAGTTTTCAACATTCACCCTTGCAAAATCTTGTGTTTTTATATATTATATATTATTATTATATTTACTATATATATAATTATATTATATATTATCTATCTATCTATCTATCTATATATGTTTTGAAAATAAAAGCTTTTTATTTTTAAAGAAAATGTTGCTGTTATTGTTGATCCTTTGTGTTGGAAATGACCAGTGACATCAGCAGTGATATCTTTACTTGAGTTTAAGTTAGATTTAAGTGATGCAGAGTTATACAAACTTAGCCTCAGTCTCTCTTCAGCAACCACTAAAGTTCAGGTTAAGATCCGAAGTCAAAATGACTGGTGATAATCCAGTATACATAGAATGTTTTTCACTCTTATGTTCCACAGCCTCTGCTTTAGCCATGTTCATGATTGGAACAAAATATTCTCATCCATTAATTCCACTGGGGGAAATCTTGAAAATGTGTCGTATTGATCAAAAAGGAACCAGACAAGCCACATGGATAGATCCCTAAAAATCCATCCCAACCATTAGGATAACAATTTGATAGTTCATGACTTCAAGAATCCATGATTTAATATGGTTCCTCTTTCTACTATTGCAAAAAAGCAACCCCTCTGTGCCTCAGTAGATGTATTCAGTGAATTGTTGAAGCCAAAAAGTCATTTATACCTAGTTAGGTGGGTCCTTGAATGGTAGGAATAAATTAGATTTTCTTGATTGTGCTCAAAGTTTTTTAAAGCTACACTTGCAGAGCACAAGTTTTGCTGGAGCCTATCAAAGTAGAAAGGTTTCTCTAACATAGCTCTATGATTCTAAGGTCATATAGTCCAATGCTCTTTCTAATTAAAACTTGTATTCTCCTGGCAGAGTATTGAGAAGCTCCATACAAGACTGTGTCTTGTCCTGTATTAACTTTAGTGAGAGACTGTAATAATACCAACCAAAAAGAACAAAGGGGCAGGCCTATTTATCAATAAGGATAGTATAAGGACTAGATATATGATTTTATTACTCATAAGGAATTACCAGTTGAGGAATCTCTTTTAATACAGATTGGTACCTCTTTTGAAACTTGTAGACTTGAGAATTACCTAGAACAGAGATGACAAATATATGACCCAGAAGGGGTGCATGTGGCCCTCAGTACTCTCAGTGTGGCAAGAATTACTTTAAAATGCAATTAGGAAATATTTAACAAAATAAATAAAAATAACAATAAAACAAAGATAATGCTAATATGTAGGTTTCTAAATCATTATGTACCTAATGTATGGCTTAGTGATCCTCATTCCTATTGAATCTGACATCACTGACCTTAGAATACAGAGATATTAAATGAGTTCATGCAGTCAGTATGTGGTAGGGAAAGGATTTGAACTCAAGTCTCAGTCAAAGATCAAATCTCTAGCCTCTATGTCATGTTTCCTCTGGTTACTTTATTTAAGTAATTATTAACCTGGTGTTCATAGATTTGAAATTGTGAACTCAGGAATTAATTGTTTTATTTGCACTAACTATAACCAAAATTTTACCTTTTTCCCCCAATTATTTAAAAAAATTATCCTGAGAGGGAATCCCTAAGTCTCTTCTGCCAAAGAGGTTCATGACACACACAAAAAAATAAGAAATTCTACTCCCTTTGATGATTTAAGATTTGTAAAGTATTTTATTTACATTCATTGTCTCATTTAATGGCATTTTCTATAATAAAGACAAGCTATATTAAATTTCATCAATCTTTTTTTTAAACTTCTCATCCTTTTATATAATGAGATTTAAGAAAAATTAGACATCTTTATGATTTCTTGAAATATAATATCTTGGTTCTTTTTTTTTTCATTGTGTTTTTCAGGCAGTCCAGTAATGCTTAAATTAGCTCTCTTCAATCTATTTTTAAAGTCTATTGTTTTTCTGATGAAATATTTCACATTATACCTATTTTTTCAGATTTTAAATTTTGCTTTATTGTTTTTTGATATATGGTGACATTAGCTTACACTCAACCAATTCTAATTTTTATGGATTATTTTCTTCAGTGAAGTCGTGTACCTGGGCTGGAAAAGTGTTCCATGTTGACTTTTTGTTGTTTGTGATGCTTAGAATTCAAATTAATGTGTTTAAAGATTGTTTAGATGGAAATGTTGGAAGAGCTAAGGAAAATATTCTTTTTACTCTGCCATTTTGACTTGCTCTCCATCCTCAGCCCCACATCAATCAATATCAATGAGATATTACTTTAGGAAGATTTTAGCTTCCTGGAATTGAAGAATACTATTTCTCAAAGTTTTTGGTTTCCTGAAGAAAACTCTATTTTAATTTTGCTAATTGCTCAAACTTTGTTTTCTCAGGCCATCAAGTGAATAGGATTATATTTAGTATTTCATAGAGGTTGACTAGGTTGCAGCTTGCAAGCATAGCAAAGAAAATTAAAGGCCTTCAAGTCTAATGAGCAATGGGCATTTATCCTGTTTATTCTCCATCTGCTTGGCCCTGCCTGCCTGGTGTTTATCACCTAGTGACTGGAGGTGAGTGGATGGGGTATTTTAGTGTTGGCTAAAAGTGGAATTCTGTCCTTACCTCACTATTATCCTCATTGGTAACTCCTGCTTGCATCTCAATTCCAAAATTCTATTTGAAGAAAAAACTCTTTGCTACTAGAAATGTCATGCTGATAATACATTAGTTTGATGGACAAAAATCACCCAAACCCATATCTTAATAAAATCTGAGATTTAAATTGCCTCTTCTCTTCTGTGCTACTAATTGACATTATTAGCCACACTTAAAATATTGAAGCTCACAGATATAGACCTGGTATGAAACAAACATAAACATGGGCAGGGAGTCAAAGTAGAATTGATGACATGAACTGACATTTCTTATGATGATTTGAAAGAAAACAGTCCATCATGAAAGATAAAGATATATTTGGATAAAGTCATGCTATTTTCATTTTGTTACCTGATCATGCTTTGGTGATGGGGGACTCTTTTTGAAATGATCCACTCTTCCCTTAGATGTCTTTGATCCTTTCCCTTTAAGAAGAGATTGCCAAAGTTTTGATTCTGTATTGTGGGGAAAGATTTTCCTCTTGACAATTCAGAGATGTTTTAAAGCATATTTACAATTAAAAACATTTTTTTTTGCAATGCTCCCATTTTCCTAAATCCACATGTTGTAACTGATAGGGGGTAGGGGATCTCACTGCTTTGCTGCCCATGTGAATTTAATAAAGGCAAATTTCAAGGAAAATCTTTTAAGTCAATCAGTATATTTTCAGCAGCAGCAGTAACAACATCATTGCTTTAATTATATTTCCAAATTGGTAGAATAATCTGAGACCCATGAAAATGAATTCCTGGTAATGCTGAGATCTTTCATGGCTTGATAAGAATTGGTATTTTGCAAGATGACGCTTGGTAATTTCTTTCTGTGCAACTTAAGCTGTAGGCTCTTCAAATCCTGCTCTTGATCTGTAGAATGTAGCCAACATTCTATCTCCTCAAGCCTCACATGAATTATAGAATTATAGCACTTGTAAAAATGATTTCATCCAACTTTGTCAAATGAAAAATTCCTTCTGAAACTCATCTGGTAGAGATCATGCAAATATGCTTGAAGATGTATAATAAAGGGTAACTCACGATTTCCCATTCAATTTTGGGAAAGGGCTAATTGTTAAGTTCATCCTCCTAGTAGAACCAAATCATCCTTTACGTTTTTATCCGCAGATTCTAGTTCTGATGACTTGAACTATGATGAATATAGCTCCCCTCTTCTGGCTAAGAGACCTAGTACTTGAAGAAAGATAGTATGTACATCTACATTCTTTTTTTTCCCTCTAGGTTAAACACTTTTATTTCCTTCATGTGATTTCTGTGTTTTTCAGGATCCTTTCCATTCTGTTTGTTCACCTCTGGATATGTTCCAATTTGTCCTTCGGAATTATAAATGGGAATTGTTAGGTAGGCACAATAGTACAGGATGAGACGAATGTACAGTCAACAGTCCCTCTCACATGGTAGAGGTATGAATGTGGGTTTTTGATTTTCAGATTCAGTGATGTCATGATGTGAGGTTTAGTTACAATATGTAACTGCCCCTTTGACTTGTTCTTTTGTCAATGTTTCATTTACTCCTGTCTTTTATGACTTACAAACTATTGGGTTGTATTTTTTTCATCAATCTCCCACTCTCTCTCCCTTCTACATATGTGGGTCAAATTGGTTGTCTCTTCATAGGAAAAAATGCTCACCTCAAGGCTTTCTTCCCTCATCTTCAGGAATAGCACCAAATGGGCTAGGATATACCTAAGTAAATTGTGGTAGGTTAAGGTAATGCAATATTATTCTGTCTTATGAGATAATGAATATGAAAAATACAGAGAATCATGGAAAGACATGTTTTTGAACAAATACGAAGTGAAGCAGAGCCATATAAATAAGATTAACAATGACAATAACAAAGGAAATGGAAATGGGAAGAACAACAGCAGAATTAAATTGAATGTTATTATAATGATTATGTGTTGAAAAAGAAAAGAGAAAATGTTCTTTCCTTCACTCATTGCAGATGAAGAAGACTAGGGAAATAGAATTTTGCAAATGTTAAGACCCATGTCTCTTCTCTGTTTCTGTCTCTGTCTCTGTAACTGTCTCTGACTCTCGTTTCTTTCTCCCTCTTTCTGTCATAAAAAAGGGAAGGGATATATTTTGAAATGAAAGTGATATAGAAAAAAAAGATATCAATAAAGGTAATAGAAAATAACATCAGGTTGTGGGTAAGAGAAGGACAAAAAGAATCAAAATTACTCTTCTTAGCCTAAACTCTACCAGGATTTCCTTTTGTTGAGTCTTTCATCCTATATAGACATCTGATTGGTGGCCAGCAAATAATCTAATGATACCTCAATAGTCTTCTGGAATGGTCAGGATTATTCCCAAATCAAGCCTAGATATTGATCTCATGAATCTGAGCAAGGAGTTTGGGACCTGTACTTTCTAGCAGCCTAAGGAATATGCTCACCTGCCTTAATGTTGAGTTTCTTGTTCCCCAGCTTTTGTTTAGAAGAATACCACTTACTCCAGGCCTTTTCCCCTCTCTATCATAGAGTGTAAATTAGGGCACAGGTAATCATCCTACACCTTACACTAAGGCCTAAAGTCTATCTAAGTTTATGATTCTTTTAGGTATTTTCCTAGAGTGTAAGGCTTGATTGGATATTCAGTTAGCTTTTTTGAATCTTTTATAATTTCTTTTATGATTTTTTTTTTACCTTTTTAAGCTTCTCTTGGCTCTTTGATATTAAACATCAAAATTTTTATATAGTTTTAGTTTTCTCTTTATAGAAATTAGAAATCTTTCTATTTCATTGAATAATCATTTTTTCCTTGAAGTATTATGTTTAATGTCATTGAGAAGGTGAATCTTGGTTGAAATCCTAGCTTTTTTTCTTTCCAGAATATTATGTTCAATGACCTCTGGGTCTTTAATGTTGCAACTGCCAGGTCTTGTGTAATCCTGATTTTAGTACTCTAATATTTGAATTGTTTCTTTCTGGCTACTTACAGTAGTTTTTTTTTTTTTTTTTTTTTTTTTTTTTAACACGATCTGAAATTTGGCTCTAATATTCTACCCTTTAGCATACAAAGTGATCTTCCTAAAGTTCATACCTGACCATATTTCTCCTCTACTCAAACTCTGGTGGCTCCCTGTCATCTCTAGGATATCTTCTACACATATTCCTTTCTAATCTTCTTACATTTTACCATCTGATATGTACTCTTCAATCTAGTGACACTGGTCTCCCTGTAGTTCCATAAATAAGACATTCCATCTCTTTGTTCCAGGAATTTTTTTTCTGGCTGTCCCCCAGTCTGGAAGGCATTCTTCCTCATCTATTGGCTTTCTTGGCTTCCTCTAAGTTCCAACTAAAATTTCATCTTCTCCAGGGAGCCTTCCTCAATTTCCTTTTAATCTGACAGCCTCCTTTCTTGTTTATTTTCTATTTATCTCATATACATATATATATGTGTGTGTGTGTGTGTGTGTGTGTGTGTGTGTATATGTATCTTGTTTCTTTAGTTGTTTGCTGTAATTGTTGTTTGTTGAAATTGTGAACTTCCTGAGGACTTGAACTGTCTCCTTATGTATCCCTAGAGCTTACTTGAATGTCTGCTACTTGGTAGACATTTAATAAATGTTTATTGACTAATTTACTGAAATTCTATTCAACACTCCTAAACAACGAAGCCTTCCTAGGTATTAAAGTTTATCCCCAAATTCTACTGTTCTCCAAAGAAGGGAGATAAAAGTAAGTAAAGGGCATTATTCAATATATCTGTTACTTTGGCTGAGAATGTGTATTGTAGAGACTGTAGTGCTTTTATCCTTTTCCACCTAGGATAAAATCAAATCCATGAATTCTTTTTCAAGGTAGAGGGACCAACATTTTATTTGTATTATTAACATTATGTTGTAATTAATTTCTGTGAGGATCACATCACTTCTTAATTCCACTAATATAGTCTGATTTTATAAGTCTGACTTTTGGGTTTCAACTTTTTTCATCTTTTAAATTATAAGCCTATTAATTCTTACATTTCTTCAAACATTGTTTCCTGGATTTTTTGTTTTTGAATACAATTTGGCATCTCAGTCTTTTTTGTTCATTCAAGAAAAATTCTTTCACCCCTTCCATTGATCTTTTCTCCTGCCCAGCTTTAAGTTTATCCTTGAATAATTTACCTTAATTCTTAATAATCCTGCAATAAGAATTTAAGAAATATTTCAAGATTGTTTCCACTTCAGAGAATGTGTAACTGAAGTTTCAATTACTTTACTCATTATCTTATTCACAGGTCCAATGTTTTTGGAGATGAAGGAATACAAAGTATCACATTCAAAATGAAAAAAAAAAATTCTTTCTTTCTTTCCAACCCCAAAAGAAAATGAACAACAAAAAATAAAGTTCTTGTAAAAATATCCATAGTGGGGCAGCTAGATGGCACAGTAGATATAGTACCAGCTCTGAAGTCGGGAGGACTTGAGTTCATATCTGGTCTCAGACACTTAATACTTTCTAGCTGTGTGATCCTGGGCAAGTCACTTAACCTCAATTGCCTCAGCAATACACACACACACACACACACACACACACACACACACACCCATAGTGAAATGAAACAAATTGTCACATTAGTCATATCTAAACATATGTTTTATTCTTTCTCTTGAATCAATCTTCTAGTGACATCTAAGTGATTTTACTAGGCAGAGTTTCTGACATGAAGTCATGAAGACTTGAATTCTAATCTTGCCTCTGACAACTAATTAGCTGTGTGATTCTGAGCAAGTTACTTAATTTTCCAAAGCTTCAGTTTCTGTTTGCAAAAATCTCACAGACGTGAGATGAGATGGAGCATTTTTGCACTTTGCAAACCTTGCTATATTGCACAAACACTAGCTATAATTGTTGTTGCTATTGTCATTATTATTGTTTATTGCCTCTTAGGAAATAGTTAGAAATTCTTTTCTGATTCTTTAAAATTGAAGTTAATTAACTGAATTTCTTTTATTGACTATGTATATTTTTATGAAGTTTTTACTTTTGCCTTTTATTTTCATTGAGGGATTGGGAATGGGATTGTAGAAAAAATAAAAAATAATTGTTAAACTAAAATCATAGTTGTAAGTCTTTTGAAGTAGTGTGAATAAATGATTCTTCAAGTTATATTTATTGCATTCTGCATCAGTTCACACAAGTCTTCCTGGTTTACGATGAAACCATTTCTTTTATTTTTGCTTATATAAATTTATATAATCTGTTTAGCCATTCACTAATTGTTTAACCATTCCCTTCATTTCCTTTGCCACTACAAAAATGGCTGATGTGGCAATTTCTTTCAGAGAGTAATTAATAGATTTTTTTCTATTTTCACTTTGCCCTCTGGCACTGTGCCACTCACTGATATTTTTTTCTATCTACTGTCTTTCATCTAATCTCATTCAGTCCTACTCAGATGATTTTGTTTAGCTGTGTCTTGATGAGCTTTCTTTAAATTTGCTTTTGCTGTCCATTGATTCTCTTTCTTTTATGAGGTGATATGGCTTATAATGACCTGCGATCCTTCTCCAGAAGATTTTAAAATCAAGATTATCTTCTAAATGATATTGCCCTTGCATGTTCTCATCAGTGCTTTTGACAAGTAGATCAAGTGTTTGCTGATTAAGATGGTTTTTTACTTTTTTGATCTCCTTGTTATTGTAGTTAATTTACGAAAGCTATATCTGTATGAAATTGTTAGAATCAGTGTTTATTTTCCTTTCTTCATCCATCTCCCACTTTTTGAAGCAGGACTTGAGTTGTTTTAATGATATGTCCTTTTCCTTCATAGTTTTTCCTTCTAACTTTGTATTAATTTTGATCTTTACTCCAGCAAGTTAAGTCTTTGTTTGGCTGTCAAACTGCTTTATAACCTGACCCTTTCCTACTTTTCCAGTCTTCTTACTCCTTCTCTTCCTCATATTCATCTTCTCAGCGACACTAGCCTGATTGCTTTTTTTCACATACAACACTTCATCTCTTAACTCTGGGCATTTTTATTTGCTGTCCCTCATGTTTAAAATTCTCTCCCTCCTCATCTCCATGGCTTGGATTCCATCGACTTTATTTCTATTCCAGCTGAAAACCCTATCTTCTGCAAAAAGTCTTTCCTGTTCTACCATAGTGCTTTTTAAAATTTTGTTTTTATTTTATTTTCAATTTATGAAATAAACCAATCATTTCTACAACATAGTATGATAAAAAGTGAATTGTTTTCGAAACTGCAAATCTGCTACACACAACTTGCTGTTCCTTTTAAATATACAACAAAATTATTTTGCAAATTTCTTTTTTCCTCCTCCCTCTGCCCTCTTCCTTTTATTTCTGTGTATATATATATATATACATATATATATATATATACACACGCACATATATGTGTGTGTGTATATGCATGTAATATATCTATGTGTAATGTCATCTTTATATCTATATATGCATCTAGATAGATATAGAGAGGTATATATTAATTATGTAATATATAGATGGATATGATGCATGTCTACATCTATATATCTCTATCAATCTATCTATCTAATGTTTGTGCATGGTTTTTAAAAAGGTTGTCTTTCTGTTTAGATTATAATTTCCTTGAGGGCAACAATTGGTTTTTGTCTTTCTTTGTATCCTCAGTGCTTAGCACAAAGCCTAGCATGTAGTAGATGCTTAATAAATGTTTTATTAATTTATTGAATATTTATTGATTAACACTCATTTATTGACTTGAATATATACAAACAACAGATTCAGGGATGATTCCTACAACACTAAGTCATTTTCTGCTCATCCAAAGATAATTGATTTCATTTTTGTGACTCGTTTTTTGGTATTTTCTATGTGCAGCTCTCCTATTTTTTTCTCAAAGAAAACTTATATGATATAGTTTGGGAACTTTTTTGTGTTTATAAGTCTTTGCACTCTCATTTCTTTTTCTTTATGTCTTAAGTCATTTAATTCACTTAAGTCAATTAGCATCAATATATGGCACAAGGAAAGAGTATTAGATTTAGTGGAGTCTGAGAACTGTTATTCAAGTCCCAACTCTGCTATTTATTACTTAGAGACCTTAAAAAGGTCATTTTTCCTCTGGTTCCCAATTTCCTCATCTGTAGATAAGAGCTTGGATTAGATGATCTCTGAGGTTTTTTCTAGCTCTCACTCTATGAACCTATATTTCACCTATCAGACGGGTGCAATAAAATGCTTTTAATTTGACTAGTGATTTAGCCAAATGTTTGTTAGAATTCAATTGGGTTGGGGGAGAAAAGGGTAGTTATTTGCATGCCAGTATTGCTACAGTCACCTGAAAATTCAGAAATGGTCATCAATACTCTTAAGAGCAATGAATTCTGGGAGGAAGGGCAAAGATATCCCCATTTTCTGAGCAAAAAATGAAGACCCTGAAACTATGGCACAGAAATCAAAGGGAAAAAATTGACACTGATCACAGTAGAGCTTGAAGAATAGGTACTATTTTTTTCTTCTTGTTTTCTAAACAGTACCCTTATAAGTGTGATGAACATCTTGACTTCATTAGACAAAAGAGCACTGCAAACAAGGACAATTGACCAGCTCATTTGAAGTCTGTAAAAAAGAAAAGAGTGATTAGGCTTGCAGTGTTTTAACCAGAATATATCATTTGAGGTAGGAGGTTTGGCAGGAATCAGGTAGGGAGAATAGGGAGAGATGGGATGGACCTGGGATTTTATTAGTATGAGGAAAGACCCCTTACCCTCCCTCCCCCAACACAGTAGACTGACATCTGCTATGCAACTTAGAGCAATAGGGAATTACCTAAGGTACTGAAAGGTTTAGTTGATTATTTAGATTACATAGCTAGTAAGTATCAAGAAGTGGATTTCAACTTGGGTCTTTCCAACTCCATTTGGAGCATTGTACTCTCTGTTCCACTCTTGTCTTTCTGTGTTGTTAGTCACTCTCTCTCCACTGAAAGCAGAAAGAGCTCTTTGCATAATTTTAAGGAATAAGACATAGTCTCTACCCCCAAGGAACTTGTAATATGCTTTACGAGTGAGAACATACATTCTGTCAATCTACAAGCATTTGTTAAACACTTATTATATATTATTACATAGATAACACATATATACATGTATACATATATACACATACACATATACATAATGTGTGTGTGTGTGTGTGTGTGCTTTCAAGAAGCTTAGTTCTAAAGGCAAGACAATGTGTAGATTAATTGGTATACATTCAAGTCGAATACAAATTCCATTTTAAGGATTAGAGTTGGTATTAGAATAAATTTATAAAATTAAATTTAATGATTGCTTATCCACAGCTTGTTGTCTCACTTAATATAAGAAAGAATTTCCTAGCATCTACTTCAGGGGTTGCTGTTGAGGTTCAAATGAGATAGTATATGTAATTGTGGTACTTTATGAATCTTAAATACTGTGTAAATATAAACTATCATCATTGTTATGATTTTTATAGCAAAGAAACATGTCAAAATGGAATGTTCTGACTCAGGAATCAAAAAAAGCTACATGAGCTCTTGTGGGGGTTGTTGTTAAAAGAATTCCAGCTTCAAGAATGGCTTGGATTAGATAGTGCCTGAGGTCCTGCCAAACCTGCAAAACTTTTACTCTGTACTTATAACTGCTTGACATGAATTGGTTCTAGTTAAATGGGAACTTGTCAATCTTGTTCAAGAGCAGGGTCACACAGTTCCCAGACCAGGATGCCTAAATGCTGAGGACTCTTTTCTATTGACAATTAATTATTAATTACCAATTCCTATGGAGCATCTCTTTGGGTAATCATAGGGAGGAACCAATTTTTAGCCCATTATCAACAAAGAATTATACTATCTTAAAAAAATATGTTAGTACCTAATTCTCTTATTATGATGAATATAATAGACATATGTTTACATTATTCAGGTATTTGTTAAATTGTAGGTGAAATCTGTTTCTGTTTGTAAATAATATTTTTTGTCTTATTGGCATCCTTTTTTTCCATTCTATTTGCATGTAAAGCTCAAAAAAAACAAATGTAGCTTTATGATTCAATATGGCTTGGCCACCCGGAGCTACTGAGTTCACAAAGTTCCAATGAGTACAACAGGGATGTACAGGAAGAGATGATGCATACAAATTAAGGTACTGTCTGTACCCTTAAGGAGTTGATATTCTAATTGGAGAGCCAATATGTGACCATATCTCACATATAAAAAGTAGCTTTTGTGTCTATAATCAGTGGATGAGTACTTATTAAGTATAAGGTACCATGCTATGTGCTAATGTTAAAAATAAAGTGATATGGTGCCTGACTTGCATAATCATATACAGAACCTGCATATTACATTTTCAAAGAGAATTTGTATTCAGCATCTTTTAGAAATTGTCAAACATTATAAAACAAGACTTGATGTATTATTTTGCTGTTTATTATTTGAGATTGTAGGCATGGCAGAAAATAGAGGGTGGGGAACACAGAATGGAATGGCCCTGGCATTTTATTGCTATAGAATTGCCTAGAATTAAGAAGTGATGGAACAAATGCTAAAATGAAAATTAAAAGTGTGTTAAGGATACATTTTTTTTCTCTCACAGAGGTGGTAATAGTTACCATTATACCACTGTTTAGTCCACATAGATGATGAAAATTCCAGAACTAGCTGAGCATTTGGTAGGTTCTGAAAGAAAGTGGAGAAAGAAGAGATATTAGCCTTTTAATTTCTATTAGATATATCCAACTGAAGGTCTATAGTCATTGTTATGCTTATGAAACTTGGATAATATAGCAGCACCATGCCAGGAATCTGTACAGCTTATTAAATCTTAGGAAAATTTTGAAGATTATCTAGCAAGATAAAGTAGCAGACACTGAGGTCCTCTCAAATTGAACTGCCAAGCATTCACGCTCTACTGCAGAGAATGCAACTCCAAAGGGCTGGCCATGGAGCCTCAGTCACAAACACACTTTTACCTAAAAAGCTATTGCATACTCACACAAGGCAAAAGTTTGCTTAAATATCAGAAGAAATGGTACAGGTTTATTGTCACAGTGTCTCTGAAGAACTTTAGTCAATTCTAGGATATGGGAAATGCTGGAACAGGGCTACCCACCCTAGTGTACTTGTTTCAAAGTATCAAAGTTTCAAAACATCTCCATAACAAGTCATCCAGAAGTATTTGCAGTTTATAGTTACTTTGCCTGGGTTATGCCCTGAAGTTTTGGACCAGCTATGTGATAAGGATACAATAGGCGTCTCCATAGTTTCTCTATACAAAATGTTAACATAGGCCAACCTCATAAATAATAGCACTATGGGTGCTTTGATGTACAGAGAAGGGCTCTATGAATATCTCAGAAACAGTTACAAATAATAAGAGAAGCTCAGAAAATACAGATTTAAGTTATCCATAATAATGAAACTTAATGTAGGATAAAACATGATATCCAACATTTATTCAATAAATATTTACTGTGTATCTACTAGGTTTCTGTGACTGTGCTAAGTACAGGGACTGAAACCTAGATACACAAGTATACAGATTAAAATTAAATCTTACCTGCCTGGCCTTAAGCAGTCTCTTTGGAGGAAATAAGATGTACACAAATAAATAGATGCAAAATATGTAAAAGTGAATACAAAGCAATTTGGGCTAAGGCCTGAATTGGGCTAGATTGCCAAATAGGGCAACCATTAGAAGCTACATAAATCACAAATTGGGTAAGATCTGCAGAAGTAGAACTTGAACTAATCTATAAAGGAAGTCAAAAGTTCTAACTGGAGGAAGGAGTGGCTTTCAGGGAGAAGAAAAAATCTATTGCAAAAGGTTGTGTCAGGTCAGCTTATTGAAAAAGCAGATGCTAATGGCTAGCATTATATAATGCTTTAAGGTTCACAAAGCACTTTTATCTCAGGAATTAGATGCTATTAACTCCATCTTACAGAGAAAGAAACTGAGGCAAAGGTTAAACAAATTGTCCAGGGTTACTCAGCTACACAGTGTTTGAGGCTGGATTTGAATGCAGGTCTTCCTGCTTTCAAGTCCAATGCTTAATCCACTTTCCCACCTCAATGCCTCCATGAATAGTGAACAATTTGTTTTGTTGCATAGAGCAAACAGATGAGTTGATTGCCTGAATTTTTCTTTTCTTTTTTTTTTTTTCATTAAAAACTTTTAATTGACAGAACCAGGGTAATTTTTTACAACATTATCCCTTGCACCCACTTCTGTTCTGATTTTTCCTCTCCCTCCCTCCACCCCCTCCCCCAGATGGCAAGCAGTCCTATACATGTTAAATAGGTTACAGTATATCTTAGATACAATATATGTGTGCAGAACCAAACAGTTCTCTTGTTGCTCAGGGAGAATTGATTGCCTGAATTTTGTCCTTGTGTCACGTATTTCTTCAATTATTATTTCAAGTATTATTACTGAATATTATCACTATTATGGAAGTAAGAAAATATGGCTTGGGGTGAGGAAGTGATCTGCCTGTGATCATATAAGTAGTAAGAGATCAGGCTTTTTAGATTATGGTGATAGTTTTGTTATTAAATTTACCTATTCTTCTGAGCCCAAAATAGATCACAATCAACAATATTCAAGGAGTAAGAATCTATACCTTATCATGCAGTGCAGTCTTGTCTCCATCTCACTCCACCATGATCCAGACATAGTTGTGCCTAACTCATAATGAGAACTCACATTTTCAGAGCAACTTGCATTGCATAAAGCACCTTCTTCACAATAAACCTAGAAGGGATCTTTATTCTATGAAACTGAGACACAGAGAGAGAGGGTTTCCCAAGTTCACATAGATACAGAATGGTAGCATTTTATTTCTCATTTTATTAGGGAGGAAACGTGTCACAGAGAGATGAAGTGATTTGCTTATGATCACACAGCTACTAAAGAGTCAGAGCAGGTTTACTAACACTAAAGCCACGGTTAGTGGTATTATCCCATGCCTCTATTCCTGTTAATCAAAAGCATCCATTCATGCGAGCCCCAAATAGATCCCAAATGGTAGAATGTACCAATTATTCCTTTAGAATTTCTTGGGTCAAGTTGGGACCTATTTAAATTGAGAAAATGAGTTACATTTAGGCTTGCTGGTAACATTGTACTGTGGCATTTCCTAAAGAGTTCTAAGACAAGAGACACTAATCCATTGTTCTATATTTGTCTGCATCTGTCCAATCTCCCTATTTCTAAAGGAGGGATGCCATCAAGCATCGCTATTTCCCTCTCTTGGTCCTTTACTCCATTGCTTCTTTACTCTGCCTTTCTGTCCCACCATCAACTCCTTGCTTTAATTCAGTCCTCTGGAACACATGCATTCCACCATGCCCACAGCTTATTCTTCTTCACTCAGAGATCATTAGACTTGTCGTATTATGTAATATCTGTCATCAGGCAACATTTTTACTGAATTATGAGCACATTCCTCAGTCATGCTTAACAACAATGGAAAATAGCTTTAATTCTTTCATATCATGCTTGCCCAATCAAGTTATAAGGTGGGGATTGGAGTGAGGGGTAAGGGTTGGGGGAAGTGAGAAGGAAAAGGAGGGGCTGTGAGTGGAAACTATATTAAGCAATATATTATCCAATGTGGTGTAAACTTTCCAAGATTTCTTTAGAGAATACCCATAATAAACAACACTCTTTTCCCTCAAGAAGTACAACACCTGTTGCTGATTCCCTTCCTACCCTGCCCCCTCACCTTCCCTCAAATTGGAAATTCTGGATAGAATTCTCCGAGCAGTATAGGATGGCTATTACTTTTTAGGATAGCTGGCAAATCTATTCTCAAGATGGCTGGGAGGACCCTGATTCTAGATGGGTCATGAAAATAGATCTAGAGAAAGAATCTTGAAAAATAAAAGATAAAGTTTCACTTCTGATGACAAGGACAGCTATAGCTTGTCCCTCAAATTCAGACTCTCTTAACTTCGTGTTCCAAAGTTTTGCCTCAAGCACCATCTTGTGCTTAATTGTTAAACCTGTATGTAATTGGAAGGAAATGCAAGCCACATGTTTCTGTTCATTTACACTTAAATCACCGAAAAATGGTGTTTCAACCTCAATTTGTCATCCAAAAAACCTTTGGGGACTCAGGTCAAATTTGGAGGCTTTCCCCATAACCAGTTTTGTCATCCTCAAGTAAATAATTGAAGTGGAATAAAAAGACTCAAGTGTAGTAAGTTCCAAACACTGAAATGATAATTTCTCATGTTGCCATTGAAATTGGATTCCTTCAGTTTTTGAAATATATTTAACAAGCTTGGGATACATAACACTACACCAAATATCATTGCTATGGAACTATAGGTAGACTGGCATGGTTCAGTCATAGGAAAAAAAAAGGTTTTTATTGGTCATCAGGTGAGAACAATGGGTAGAGGGAAGAGAAGGAAACAAGCATTAATTAAGGACCTACTATGGGCTAGGCACCCTAATAAGGACTTTATTAATATTATCATATTTAATCCTCATAACTCTCCTGAAGTAGGGGCTATTGTCGTCCCCATTTTATATTCAGTCTATCATGAACTAAGCCATGTTTGTACAAAGATGTCAAGTATTTAAAGTTAATAGGTCACCAGTAGTATTTCATCCATACTCAGTGTAAGTGACTAATTAAAATGCCAATCAATCAACAAGCAATCATTAAATATCTATTATGTGTCAAGAACTGTGCTGGGTAGTGGAGATACAATTACTAGGAATATAATAATATCCTTTCTCAATAAGAGTCAGTTCTCCTATTCTTTCTTCTGCCCTCTGCCAATAAAAAAAAAAAGGAGTAAAGGCCACAATATAAAAATGAATGGCAAATAGAAGGGACTAGTTTTATGGAGGAGGAATGTTTCCTGATGAAATGATTTGGATTTTAATAAACCTTCAACTTTATCCCAGATGGAGGGACTACAATGCAAGAACATCATCGTTAGTCATTGTGTTATGATGAAAAGTGATTTTATAGATCCAGAAAAGTCCTGGAAGAATCATGGAGTTTTCTTTTCAGCCCCTAGATAGTACCACACATCAACCACTCTGGGTCACAATTAAGATAAGTAAGTGCTGAAGGCAGTTAGGTGATTCAGGAAGTCTCATCTTCCTGAATTCAAATCTGTCTTCAGACACTTATCAGCTGTGTGATCCTGAATGAGTCACTTACCTGTTTGTGTCAATTTCCTCATCTATAAAATAAAATCTATAAAAATGATTTGAAGAAGAAAATGGCAAATCATGCTTTCACCTTTGCCCAAAAATTCCTAAATGAGATCATGAAGTCAGGCACAATTAAAATGTCTCAACCAATGACTGCCTATACATTTTCATTTAAAGACTTTTTACCTAAAAATTATCCTTTTACTCAAGTGCCCACTATTCCACTATTAAAGATTTATTCCTTTGGCTAAAAGTATTGTGTTCTCCAGACATCCACTTTTAAAATAATGATATTCTTCAGAAAAATATCACATCGAATTCTTCATATCTCAGTGGTTGTTAGGTTTTCATAGTGTCCTGGATATTCATAATCATAAAATAAATTGGGACAAGATGCCTGAAGGAAGAGCCCCAATTTCAGTCAGAAGACCTGGGTTTTAAGTGCTAATTTAGGTATTTTTTGACTATGGATAACCCTTCAGAAACACAGAATTTTAAGGTTGGAAAAGATCTCAGTGGTCAACTTGTCTAGCCTATATCAGAAAAAGGTTTTCCTCTACAACATCTACAAGGTATTCATCCAGTATTTGCTTGATGACCTACAACGAGGGAGAACCTACTACTTTCCTAGGCTGTCCATTTTATTTTGGGATTGTCCTAATTATCAGGAAGAGATTTTTCTTAAATGGAACCATCCTTCTTATCCATCTTTTTTTTTTTTTTTTTTTTTTTTTAAATGAGCATCTTAATCCTCACAATCTCTACTTTTCAGGATTGTGAAAAAATTGATTTGATAACCTTGAAGTGCTATGTAATTATGAAGTTCAATTTGTACAATGGCAGCAGTACTGAAAGAATAGATGAGGGAAGGTTTTGCCTTCTTCAGAAGTTTATACAGGGCCGGCCCAGAACATGCCATTGCTTATAAGGAACGATTGTGGTGTGCAATGGAAAACTTGACTTTCTGATTAAAGGATGTGGTTCTGTTGGAAGTTTGCTTGTAAAATATTCTCTCATTGTTTTATGTGTTTCTTGTTTTCCAGCTTATGCTTTTTTAAAAAAGAGAAAACAATTCTCAAAGAAGTGTATCTTGTTTGGGTTCCACCCTTAGTGCCTATATTGAATTAGGAAAAAAAAAAAAAAAAAAAAAAAAAAGGATTCAGTCCATAGAGAATGTGGTTAAGGGTTAACATTTGGCACGAGGTACAGAGCCCATATGACTCCTGTGGTGAGATCTCTTTCACAATGCAGTGGATATAAAATTTTATCCCTTTGTTTTCATAAAAAGAAATCAATTCCTCATGTTCCTCTGAAGGGTTCCGTGTGTGGATGTGAATGTGTGTGTGGACCTGTGTGTGTTTTAACAACCCATAATGTCAGGGTTTCTTGATTCCACTTGTAAATTGTCACAATTGAATCTGCTTTTAATTCCTCCTGGATTAGTGTTTGGTGACTGGGTAATCATTTTCACTACTGGCCTATTCTAACAGCAGGCCCTTTTCAAAGTCCCTTCAACTGTCTTTTTCTTAGCCAGGAGCAAAGCTGTCCTGTCACATTCAGCTAGGTCCACCTATGACCAGCTGGAGGAGAACCAGGCAGATAGCAGATTCTAGTAAACTCTGGTTCCAATACTGATGCCGACCTGCACATTGACATTAAGTCACTTGAGAGTGGAAAAGGAAGGATGGAATAAATCCAAGGCTGTCTTGAAAGAAGGTAGTTCCCCCTCACCATTTTAGATACCTTGATAATGAGTCTTTCCTCTATCCTAAAATCCCTAATAATTTGTGTATTTAATTTATTGTTTGGGTCCCAATTGACTCAGATTGAATGTAAATAGCAATCATTTCTGCTTTGGCTAGAAACTCTGAGAGTTTTCCCTCCCAGATTTATTTATTTAGATTGGGGGGGGGGGGGGGGGGGGGGGGGAGATGAGGTGATAGAGGGGATTCTTTGCCTCATTTACTACCTAGACTTAAACACTAAATGGGTATGGCCTCAGTCAAATTGAGACCTGTTGAAGAATTTAGCTTAAAAAGGCAAAGCGCTCCATTTCATCCATAGCTTTCTCTACTTGTCCAGATCCATATCTTGCTCCTGCACCCAGATGACTCTGGAGGGGAAAGTGAGGCAGGTGACCTTGCACAGCCCTCACTCCCTTAAATCCATGTCATGACATCATCTTTCTGACATTATGGTCCTCTTCCAGAAGGAAGGACAAATAACAGCAGACTTTTACACATAAATGCACCACTTCTTTCTAAGACTCAAAAGAAGTCATGATTACAACAGAAAAAGAGCTAAAAAAAGAATCATAATGAAAGATAACAAGCAAAAAGGAATGAAGGCAATGTGATATGTGGGATTGTGTGACCTAGGATCAGGAAACTGATCCTCTCTGAACTTCAATTTCCTTAACTAAAATAAAGAGAATAATACTTGAATTACTTATAAAAAAGAGCTATTGGGAAGATGTCTAGAAGGTATCTTTTTTACCTCTACTTCTTGAAGCCCTTAGCTGTATTCAAGGCTCAGCTTAAATGTCACCTTGTCAAAAAGAATTTTATGTTTTCAGCATCACTTAAGTCCCTTCTAATCACAATGTATTTATTTTTTTATATATCCTATATGTACTTATCTCAATATTCCCTCATAAATGCACACTATTCTCCCCATCCTCATTAGGTTCCTTACCTTTATAAATATCTTCTATAACCTCTAACCCAATTAACATTCATACTCAATTTCCATTTTCTCATAGATCCATAAATACATGCATAAGTTTTCTTGCTGATTCTTAAGAAATCATAATTGTAGACCTAAAGTACTCTCACCTTAACTATTTCTTTCTATGAAATATTAATTCATAGTATCTATCTAATCCATCTGTTTATTCATTTATTAAAAATCTAGTTTCTGTGGTTTCATTAAGGTAGAAGTCGTGGTAAGGAAACATAGTCTATTAATACTGATCTGTTGAAACTAAGAGTTCTGTAAGCTTAGGGAATTTCCTGAGTAGCATTACGTTATATGACTTATCTAAAATCATATACATGGGATGTGTCATAAAGGACTTGAATATAATTCTTCCTGACTTAAAGGCCAGTTATCTCTCCATTAAAATGTCATGAGCACAGAGTGCTGGGACTGGAGTCAGTAAGACGCATTTTCCTAATGTTCAAATCTCTCTTAAAACACTTACTAGCTGTGTGACCCTGGGAAAGTCACTTAACCCTGTTTGCCTTAGTTTCTTCATTTGTAAGTCAGCTGGAGAAGAAAATGGCAAATCATTCTAGAATCTTTGCCAGGAAAAATCCAAATGTGGTGTCAAAAAATTGGATACGATTGAAATGAATGAACAAGAAGAAGAACAAAAGAGTTAGCATTTATCTTTTTTTCAACTTGAAAATTGAGATCCCCAAAAGTTAAGTGAACTGGTGAAGGTAAAGCAGCTAATGAGTAGCAGAAACAAGTTTCAAACTCAAATTGTCTGATTGCAAATCCAATGCTCTTTTACTCTGTGCCATCCTGTCTCCTTAGTTCTTGACTTTGGAGAGGAGAGTGGACAGATCTTTTTTTTTTTTTTTTTTCCCTACACTGTTCAGTGTTTCCTGTGTTGAGTAGGATTTTGGTCAAAGACCAGTAGATGTAACAGATGTTGGGACATACTTGCCACAGGATTTATGAAACTGGCTTCTTGATTGTGATCATACCCCATGAGCACTTTTCTATTTTCTGATCAAAAGTTACTTCTAATCTAAAAGCAGGAAATACAAGTACAAAAGAAGAACCTAAGTAGAATCACTTTATTGGGTGGACTAAGAAGCCTACAATTTCAATACTATTTAGTAGCCCCTTAAGTCAAATGTTTGAGGTATTTCCCATTGTGGATTCCTCTTTCTTTTCTCCCATGTACTATCTTCTATCTCACGATCTTCCTTTCTTGTTCCCTTGGTTTTCTTTTTCTCTATCTGGATCTTAAATCTGTGCACTGACACATTGATTTTTGTTTTGTTTTGTTTTTTTAAACTATGTTATTGGTAGCATGGTAGAATGGAAAACATGTTGGATTTAGGGGTAGGAGATGTGTTCAAATACCAACTCTGATGGTATTTGATGATATGATGTTTAGCCATATGATGATAGAGAAGTAACTTAGCCCCTCTAAATTTCAGTTTCCTCATCTGTAAAATGGGAATACCATCTATAAAATGATAATATTCACATTACACACCTCACAAGGATGTTGTGAGGATATTTGGTAAACCTGAAAGTGCTATAGTAACAACATCTATTACTAGTATTGGAACCTATTGGCAATGCTTAGGTTCTGATATTAGTACATAAAGTATAAACATTTTCTGAGCTTATTTGAGGAATTTCAGGAATAATGTACTGGGTTACACTAGAAAACACACTAAGTTCCTACTAGAATTTATAGAAGAAAATATGTGGATACTCCCTGTTTAGGCCTGTATAGAATATGCTGATGTCTGTAGCAAAGATACTGAGGGATTTTCTTTGTAGTTCTTATTGTATGATTTAGGCAGACAATTCCAATGAATAAAGCCACTGATCAATGTTTTTTGGAGTAGTAGTTCATTTCACTGAAAAAAAAAAGTTTAATTTTATTTTATCTTTAGTTTATAAAATCTCTCTCTCCTTCGTAGAAGTTTTTTCCAAGTTTTTCTTATAGTACAATAGTATTCCTTAAAATTTATATACCATAACTTGTTCTGCCATTCTCCAATTGATGGCATACCCTTAGTTTAATTCTTTGCCAACACAAGAAGAGCTATTATAAATAGTTTTGTAAATTAAGATCTTTTCCCTTTAAAAAAGTCTCTTTTGACTACATTTCTGAGTCAAAGGATATACAGTTTTATGGCCATTTGGGCATAGTTCCAAATTGTTCTCCAGAATGGTTGGACCAGTTCACAACTTTACCAACAGCATGTTACTATACTTAATTTTCTACATTTCCTCCAACATTTCCAACATCCTTTTCTGTCATCTTAAATAAACTGGTGGGTGAGTTCACTTCATTTTGCTGGCAGCAAGCACCGCTTATTTCCATGACAAATTTCCCTTGGAAGGTGGGTGGTTTGTGGGAGTCCATAAATCATCTAGGTAATATCTACTATGAGAAAGCCAACACATTGTCGGAAATAAATGAAAAAAAAAAAACATTTATATTTAGTGCTTGTTATATGCTATATATTATGTTAAATGTTAAGAATAAAAATACAAAAGTGATAGAGTCCTTGCCCACAAACAGCTAATATTCTAGTGGTTGTTAAATGAGCATGGGATCATTAATTTAGACTTGGAAAGGATTGTAAAAGCCATAAAATTCAATCACTTCATTTCATGAGTGAGAAAACTGAGGTACAGAGAGGTTGTAACTTCCTCAGGGTCATAAAACTTGTAAGTACTCCAGTCAAGAAGGATTGGGTTCAAATCCTTCCAAGTTCAGTTCCTTATCACACTATGCTGTCCCTACACTTATTTGGTTTGGCCCTAGGTGGAAGAAATATGACTGGTAGGTTCAGTACAAGAAAATGTCCCAAGCACTAACCAAGAAAGGAATTCTTGGTTTGCTTTGCAAGGTAATTTACTAAGGCAACAACTTTTTGCCTTATTTAAATCCAGTTCACATGAAAGTTAAGACATCCCCATAATGCCATTGGTCTTCTTTAAAAATGAAAGAAAAAGACTATGTTTCGAAATGATTAAGAATTAGTTGTTTGGAATTAATAATTTACTGATAAAATATTTTATGATATTTCTAATTGATACTTTTTTTCTTAATTTTCAAATGAACAAACTCTCTTGTCAAAATTATTACAAGGTTTTAAGTCACTTGAAGAGCTCAGCAGAAACTTCATGGCCACATGTCAAGAAGGAACTGTATGGTCCCTTCTAGTTTTGGAACTCTATTTTTTTTCCTTCCTGGATGTAAATATGGAAGATATTTTTATCATTTCCAGTTATCAGTTTAGAAGAAACATGTAATGAGCACCACTAAAAACCACAGGACATTGTAGATATTAGTCAAGCCTTTTCTTCTTTTTCAAGTTCTCAGGTTAGCTCTGTCCCTGTATGCATCATAAACAATATATGTCAAGGGGGTATATTTGAGTGTACAAATAAAATGAGGCAGGGGGAAAACTGGAACATTTGCAGAGAATTTCTAATACACTCAATGTGGAGAATTCTGAGACAATGGGGGTATCTTGGAGAGACTTTGGAGGACTCATAGATGTCCTGTAACTGGTTCCAGTTTGCTAACCACATGGTTAGGAAATAGGGTTCTATTGATACATATTAAACAACTGATTCTCTGGGGAGTGGGTGGGGGGGAAGTATGCACGATACACTTTCAAGTTTCATTTGCAGTAGTAACATTTTTTTTTCATTACTCTCTTAAGTTTAAACAATCAACAAAACAATAAATCAAGCCCTGATTTATAATACAGATTTCTGAGGTGCAATTTAACAATTTGCTTTCCTGAATCATTTAGATCTGGTTCCAACACAATTCTAGTAGAAGTCTTTTCAATTGCCTATGTTGCTGAGACAGGGAGTGCTTTCAAAAGGCATTTGTCTTGCTGTAGATCTGTTTCAAGTGTGATTCCCTCAGTGATGACCTTCAGAGAAAAGCAATGCAATAAGGGGAAAGGTCTCAGAGATCGACATATGGCCCTGAAAATGGATTTTCATCTTTTGCCTCATTATCTGTTCTTTTCTTTTAGATGATGGAGATTAACATGGAGTTTCCAACTTTGTGATTTTCACATGTCAGGTTAGGGTATGTCTAGGAGTTCTGGAATTTAAGTGTCTAAGCATCAGACCCCATTCCATGTTTTGTAGTCAATCAATCAATAATGATTCCTGAGGAGCAAAGACCTTATGCATCCAGTCCAATGGTCACTGAAACTGAGACTCTTTAGATGCCAATGCCATATCTGAACCTTAACTCTGTGGGACCAAATGCTGCTAAGTGAATCCATTCTGCTCAGAGACTAATATAGTAAATGACAGGATGTGACTGAGATGTTGACAGGGAAATGTTTGTACTTTTATTATTGTTTTATCTTGGAAGTAATTACCCCCTTTGTAAAAGCTAACTGATGTTCAGTGTTTAAGTGTAATTGTGTCCTGGTAATCAGTGAAATAGAATAGTTTTAGAAAGAGACATCCAGTACTCCTTAGATTATACCTAGAACCCTGAGAGAATAATTTAATGTTCAATGGACACATAATTCTAAATAATAATTACTGAGCATGTGCTATGAATCAGATATTTCCATATATGGCCAACTCCTTTTTAATAACATTTACTGCTGTGCCTGGATAGTAGGACAAGATGGTCTCGTCTAGTTATGTGCAATCACACACTTTTCATAAATAAGACTTATAAATAAGTTTGAAATTTAGGAAAAATAGATTTTATGATAAAGCATTTATAGCACATTCTTGTTATTTGTTAATTATAAAAGATTAAATGTCTTGCATACTTTAAAAAGAAACACAAATTAATTTCAAAGTATTTCCATCTTCTATGTTTTCAAATAAATAAAATTTTGTCAAAATGATTTTTTATTTGCATACTAGGAGGGATATTTTTTTTTGCTCTGTTTTGCCTTTTGATTTAAATACCACAACAATTTTTAGTCCATTCCATGGTGGTTCCCTCCTATTCCTTTTCCTTCTTTATTTTTTTCCTACTCTGTCCAATTCTCCCCACTTTATGTGCTGCCTCTTTTCTGTACTTTCTAGAGGGAGTTTTCCTGAAAAATGTTTTATCACTGGGGCTCAAATATACTCTTTGTGGCCTTAGCTATCAATCCTCTCCTAATTTCCATATTATTCCTTTTAAAACTCCTTCCCTGCATTAAGACTTACAACTTACTTTAGTGATTAGCATGTGCCTGGCACCCAGTAGGCCCTTAAAAATATTGTTTGACTCACAACAATCCTATGAGGTGCATGCTATTATTAATCTCGTTTTAAATATTAAATAAAAAATCTCTGAAGTTCAGAGATTAAGTGACTTCTTCAGTAGTATGAGCTAAAATTTGAACCCAAATTTTTATATTTTACATTGCTCTACTGTGTTGCTTCTCTGTAGAAGGACTAAAGAGAATTAATTTTGATTACTAGTAACATCGGATTTGTTAGAATTAGTGCGAGATCCTATTACAAAATCAGAATGACCAGTGTCTCACTCTTGATTCAGTATTTCAGGAATGGGCAACAGATCAGTATGGGAAGACATCAAGTTTGACTCTCTCTTACTGAAGAGCTCCTTCTTAGGGGCAAAAAATAAGAGCAACTTCAAAAATGTAACCTAATTTGGAAAGAAAATGATCTTAAGGATTTCCATTATTTTTAGTGTGTAGAATGCGAGTTTCAGTGGCCCCTTCATCTTTGCAATTTTGGATTGTGCCTGAAGAACATGCACAAGCATGAAGAGCTCATAAGCACTATTTCTGCATCTTCCCCAAGATTGTGATTATTTCCCCATCTCTGCTGGATGGTTTCCTCATTAGATATCATGGCTCCCAATCCCCAATGGCCAAATCCTGCCAATGGGCCAATCATGACCCTTTTACAAGGAGACAGGACTAAGTCTTTGCGTTCCTGGCATGATATCCTATAGATACTTTAGGTCTAATCTCTGTCAGCATGTGGTAGAGAGTTGGGGGTCACCATGTGGCACGTGCCTTCACCCCATCCAATTGACCTGGCTTTGGTTAATGTCTGTAAACGCCTTTGCCAGAGGCTTAGACTCCCTCCATTCCCTTGCTGATGAGCTCCAGGAAGCCAAATAAAGGGGGAATGGCACAGAACACTGTCTACAGACATCAAACGGTAATGGTGGATGAATGAAGCCTGGTGTTGGTTAAGAGCCATTTGCAATTGTGACTCTGCCTTTCAGCTGTTATTCTTTATGCTTCACGTAAACTCCCTGATTCTCTGGAGATGGATTGTGCAGGCAGGCTCTGCTCTGGAATATGTTCAATGGAAAGGGAAACTTTTACCTTTACAGTAAACATGTGCTGTGTTTTATTCTTGAAGAGCACACTGATGATCCACTATTAGTAAGATGTGGATTTTGGAGTCTTTTTTTCCCCCTAATGGTAAAATGAGTTGTGCTTATTTATTCCCAATTTTTAACCAGTTTCTCCCTTCTTAGCAACAAAGCATATGCGTGAAATGATGGGCAGAAGTGAGAAGATGCAGTCCACTGCTGGAAAACAGTTTTTCTCTTGCACAAAGCTAATTGGCCCATGGGAAGATTTAACTTCACTAACTTGCCAAAGATTTTGTAGAGAGAGATACCAAAATTGATTCAAAAGTTGAGCTGGACCATATCTTAGATCCCTTACAGTCTTGCGAGGGGTTAACAACCTTTCAGAAGGGATGGACTACTCAAATCTGTGATTGTGCTATAGTATGATTTGATGCTTTCTCAATTTGGAGAGCAGAGGAAGTCACTGTCAGGAAGTTATTGCAAATCTATAGGCCAGATATCCTGAGAAGAGTCAGAATCAATAACTAGCATAGAGATTCTAGAGCTGAAGTAATATTTAACAAATATTAATAAATTTATTAATAAAAATAAATAAAATAAGTAATATTTAAAGTAGAAACAAACAACGTTGAAAAAACTAAGAATTCTTATCAACACAATGCTCACACAATTCTGGAGGACAAATGATGAGATATTTATCTCCTACTCTGAGTGATGAACTCAAGGTGCAGAATTATATTATATATACTTATATATGTATGTGGGTGTATGTATATATGTGTATGCATATATATATATATATACACATATAAAGATATATCTTAGATCTCTTTATCTATATGTTTATCTCTATATATATTTATTAAGATGGCCAATGTAGGAATTTTATTTTGCTTGATTGAATATTTATTACAAGCCTTTTCTTTTTCTTTTTCCAATGGGGTAATGGAAGTGGGAGTTGGAGGAGAGAAAATATTTATTAATTCAAAAAAATTAAATGTAACTTAAAAAATTAAAAAGAATGGAATCAAAACTGTAAGCAGAATCAAAACCAAGTTGGGGAAGAGCAATGAAAGGAAGAACTGTCATTTAGGGAAGAACAAAGGGTTAAGTTTGACAGTCTTCTCAATATGTCATAATTGAGGATCAGCAGGGTCACTGTGTTCTTCTATCCCTTAGCTGGACAACTCTTGCTACCACCACCATTCTTTTTGGCCATGGAAGCTGATTCTAAGCTTGAATGAACATAGACTTCATTTATTCACTCTCTCTAAGCTGAAGGTGAGAATGATAGTTGCCTACAAAGGACTCTATGAGAAAATAGGTAAAGGAGTTCAGCTGAGGCTTTCAAAAATGCTTAGGCATCCTTTATACTCTTACTCCAGGGAGGAAGAGGAAGGTCACAGTATGGGCTTTCCTTTCAAAACCTTATTTATTTCCACTTCTTTTTCTAGGGCTCTAGCCAGCACTGACCCAAACTGTAATCTTTAGAATGTGAATGCCCTAGAGTGACTCTTTGAGCAACTTCAGAATAAGTTTGCATTAACAAGAATTAATTATAATGGCCTACTTGCTTTCTTTCTTTGCTGAGGGGTGGAGGTGTGTAACTCTGCATATTAGTCTATGCAGACCAGACCTGTAGAAGCTGAGGTTACATCAGAACTTGTCATTCTAGAGGGCAGATAACCTTAAATGCTCCCACTTAATCTATTTCCTTTTTTCCACCAGATACTTTGGGAACATTCTCTGCTGGTGTTAAACCTTGCTCTGACCTCTCCTGGTCTTAAGAGAGCTATAAGAAATAATACAAGATTAGGGTGAGGATGGAAAGGGAAGAAATAGTTTATGACTAAGTAAAACCCAGAGGTGGGGGAGAGAATGAAGAGGGGACCCCTGAACTTGGAAAATCCTGGAAGGAGAAAATCTTCACTTCTGTCTCAATAACAGACTTTGCCCCATGTCTTTTTCCTTAAATGAATTTAAGTTCCAACTGCTTGAGGGGGGAATGATGTGGAAAGATTCCAATCTTTGATTCCCAACCCCCCTAGTTAATGTAAATTACCCTTTGACTCACAAATCCTGGTCCCTTTGAATTCCAATAGAAGATCCGGACCTGTCCCAGCCCCACCCGGATCTGAGCCAACTTTGGGGCTACACCCAAAAGCCCCTGGAGCTAAGTCTCCGACTTAAAAGGACCACACTGGGAACCCTTCTTGGCAGAGATTCCAAACATGCCAGCCATGTGAGGACCCTCCCTGGTCCACTGGACCCTCTGTCCAGTGCCCTCCTTATCTCTACCTTCACCTATCTCCTACTTCTAAACTCAATAATAAACCTCTTTTATCAATCTAGCTCTTGGGCTAATAAATGCTTTTATTGGGGACCCGCGCCGCTACTGGACCTCATTTACCGCCGTATCCTTGCCCCGAATCCAAGGGGGTTGCAGGGGAGCTCTATTTGACTCCCTGTACCCCAAACCTGCCACTAGACCTTAACTAAACCCTAATTTCATTTAGGTACCCCAAATATAGACCTCAACATGTGGTCTACACCTCAACAAGAGGAATACAGACAATGAGAAATTAGGAATTTTACTGGAAAATTAATCCACTCAGGTCTATTCTCCTGAAATCAATTCAGAAACAAAATATACTCTTTTGCTCTCCTAAAAATGACTTGCTATGAAAGTACCCAGAAGATTTTTAGCTATTTCATGGACATAAACTTTGGGGACTGTAACCTCTCTCTCTGTTTCTGTTTATATCTCTTTCTGTCACTGTCTCTCTCTCTCTCCCTCCCTTTCTTCTTTTCCCTCTTCCTCTCTCTCCTTCTACCATTTCTTCTCTTTATGTCTCTGTCTCTGTCTGTTGGTCTCGGTCTCTGTCTCTTTCTGTCCTTCTCTTCCTTACTCCTTCTCTCTCTGTGACTCTTGTCTCTGTCACTTCCCCACACACCCTTCCTTCTATTTTTAATTTCTGCCTTTCCTTCAAATATAAAAATTTTTAGTTGTGAACTTAATAATCATCAAGAAATGAAAAAGTTCAGTGTAAAAATAACAAAGAAAATTATATAAGAAACCATCAGCTTCATTTATATATAGTTTAGGAAGATTATCTTCCTCCTTCTCTATATACACATATTTAATACAATTTAACAAGAGAGCAACAAAATTTTTAATCTACTTTCAGCCATTCTGTACTTTTAAATTTTTTTTCATGATTTAAAATATTTTATTAATGATTTTTTCATTATAATTTGAACAAATTTAAAAATAATGTAATCCTCAGATTTTTTTTCTAGCTCTAAATCTATGATCCTATAAACCAGGGAGTAGGATAAAGTGTGGTATCATAGATAAAGTCCATAATTTGAATTCCAGCTGTTTGTTGTCAGACAATCAATAAATATTTTTGAAGCACTTACTATGTGCTAAGTCCTAGTAATACAGAGAAAGGCAAAAGACAGGTTTTGCCTTCAAGGACCTCACAATTGAATTGAAGAAGGATTCTTAAAAAGAATCACAAATGAAAGCAGAGGCAGGTGTTGGGGGTAGAGTACCTAGCATGAAGACATAATGAAAACCTGTAGACAGGTGGTAAATGATGAAATGACTTCCAAGGTCAACTTCTATTTTCTCCAATTAAAAAAAAGGGAAAGGCTGCAGGACCAAGAGGTACCGAGAGGATGTGAGTTTCAGGTGTCTTGTAGGATGATGATTTTCTAACGATTATGAAGAAATGGAGATCATAAGAATGATGAGATAGCTTTTCTGGGTACTCTCTTTGAACAGAAACTCTAGTATGATGTTCACCACTACCTTCTTAATAAGAGAGAAGGAAGTGCCAGCCCCGAGGTGTCAGGGTATGACTTCATTGTTCCAGAGACTTGATTTCTTCGTCTATAAAATGAAGCATAGAACTAGATAATATCTAAAACTGTTTCTAGGTTCAAGTTTTCAAGTTTATAAAGATATATGGAAAGAAGCTCTCTTCAAATTACATCTCTACCACCAGACCTTAGGAAAATCTCTTCAATTCAGTTTTCCCATCTTTAAAATATGTGAATAAGATTAGAGGAAATCCAAGAACCTTTAGGTTTTAAATATATGAACCTCTTAATTTTATTGAAAAGGTGAGCTTAGAGAATAGAGTTCTCAGCTTAGAACAAGACTCATGATAGCCAAGATAACTCAGATTTCTCCACCAATATGACCTCTAAGCCTATGATAACTCTTTAAGACTATATTTTAGGCAGGGTCATGGACCAGTATTGATGGGAAAAGCTCCCATAAACTGTCATCCAAAGATTGTACTGTGACTTTTCAGAAGCAGATATATAAATGATTTACCTTGGAAGTCCTTCTTATATCTAAAATGAGAGAATTAAAATACCTGACTGATGCGGAGTGATTCCCACTTCAACATTTTATCTGGTTAAAGGGAAAAAGAAGTGGTGGCTTACTGTTGTCCAACTTGCCTCTTCTGCTTCCTTCAACTAGTTTTGGTTTCTGACTGACTGCTCTGGGAAGGTGGTCGATCCCTAACAACCTCACTTTTCAGTGGCTTCCATAGATACTGTCACATGCATGAATACTTAGAAGGTTCAGGCTTTTACCTCCCCTGCTTTTCCCACTGTGCTGGAAGCCAACCAAGTTTATGTGGAGACCCTTTCTTCCATACGACTCAAAAACCCACAGACCAGTAATAAAATACAGAGTAAGTTTAGTTTGTCTGCTTGTAGAAAACTTGTCTAACTCTTCATGCCCATGTGACTATCTCTAAAATGGGACTAATGTCCCTGTGATTCACAAGATGGAGTGATGACAAATGAGCCAACAGCAGAAATCCCAAGATTTTTCTTTAGGATCCTAAAGTAAGGGACTATATAGTCATAACCAGAAGCCAACTCTACTGATTTTTCTGCTCTAGTCCATTCCAGACCAATTCTAAATTTAATTGCTGTCTGGAATTAAAACTTTACATGAATTGAAAGAATACCCATATCCAAGCAGTTTTCTGGCATCTAAAAAAGTCAGGGAATTATTCTCTAAATAAAGAAATGTTCCTTCATTAGAAACAAACATTTGCAGCTACAAAGAATCCTTGATGTGAAAACAGGTATGATACTCGTTAAAGATTTTGGACTTTTCTTTCCTTTCCCCCTCCTTATCCTTCCCTTTGTAAATGCAGGTCAATCTGTTTCTCTTTACATTTCTAAATTAGAGGGCCTTGTGGTGGATTTCTCATAAGGCTCTTTTTAACCAATGTACCTTTCTCGTGGCTCATTGAAATTGTAAAGTTTTTTCTTTAAATGCATTTATTTGAAAAACAAATCTTGAAAGTTTTGCCATTAGCCTCACTGCCTATAAAATCCTCTGTTAGTCTGGGCTCTCTCTGGGGTACTCTACAGGTGCCAAATGCTCAGCAGCTGCAGCAGTAACACAGTGATGAATTTAGGGAATGGCCAGAGTTTAGATCCAAGATGACCAAATGAGATACATTTTACAATGAAAGCTCAAGCTTATGTTAGAAATTAAAAAGGCCTTTATAGATGGTTTTGTTTCCCCCTTGAGCCTTCTAAATCAGGAAGACAGCTTGCTCAGATCCCAACAACCAATGCATAGGGTATTTCTTATAAGTCTTGACTCAGTGCAAAAATAGATAATAAAATATTTGTATCTGTTGAGTTTGGGACAAAAGGAGGAGAATGAAGTGGAAAAAACTGTAGGAATCAAGGTCATTCAATACTATGGAGAAGAGAGATGCTTTTTACCATGACTTTCAATGGGTATTATTAGTTATATATTAGTCCCCTGTGGATGTTTAGTTATTGTCTATGGATTCTTGATGACTTCGCTGCTATAAAGTGGTAGTGGTGACCATGTTGACAGAGGATTCAGTGTTATAAGATGGAAAGAAGTAGGGACTTGAGTGAGAAGACATGGGTGGGAGTCTCAGTTTTAATACTTTTTTTTTTTTTTTTTTTTTTTGGCAAATCACTTATCCTCATTTTTGCCATCTATAAAATGGAGACAGTAGTACTTCTCTGCACATTTCACAGGGTTCTTGGGAAGATCAAATGGAACAGTGTATATGGAAGTGCTTTGAGAAAAAAAAGTATATTGTAGCACTGAATCTGGCATCAGAAAACTTGGGTTTCAGTTACATATCTATAGGGAAAATTGTGTTCATGGACAAGCCACTGAACCTCAGGCTCAGGATCCCTATCTGTAAAATGGGATAGTAATGCTTCTACTGCCCACTTTACAATATTTTTATAATAAAATCATCCATAAAGCTTGTGCTACATGCATATGAAATCATTATCTCATCCTTCTCATCTTTTATTATTCTGAATTATAATTGGGATGATTATATTAATTACATCAAGTTTCAAAACACAAAAAAAGATACGCAACAAGATCTAGAACCACTTAGAAGGCATTCAAAACTCTCAAATGAGAATCTTAGTTCCTACCTTTTTAAGAAAATGAATATATTTCGTATGAATTCCCTTATCTCTTACTACTCCTCACCCAAAATTTTATACATCAACTTTGTTGTTCATCCTATATTTTCAAAAAAGACCAATGACATCATAAGGGTGATATCTTGATTTTTTTTTCTGCCTCTAAGAAAAAAAAAAGTGTCCTTTCTTTTTGGTAGGATCAAAGTGCACTAAATTTATATATTTTTCTGGAGAACAATTTCTTGACTCCTTCCTTGACTCTTCTGGAACCTTTAGTTAGCAAATATTCATTGCTTCTGATTAATTTTCAATTTCTCTCTACCTACTGGCTCCTTCACTACTGCCCAAAATATAATCAAATCTTTTTAAAAATCCTTTTCAAAAAACCCTTTAGTTAGTCACTTTCTCAACCATTGTCCTAGAACTCTCCATCTTTCATTTCCAGAATTCTATGATAAGCTATTTATCTACCCTTCCTTCTACAACCTCATCACTTCTTTTTGTTAATTTTTTTCTATTTCATTCTGAGCTTAAGAAATAAGTGTTTCCATAACATAGTAGATGATTATACATGAAACTGCAAATCCATTAGGTGTAACATTCTATTGTTTTTAAATATATAATAGTTATCATATCACTTTTTCTTTTTTTTTCCCCTTTTTTCTTCCTTCCCCCCACCTGCCCTAGAGATGGCTACCATTAGACACAAATACGTATATATTTATAATAGTCAAAATGACAGTACTCAAAGTTCTTCTTAAAACAATATTGCTGTTACTTCTTAACTACTCATTTCATAACCCCTTAAAATTAGATTTGCAAACCCATCAGTCTAAGCATTCTTATAACTACTAACTCCAGTAGCCTTTCTTCACCTCTCCTATCCCTTGATATTCCTATAACTTTATTCACTGTTGATAATCACCTCTTTCTGGATACTCTCTTCAACCTTGGCTTCTTTGGTGTGCTTGTTCCTTGTCTTCCTTTTAATTATCTATTTACCTTTTGAGTCTTCTTTGCTCCCTAAGATTTGTTTATCATTTCCACACAGATAATTTTAAAACCTAAATAATAATCTCTAAATACTCCTCTAACTCATCAATTATACATTTCTAGCTGCCTTCTGAACATGTCCCATTGGCACTTGAAATTCATTATGTCCAAAATGGACAATTTTTTTAATTAAAGCTTTTTATTTACAAAACATATACATGAGTAATTTTTCAACATTGACCCTTGCAAAACCTTCTGTTCCAAATTCCACCCCACCTCACCCCTAGATGGCAAGTAGTCTAATATATGTTAAATATGTTAAATCCAATATATGTATACATATCTATACAATTATCTTGCTGTACAAGAAAAATCGAATCCAGAAGGAAAAAAAAAAAACCTGAGAAAGAAAATAAAATACAAGCAAACAACAGCAGAAACAGTGAAAATGCTATGTTGTGGTCCACACTCAGTTACCACAGTCCTCTCTCTGAGTGTTGATGGCTCTGTTCATCACTGAACAATTGGAACTGGTTTGAATCATCTCATTGTTGGAAAGAGCCATATCTATCAGAATTGATCATTGTGTAGTCTTGTTGTTGCCATGTATAATGATCTCCTAGTTTTGCTCATTTCACTCAGCATCAGTTCATGTAAATCTCCCAAGGCCTCTCTCAAATCATCCTGTTGGTTGTTTCTTACAGAATAATAATATTCCATAACATTCATATACAATAATTTATTCAGCCATTCTCCAATTGATGGATATTCACTCAGTTTCCAGTTTCTTGCCAATAAAAAAAGGGCTGCCACAAAAATTTTTGCAGATGTGGGTCCCTTTCCCTCCTTTAAGATCTCTTTGGGATATAATCCCAGTTGAAACACTGCTGGATCAAAAGGTATGCACAATTTGATAACTTTTTGAGCATAGTTTCAAATTGCTCTCCAGAATGGTTGAATCAATTCACAGTTCCACCAACAATGTATCAGTTTCCCAGTTTTCCCACATCCTCGCCAACATTGTCATTATCTTTTCCTGTCCTCTTAGCCAATGTGAGAGGTGTGTAGTGGCATCTCAGAGTAGTCTTAATTTGCATTTCTCCAATCAATAGTGATTTAGAACACCTTTTCATATGACTAGGAATAGTTTCAATTTCTTCATTTGAAATTATCTGTTCATATCCTTTGACCATTTATCAATTAGAGAATGGCTTGATTTCTTATAAATTTGAGTCAATTATTTATATATTTTAGAAATAGGGCCTTTATCAGAACCTTTGAATATAAAAATGCTTTCCTAGTTCATTGCTTCCCTTCTAATCTTGCCTGTATTTGTTTTGTTTGTACAAAAACTTTTTAACTTAGTATAATCAAAATTATCTATTTTGTGATAAATAATGATCTCTAGTTCTTCTTTGGTTACAAATTCCTTCCTCCTCCACAGGTCTGAGAGGTAGACTATCCTGTGTTCTTCTAATTTATTTAGGAAAAAAAACCCTAAGTTTAATTTATACTGTCCATAAGGAAAATTGTCATAAGAAATTTAAAAGTGTTTTTAAAAGCTAAGCTCATATCTGACATTAGTCTGTTGTTACTCTTTAGCTAAAATAGTTATGTTTATTTATGTAAATGTGTACATGTGTGTGTGAATGTGTACACACACTTATTTTTTAGTATTCTTTTCTCAATCATGGATAAAAGGCTCTGAGAGAGATCCTTAGTTTTTTTTCCTAATAAGAAAAAAAGACTTTGTCTCCTTTGTTTCAAACTTTATAATTCTGCTAAATAACTTCACAGAAAAAAATATAGCTCCCTATTAGTTCATTATGTGGCCTGAAAAAAGACCATACTTAATGTTCTAATATTATCCTTTCAAAATATTTTATAGCACTTTGTAAATACTAGTCATTAAAGCACGTGTGGAAACTGGTCTCACCAGTATATGTGATCCTTTTGACTCCTCAAATGTCAGAAGGAGAAAGCATTAACTTCACTGTAGTCCTGCAATTTAAGTATATTGCATTTTACTATCACTAGAGAGATGAAAGAAGATGGAAAAGGACTGAAGAAGGACGTTATGTCTAAACTCCCTAGGTTGGTCAGGAATCTAAAGTTCTTAAGAGTAGCACCTTCTCTGCTTATCAGTGCTGTGGAATCCTAGAAATATTCTAAATTTCCTATGACATATCTAGAGAAGGTGGTGGTAACAGAAGGCATATATAAAGACTCTAGGACTCCGCTAAAATAACATAGATACCATCTAATCCAAATAGCTAATCCAATATGTCAGAGAAGAGGAAAAATGGAGGCTCCTAATAGCACATTTGAGGTCTAAGAAAAAGTCAGTGGCAGGGCTACTGTAAATGTCTTTATCTCTAAGTCACTGTAGAAGAAACGTAAACATGTTGAGGGGTAGAGCAGGAATAGGATTAAACCTGAGTGAGACAAGCAGAGAAAGTTTTTCAAGCATAAAAGACAAAAAACAAGAACCCCAAAATTCAAACATCTTATTGGATAATAACACCAAGTCTGTTGGAACAAGGAAGCCATGAGGGGCATATAAATGATGATTCCAAAGCTTTTCCCCTCCTCCATTAAAAAAATAATCTTTGGAGATAACAAAAAAAAAAAAGTATTGAATAGGAAAAAAACATGCTGTTTATGAAATCCTTGCTCAATTTGGAGGAGTGTGTAAAGGAACATGGATATTCTTAGAATAATCTATCATGGTATTGGGCTGCTCTATGACTAAAATGGCAGCTTTAAATGTAGCAGTGCTTTAGATTTGGGGGTAAAGGCTGATATTGCTGGCCTACTTGCTATTCCCCATAAACAGTATTGCATCTTTATTCTCCAAATCCCTTCAAGTATTAATATCTCCCCAGTATTAAATTACTGTGTGTATGCACATATTTAGCTATATGTATATTTAATTATATGTATGCATATCTAGAATTTTTAAAGTATATTTTAACATGATATGCTTATCTATTTATACAAATTCTATACTCTACTGTACTATACTATACTATGCTATATTATACTGTACTTTACTATACTATACTTATTATATCATACCATATCATACTATACAGTTTGTCTCTCCCAAGTAAAATGTAAGCTCTTTGAGGAAAGGAAATTTTCATGGGAAATTGAAATCATAGGTCTAGAATTCAAGGAGCCTCGTAAATCATCTAGTCCAATTTCCTGATTTTATAGATGAAGTAATTTAGTGAGACCCAGATAAGCAAAGTGATATGCAAGATCATAAAGAATAGAGAAATTTGGCACAAAATCTGGTATTCTTTCCCCTGTACCATGTTGACTCCATGTACTCTGCTATTTGGCACACAGAAAATGCTTAACCAATGCATATTGAATTGACTTGAATTGGATGAAGTCTAATTTGGACTCCAGTAAAAGATAATGGGTTGATTCAGAATAAAGAAAAGGAAGCTTAGGGGAAATGAGCAGAATCATATCCAGAGGAGAGCCAAAGCTAGAAAGACTACCCATTTTCTTGTGATATACTTAGTATATCTTTCTTCATTAATCTTAGACTTAACTAGAAAATAGATAATGAATACCTTTTCAGTGTCTTCCTGTGACACCTTCACCCTTTATATTTATGTATTATGTAATTACAAATATTATATACATATTAAATGTATACTCTACATTATATATACATATGTATAATGTATATTATATATTATATTTATGTATTATGCAACATATATTACATTATTTATGTAATTGAATTGTCAAGAACAAAGCAGGTTCATACTACTTTGTTCTTGACAATTCAGTTACATAAATAATGATCAAACACTTTCTATATGCAAGGAAGTAATCTAAGTATGGTCAAAATAGTATGATTTTTACATAGTAGGAAATAGGAAAACAGATATAGATTTACACATACACATATTTGTCAGCAGAATGATATGACAAAATCTGTGCATGAGGAAGTTTTTTTGGTAGCAACATGATACATCAGTTAAGGAAGAAGAATGTATTTGTATGAAGATTTTTAAGAGGGTTATAAAATGTTCTAAGAAACTGATAAACAGGAGGGTCTGTTTTTGGGTGATGGAATAGGGAAGGAGATGGATATGAGATGTTGAAAAGCTAGAACTGACTGGAAAGTTACCATCACAGTCATTATTTTTCTAACTGGGGATAACTGAGGGAAGCTTTAGGAAGAACTGAGTATTTGAGTTGGGAGTTAAAAGAGGTTTAATATTGGATTGGCTGATTTTAGAATCATAGAATTTAGGTATTAGAAGAACTCTGATGCCATCAATCCAAATTGTATTCATTATAGCCCTGGTCATTTAACTTCCCATGAAAACTTTAGATAAAGAAGAACTACCTCCAAAGCCAATATATCCCACTTTTGGATTTAAAAAGCACACACACACACACACACACACACACACATAAATACCTATATATACATGCATGCATACATACATATATAAACACATTCATAAATATTATACATGTCTATACATACAATACACATTCATGTGTATACATAACTATTATATACTTATATATATATATATATATATACACACACACATATATATACAATGATCCACAATTTATAAATTATATGTGTATATATATATGTGTGTGTGTGTGTGTGTGTGTGTGTGTGTGTGTATTTATTTATCCGAGGAGCTATGAAATATTGCCCCAGCAGAATGTTAATTTTTTGAAGCTAGATATTATTTGCATTGTTCTTTGTTCTCTTTTAGTTTTTGCATCTCCAAGATCAATAGAGTGTCTTTAACACTCTACTTGTGTTAAAAATATTTGATGAATTGAATTGAATTGTTCTAGTTGTTAGGAGATTTTTCTCATGGTACATTCAACCAGTATCTGTTTTCTGCAGCTTTAACCCTTGTTCTGTTCTTAAGGGACAAGAAAAATGGATTTACTCCCTCTTTTGAGAGGAGAAAAAAAACAGATATAGTCTCTTTTTTGAGAGAGAAGTGACAGAGCAGATAAAATTCAGGTCACATTTTGCTTCTAACACTTATTAGCTATATGACAGATCATTTTACCTCTCAGGCCTTAGATTTCTTTTCTGTGGACAGGTGATGTTAATAATACTTACTGTTTTTGCCTCATAAGGTTATTATGAAGTGAAATTAGACTGTGAGCTCCTTGAGATCAAGAACTATTTTCTGCAAGACAAGGGGGACAGTTCTGTTACTATTGTGTTGAATGTAATATCTATATAAACAACCATGAACATTTCAACACACAAAGAACAGGGAAAAGAATTGTGTGTAAAACTAAATTTCTGTAATGTATGTATTTTTAGAGATTTATAATTAAAATGAAAAATATAAAAATAATCAAGGAAGAAATTAACTTTGTACTCAAAAAGAATTTTTTAAAAATCAGACTTTAATCAGAATTATTGCTACTTTTGAACCATTAGAGTCTAATTAATTAATAATTTGCTTATTTTGTTAAGATTGTGCCTATTTAAGCCCAAAAAAACAAATCAGGAAAAAGTACAGAAAACAAACTAATGATAAATAACCTAAGAATTGCCCTTATTTTCTTTTATATTTTTGCTTGATTTCTCACCTGACTCATCCTTTGAGTCCTATAAGCCTCTCAGAACCCTTTTTTCTTCTCTTATATTTATCATTTCCACTCTTCCATTGGTCCTCTCTCTAGTCAGAGATGTACATAACTAGAAAGAGATGAATAAATCTTTGCCTAAGAGTGGATCATCAATGGAACAGAAGAGATGATCTTTTTTTCAGTTCAAAAGACATTTATTAGTTAGATTTATTACATAGTATTTTTCCAAGTTTAGATTTAAAACATTTTTACAATTTTTTAAAGTTCCAGCTTCTTTCCCTTAAACCTTTTCCATCCACACTAAGAAACCACATGTGAAATTATGCAAAATATTTCAATATAAATCATATTGTAAAAGAAAATATAGTTCTCCCAGCACAATAAAAAAACCCTCAAGAAAAATAAAGTTAAAAAAAGAAAAAATATGATTCAATTTGTATTTAGAGAAATTCAGTTTCTTCTTGGGTAGTGATAGGATTTTTCATCATAAATCCTTCAATGTAATCTTAGGAATAGACTTGGCCAAGGGCAGCTAAGTGGTAGAGTGGATAGAATACTAGCCCTGAAGTCAGGAGGACCTGAATTCAAATCTGGTCTCAGACACTTAACACTTCATAGCTGTGTGATCCTAGGCAAATCACATAACTCCAATTGCCTCAGAAAAAAACAAAACAAAACAAAACAAAACAAAAAAAAGAATAGTGGTGACCAGCTATAAATGACTGCTCTTCCCTTCATATTCAACTACCTGGGCCCTCTGTTTTTTATATATTTCTTCAAACTGCCATAATAATAATGAGAAAGTTCTAATAAGTTACAAGTATCATTCTCCCAAATAGGAATATAAGCAGATAAACCTAATTAAACACTTTATGACATCACTTTCCTGGGTTACCTTCTTATGCTTCTCCTTTGTCCTGCATTTGAAAATCAAATTTTTCATTCAACTCTGGTTTTTCAAAAATGAATGTTGAAAATCCTCTATTTCATGTAATGACCATCTTTTCTTCTGAAAGATTAAACTTAGTTTTGCTGGGTAGGTAATTCTTGGTTGCAGTCCTAGCTCCATTGCTCTCTGGAATATCATATTCCAAGCTCTCTGGTCCTTCATTGTAGAAGCTACTAAATCTTGTGTTGACCTGACTGTGGCTCCACTGTACTTGAATTGTTTCTTTTGGGATGCTTATAATAATTTCTCCTTGACCTGGGAATTCTGGTATTTGCTATAATATTCCTGGGAATTTTCATTTTGGGATCTCTTTCAGGAGGTGATTGGTAAATTCTTTCTGAACAAATGAACATTTAAAACTGGTTTGAATCATCTCATTACTGAAGAGAGCCATGTCCATCAGAATTGTGGATCAATAATTTTTAAATAATTTATCCAGTATCTACTTTCCAGATCAGTTGTTTTTCCAATGAGATATTTCACATTATTTTCTATTTTTTTCACTTCTTTTTTGCTTTTGCTTTATTTTATCTTAATTTCTCATAAAGTCATTAGTTTCCATTTGCTCAATTATAATTTTTAAGGAATTATTTTCCTCGTTGAGCTTTTGTACTTCCTTTCCTAATTGGCCAATTTTACTTTTTAAGGCATTCTTCTCCTCATTAACTTTTTGTATTTCCTTTTGCACCACTCTCAATTCTTGTCCTAATTTTTCCTTTCTCTCTCCCTCCCTCCCTCCCTCCCTTCCTCTCTCTCTCTCTCTCTCTCTCTCTCTCTCTCGCTCTCGCTCTTGCTCTCACTCTCGCTTTCGCTCTTGATTTTCAAAATTCCTTCTGGCCTTATCCCAATTTTATTTTTTTTGGAGGCTTTAGGAACTATGACTTGGTTATCATGTCCTGAGTGTGTGTTTTGATCTTCCTTATCATTATAGTAACTTTCAATGGTCATAAACTTTTTTGTTGTCTGCTCATTTCCCCTAGCATATTATTCAGCTTTTAACTCTCTGTTAAAGTAGGGTTCTGTTTCCAGGTGTAGCGTGCACTATTTTGTGCAGAGTTTTTTCAGAGATCCTTCTAGGAACCTCACCACAGGCACTCTTTTCTGTCCTGGAACTGTTAGGAATGTCCTTGCCCCCACTGTAGCTATATGTTCTGGTGTGCTGAAGCAAGAGTCCTGCTTTGCTGATGCTGGGGTCAGAGCTGCACTAGACACAGCCTGTACTAAGACTACATGCCTGACTTACAACCAACTGGCATAGACCTTCTCCCAAGACTTTTCAAGTCTTCTTTGGTGTTCCTGGGCTGAGAGGTCTAGAAGTCACCAGCATCTATGCTGATTTAGAGGTCCTTCCTTATGGACACTAGAATCAGAGCTCGGGTAGACCAGGGTTGGGCCCAGGCTGGAGCAGTGGCTGCATCTAGGGCCAAGGATGTGCTGGCAGGGCCTGCACTGGGATTACACGCTAGGCTTCCACCCTGGTTCTACAGACCTTTTCTGTTGATCTTCCAAGTCCTCTATGGTTTCTCTAGGCTGAGAAGTAACCACTGATTCACAGGTCCCACCATGCTGAAATTGAGGTAGGGGCTGGGCTGGGGCTGCACTGATATGGCATGCATCAAGACTGCTTGCTTTACTACCACCCTGTACATCCATTCTGCACTCTTATAGCAGAAAAGTTGTCACAAATCTTTTCTGCTGAGCTTCTAAGTTGCCTTCAGCTGGAAAAGGTTCTATTCCATCTTTTTGGTGTTCTGGTGCTCTAAAATTTGTTTACTATAAAATTAGTATTATAATACTGATCTATTATAATGAATTAGTTTTTTTTCATTATTTAAAGGAATTTGGAGATGTTTGGAGAAGAGGTTGAGGGAGTTCTTGCCTTTACTCTGCGATCTTGGCTCCCCTTCCTCTGGAAGGAATGATTTTGAACCAGATATATTCTCATTCCTCTGCGGACTTCCAACTTTGTACCTTCCTTCAAAGTCTCTGTCAACCTGTTATCTTTTAGCTTAACCATCCCAGGTCATACCCTACAGGGATAGCATTGACATGATGTCTTTCTCAAAGGATGCACTCCTACCCACCACCATTTCCAAAGGGAACAAAGATCCAACCATTCCTTTTTTCCAATGCCATGGATGGCATGATTACTAGTCAGACTGTTTTTTGTGTGTTTGCTGTTTTTTGTAGTACTGTTGCTAATCATTTCCCCCCTCATCCTGATAGTTATGGTTCTGCTTTCAGGTAGGAGTATCTTCATGGACTCTGCCAAGCACCACTACCTAAAACTGTGATACTGGCTTGTTTTCTAACTCTCTATTGACAACTTACTTTCCCAATTTTTCTCTCTACAGAGGCTTTGGATTGGGGAATGGTATCTTTACACTTTCCCAGTAGTCACTTAGAGATATTTCTTTTGTAGCCTTTTTCTGCCATAGAGGAAACAAAGAAGAACTCTCACTTTCTTCCTGCTGGTGGTCTGATGCCATTCCTCTTTTCAGAGTTAGTTAGTTAATTCTTATTCTCCATGTCTCTCTCTTCATCCTCAGTGACTGATTATGGTTCTGGCATTTATTCTTCAGAATTTTTTCATGAACATGTCATGGCTCAACGCAGCAGTAACAATTTCATTTCATTTTCTAAATCAGTTACAAAAAAATGGGATGGTTTTAATTTGACTCATCCACAACCTTATTGTTTCCCAGTAGGTTTGTTCTCTTCACTTTTCCTTGTTTGACTTTGCTTAGAAAATGCTTCTTTTTTTCCCTTTGCACATTCAGACATGAAACAAAAAGCAGTGACTCAGGTGGCTCTGTAACAGGACAAGTACAATAAGTAATGGCCATATTAAATAAAGCTCTGTTTTTGGCAAGAACAAAAAGAGACTAGAACAGAGGAGATAGCCCTGGGAGAGGAGAGAGGTCTGGGTTTCAAGACTTCTGGCTCCTATGTGGACCTGTGGGTCATTAGTACAACAAAGAATAACTCTAAAAGTCATAAAAGATCCTACTTCCGAGGTAATCCTTAACCCTACTGGCTAATCACTGCTCCCTCTTTACTCGGGGATCAGAGTGAATGCACATTTATAAAAGGGTCTATAGATGGAAAACAGCTGAAGAAAACTTGAAGGAATGAGTCAAAACATCCTGGGGGAAAAACAAGTTATTTGGGGAAAAAGCTGAAAAAATAGTAACTATTTTTTAAGGCAGATAGTTTTGACCATCTGTTAAACACTCTCTACTCTCTATTATATTTCTTGGGATATTTCAGCTTCTTTAGCAACTAGAGGTCAATTTCCTTTTGACTTCTCTATCATTTTTAAGCTCTTCTTGTTTAATTTTGTTGATCACTTTTCCTCTTGCTTTTCTCAAAACCCATAAAATGAATATTTTATTTTAAACCATCAGGGATGATCCAGTAGAAAAGTGTGAACAGGGTTCTCTAGGAATCTTTTGTCTTTTCTTTGGTACTTGTAGAGGACTGGAACTCTGAAAAGGTATACTTGAATCCAGAACAGCAGAGTACTTAAGGCTAAATACCTACTCAATGTGAGATAATAGTTCTATAAACATATACTTAGATGATATGGTGATATGATGGCTCTCCTCAGGATTGGTGCCTGCTGAATATGGTATGGTGAGGTAATCATAGGGAAGGATTGGAGGGCTGAAGGAGAGAGTCAGAGTATCTCTGCCACAACTCACTCAGCAGGGAAGACTTTAGGCTCCAGACTCCAGAATCGAATTCATCTTTGACAAGTTGTATGGCAACTTGCCTGCCTCCTTCACTACTCTTTCTAAAGACCAAGGACTTTGACTGATCCTGACTCTGACTGATCCTGAGGCCCTCCAGAGAGCTAGCCCAGACATTATCACCATATCATCTAAGTATATGTTTATAGAACCATTATATCACATTGTGTAGGTACTTAGCCTTAGTACTCAGTTCCAGCCCTCTACAGGTACTACCATGTTGTTTTTGACAATTTTCTTCATTTATAAGTAAACTCAGTGCCTTCCTGTTTTCTAGTGACTCTTGTCATAGCATTCTATAGTTTTGCCTTACAAATAACATTTTTGTTAGGCATCTCAGTCAGTAACCACTTACCAGTCTGAATCAACCTTGTTCTTTTATGAAGAGAATTGATTACTCACTACCTCAATGTACATTTACATCTGTGTAAAGAGCAGAGTTCCTAAAGAGAGAATTAAGGAAAAGAGATACTGGTCTTCTGCCTTCTGGTTTCAAGAAGGAAAATAGACATTTCTGGCCTGTCTTTAGAAGAGATCCCTGCAATAAGAAGAATCCTGCAAGAAAAACGCTTGTCACACTAAAGACTTTGGGGAATTCCACCTTATGTGAAATCAGAGACTCTCACAGTTGAAATGTCCAGTGAGAGAGTTCATTCATTCTATATATTGTTGAGCATATTCTTATCATATCTTAATTATTCTGATTTCTTTTGGTTATCATTTTGATTCATTATATGTGATGGTCTTTGTGTAACTGGTATTTGGTAGAAATGAGTTGTCTTAAAGATATAATTTGGGATATGCCTTCCCTTCCAAAGAATAGTGACTTGACATCAAGGAGAGTGGCTTGAACTTACAGTATTTTCCCTAGATTAATATTTGGGCAATGGCCAGATATTATTCTAGATAAGTTCTCTCTTTCTGAGTAGAGGAGAGTGGCCTGCATTATGGCCCAATTTCCTGTTCCTATGGTGGTAGAAATCAAAGCCTGTCTTGAAGACAGGTGGAGATTTTAGAGATATTTATTTATATTTCTTTGTGAGCCATACTTAGACAAATCATGTTTCACGGACAACAAAATATCCTGCATTTCTATCCCTGTAAGATCTATCATATAGGTGTTCTATAACATATTCATAGAATTAATAAAGGAATTGATGATTACAACTACATTGTCATTTTATGAGGGGAAAATGAAAATAGTGTAGCATATAGAGGTGGGAGAAAAGAACAAGTAGGTCTGTATATAGCCCTGGACTGAAGATGACTCCATGATGCTTTTCCCATGCAGCCAGTGGGGGAAGGAGGTGAAAGAGTAAAGGTGAGCCATTCAAAGTAAGAGACATTACCCTGAGAAGGTCTACATCATTCTGAACTGAATGACTCTATTTTTAGGCTGGTAATCATAACACTTAAGAAACTGAAGAAGTATAGCTACGATATTCTGTTAGCAGCAATGAGAACTATGAGAATATATTGAGGGAAGGGTCAATAAAATTTGTGGGGATGGCTGTACGACATGTTCCAGCATTTGGTGCCACAAAGTATGTCTTTCATATGTGCATTTCATAAAATCTCTGATAAGTGGCCAATTTTTTCCTTTGGAATACTTCACATGTCCTGGACAGGCCACTTATTGCCCCTACACTAGTATATCTTAGGAAGGAGCTGTGTTGAAAGTCAAGGACATTTTAAGAATATTGTCTAGACTAATTTTCTGTCTTAAGGGTTTCTTAGCCCCTTGAATTTTTCAGATGCTCTAAATAAGGGGGTGATTACTTCCTAATTCCTGAAAATTCCTGAAAATGAAAATGCCCCAAGTCATTTAATCATCCTATAAGAACAATTACCACTACCAGTTGTAACCAAATCAATACTCATTTTGCTTATGTTTTTAATATTAGTATATCTGTTGGTAACCCCTAACTATTAGTTTATGACATTATTTGTTTTTTATAATTTAAGTACCTAAAAAGATGAAATTATGTTTAGTCCATTTGTATCTAATTATCCGAATTCCTTTGAATTTAAACAATTATTCTTAACCTCAGCTTTGCAGAATTACAGAATTAAAAGTTGGAAGGGACTTCAGTAGCCTGCCATTTTTAATATAGCCATTTATTTATTTATTTAATATAGCCATATCCAGGTTCCAAAGGAATTGCCACCCTTACCTATTTGACAAATGGTCATTTAGATTCTTCTAGGAGGACTGCCCCCAAGATGGTGGGAGAACTTAATCAAAACAGTCCATCCCATTCAGCTCTAATTATTTCGTTATAGTTCCATTTGTAATATGCTAGTTTATTTTTACTGATTAGTGATATGGCTGGTAGTCTCATTTCTGAGCCAGATTCTCAAAAGACAATTCATTTGAAGTGAGATCATAGAACCAGAGATTTAGATCAAGAAGAGATTTCAGAGATAATCTATTTCAATCCTATCATTTCACCTTCCAGTAAACAGAAGCCCAGGGAGATATAATCATAGATGTAGGAACATTGTCCTAGAGCTGGAAAAGTTGTTAGAGATTGTGAATTCAAGAATTTTACTTTATGGATGAGAAAACTGAAACCTAGAAGAATATAAAGTTTTATCTTACCCAAGATGATAAAAGAAGTAGGTGGCAGAGCTGATTTGAACTATGTCCTCTGACACCAAACCTATTGCTTTCCCCACTGTTCCATGCTGTCTCTCAATTAATTTTAATTAAAACGACATATCATATCCCATACCTTGAGGGAAGCAGGGTATAATGAAGTCATACACCCATCAACTCCCAGAAGATTGATAATTTATTCAAAGATGGCAGGTTCCATAGTGTTGCTTCCCATGCGTGAGTATAACTGAAAAGACAGGAGGAGTGGTTTCAAAATTCAAGAAAGGCACAACTCCCCCTTTATTGTAGGACACTGTGTTTTCTGATGTCTCTAATTCTTTAGCTATTAGTCAGTCCAAACTTGCAATATTACTTCACTGCCTGTGACTCACATGGAATCTGCCATCTCAAGCCAAACCTTTTGTTCCATTCAACTTCCAAATACTTGGCAATGATGGAAGCCAAAGATTGACCCATCATGAATTCTGCCAGGGGAATCATAGTGCTAAGTATACTTGTTTTATAGAATTTTGAACTTCCAAGCCTTCTAACACAGGTCACTATTTCCCTTTAGAGAATCAGAGCTGGAAGAGACATTAGGAATCACAAGTACACCTCATAACTTTTCTGATATGAAAGCTTTTCATATAAAAGAGAGAATCTATTTATTTGTTCAGCTTGGCTTCAGTCATTAAAACTAGGTGCAATGGATGGAAGATGAAAATTTTGATTCCACATGGAAAAAATATTCCTAACAAATTTGAAGTGTCTAAAAATTGAATACATTGCTTCTACTATATTATACTATTCTGGAGATAGCGAGTTGCCTATTTCTAGAAATTCATTCCTAGTTAGATGATAACTTGTCAGAGGTTAGTAGAGAGGATTCCTATTTGGGTCGAGGTTGGAGTACATGACTTTAGGGAAAACTTTCACCTTTGAAGTTCTAGGATTATTATCCAACTTCTTTACTATATAAATTTCTCCAGGCCCATAGGTTAAGGGGATTTGCTCAAAGTCCATGACCAATTTAGGATGCAAACCAATTTCTGCTTTGAACATCAGTACTTTCAAAAAGCTGCTATGAAACATGTACTATATGGCTATGATAGCATAAAGTTCTGGAAATCCTTAACTTCAGAATCCAGGGATACTTAGAATTGGTAGAAACATCTGCAGCCTAGGGAATGACTGGAACATTGTTTGGGGGAATGGAAGGACAGAATATAAAGGATGAGGTAATTTAAAGCAAACTATATTCACCTAGAGCACAATTTTGCCCTGAATAGTTGGGTAAATCTACTCAGCCTGAATATTGTAATATTCATTCAGGCATTGTTTTGGCATTAGTATAATAGGACATATTCACTCTTCCCTAATATACTAATAGATTTCAAAGGATTCAATGATCCCTGGATGACATTAGGCAATGAAAATTAGAGAAGCATAAGAACAAATCCATTTTTATCTAAATGAGCCTGCACACATGCCTCCAAAGGAGGTGGGGATGCTGTAAGCAAAAAGATGGCTAAGGCTTTGGGTGTGGGACCGAATAGCATTTAAAATAAATACAATAAAAGTGGCTCTGTGATCAGTAAACAGCAGTATAATTAGCCATCTTTTTCTATTTACTTCCTTTAACATGCAATGGGGGGAAGTGAAAAAAAAAACAGTCAAGGACTCAATCAGACAGATGGTTCTCCAGTTATTATTTTCTCCTCAATGTTGTTTATGTCGAGGAGAGAAGAAACTCCTTTACCAAAATGTGACTCATAGATTCCTGTGGGGCAACCAGCTGTCCATGGGGAAGGAGAGAGGAAAGGAGAAGGAAGAGGGCTCAGATCATAAGCCTTTATTATGAGCATTATTATGCCTCATTAATTAACCTGACCACTGTGCTAGTGACGTCCTGAGCTCATTTCACAGGAAAAAATTAGTCTGGATTGCCAAGTTAAATAGACAATTACAGGAAGACCAAATTATGCCTACATTGCATTCTGTTAGGGCAACAGGCCAAGTTCATGTCAAATCCATAAGATCTAGAATATCCTCACTAAAAACAGCTATGCTGGATCAACGTCACAGCTATTTGAAATCTACGCAGAGGATGTATTGATTCTGCCTGAGTTTCCTTTCTCAGAAACTCATAATAGCCCAAGACGGAGGGATTTTTGAGGAACTTACCTTTCTACCATATACTGGCTGGCCAGGCCCTTTATTATGTCCAATAAAGCACAATGACCTAGGGAGAAAAATACCCATACCTTTTGACTTACCATCCTCCAAATTGATGGGCAGCTGTCTACAACTCCTAAGAAGCAGCTTGGCTATTTAAGAAGAACAATAAATATCTCCTACACATGTTTTTCCATGATAAGACCAAAAGTCACGTCGTCAATCCCAAAAGAAAGTTACTCATAGAAGAATGTCAAGGAAGGACCCAAAACAACAACTTCACAGGATATCTTATGTCAATGGTTACCTCTCCAAAGTCAATTGAAAGCCTATCGTGTGAAGTTATCTGTAAAGCTTCTGCCCACTCTAATTCCCTTCATTTCACAGTTGAAGTATCAGTGATACAAAGGAACAAAATGCCATGGCAAATATTACAAATTTATTAGAGACAGATTTAGTGCCAGAATTTAAATCATGTGATGAGATTACATACAGTCTTATACCTGGGAAACAGAATAGTTTTCCCTCACATGGCTTAAAAAGCTATATATGTCACAGATTCCTGGAAGGGAAAGTTTTGCCAAAAATTAATGCTTATTTCTTTATTTTTAAAAAGGACAATGAGTTATTCTTATTTTAGTAGAGTCTCCAGGGGAAACTGAATTAAGCAGGGGAAAAAATTAGAGCAAACCATAGCAAAATGTGATAATAGAGAGCTGACTCCAAATTTACCTCTTCTGAGAAGCCTTTTTTTTTTAGTCCCATCCACTTTCTGATTAACTACTTTACTCCATGGTCCATCAGTACTCAGACATTCAGTCTATACTCTATTGCTGTGCCCTTGATGATTTGTTGGCTGGAAATTAACCTTATTTTATCTCTCTCATTGTAGCTTAGAGAAAGAAGTCACAGAATCTTGGAGTTGGGAAAATAGTTCAACCCTTACCTGCAGCTAGGTGGTCCAGTGGATAGAGTATGAGAATCAGAGTAGGGATAACATGAGTTTGAGTTGTGACTCAAAAACATGATAGTTGCGTGACTCTAGCCAAGTTACTTAACTTCTATGTACCTCAGTTTCCTCATCTGTAATATGGAGATAATAATAGAACCTACCTCCCAGGATTATTGAGAGAATCAAATGAGTTATATAAGCAAAGGACTTTGTTAACCTTAAAGTGATATGTAAATGCTAGCTATTTATGACCTATTCGTGTACTTTTATAGGGGGATAGCCTCTATAATGTCCTCCACAGTATTACTGTGTGAAGAAACTCCAGGAAGATGAGGAACCCACCACTTCCAGAAAATCTCATTACTCTTCTGGATAGGGTTGATTAGTAGGAAGATTTTCCCTGCATTAAGCCTCAATCAACTTCTCTTCAGTACTCAAGTTGGTTATTGATGGTAATTCTTATAGTCCCATTATTGGAAGAAACAACCACCATCACCACAACCACCACAATCTCCATCTCATTAATTATGGCAATATATGACTATATGACTATATATATATATATATATATATATATATATATATCAGTGTACATTTATTAAGCACTGACTGTATTTCAGGCATTTTTCTTAAGTACTGGAGTCTTTAATAGGAAAAGAGGGAAATATTTTTCTAGTCCAGTGATCCATTTCCCTACTGCAGATTCATGATGTAAAAAAAAAAAAAAAAAAAAAAAAATTTACTAGTGGGTTAATCTCCACTTGGAAAAGCAATAAAATGAAAAAAAAAAATAAAACTATTCCATCTCTTCAGTTCTGTATCTTACAGTCCAGGTCAGCCTGGAGAGGTAAAGGGAAGCAATGCCAACTCATGATACTTTCAAATACTTGAAAAATACTTTCTTCAATGAATTTAGAAAAAAGTTGTTAGCTGTTTATATTAAAAGTGTTTATGATCAAAATGTTGTAAATATAGCCAGGACATGGCTAGATCTTTTAATGAATATTTCTTCTGAGATGCTCTGACTTTCTGTATTATTTCTTTGTAAAATACACAAATTTTTTTCTTTGTACAAAGCATTGGGAATACAAAGACAAAAAAAAAAAAAAAAACAGAAAAAATTACCTTGCCTTAAGGAGTTTGTTCTATTGGGGGTGGGTTTGGGGGTATGTAATAGATTTAAGTGTAATAAATAGTATGTAGTACAAGAATCTAAGTAGAGATTGGACCAAGTCCTCTGAATATATTTGAGGAGGAAGAAGACAGAAATAGCAGGAAGGATCAGGAAAGTATGACCAAGGAATAGTGGGCTTCTAAACTGAACCTTGAAAGAAGATAAGGAGTTGCAAGACAGAATTAAGGAATGATGTATTCTAGACCTGAGGACAGAATGTACCAATGATGGAGATGGAAGATGGCATGTCAAATTTAAGGAACAGCTAATCCAAGTTGGCTGGAACAAAGGAGGAGGAATAATGTGACAGAAAGCTGGAAAGTTAGGTGGAAGGCAAATTGTGGAGGGCCTTAAATGGTAAAACAAGGCGTCTGCATTTTCTCCTTGAGCTAAGGAAAAGCTACCCAAGGTTTGTGAGTGGGGAAGTCACACAAACATACCAGACTTGTGTCTAAGTAAGCTTATTTTAGCAGCTATGTGAAGAGCAGGATGGAGTAGGGGAGACCAAATAAGAGGTAATTCAGTTCATTTAGGCAAGAGGATGTAATGTCCAGAAGCAGCATTTTGTCATGTAAGTGGAGAGAAGATACTGCAAGTTGGGATTATGGAGAGGACTAAGGTAAATCTGCCATAGTAGATGATTATAGAGGAGTAGACATGTAAGTTTTTATGAATGAAGGAGGTTAATGAGCTGGGAATTCTGGGTCTTTGAATGAAAAATTAACATGAATGTTGAATTCAGCAAGAATGAAAGCAAGTATAAGGATGGAGAGGAAGACTGAGTGAGGGCTTGAAGTCCTTGGGAAATGTGAGAGTGAATGAGAATTTGGAAAATAAGGAAATTATGTTTTTGGCAGGACTACCTGGACAGATGGAATGTACCTCAAAAGAGGAGAAGAACCAGAGTGATGGTGACAGAAGGAAGATCTAAAAATGGCAGCAGGAAGCTATAATTGTGCCAACACTTTCTCCTGACCTACTGTTTTGGGAAATATGGAAAAGACAGAGTGACCAACAATGGAAAGAGTAACAAAAGACTTGATCTTCAAGTGATAACCATACAGTGAGTGATGTGTGAATTATCCTTTGTTCCTTAAACAAAGTAAATTCATTAAATTTATTGACTTATGCAATAAACCTAATAAATTTTCATATTCTTAAAAAGACTTTTAACAAGTAAAGCATCCTCCTTTTGCTTTAATAAGCCAGTTTATATATTATTTAGCATTGAGCTCAGAAGATTTTTCAAGTATTCTTTAATTCTTAACCGTACTTCAATCACATTGGATAGAGTTCTTTTGATAAACAGTGCATCACTTACTAGTCTGGCCTTGATTGTGGGCTCTAAGATGTAAATCAAATGAGTTCTAAGGCCACTGAAGCATGTTTATCTCTGATAAAATTTTTAATCTTTCATGATATGTGATGATGGAGGCTTCTGTTGTAGCATTCCATCTCTATTTGAGAATTCCTGTAATAGGAAAATGAATCTACTTCTCAATATTTCAAACTATTTATCAGAGTTCATCATTTATTTATCAAAGATAAAACATCCAGGCTGGGACCATTGGAAATAATAATTTCTCTTACAGACTAATGAAGAGACTTTGGGTTTATGTTAGAAAAGAGTTTTTGTATCATGTTAAATAAAAGAATATTTCAATAATTTAGTATTGCAGTCTTTATACTATCTTGCCTCTTTATTTCATAGCAAAGATTAGCAGCTTTTGTTGTGGTTGTCCTTGTAAACGGGATCTTGATAATATGTCCAGTTTCAAGAGGTCTATGGCACTGTGGAATCAATAAAAATCTCTCCAGATTCCATTTCCCTTTGAAGGTTTTTTAAAAATTTTCTGAGGATTAGTTAGGCTAGTTTATGCAACAATTTGTCAGGTTTTAGTGTTATTTTGTACTTTCAATTACATTTTCATTTGTTCTTCAATATAATTGATCCTTTTGAATTGTATGGTTCAATGATCCTTGAAATTCTTGACATCCCTTGTCAATAGCTAATGAAATATCTTTAACAATCATTAAAATGATCTTTGAGGTATAAATTTTCATGTTTTCTTGATGTAATATCTTAGAAATCATAAAATTAAAAATTCTACAAATATGTGTTGCACGATCTAGCATTCAACTGATAGAAACTGATAAAAGTTGGAAAAACCACTCCAGTTTTCTTTTACCAAAAATTATGAGTCAATTTAGTGTCAGTAGAAGCACACACTCATGCTGTTTCCTGTAACAAAATGGAATTGCATTAAAATTATCACTTATTCAATTGACATAACACTCTATTTCTATGGAAACAGACAATAGAATTCTAGGGTCAAGCGTAGTTAATGATAGAGTAGGGTTTCCAAGAATTAGTGAGAGGTTAGTATAGAGGAGTATTGGAAGTAGTCTAAAGTGTACAGGGATGAGATTGGGCATAGAAGTACTAGAAGAAAGTGAATTTGGGACAGATGGCAGCTTAACACCTATGAATTATATCTATTAAGTGATTAGGAGGTAGGGAATTATTAAAGAACAGTAGAACCAACCATAAAGAAATCTGTAAGCTAAATCATTGTATTTTTTTAAATAGCTTTTTATTTACAAGTTATATGCAGGGGTAATTTTACAGCATTGACAATTGCCAAAACTTTTGTTCCAATTTTTCCCCTCCTTACCCCAACCCCCTCCCCTAGATGTCAGGATGACCAGTAAATGTTAAATATATTAAAATATAAATTAAGTACACAATAAGTATACATGACCGAACTGTTATTTTGCTGTACAAAAAGAATCAGTGAAATATTGTACAATTAAAACTGTGAAGGAAATCCAAAATGCAGGTAGGCAAAAATATAGGGATTGGGAATTCAGTGTAATGGTTCTTAGTCATCTCCCAGAGTTCTTTTGCTGGGTGTAACTGGTTCAGTTCGTTACTGCTCCATTTGAACTGATTTGGTTCATCTCATTGCTGAAGATGGCCAGGTCCATCAGAATTGATAATTATATAATATTGTTGTTGAAGTATATAATGATCTCCTGACCCTGCTTGTTTCACTCAGCATCAGTTCATGTAATTCTCTCCAGGCCTTTCTAAAATCATCCTGTTGGTCATTTATTACCAAACAATAATATTACATAATATTCATATACCATAATTTATTCAGCTATTCTCCAATTAATGGGCATCTGCTAAATTATTTTAAGGCACCAATTATGAATATGACTTAAACATGCCTCTACTATTGTTTCAGAGTATTCATGTCTCAAGTGTAAAAACTTAATGAATGAAATATCTAATAGTTAATAACTAGTATCTAAGTGTTTGTTTTAGCTTTAGTTACAGATTATTGTAACTTTATCAGTATAGCAACTCTCTTTACTAATGAAGATTAGAATGTGTGCAAAAAAATAAAATCCTAAGGAGTTGCCTCAGGGAAATAGATTAAATATATATATATATAAACATATATATATATATATTTTATTTTTTATTTTTTATTTTTTTTTTACAGTTACATCGGTCGTGGGTATCATGTTCACTTCAAACCTGGTTCACCCTCTGACTCTTTAGAATAATACTCTCTCCTCCCACATTCTGTGTACTAGTTACTGCACTAGGTTTTGGGAATTCAAACAACAAAATCAAATGGTTCTTCCTTCGAGAAGGCTATATTCTACTAAATAGATGTGACAATTTGTGACAATATATACAGGTTATATAGATAGGCAAAGTAGAAGACAGCCTAGAAAGAGAAGATACTTGAGACAGGAGTGCTAATCATCAGGCTACCCATCATTTAGTCCAGTCATCTCTCTTAGTGAGGAAACTGAAGACCAAAAAAAATTGCCTTGTCCAAGATCTTTTTGTTCATTCAGTCATGTCTAACTTTCTGTGACCACGTGGACTATAGCATGCTAGCCCCTCTCATCCTCCACTATCTCCCAAAGTCTGTTCAAGTCCATGTTTGTAGTTCCTACACTCACATTTTAGCATCTTATTTTCATTTCAATTCAGGAAACATTTATTAAGTATCTGCTGTGTACTAGCATGAGGTTCTGGGAATACAAAGAACAAAACCAAATATCCCTGCCCTCGAAGAGTCTGTATTCTACTGAGTAGATGCAATATCCATGCAACTACATATAGATTATATGAAAAGTAATTTTAAGCATTTTGGACACTATCTCATTCTTTGATATCCCCTTTTCCTTTTCAATCTTATGGATTCTTCAATCTTTCCAAGCATCACAGTCTTTTCCTACCTATGTGCCCTGTCTTTTCATGATATAGCCAAGGTATTTAAGCTTGAGCTTCAGCATTTGACCTTCCAGTCATGCAAATAGTTAATGTCCAGGCTTCAAATCTGGATTCTTTGTTTTTACAGAGAACCACACTATTTCTAATGCATTAATTTATCTCTTCATTTTCTGAATAATTATTGAGCTCTTATTAGGTGCAAAATTTGTGGATGATTGGACATTAGGCATAGCTACCTAGGGTTTCCTGGTCCACTTAAGAGCCCCAACAAAGGGAGCAGAAGGATTCTGCAGCGCCAATGGGAGAAAGAAGCCTTCTGTCTTATATTTTGACTTGAATGTGTGTCTAGGTACAGAAAAGGGGGGAGGAGAGAACACATATTTATTACATAATTTACCATTTATTACATGCATGCTGTGTGAAAGATAGTATGCTAAATAATTTATAAATAATATCTTATTTGATCCTCACAACTCTGCGCAATAGGTGCTATTATTAAGCCCCATTTTTCATTGGAAGAAACTGAAATAAAATTAAGATGAGGGAATTGTGGAAACCATATTAAAGAGGAGGTTCAAAAAGGAAAGATGACTTATTTCAAGGGTGGTAGGAAATAGAATATAAATTTTTGCCTTTGAAATCAACCATAGATAGATTTTTGAAAGATGTCTCTGCATCATTTTCTATATCCATAAAATATCATTCATGCCAGCTGTCCATTTAACAGATAAGATTATGGAGAGACTTGGGAAACTTTGTACAGCAGATTTAGGTCCTCCAATAAAAATCCAAACAAACAAGCCAATAGAGAAGAATTTTATTTTGTACTTTTTGGTATCTGTAGAGAAAGTGAGATTTGATAATTATGAATATGTCCATGAGTAATTTCCTAGCTACTAACCTTCAAAATTCTACATACAGACCAGATACATAGCCGATTTTCCCAGAGGGGCAATAATAGAAAGATTTCTGGCCCTGAATTCAGGAACTAATCTTCTTGAATTAAAATCCAGCCTCAGACATTTACTAGCTATGTGATCTGGGGCAAATCATTTAACCCTGTTTGCCTCAGTTTCCTCATGTGCAAAATGAGCTGGGGGAAGAAAGCACAAACCACTTCAGTATCATTGACAAGAAAACACCAAATGGGTCACACAAAAAGTCAGACATGACTGGAAAATGACCCAACAACTATTTATATCATATCACTAGGGAACCTTAATCAGCCCATATTAGATATAACTAAAATTCTCTTGACAGCTTTCAGGAGAGGGAAGTCAGATCATTTGACTCTAATTAATGACCCCAAAGTTATTACAAGAAGATGAATCAACAAGTGAAAAGTTTCTCATTTTCCACCAGAGAAGCTAACACCTGCATTTTACATATGAGAAATTCAAGACTCTGGAGAGTTTCATAGTTTCCATAAAGCCACACAAATAACGATATGGGAACCAGAGTTCTTTCTAAAAGATGACAATATTTCACCTGACCTTCATGGCTTTTCTGAACATAACCATTAAGTTCATACATTAAATCTTGTATTTGGAAGAGAACATGAGGATTCTCTCATTTTATGAAGACAAAAAACTAACACTCATTTAGATGAAGTGATTTGCCAAGGTCACGTAAGTACTAAGTGGCAAGTCAGATTTTGAACCCTGGTCTTCTAACTGCAAATCCAGCATTTCCCGCTATTTTATACTGCAATCAATTAACTAATAATCAACCATCATTTACTCAGGACCCATAATGTGTCATGTCATTGGCCATCATTATTATTTCCAGATATACCTGGTGTGTAGATAGATGATAAATACTGGACCTGGAATTGGAAAATACTGAGTTCATTTTCTGCTTCAAATACTTGTTTAGTTCTGTAACTATGAGAAAATCACTTTATATCTGTGCCACAATTTCTCCACATATAAAATAAGGAAAATAATAGCACTTGGTTTACTGAGTTATTGGAAGGATTAAGGAGTTAAAAACATTTTAAAGGTGCAGTATAAATGTTAGGTATTACTATTATTTCCAAGAGAAATCTATACTAATGGGGCACAGATATCCTTCTTTTGAAAAATATTTAAGACCTCAGAATTAAGTTTATAGTTATAGGTTATTGTAATCTTTGGTCACATCTAGACCAGAAATTTTCAATATTGCAAGCAATAGGAGTGATCTGTCATTTTTTTTAAACCAGGATTCTCTTGAACAGAAATGTATCTTTCAGTGAATTTGTATGTATGTGTGTATATATACATATATATATATATGTGTGTGTGTGTGTGTGTGTATTTTAACAAAGTCCTTACGCTAATATTTATGACTCTGCAATCATGCTTCACATTTTGGCCATACCCAAATGCTAGTTATTTCTCAAACTGGTTATGGTAACCTATCTCCTGAGACTATGTTTGATTCTACCTTTCAGAATCATTTTCCTCCCTTGAGTTCCATCTTTCATCTCTTGGCCCCTCAGCAAAAATGTTTTGGAAGCATTTAAAAGAAGTAGTCAAGTCAACAAGTATATCTTATATGCTTCTTCTATGTGTTTTGACACCGTGCTAAGTGCTGGATATACAAAGAAAAGCAAACACAGTCTGTGTTTTCAAAGAATTTGATGTCTACTGGAGTAGACTGTGCAAATTACTATGTCCAAATAAGCCAGAGACTTGAAAAATTGAAGGCAATCAACAGAAAAAAGTCATTACAATTACAGAAGACCAGGAAAAGCTTCTACAGAAGGTAAGATTTATTATTATACCTATTTTACAATGAGGAAACTGAGGCAAACAGAAATTAAGAGATATGTGATCAGGGTCACACAGATATTAAATCTCTTAGGTTGGATTTGAATTCATTTCCTTAAGACCAAGCCTGGCTCACTATACATACTGCTAGCTTATTCTAATACAACATTGGAAGCAGCTTTTTCTTTCTTTGCCATATCTGACAAAAGTATCTTAGGTCATATGGAATCACTTCACTAATCATATTTATCATTCCATTATTCACATGTTTACCTCTTCAAATACCCCTCCCCCCTACACAAACCCTACCTGCATCATCCCTAGATAAAAGAGTATAATAAAAAATAAAACATTTCCTGTGTACGTGCGATTACTGCTAGGAAGAAAGCAAATGAGTAGAAAGAAACTCCCTGCTTCCATCTTTTTTTTTTTTTTTTTTAAATTCGAAGTCATTGTTTGCCAAGCCTGCAAAAGTAGCACAGAACCAATTTATAATGGCCATTTCCCTATCATTTGAAGGCTGGGATGACTTGTATGCACTGCTTGTTGAGTCATTAACTTGTTTGTGTAGTGAATAGAGGAAAATAACAGGCTCATATCTCCTCCTCACACTAACAATAAGCTGACACATGCTTAATCAAAATAGAAGGATCTGAAGTCATTCAAAGAGGTCACTTTTCAAAGGAATAGTTGGGAAGCTTCCTTATAAGTTACATAAACTGAAGTCAGGAAAATGAGATAGTGCTCAGTCACTGTGACCCACAGATTCCTGGTCAAAGAGCCCACCTTCTAATTTTTCACTTCCCAGAGATCTTTGTATAAAACATGAAGACAAATCATATAGAAGATTGAAGAATTTGTGAGAGTAGAAAATAAAAGACTATTCTCATTTTTAGAATTTGATGTCTAGTCATAAATCCTATACAATAATACATTCTTGCTCACATGCCTGTCTTGGAGTTGCACTAGTGTCCTATTGGTTATTGATCCATTGTGGGAGTGAAATATGATAAAAAATGATTTTCATAGCTAAGAATCCATTAACACAATGTATGCAATATGCTTTGTAAACCTTAATATGCTATACAAATGTTAGCAATCATTATTATTATCATTTGACTAATTTTATCATAGCTGGGGGATAAGTCATCATGCTATTGTCCTATCATATTATATAACTAATGGCATAGATGAAATTGATAAATAAATATGTAAAACAGATAAAATAATAGATTTTTATAGTTGAAAAAAATATTAGGATATAAGTGTATGCTCTAAAGGTCAACTGAAAACATCTTTGGTACAACTCTAGTAGCAGGTAAAATAATAGTGAATCAATTAACAAATATTTATAAAATACCTAATATGTACTAGACACTAGACTAAGTGTGTGTCTAGTTAGGCATACCCATAGTTAGGGTTAGGCATACACAAAAAAAGACAAAAAACCAGTTCTGTTCTTAAGGAGCACACAGACTAAAGTGGGATATCACATGTAAACAACATGTACAAAGACTGTATTTGTATAATATATATGGATAATACATACACATGTGTGTGTGTATATATGTGTGTGTATATATATATATATATACATATATATATCACATTGAAAATAATCAAAAGAAAGAAAAAACTAGAATTTAAGGGGATTGAAGAAGGCTTTCTATAAAAGATAGGATTTTAGCTGGGACTTGAAGGAAACCAGATAACATATACCATATTCTTTTTCCACATAACTTTAATTTTCTCTAGTAGGTCTTTAGTTTTGAAATTTTTATTCCATGTAGCTTGAAGGATATTTACTTTTGTATGATGGAATTTATTTTAATATATTCAATTATTAAGTTTTATAGGTTAATTTATGTCTGGAAAATTATGAACAATAATTTATTCTGTAATACTCTTTTTTTTCAGGACAGCTTTTTGCTGGAGCCAGCCATGATATTTTAATGTCTTTTGTATTTATAATATAGAAATTTATCACTTTATTCCATTGAAGATAATAAACTTCTGCTATATACTTCTAGTAATGAGCTAAATAATGCTAAACAAATTTTAATGTGTACATTAGTGATTTGTTGAACAATTTATATTTTTTCATATAATCTATATTGGTTACTAAAGTTGGACTTCTTCAAGATAATCTCCCTATAATTTCAGGTGCCAATGCCTTGTTCCCGAATTGATACAATAAAAGCCTTTATTTCTACAAATAAATTGGCATAATTTAATCATTTATTTACTACTTTGGATATTATTGATTGAGTTCATAGATGTCATTTTAAAAATTCCATTCTTTGATTTTGGCATTTGGAAGTAAAGAGCTTTTCATTATATTTGACAAATAAAAATATAAATGCAACCACTGCTTGCCTAAGTGATGTCAGTTAATCATGTGCTTTCTATGAATCTGCTCATTTGTGTGTGTGCGTGTGTGTGCGAGGAAATGCTTATCTATAGCAACCTGGGGATGATGGCATCTACATTTCATTAATGTTATATAAGCTTTTGTATAGATAATTTGTAAATCAATCATGGTATTTTTTTAGATCTGATAATATGCTTCAAGACTCACATTGCATAAATGTCATTGCTAAAAATGTATTTTCATCTTTGGCTTTGATTCAAGATGCCATTGAGTCTCTTAGCATGTTCAGCACAGCTTCCTCTTTTTTTGTGTGTGTGTTTCATGTTTCTTGCCTTGGGAAATGATTTAATTTATAAATATAAGTTTCATTCACTAGTTTAATGTGACCTTTAAATTCATGCCTAAAACTTTCAGTCACTATCTTCCTTTAGTGTACATTATGAATTTTACACTTAAGTTCAAATATCATTTTGATATCATTGGAGAAAATTCCACAAGATGAATGATCTACTTCATGTATTTTTCAATGGATTCATGTGATTTAATATCATCCTATGAATGATATTGTGGTAGAACCATAATGAACTTAAATGGTTCCTCTGGAAAAAAATGATATATTTTATATGAATTGTTCTTAACATGTTTGTATTGGTAAAATTCTTTAAATTGGGAATATTTTCTGTGTGTGTATATATATATATATATATATATATATCAATCAAATATTCTATTGCTTTATTATACTTACATCTGTTATACACACATAAACATATATATTCATATATATATGTAGTAATCATCAAGGCAGTATACATTTGGGGTAGCTTTTTCAATAATTACCAAATTAATAATTAGCTAGTCTTTGTATATTTTTTGTTCCTCAGCCCACATATTGTTTTCTTAAAAGACTTTATAGATTGTATTATAGCACTTTAAATAGGAGAGTAAAATAAATTTTATTTTAAAAAATTCATAATAGCCATAAGAATTCAAAATGATATTTATTAAATTCCAATCAGGTCAAGAGTTAAAAACAAAGAAAAAAATTCTACTTTAGATCATAGTTTTCAAGATGATCTGGTTATAATTGTGTGCATAGTAAAATTTTTGTTTGATATTAAATTGTTTATTTTATTGTTTTATGATGCTTATACTGACTTTGTTTTTTAGCTTTTACTTTCAATTGTTGATGAAGGGAACTAGAATCCCTGATATGATTTAGATATCCAGATTTCCTTCTATGTGTTTCTATTGTGTTTACCAGGTAGATATTGATATAATATTAAAATATCTTTTCATAGATTTATAGTTTTCTCAGTTTGCTTCTACTATGGTGAAACTTCATGTCTGTCTTTACTGATATTTATTGATTTCTGCCTTTTTTTCTCCTATGGAGTATAACCATGGCAATAGATACTTCATTTAATACCATGTGTAGGTACTGAAATAAGATATGGTGGAAAGACCTCAGAATTTAGAGACAGAGCAAGAATTCTACCCTTGGTTCTCTCCCACTATCTGTGGGGAAATCTTGGGCAAATAACTTCTCTTTTCAGTTGTCTCATTTGTACAATAGGGGACAGGGAATTAGAATAAATTACTTTAGTTCCTCCTCGGTCTGAATTTAAGATTTAAAATCCCATCTCCTTGGGCTTTGTTGCTGGTAAGTAGGCTAGGCAACACTGAAGAAAGGGAGAGAACAGCCCCTGCTTCCCTCAAATTTCTTCTCCAATTATTTCTGAGCAAGCAAGCAACAGGCTTGTCAAAATGATTTGGGAGGAGCATGGTGTTAGAGCAGAAAAGTTCACAGAAAATACAAACTAACAATAAGGCTCCAATATTCAGACCTGTCATAGTAACCTCCTTGATTTATGATATTAATAGCCAAGATTCCTCATAAATGCAGCAGGAGGTGTGCTTCATAAATACACATATATAACTTGGCCCTGATCCCTAGCACTGGCTCTTGTAATCAAAGCCATTAGAAAACCTCTGTTGTGAGGCAGTGGAAAAGGATGGAGATGAAAACAGGGGATGGGGGAAGGAAGGCAAAAGCTCCATCTTCATATATCTTTTTAACCTCTCTACATTGTTTTCTCTCATTTCTTCTTCAATACTATTTAGTCAGGTCTTGCTGCTGATGTTTAAATTTCTCTTTTCTCTTTCCTCTCTTTTCCCCACTCCTCTCCTTTCCCCCTATTTCTGCCCTCCTCTCCTTTTCTTTTTATTCTTTTTCTTCCCTTCCTCTCTTCTCCTCTTCCTTTTCCTCTCCATATCACTGAGAGTAAATCTCAATGGAGCAATTGAGGAGCTACAAGGGGTTTGAGTATGGTAGTTACTGTTATAGGTGTCAGATGTATTAATGCCAGTAAAACACTGCTTTCTAAGTGATGACTGGTGCTTCATTCCCTCCACCCTCAAATATCTTTGTGGTGCTAATAAAAAAAAAGAAGAAATTGTGGTACATTAGAGAGAGGGTTGCCTTCTATAATTAGATTGTACCTTAAGCACAAGTCACTTAGAGGGATGTGAATTTGAAGCTGGAAGGACCCTTAGAGGTCAATGATTTGAACCCTCTCATTTTAGAAATCAGGAAAATGTGAAAGGTTAAACGACTTGTGCAGAATCACATGACTAGAAAGTGTTTAAGGCAGAATTCAAACTGATATCTTCCTGACTCCAATTTCAGCAGAGCACTATAGCCATTAGACCAGTGGTTCTCAAAAAGTTTGGTCTAGAGAATCCTGGGAGGTCTCTGAAAAGCTTTAAGAGGGTCTAAAAATTCAAAATTAGTTTTCATTTTTAATATGGTAAATATCTACAAATATAATCCACATAAACAAAAACTCTTTGGATAGACCCTCAATAATTTTAATAGTATAAAGTATAAAGTTAATAGTATGAAGTTTGAGAACTACTGCTAGACTATATTGCCTCTCAGGGATACTTAAATTCCCAGAGTCTCAGTTCCTCATCTATTTTATAGGGTCATTTTGAACATCAAATGAGATAACATGTAAAATGACTGGAAAGAATAAAATGAACATCTATGCAATGTCTATAACCTGCTAAACATTTTGCAAATCATTTGATACTCACAAAAACCATGCTCTGCAAATATTATTATTCACATTTTACTTTTCTGCTTTGGTACTGTTATTATCTGCATTTTACACTTGAGGAAACAGAGGCTGACTTTAAGCTATTTTCTCAGTTCCAAAGCTAAGAAGATCAAATTTGAACTCAGTCTTTGTTGACTTCAGGGCCAGAGCTCTGTCTACAATACCATCTAGCTGTCTCAATAGTAGCAGAAAAGTTTAGAAGAATTCTTTGTGCATTTATTTTTTTTCCCACTAGCAAGAAGAGGTGCAATTGAAGCGCAATGTAACAAAATTTATTTTCATGTCACTTTACAGTATGTTGTACTCATGTATACAGGTTGTATTTCCCTTAGTAGTTCAAATTCTTATGAAGTAAAGGCTTTGTAAAGGGTGATTTACCCATAGTAGATACAAAATCATTGTCAATTAGATTGAAATGAATTTAAAGAGGAAAAATATCAATATCCTTTTCCTTGGGGGTACATATATAAATAAATGAAATATACTAGATTTAAAAATTAAAAGTTAATTATTAAATCACTAGGTGATTCAACCCCTTTCTTGATCATATGATTCTATTCAAGGAAGGGTTCCGAGTTCAATATGTCCTTGCTCATGTGGCATGTGTGTGTGTGTGTGTGTGTGTGTGTGCATGCACATGTGCATATGTTCTCACTAGATAGAAGTGCTGGTGAAGCTCTCTATGATACCCAGAGAATATAGATATAGATATAGATATATTTTCTGACAATGTCCTGACAATGTCAACAACCTCTAATCTCATCTTGATTCAGCTAGCTCATTGTTCCTGAAGCAAGATAAATGGACACACTGGCTGAATGGAGCAAGAAGCCTGCTACGATTGTGGTGCCCTGGTACCCCTCTCTGCAGTTGCTTTATCAAGTTACTTTCACCCCAAACCACTGTTCATCTCTTTTTTTTTTGCAAAATCCTAGCTTCATAGAAATACAGAACTCAATGAAGAAAAATCCTTCAAGATTTAAACGATTTAAAAGATTTGCTCAGCATTCTTTGATTCCTATTTTTCAGTTTGTGTTAAATAATGTCAATCAAATAAACTGTCCTCTTGTGCAGCACATTATATGGTTCTCAGAAACAATAGCAACAAAATCCCAATCATTTGTGTTGAAATAAGTATTATTCAGATCCCATGGAGAAATGTATTGTGCTGTAGCATATTATTCCTTTTCTTCCCATGAATTCTTTGTAAAGTATACTATTAATGAAATGCATGAATAAAATATTAATGGGGTGGTCACATGGTGAGAGGAAGGATAATCTATGGTCAATCTGTATAGTTGTGGCTACTGTAGAGAAACCAAGAGGGTGGTCAGATAAGTCTCAAACTCGCAATGTGGGATCAAAACCAAGGTTAATACTCACAAGTGCAACCAGACTAAAACATAATTAAGAAATGCTTAACAAAATAAAATTTAAAATACTACAACATAGATAATATTAACTTACATTTTTTTTTAAACACAGTATGTTGCTACATGGATATTATGTGGATTTCTATTTGAGTTTGACAATACTGTTCTAGTAGACTCTGTGGTAAATTTATAAGAAATAAGGATGGGCAGAGCATAAACAGGAATAGATGACTTTTGATCTATTTCACTAGAAAGAGAGATAACATCAGTGATTCATTTGAAGATTTGAGTATTTGAGTGATATTCTTTCCAACACTTGATGAATGTTCAATGTATACAGAGGACCCATCTTTAAAGTAGAGCTTCTGATAAACTGATCCTGATCCTCATGAAAAGGTAAGATCCTGATTGACAGGGGCTATTTTGGCATTTTTTTATATCCCCAGCACTTCTCACATTGCCTAGTACATAGTAGTTACTTAATACATTTTTATTGACTTGATGACCAATAGAAGAATTTTTATGAACAGTCAGTTTTTCCCATGATCTGAATTTCTAGAGTCTATCTTGTGACTTTAAATCACTGTAACAACAGCAGAACTAGGAGAAAAACAACAACAATGGGAGGGATGTTTTTTTTTTTTTCATCCCCCTTGGGGAATGGAGGAGAAAACTGGAAGACAACATGGAGGAAAACATTATTCATTCCCATCATGCAAAGACAAATGTATAACATTGAATAAATGAAAAAGTAGAGATAACAGAGCTAGCATATAGAGTTATAAGATACACAAAACTTTACAGATGTTTTCTACTTAGATCTTTATAACAAAGTCTGTGAGACAGGTGCTATTATTTTATAGAAGAGATTAAATGACTTTTCTAAGGTCACATAGATGTGTCTAAGGTGGGATTCAAACTCAGCTTGACCTGACTCCAAATGCAGCTCTCAACATTTCTAAAATGGCATTTCTATGTGCAAAGTCTAGATTCTGGCCCTTTGAAATTCCCTACTATATTGGAATCCACAAAGGGATACTGATGTGGTTGGTCCTTCCTTGAATCATCCAAATCAAGATGAGGCTTGGAACACTTAAAGAAATGGAAATCTGTTTCCAGTGTCTTGTCTAAGACTTCATGAAAAATGCTTTCATCAGTTCCCAAACTGCTATGCCCCATTGGAAGTGTTGGCTTGAGCAATTCCTTCACATTCCATGCTAAGTGATAAGAGACTGCTAGAGCTCACATTAAACTTCGTACAATTTCTCCTTTTCTATTATTGGCTGGTTCCTTTCCTTAAGCCTGCACATATGAGAACTTTCCATTACACAACCAAAACAAAGCCAACAAAAACTCCTTTCCTTTGACCTAGCTGCTCCTTCATTTTCCCCCAGACCTCTCTTTGACTGTCAAACTTCTAGAAAAAGTAATCTATGTGTGTGTGTTTCCTGGATCCTAGCCATCCACTTACTCAATAATTACTTGGATTAAACTTTTTATATTGGTCTTCCTCACCTCCACCAGATGATTTCCTCATTGCTATCTCCAGTAACTTTTAAGTTGCTTTTTATCCCCTATGACCTTCCCCAAATTTTATTGCATGAAACATCCCTTCTTATTTTAGATGAATCAACTAAATGATATGCTTAGAGTATTAGACTGGGAATCAGAACAGATCTGAATGAAAATCTTCCCTCAGATATTAACTAGCTATGTAAGTATGGGCAAGACACTCATCATCTTTGTGCCTTGCTTTCCTCATATAAAATTGGAGCAAAAATAACACTTACTTCAAAGGGTTATTGAGGATAGGATATGATAAGGAGGTGAAGGTATCATGTGTTAGACACTGTGCTAATGTGCTAAATAATTTAAAAATGTTATCTCATATGTAAAACACTTTGCAAACCTTTAGGCATCAAATAATCTTAGTATTCTACTTCTAATTCTTTTCTTGGCTTTTATATTAATACACTTTCATAGTTCAGCAGTATCTCAGATTACTCTCTCCTTCTTAATCTTTGGCTGGCTCCTCATTTGGTTCCCATCTCTTACATGTGTACTTAGCAAAATATTTATTTTTTCAAGATTGAATTTTCTCTAAGTTTTCTGGTTTATGCAATCAATTTCCATGTAATTAATGCTTACCCTTATGTAGATGAATCTCAAATATATACATTATACATGCATATATTTGTATACCCCAACACATATATAAGAGCACATACATAGATTCTTATAATGTACATGTATCTCTGTCTCTCTCTGTCTCTGTCTGTCTGTCTCTCTCTCTCTCTCTCACACACACACACACACACACATACACACACACACATCCTCACAAGTAGATCATATGACTATAAGCATAAAATATTAGAATTGAGAAGAGACTTCAGAGCTCATGTAGTTCAATCTCCTCACTTTTGCAAATGAAGATACTGAGAACCATGGACATTATATAGCTCAGCCAAAGTCATATAGAAATGGAACTAGAATCCAAATCTCTTTAATACAAAATCCAATGCTTTCCATTGAACTGCATTAGTAGTGCAGAAGAGTCAGTGATTTCTGCATAATTTTTGTTCAGTTTTTTTTCAGTAATCATACATGTTCAATTGAATTCATCAGACATTCATAAAATGCCTATAGCTATGTGCAAGACACTCTTCTAACTGGTAAAAAATGGGCAAAAGATGCTATTCTTTTCTCCCTTTCCTTCAACCCTTCTCTTCTCTTCCTTTCCCCTCCCTCCCCCTTCCCCCTTTCCTTTTCCCTTTCCTTTCTTTTTTTTTTCCTTTTTCCTCTTTTCTTTTCTTCCTTTCTTTTTTTTAAAAGCACAAAAACTGAAGTGCCTTTATTTGGTGACAATTGTTTGTATTCCTCAAAGATGGCATGGCCTCGCTTGCATTTGAGTCTTATAATTGACTCATGTTATTTGAATGTTGCTTTTAAATTACTCATTTGAGTCATCATCCCCTCTCACAGTGCCTTTCAAACCCCTTGGGATGGAAACATAACCAACCTCATCACCTCAGCTTCTCAAGGGGCATTTGTCAGTAAACAACAGGGAAGAGAACTATATTTAGGAGAGTGGAGAGTCTGATGGGGTAAAGGTCTGTTGGTATGTTTCATGTTTTTCTAAGTTAACTGGAGAATATTCCATTCAGTGCCAACATGATGATGTGGCCTACTTTCTATCAGAAGAAAAGTTCCTAAGCGTTGATTCCTGTTTACACGCTACAGCTGGAAGGGAAGACTGGACTTGTTACAAATATATTTCAAGGAAGACCAGTGAAGAAAAGGGCAAAAATAGGATATTATTCTCCCCAAATCCTCTGCCCATTTGGGTTCTCCAGTCATGTTTTCCCCCCATCAATTTCTCAAGGTAGATGGCAAATCAAAATAATAATGGTTTCTTACAAGTGGAATTGCATGTTATTTTGTTTGACTCCCAGAAATCAAATTGCATCTGTATATTTAAACCCACAAGTAAAAACTTGAATATTATTTTCTGGGATTTAAAAATAATCTTTTGGAAAAGCTTCAGCCAGAGAAGCGAAGGGTATTTGTGTGAAGACAGACACCTGGTGGCTATTGTCTGGAACTGCATCCTGGAAAGCCCTGCCTTTATTTGAAAGGGTTATCCCTTCTGTTGTGGATTTGCAATTTTTCCTCTCCTGGGTCCAGACTGCTGTTGGTGGTGGACATACTGCAGCTGTGTGCAAATGAGTCTCAAGTTCAAGTCATGAGATTTCCAGAACAGCTACATCAACTCCTTGAAAGCTCAAGGTCATGAGTTCTCTAAATTATTTAGAAAGTGGACCAAAGTAACACGCTAACAATTTTTAAAAGCTATTAAAAGCTCTTAACAAAGGAGCTGAACAGGAGCCTCCATGTGCAGTGGTACAGTTTAATCTCTACCTAAAAAGTACAGAGCTCCCTCTGTCAGAATAATCAGCTTCTGCTTTCTTTTAAGAAGAAAAATAATGTCCATTGCTCTGGTGCTATGTAGACAAAAAGTTTGTGTGTTTAATTTTGACCTTATTCCTTCACCCATCACATTTAGTTCAGAGAATAGAGATTCCCCGCCCTTCCCCCCAAAAAAATGAACTAAGAAGAAAAAATATTTCACAGAAACAAAATAAAACAAAAAGATACTTCTCACTTCTTTTATCTGTTTTTTTTTCAAAGTAGCTCTGCGTGGTTTATAAATTTGGAGACAGGACTTTTTGTAGTCATTTGAATGGTTAGCAAGACAACAAGGCAGAGTATAGAGCATTTCAGTATGGGCCTCGGACTCCAGCATTTTCTCTTATTTTGGATTCTGCAGCAGCATATAAGAAAAAAAAAAAAAACAAAAAACAATTACCTGACTGGCCAAAACTCAAATATTAAGTAAGTTGACCTTATAATTAAGCAATTTGGTGGTTCAGTAGATAAAACTAGCAAGTCAGAAAGATCTGAGTTCAAATTGACAGCAAATACTTTATTAATATCTATGTGACCCTGGGCAATCTCAGTGTCCTCATCTTTAAAAAGCAGGTAATAATGGGCTTATATAAGGTCCTCATGAGAATCAAATGAGATAATATAGGTGTAATTCTTTTCAAACCTTAAATCCTGCTTTAGTCTGGGGGAAAGATCTGATTAATTAATTCCCATAATCAAATGATTTCAACCACTTGAAGGTGATCAGAGATTTAAAGATGAAAGGAAACACTAGAGAATATCTAATCCAGCACATATTTTACTTCCTTCCTTCTTTACTGTTCCTATAAGTTTCACATATGAGGAAGCTAAAGGAATTAAACATATTTCCATCAAAGTTAAATGATTTACTCCAGTCATGTATTCACAAGTGGAATTTGTGGATTTGATTTGAACTGAGTTCCCTTAAGGCAACATTCAATGCTCTTTGTACTAGGGAATCTTTGTACTAGGGAAATGCACTAGGGAATCATATTTTTGAAAGCTCATTAAGAAACTGGAGTTGGTTCAAAAGATAGGGATCAGAATAGTGAAGGGATTGGAGATATGTTATCAACAATGCTACTGAAGAAAATGGGGATGTATGGCCTGGCTACCAAGATGTATTTACATATCCAGTGGTCTTTATTGATCTTGCCAATGCATCAGTTCTTGTTTCTTTTCTTGCTAAATACAGCTGTTTTTGAACATTTCTGATGAAGTAAGAGACTTTGCTCAGGCAATGAAACCAATAGATCACTTTGATTGATAGCAAAAATGTCAGTACAGTCAATAGATCAATAGATATTGATCTATGAATTAGCTGATCACCTTGGATACTTTATGGAATCAATTTTACTGAAATTATCTTGTACTTTTATGAAGATTTATGCTTCAAAACTCTGTAAGGCAGATAGTATGAATGTTATTCTATGCATTTTGAAGGATATTTGAATGAAGAAATTAAGAATCAGAGAAGTAAAGTGACTTGAATAAAAGGACAGGACTAGTAAGTGGAAAAGCCAAGTCTTTTGGAATTTTCTTATCCTATTCTGGAGATTTAAAGGATGCTCTCTCCACTGACACATATAAAAATCCCTTCACATTTTGGCCTATAATATTGCTAAGCTTCAGTGACCAAAAATATCATCTAGTGACTAACCTTCTGATGATGTCTTTTGCAATTAGCTAGAGATCCATATATGGGAGGAATATAGTCCATCACAGGGTCAATAATCAGTCTTGCCAGCATGGCAGAACTTATCAAGTTTTAATTCACTGAGTTTAAGAAATTAGTCACCTGCATAAAAGGAGGACTTTACCAGTAGATTTGTATAGTAGACAATGTGAAGAGAGAAAAAGAAGATGGTAGATTAGAGATAACCTAGTTGAACTCTCTCAATACTTTCCTCCAAGCAACTTTATAATAATACCTCAAATCAAATTGTGGATTGGCAAAGCCAACAAAAGGACAGGGTGAATCATTTTTCCAGCCTAAGTAAAATTTGGAGGTTGGCAGAAGAAATCCACACATGCAGTGGCAGGAACAGTAACTGTAGTAGCAGCAGCAATTTTGAAGGCTAGACAACTAATTAGAAAGTGATTATAGGGAATCCTTGACCGGTACTAGGTACAATTGATACTGATTGGCAATTCTACTGACCACACACAATTCTGGGTTGCTGTTCCAGGTTGGAGAGATAAGTCACAAGGGCTTTGGTCACAAAGGAGCAGGAACTCTGGTTCCAAAGCAAAGAAGAGTGGACTTGTGACTAGCTTGTGACTGCAGGAGACCAAGGGTCATTCCTAGATAAAGACCAGAGTATAGACCAGGACAACAGTGACCATAATTATCTCATATCATGCCAACTTGCAAGAACTAAAAACTTACAAATCTCTAGAACAAACTCTGAAAATAGTAGTATGAAAAATTCTGAAGCTTGGGACAGGGCCTTTCTACTCCAGGTAAACAGAGCCCAGTGTCAACATTAAGTTCAAAGTCAAGAAATAGGCTGGGAACAAATGAGCAAACAATAGTAACGTATTTGACCATAAAAAGCTAAATTCAGAATGGTAAAATCAGAAGAAAACAATGTGAAAACAGCTATAAACAAAGGTTCTAAGAAAAATGTTAACTGGTTTCATACCCAACAAAAATTCATGAAAGCATTAAAGAAACAGATAAGAATAGAAGAGGAACAATTGGGAAGAGAAATCAGACATGAGAAAATTGTGAAAAGATTATTAGCATCTAGGTAAAAGAGGCACAAAAATTCCCTGAAGAAAAGAACTTAAAAAGCATAATAAACCAAATGGAAAAGGGAGGTACAAAAAAAATTCACTGAAGAAAATAGTTCCTTAAAAATTAGAATTGAGTGAGTGGAAGTTAATGACATCATGCTACATCAAAAACACACCATAAAACAAAGTCAAAAGAATGAAAAGAAAGAAGAAAATGTGAAATAACTCATTGGAAAAAACAACTGAACTTAGGAAAAAAGATTCAGGAGAGATAATTTAAGAATTATTGGTCTACCTGAAAGTTGTGATTTTAAAAAAAAGAGCCTAGATATCAATTTTCAATAAATTATTAAGTAAAATTGCCTCAATAGCTTAGATCCAGAGGATAAAATGGAAATTGAAAGAATACACCAATCATCTCCTGAAAGAGATCCCAAAATGAAAATTCCTAGGTAGATTATATCCAAATTTCAGAGATCCCAGAACAAAGAGAAAATACTTCAAGCAACCAGAAAGAAATTCAAATATCATGGAGTCACAGTCAGGATCACATAAGATTTAGTAGTTTCCATGTTAAAGAAGTGGAAGGCCTGGAATATGATATTCTGGAAGGCAAAAGGAGCTTGGATTACAACCAAGAATAACTCACTTAATAATACTAAGTATAACCCTTCAAAGGAAAAAATGGATATTGAAATAAATTAATTAAACATTTTCAAATATTTCTGATGGAAAAACAAACAAATAAACAAACAACCGAAGACTGAATATAAAATTTGACATTCAAACATAAGCCTCAAAAAAGCAAAAAATCCTAAGAACTTTATTATTAATAGAAGAGTTAAAAGGAATTTACATAGATAAGAGGGCAGAGATGTGAGAAGATTATATTAGGATGGACTTAAAAATGAAGGGATGAAAAAGGAATACACTGGGGAAAAGGGAGTGAGAGATGTGGAATGGGGAAATTTTTCTTAAATAAAATATGTATATAAGTAAAAGTATTTACAGTGGATAGGACATTTCATTTCATGATGTCAGGCAATGTTTAATTCTCATCATTATTGGACTTCCTTCAAAGGGGGAAGAATATTCACACACATACACCCCCACACACCTACATACTCAGTTGTATATAGAAATGTAACTTACCCCATAGGGAATTAAGGAAGGGAAGGGATAAGAGAAAGGAGGCTGAATGATAAAAGAGGACAGATTAAGTCAGGCAGTGGTTTGAAGCAAAATAGACTTTTGAGGAAAAACAGGATGAAGAGAGAGAAAATAAAAAGAAATAGAAGAAAATGAGTTAGAGGAAAAAACAGGTAGTATTCATAGTGTTTGTAGCTGCTAGAAGTGAATGGGATGAGCTCACCCCTAATATAGAAGCGGACAGTGGAATGGATTAGAAACCACAATCCACCAATATGTTGTTTGCTTAAAAGAGAAACGCTTGAAACAGAAAGTCACATACAAATTTAAAATAAAAGACTGTAACAGAATCTAATATAGTTTAGCTAAAAAAAAAAAAAAAAAAAAAACAAGGGTAGCAATCATGAACTTAGACAAAGCTTAAGCAAAAATAGACTTCATTAAAAGTGACAGACAGAAGAATTAAATTTTGCCAAAAGGTACCACTGACAAGAAAGGAGTATCAAAATTTTTACAGCAAGTTTCTTTGATAAAAGCCTTATTTCTCAGATGTGCACTGATTATAGAATTGAGCCAAGTTTATAAAAGTTAGAGCTATTTTCTTATTAATAAATCATCCAAGGATATGAACAAGCAATTTTCAGAAAAAATCAAAGCTATCTCTAGTTATATGAAAGAATGCTCTAAATCACTATTCATCAGAAAAAGGCAAATTAAAACAACTCTGAAGTACTCTCTCAAACCTATCAGAAATGATGAATGCTATAGATGAGGAGAAAATAGGTAAACTAAAGATCAATTGGTAGAATAGTTAACTGTTCCAACCATTATAAAGAGCAATTTGGAACTAGCCCAAAGAGCTATATAACTATGAATACTCTTTGATCCAGCAATACCACTACTAGGAATGAATTCCAAAGAGACCAAAGAAAAAGGAAAAGGACCTACATATACAAAAATATTATTTGGTCTTATCTTTTTGTGATAGCAAAAAATTGGAAACTGAGAGGATGCTTATCAATTGGAGAATGGCTGAAAAAGTTGTGGCATTTAATTGTGATGGAGTGCCTTTGTGTTCTGATAAATGATGAAGGGATGGATTAATTGAGAAAAGAATGTATCCTTAAGAAACTAACTATAAGAGAAAAATTTAGCCCTAGATTACTGTAGGCAGTATCTAGCTATCATGGAGACCAGAGATGTATAGAAATAGTAAATATCTTGGAGGAAAAAAAATATGTAAATATTTGCCAAATATTCTACTCATCAAAAATTTTAATAAAACTTTTTGGATTGAACCAAATTGAAACTTTATAGCATCTAAATCTATTAGCCATTTGAAATAGTATTTTTAAACTGGAACTACTTAAAAATGATTTATATTTTAAAACCAAAAACAATGATACATCATATTTATAGCAAACATGTTCCAGGATTTGAAATTAAGAAGATACCCAGACACAAATTCTTTTAGTCGGTTACCAACTAATCCTGGTACAAATAATTCCTGGATGCTTTCCTAGTGTTTTACCTTTACTAATTAGATTAGAAACACTATGGGAAAAAATCCCAATTTGATGCTCTCTATCTAAATGGACAGAATTCAGTTTTAATGCTGCATTTCTTGAATTCAGTCCTTTGAGCCAATCTCTGCCTCAGTTTCCTAAATGGCAAAATGTTGTTTAATGCCATTGCCTGATGTTTGGTGAGGATTTATTCTGCTTATAATACTTGCCTATATCAACATTCATTATTGCTCCCATCTGGGCTAATATCAGGTTCAAAGTCTACCTTTAACCAGAGTTTAGCTTCTGTGAACATTCAGACTATTTCTGCCCTTCCTGTTACATGCTATTAAGTAAGGAGTTTTCTAAAATAAGTGCTAAGTATTTAAGGCAAAGAAACCCAGCTGTGTAAATATAGTTAACACTCAGACGATTGTTTTATATTTGGCCTGACTTTTACTTGTCATTTCAGTGGGGTGGACATGGAAAGAAGTTTCTTTTCCCCATTCCCCACTCTACATCAACCACTCCTACTATTCCTCATATGTTTAATGGAATAAGACCATTATTCTCTCCAGTTCTGATGGGGTCAGATGGGTCCAACATCACAGCATCTGTTTTGTTAATTAGTACACACAAGGGGCTCTGGGAGAAAAGGCAAAAGAGATTGAACTGGCTTTTCTATTTCTTCAAACCTGAAGCTCATAGGACCAGAAAAGATACCAGTAGCCTTTTACCTTTCCATAGCTCAAAAAATATTCCTTATTTTTCAAACATATATTTATGACATAAGAGAGTTGAACTGGTGATTAAGAATGAATAATCAAATCAATTCACATTTATTAAACATCAGCAAAGCATATGTCATTGTGTTCTTATTAATTGAACAATTATTTATTGAGAAACTGTGATATTCAAAGCAATTCATTGGGTCTTAGGATGTGTGTGTGTGTGTGTGTGTGTATACATATATATGTACACAGAAATATAATACCAGCAACATATTTCTGTTTCACTGGAAAATCAGATGAAGATAAGGATACAGATAAGGATAAGACCTGTGATTTCACTAATATGTGATACTTTAAGGTAAAGAGACTCCTTCCCCCTAAAGAAGATATGTACTTTTTCTGTGATGCACAATCTTAGAGAATTTTCTAAAGAAATGAGAGGTAGATGTCTAAAGGGAACTTTGCTAATAAATGGTGAGATCTATTATGAGAAATCTTTCTTTCATCTAAAATTGATTCTGAAATCTAATTGATGGGTGACATCTATCATTTGACTAAAGAGAGAACACGGGATTTTCCATCTTTTTATGTTTTACTCATGTCCATGTACTCTATGATCCAGCCACATTGACTTATTTGGTGTTCCTCATACGTGATGCTCTATTTTTCATCCTTTTGCCTTATTGCTGGATTTGAATACTCTCTTATCTTGCCTCCATATTTTAATTTCCTTGGCTTCCTTAAACTCTCAGTCCAAATTCTAAGGAGGCCTTCTTCAGTCCTACCAGAAGCTTTTTAGTTCCCATTTGAGATTATCTCCATCTACTCTATGTATATTTTTATAACTATTTACATTTTGTCTCTTCCCATTAAAATGTTAACATTGAAACGGGGGACTGTTTTAATTTTTTTCCTATCTCTAATATTGCATTCAGTGCCCAGCACATAATGATTACAAAATTAATGCTTTTTGATGATGTGAAAATTCTCAAAACTAACTGACTGACAGTAGTCTTTTACCTTTCCATAGGTCAAAAAATATTCCTTATTTCTCATCCATATATTTATGGTATAAGAGAGTTGAACTGGTGATTAAGAATGAATAATCAAATCAATTTACATTTATTGAACATCAGCAAAACATATGTCATTGTGTACTTATTTATTAATAACAGATATTATTATTATCAGATCAGATCAGATATTATCAAGATATCAAGATATTATCAAGGAACAATCTTGAAATTATAGAAAACGAAAACTGGAAAAGTCCAGAGAGATCATATATTTTGTCCAATTCCCTTATTTTTCAGATGAGACAACTGAGTCCTCAGAGGTTAGACACTAGTCCAAGTTACATAGATAAGAATAGAGTTCTTTTAAAAAATTAAATAAATATATAGTTCTCTCTACTTCCATAACATGTCTATCTTGTGATCTTGGCATGGATGTAACCATAAGTTATATCAGCAAGGTACATGCTGTAACAAGTTCTATAACATACTAAAGGCTTTAACATATAAAAATGATGTCTTTCCACATTTAATTTGGCTGATTATAAGTAATCAGAAACAGTCTTTTGCTGGGAATATACTAAAGGCTTTATATGCTAGTTGCTATGTTATCAGCTCATACACTGCCAACTAATGAACAAAGAAAAATATGTCATAGTCCTCCATCCTGCTCTGCCTCTTTCTGTATCTGTAGTGATGGTTACAGGGTGATAAAAGACAAGGCAAAGAATGGTATATATAAAGGGTTTTTATATTTTCTACAAATATTACCTTTTGGTATTCTAAAGACAAGGCCCAAAGATTGAGTCAACGTAATACGAGAGGAAATATAATAATATTGATAATTTCACAATAAATGAAATCAAAAGGCAATAGGGAGTCATTGACAAATTCAAGGATTGCTCACAGATAATCTTTGGAGAATGATATCAAGATGCTGGCAAGATTAGTTTCATCATGTATTTATGAAAATCAGAAATACATCTTTGGGACATTGTCATCTCCCTTTGTTGCTACCATTATGAGCAGCAGAAGAAAGATAACCATGAAGATACTTGCACCTCATGAGCCAATATCTTCAACAGAGGAGGAGGAGGTAGAGAAATTCTATGAAAAACTAGTTGTCTTCCAAATTAAATCATTTTTAATATTGGAAGATTTAATACCCAGTTTTAGAAAGTCATAGGGAAGATGGTGAAAATGTATCGGAAAATATGACCCAGGATCAAGGGGAAAAAAAATCAAAGTCTTGTAAATGATAGAGGATTCACACTTGAATAAAATGAAAGCTTTCTAGAGAGCCAAGATATTACATGACACATGCAAAAATGAAATACCCCATATTTTCACAGAAAAGAAATGGCTGATTGTTGATATGAAAATCATTTATTAATTAGTTATCTCTATATAGTTAGATCATCAATATGTTAGGAATCAAAACTCAATGCCAAATTAAAAGGGTAAAAATGAAAATTATGACTTGTAATGGAAATACCTCTCACATGATCAATTTAAGCAAGCTAGGTTATTAAAAACAAAAAGAGTAATAGAACAGATATGGATATAACAACATTTATATAGAAGCTTAATGGATATAAAGTGATCATCACAAGGAAGTACAAGGAACTACCTCTTTCTGCAAACTTTTGCTCTCACTTGCTAGGTAGAAAGATATTGAAGCAAAAGAAAGGATGGGGTAAAATATAAATTAATTTATAGATTGTATAGAAGAAGGAGGGAAAGATTTCAACAATACTACCTTTAAAACAATAAGAATTAGTGGATGGTAAACTGAAGTTAGCAGAAAATTTGACCTAAATAAGCTGCATTATTCCAAAATCACTTAAAGGTTAAAAAAGAAGGAAAGTAAACATAAGAAAAAAAATTAATTGTAAAATAATAAAATATTTAAGTAATGCTTTAAAATTTACATATATTACTTCATTCTATCCTCATAACAACAAATAGAAGTAGCTGCTATTATTATCTCCACTTTACAGATAAAGAAACAGGACTGAGATTGAGCCCAGAGTTAAACAGCTGATAAATTTCCAATGCAGGAATCAAACCTAATTTTTTCTGATGTTTTATCTGCTTTGCCACCAGGCTGCCTCAAGATTTCTGTAACAAAATTTTTTTCCATCTATGGCAGTGGAGTCACCCACATTTAAATGTTAATACCAAAGTCCCTGATGCAAATCATAAGGAAATAGAAATTCACTTGAAGAAAACATTGATTGCAAAGATAACTAGATCAAGCACATACTCAAAAGGAATCTAGAAATGATATAGTTCTGAGAACACTGATATCCCCAAAAGGTCTTTTGAAAGAAGAAAAGATGATGGGCAGAATGATTGAAACAAATAATATACTTTATAACTAAAAGCAATATGACATCAATAGTTGCAAGATTTTATATTTGCTTTTTCATCTCTCTGAAATATTTATTAGTAATATATATTTATCATGGATGTCTGTGGTAAATATGTTAAAGAGAACAAACATAATGAGAACAAACAGCCTACATTTTTACAGTCATACAAGTGACTGAAGGTTTAGTTAAAACGATCCCTATCTTTATTTTTGATGTTTGCTTTTCCCCATAAAAATATTTTACTCAAACACCCCAAATGCTGTCCTCATAGTTCTCTCCTAATGAGAATCATTTTCTCAAAGGAATTCTGGGAACACATGATAATAACATAGGCTTCCCTGAAAAGCATGCAAAAGAAAGAACGTTTTTATTTTTTCCAACAAGCCTAGTATTGCTAATTACCAGACAGAAAAAATAGGAGGGTTTTTTTTCTGATTTTTTCCATTATGATCCATCCATTATGATCTATTATAATAATGGATGATTTCCAACTCATAACAAAAATGAAAGAAAGATTCTCTTTCTATGTGGTGAGATCCTCCAGGAACTCTTTAAAAAAAACAAACATAAAGATAGATTATTGCAAAGCTCTTAAATGAAGTCCTTCCATTAGTGGAGGAAGTGGTCAGACAACATCAGTATCACCTAGACTCTTACAGGTTCTCAAGTCAGTTTTGGAGAAGGAAGGACCAAGGTCACTTTTTTGAGGCTTGTGTCCCAACTTGGTTGGAGTTGCACCATTAAGGGCTGTGTACTTTTCATGTTACTCCAAGATCAAGGATCATTTTAATAGCATTTTTGTGCCTAATAGCAACATTGGCCACATTTTCTCCTTGGGCTCTGCAGCTTTTATCACAAATATCTTAATGAATCCTTTATGGATAGTTAAAACCGGGATGCAGTTAGAACAGAAAGTAAGGGTTTCAAACAAATGAACACTGTCCAATGTGCTCGATACATTTGCCAGGAATTTATGGATTCTATAGAGGATTAAGGGCCTCATATGCTGTTTTCTGAGACTGTAATCTGTTTTGCTATATATGAAAACTTAAAGAAATGGCTAAAAGACGTCTCGTTAACCTATTCTGCAAATGGAGCTAAGAGAAGCAGAAACACCAACTTTTGGGGACTTATGGCCACTGCTGCTATTTCCAAGGAGTGGATCTCCTGTATTGCTGATCCACATGAAGTGATAAGAATATGGCTTCAAGAAGAGGGCACCAAGTATAAGACTTTCATTTAAACAGTCCTCCTGATAGCATGAGAAGAAAGTTATCTCGCTTTCTACAGCCAAGCTCATCTGGCAAATCCCAAATACTTCTACTGTATTGTCCACCTATGAGTTAATTGTGTAGTTACTGGAAGACCATATGAAATGATAGGACCAGAAATAGACTTTAATAGAATAAAATGGAAAAACTTCCCTGCAGTTTCTCCACTGATGTTTAGAGTATTTAAGAGACTCATGCAGGAATGGCTGAAACATCTCTGACTTTTCCTTTTGGATTCATACTTTCTGGAAGGTTTTAATTCATTAACATTAATAGTTCATTATAATTTTTTTAAACTTAAGAATTCAAAATTAAACAGCTACTAAATTAAATCATATTAAATGAGGTTTTTAATGACTCCAAAAAAGTTGACCCAATAAAGCACACAGGACAAAAAATAAGTGGATGAAAGGTACATTTGTCTTCCACTGAGATGTATTATTAGGTAAAAAGATTGTAGAATTGTTACTTCAGAGTTGTTGTTACTTCAATAGACATCACATGTGAATAATGATCTCAATCTAGACATAAAGAAATGGAAGCCAGTAGGATAGATTCCATTTCTGAAATTTAGCAGCATTTTTTTTTTAACAACAAAATTCTCCTTGCACCAAATAAACATTTTTTGAATATAAAAATTCTTTTAGGGATACTAAAGGGCTTTGAATTTCTGAGCAATCAAAATTGCAGTAACAAAAAAGAGAAAATCAGTCCATGGAGCATTTTGCTTTCTAAAAAAAAAAAATTAGAAAGAAACAACACATTTTTAAAAGTCCTAATTAAATGCCAAAATGTAAATTCTGAAAAATCAGGGAAGGGATTAACAAAATTGAAAACAAAAATATCAATAATACAAATAGGAACAGTTTCTTAAAAAATGAATAGGTAAGTTATTAGCTACTTTGATTAAAAAGAAAGAGAAAAATGAAAAAAAAGAATGGAATATTAAAAAACTGAAGAAAAATTAAAGGATATTCCTAGAAACTACTTCTGTCCTACAATATGCCAATAATCATAGAGAATTATATGGAAAAAATACAAAATAGCCATATTACCAGCAGAAGAAATAGAGGTTTTAACAAACCATTGTTAGAAAAGAAATTGGATATGGCAGAAATAGTCTCACAAAGTGTGTGTGTGTGTGTGTGTGTGTGTGTGTGTGTGTGTGTGAAGTCCCACTAGTGAATTCTATTAAACATTTAAAGAAAAATGAATTCCAATATTACACAAACTGTTTGCAAAGTAGCAAATAAAAGGGTCTGAACAAATTCCTTATAGGAAATAAATAAGATTTTAAAATCTAAATCAGAAGGGGAAGACAACTATTGATCAAAATTCCTAATGAGCATTGAAGCAAAATTTTTAAATAAAATATTAACAGAGACTGCAGTATGCTATCACAAATATTATATACTATGGCCAAGTTGAATTCACATCAAAAATGTAAAGTTGGATTAATATTAGGAAATGAAAATGAAAATTAATCTTACTAATGTTAAGAATGACAAGTCATATGGTCATATCAATAAATCCCAAAAAAAGGCTTTCGAAAAAAATATAACATCTATTTCTATAAAAAAACCAAAATATTAAAAAGAGGAATAAGTAGATTTTTCTTTAACATTTCTTTAACATTTCCCTTTAACATACAGTAAAACAAAATGCATCTAAATTCAAGAACAAGTATTATTTGTAACAGGGTTAATTTGGAGTACTTTTTTAAAAGATTGAGGTAAAGCAAAAATTCTTCATTGTTACCTCTTCTATTTGACTAGAAATGTTAACAAATTACTATAGCAATAAGACAAGAAAAAGAAATCAATGGAATAAGTCTAGAACAGGCAAATATATGGCAGTGTATTTAGAGAAACCTAGAGAGCCAACAAAGCAATAATTTAATTAACTAATGATTTCAAAAAAAATTGCATGATACAAAATAAATCCAGACGCATCCTCCCATTAGAAAATAAATGTCTATTGAAATTTCATTTACAGTAATTGCAAAATGCAGAAAATACTTGAAAGTTTATCTACCAAGTTTCATAGAAGTGCTAAATAAATAAAACTAAAAACTCTACTTATAAAAATAGACAAAAATAATCGGAAAAACATTAGTTTACCGTGGATAGGTAAGCCAATATAATAAAAATGACCAATAGTATCTAGTTTCCTTTTCTCAGTGCTGTTCAAATCAAACTCAAAAATATTATATAATGCCTATAAAACAATAGTAGAATTCATCTTGGGAAAAAATAGTCAAGAATTTAAATGGTAATGGATGAAGAAAAATGTGCAAAGGAAAGAGGTCCATAAGTAACACATTCCAAACTTACTACAAAGTAGTAATCATTACAAACAGTGAGGCACAGGGAGGGGAAGAGAGAGAGACAGAGAGAAAGAGAGAGAGAGAGAGAGAGAGAGAGAGAGAGAGAGAGAGAGAGAGAGAATCTATCAATGGTTCAGTTGAGCTATCAAGCACAGCAAAGCAAAAAATAGAGTGACATAATTTTTAGAGACATCCCAAGACCCTACTTATTTGACCAAAAAATTCTGGGGAAACTGTACAGCAGCCTGGAAGAAATTAAATTTACACCAATACCTCACATCATACTCTAAGATAAAGTTCAAAGGGATACATTACCTAGGAAAAAAGTCACACACTAAACAAATTAGAGAAGGCAGAAATTACTTTTTGTATCTATGAATAGAAGAAAGAATCCATGACTAAACAAGTGATAGAAAAAATTCTAATAAATCTATGATTAGGAGGGAATCAATTAACTGGAAAAAAAAACTCTTTATCCTTAGTTTTTGTGATAAAGAACTCATTTCCAAGACACATTAAAATGGATTTAAACTTATAGAAATGAGAAACGTGTCCTAAAAGATAAAAAAATCTAAGGATATAAATGGGCAATTCTCCAGGGAATTTATCCAGACTACCTATAGCTAGAATGGAAAAAATGCTCCAAATCACTAAAAATTGAAAATCCAAAATGGATACACTTCTGAGTTTCTACCTCATACCCATAAGATCAGCAAAATAACCAAAAAAGCAAATGATATTTGGGGAGGGGAATGAGAGAAAAGTCACATTGAATCACTATTGGTAAAGCTGTGAATTGGCCTAAGTATTCTGGAAAGCAATTTGGATTCTACCTAAGAAGTTAAAACAATGAATGTTCTTACAATTAGTGAAACTACAAATTATTCCTCAATGAAATCAAAGAAAGAAGAAAAGATCTTAAATGTACAAAAATATTTATAGCAGCTTTGTGTGTGTAGGTATGTGTACACATGAATGTGTGTCTGTGTGCATGAGAGAGACAATCTCTTGCCTCCTGTCCCATAAATGAAAAGATTATCCATCAACTGAAGAATGGCTAAACAAATTGTGGTATCTGATTGTAATAGAATAGCTATTGTATTGTTAAAAATGAACATTTCTCCTCCTCCTCCTCCTCTTCCTTCTCTTCCTTCTCCTTCTCCTCTCTACCTTCTCTTCTTTTTCTTCCTTCCTTCCTTCCTTGCTCCCCTTCTTTCCTTTCCCCTCCTTTCCTTCATTCTCCTTTCCTTTCTTCCTTCCTCCTTCTTTCCCCTTCCTTCCTTCCCTGTCCCTTCCTTCTTCCTTTCTTCCCTCCTTCCTTCCTTCCCTTCTCTTTTCCTTACCCTTTCCTTCCTTCCTCTTTCCTTCTTTCCTCTTCTTTCTTTCCCCCTTCTTTTCTCCCTTCCTTCCTTCCTCCTTCTTTCTTTCTTTCCCCTTTTCTTTCCTTCCTTCCTTCCTTCCTTCCTTCCTTCCTTCCTTCCTTCCTTCCTTCCTTCCTTCCTTCTTTCCTTCCTCCCTCCCTTCCTTCTTTCCTTCCTTCCTTCCCTCCTTCCTTGCTTCTTTCTCCCTTATTTCCTTCCTTTTCCCTTTCCTTCCTTCTTTCATTACTTCCCCCTTCCTTTCTTCTCCCCTTCTTCTTTCCCATCTTCTTTACTTCTTTCATTCATTCCTTTCTTTTTTGGGAAGGTGGAAGGAGAAAAAAGAAAGATTTATTATTGAAAAATATAGCTTAAAATAACTCATCATGTGTGGTTAGTGATTATGGAATAGACAGTTATAGCATAGTGACAAGACAGATTTTACTATTAGAACATATGTGTAATTATAAACTATTTGTGTATTTTACTATAAACAATGACAAATGGGGGATTTTTAAAAATATGACAATATGTCATGATTTCATCATAAAAGCAACAGTCTTAAAGTAAATAGTTGGACTTAGAAGAGAACACAGTAAAGTACTCTTTTTCTTTTTATTTGGTTAAAATGTATTTGCTTTCTTTTTAATTAAATAAACTTAAAATCTAGGTTTTACTTGCAGATTATTCCACATTTAATTGATCTGTTTATTAGTACTTGTGACTATTAAGGTTATAATAATAAATCAAGATTCTGGTTTCTAAAAATAAAAATTACAACTTACCCAAAGGGCAGTGGAAAGATACATGATGAGCACAAATAGACTGTTGCTTATTACTAGAGATGAAATTTTTTATAGGAAGCAGCATAAAATGTATCATCAAATTGAAATGTGACTGGAAAAAGATTGGTCACGTGTTGGGATCAAGGAATAACAGACTTTAAGTTCTCCTGCTACTTCAGTGACCTTGTGATATTAAGAAACTCTTAGGAAGGCTTCTATGTTCATGGCTAAAAACCTTATGGAAGATGACATGGGTGAAAAGATGTAAATATTTTGAGATTTGTATCCTTGGGGAAAGTATTCATATCAATGACATTATAAAAGCATTGATATATTTCTGACATTGGACACAAATTTAAAGTTTAATAAAGTTACTAGCCTGTTTGTTTCAGTGTAAAAATGTACTAGTTCTAAAACAAAGAGCAGCATTATTAAATGTAAATTCTCTTCAGGGCTAATTAATGAGAATATGGGAATAATGACTAATGAGAATAAAAAGAAAGAAATCTTGAGAATAAAGGCTAATGAGTCAATGAGAAGAAAGGGGATGGGCCAATTAGTCTCTTAAGAGTTCCACAGAGTTCTATGTCCTTTGATATCAGTTTGAACCCTGCAATAAGGCAGGAAATTTTAAGGAAGGAAGAATTGATAGTAATGCAGATACTACAAAGTTCAGAATTCAGTAATGAAAGAATTAGCAAGATAAAAGACACATTAGGAAGGTATTAACTTTGTAGTTTATGATGTGCATTTTATAATGATAGTTATATCCCTACCAGACCTAGATAACTGGAACCAACCAAATACACTGACCCAGGAAACAGAAATGTCAAGCATTCAGTAGAAAATGGAAGCTCAGGACACTAGCATGTCTTAATTCAGTGATTTATTTGATTGAAATTCTAAGAAGGGAAGGAAGCTAATGCAGATGCCAACTGAGATGAATGGTATGTTTTTCTATGTAAGACCGAATGATAAAGCCTCAGGAAATTTAGAACAGGAGACGGGAGAGGCATTCACTGGATATAGATGTTACAGAACTCTATGTTATAGTATTTCAGGAGGAAGGATTGCTTTCTAGTTAATCTTTACTTCAGGGTTTTGAAGGATCCCAGGGAGAAAAAATTAAAAAAAAAAAAAAAAAAAAAAAAAAGGAAGCTTCTTTATTTGCACCATTACCCATTGGAACTCTGCAAGATTCAAACTATTCATTTATGCCTGAGATTGTCATTTCCTTTGAGAGTTTTCAAACAAACTGGCCTTGACCTTCCATGTTCACACACCATGAGCACTATGTAATTGCCTCCTGAATTGCACCATTAATATATGCTAACCTGACCCACAGGAAACAGAGAATATGGAGAAGTTTTAGAGCTCTCTTTCCCCATTCTTCCCCTTCCCCACTCCCCATTTTCCACTCCTGTCTCACCATCTCATTCCAGGCTTCAAGGGGATGAGGGGAAAAGAGAGACAGATAAAAGAAATATTTATACACACATATGTGTGTGTAAAATATGTATACATATGTGCTGTATATATAGAAAGAGATAAACAAATATATACACATATATGCATGTATAATATATACATATATGTATTGTGTATAATATATACACACATAGAGACATATAAACAAAAATATTTTATTTATTTTATATAGTGTGTATATATAAAAATATTTATATAATATATACATATACAGAATGAGACAAACAAAAATTAATATATGCACATATATTGTATGTATTACATATATATATATATATATATATATATATATACATACATACATACTTACATACATATATATGCAGAGAGAGAAAGATAGAGACCCCACCGGACACACTGATCACAGCAGGACAGCATGTTATTTCAGGGGGCAGCCACACAGTTCACAAATGGTTATATTTTCCTGATGACTGGCTTTTCTATTAGGAAAAAAAATCATTGTGTTTTGGAAAGAAATCTTGGAAGCAAAACATTTCAACTCTAGAAACAGAACTAAGGTTTAATCTGTAGGCAGGAGCCCAGAAGTTTTAATTACTATACATTGTTTCCTCCCTATAAGGCCCTATGCTCATGAGGAAAAATGAGGTCCTACCACTGCGGTCTGCATGTCAATGAAGTCCATTGTAAACTCCCCAGTATAACATAAACCTCCCCTGAACACATAAAATTCTTGGCTTCCAAGAACAGTGTCTTAGAAAGAGAGCTCTGTATTTGCTTCAAAAACAGTTATTCTGTTCAGAACTCTAAGTCCCGGCTCAGTTTTAAAAGGCTGGGTCCAACGAAAGTTGACACGGTTCATGTAATTTTAATTAAGGAGCAATTTTTGCACCTTTATGGTTGACAGGGGTATTGTAAGATTTTCCCATTAATATGGAATAATTCTCAAGCCCATAAGTAATTCACTTTATAAAAATCTTCTAGGCGATAGTATCAGGTCAGAATAGAAATCCAAAGACTTGAAATAATTGACCTGCCAAGAAGTCACCAGAACAGCAGAACTGAGAGAGTTAGGTAAGAAAGCTCATTTGATACCTCAAAAATAGCAGCTGTCTTGTCACTTTGATGACCAAAGTAAAGATACAGAAGTGTATAGAGCTATCTGAAGAGGTCTAAAATGTGACATTTCAGTACAACTGCCAGAAATCCTGGGGGAATAAATCAGAGAAGAGAGAAAGATTGGAAATGAATAATAAATAGGAGCCTCAGTCAAGTATCTTCAATGAAATTTATCTCAGAGTACTTTGAAGGTTTAAAATAATACACTTTAGGATATTTTAAAGAAATGAACATTAAATAAGAAAGATCTTAACTATTTCTGACCAAGATCTGAAAGGAGATGGGGCTTCTAACTAGATGAAGTAACAAATAGTAAGATAGCTATGACAGATGCATATGTTACATTTTCCAAATTCCCAATAACACTTGAATGATTGATGAGATATAAATATGCATCTTTAGACCAGGTAGATTTTTATGCCACCAGGTATGACAGTTCAGTTATACCATATATGCAAGGATAGACATTGAGAATGAAAGGTGAAAAATTGCAAAGTCTCTTTGAAAAATACAATATTCATTCCTACTTAGAAAGTGAGAAAGTAATTAATTAAATATTAAATATTTTTAAAATGTTATAAAGCAATTAATTAAAGAAACCTTTCTCAAAATAAATAGTATCTATCTAAAACTAGAAGAAGAAATATCTTTATGAGGACAAATTTGAAACCTCCTAAGAAGATCAGGGATGAAATGAGAATCTCCATTATCACTATGCTATATTGTTCTAGAAATACTACTGTAGCATTAAGACAAGAAACAAATTGAAGGAATAAAAGTAAGCAACAAGGAAACAAAACAATTACTTTTTGAAGATATGATGATATATGTAACATCTAGTTGATATAATTAACAACTTTAGCAAAGTTGTAGAATGTAAAATAAATTCATAAAATCATCTATATTTCTATAACAATAAAATACAGGAGGAAGAGAAAGAAAAATAAATGTCATTTAAAACAACCACAGATAACATTGCATTTTTGGGAATCTACCTGCCAAGAGAAACCCAGGGACTATATGGACATATTACAAAGGACTATATTTCACAAAATGAAAGACAGATCCTAGTAATTAGAAAAAATTAAGTGTTCATGTGTAGGCTGAACCTGTATAATAAGAATAACAATTTTATCTAAGTTAACCTACTTATTCAATGCCATACCAATCAAATTACCAAAGAAATATTTTATAGAGATAAAAAAAAAATAACAAAATTCATCTGGAAGAACAAAAAGTCAAGAATACCAAGGGAATCAAGAAAAAGTGAAGGAAGGTAGCTTAGCAGTACCAAATTTCAAATTAAATTATAAAGTGGTAAAATGTAAAAACAATCTGGTACTGGCTAAAAAATAGAATGTTAGACCAATGGAATAATTAGGCATAAAATACACAGAAGTAAATCTCCATTGTAATGTAGCATTTGATAAACCCAAAGATCCAAGCTTTCCTTTTCACCATTTGACAAAAATTGATGAGAAAATGGAAAGCAGTTTGGAAGAAACCAGGTATAGACCAAAAAAGTTAAACCATATAACAAGAGAAAGTAAAAATGAATAAGTGAGTTAGACATAAATTCTAGTTATTTATTTTTCAGTCATGTCTGATTCTTTTTGGTTCCAAATGGGATTTGTTTGGCAGAGATACTAGAGTGATTTGCCATTTCCTTCTCCAACTCATTTTACAGATGGGGAAACTGAGGCAGACAGAGTGAAATCACTGGACCAGGATTACACAGCTAGTAAGTTTCTGAGGTTAGGTTTGAATTTAGGAAAATGAGTCTTCCTGATCCCAGACTGAGAGCATTAACTGTGGTACTAGCTACCCTTTAGACATAAATAGGTGTTATATATTTTATAGAGAAGGAAACTGAGGTCCACGGAGTGATTTGCTCAAGATCACAAAAGTAGTAAACATCAAGGTAGGATTTGGATCCAGGTTTTCTGATTCCAGGGTCAGTACTCATTTCACTTACCACCAAGTTATACAGGTAAAAAAAAAAAAAGCAGAGTTGAGATTTACACTGAGATCATCTGATTGCAAATTCAGCATTTTTCCTCAAATGCAATATGATCTAGGAACTCCTTTTTGACCCATTGGCCCACAGGATCGTACCAGGATATTGGATTCATAGAGAATTTTAGAACATGTAGCTACCTGCACTGGCTTGGCATTTAAAAATTGGAAATAAGGAGATGAAGGGGACCAAAATTGAATGGCATAGATAACTGACTGGCTACACACAAAAGACTTGGACTTAGCTCCTCAGAGGGAAAGCATATGCTACCAAAGGTATTCTGCATAGTGCTTGAGATTGGGCGCTGTAAACACTGAGCATTCAAAAATGGTCTTCCTGGTTTCCTTATGTAAGAATAAATATTACACTCTGACATCATGTTCATCTTAAGGTAGCATGTGCATGAGGTATAGAGAGAGGAGAGTTGGAGAAATAACAGTAAATAGAAGGGGATTTAGAGACTGGGAAATTAATTCCCAAGTTATTAGATTTTTATATGTTATTATTTCCCCAAGAACCTACTAGAAAAAGAGCATATGGCTTCACTCAAGCAGAAAATAAAAGCTAAAACACAGAAAGGAGTAAGTAAAGTGATGAAGTGGAAAGACTTCTGAAGTCAGAGGACCTGAGCTTGAAACTTAGGTCTGCATGTAAGTATAAATATGATCTTTGGTAGATCATTTAACTGATTTGGGCCCCACTTTTCTCAATTCGACAATGAAGGAATTACATAAGCTGATACTAAAGTTTTCCTCCAGCTCTAAATCCATGAACCTGTCTCTTTCCAAAAAGTTAAGTTGTAAATAACAGCATTTTTGAGGTTCTATTGCAGACCTTGAATAATGAATTCTTGTTTAAACATGGGTCATTCATTATTCTTAGTGAGAGGAATCATATCTTCAAATTTATACATAGCACCTACTGAATTCTACTTAATTGCTTGCTTCATTTAGAAGAATTTCATGGACCTTTTTTAGATAACTTGTACTATATAACTTCATTATTATGCTTGAAGTGAATTTCTTTGTAAATTCAGAGACACAATCCAAATATATAAACCAGTTAAGAAATAGGTGATGTTTCAGATTGTCCATACATTTGCTTCCCTTTATGAATGGGACCAGAACACAGAACCAATTTCTTACTTCTTGGATACTGTGTCTCTCAGAACAATTAGAAAGAAAACCGAGGGGCTAAACACAGAAAAGAGGAGAAAAGATAGATGTTAGTATCACAAAATTCAGTCTTTCAAGGATCATTGATCTCATCTGTGAAACTGGTCCTATCACTGACACTGAAAGAAATTACTCAGTATCTTAATAATTGGTCATCATGAGCTTATGCAACATTAAAAAATTTCTCTTTTCATGGCCAACTTTATAGTGATAATCCTGTCTAATTGTGGTAGACTTGTCCTGCTATACCAGCTCATTGCTGGATCTGTCCTTCAAGTTTTTCTAGCAGAGAACTTGTAAGAGTTTTATATAACTTTGAAAAGCCTGGGTTACTTCTAAATCATGACAAAGCCACAAGGTCACTTAAAACACAATGTTCTTGCACCTAAAGGGAAGAAGAAAAGGAGAGAAAGTTTTCAAATGGCATGTATTAAGAAAATCCATTGCTGGAGGAAAAGAGTGTGGCTATGTGAATCTGCTTCTTTTAAAATATCATTGAATTTTCTTCAATTTTAATTGGGCATAAGCTTCCCACAGCACCCTTTGTCCAAAAATATTTCAGAACCCTGCATTTTTAGGGTCAGCCAAGGCTTTTTTTGTTATTTAAACAAGGACAGAGCCAGACCATGATCATTCAACAAAGATTCTTAGACATATCCCTATAAAAGTGGAAGAGGATTAACCAGTGTGATTTAACCACTTTAATAAGAAGACAAAGAGATTTGGGTTCAAACAACAGAGCTGTATGATAAATGGAACTTAAGTACAATTAAGAGAGGGAGGCCCAAAGTTAGAAAACTAGTGGAGATGTAATTAGGAGAACATAACGATCAACTTGTGATGGGAATATTTTAGAACTGAGTATGAGAAAATGGGCAGGTACCTTCCATTGTCTTGCATAGAGCCAACATTCTTTACCTTGGAAGTTTATTTCTAAAAGTTTCTTCAGGTTAACAATATTAATCTACACACAGGCTTTTTACAGTGATGTAACTCTCTCTAGAAGCCCAACAAATAAGGGCACATAAATTACAGAACTACAGAATTTGAAAGTTGAAAGACACCTCAGTGGCTATCCACTCTAATCAAAGCAAAAGAGAAATCCCTATTATAACATGCCCAATAAGAATTTATCTAAATTCTGCTTGAAGACTTCCAAGAAGAGGAAATTTACTTCCAAAGTGATCCATTCCATTTTGCTAATTACCCTATTCAAATTGTTTGGAAATTTTCCTTGACATGAAACTTAAATTTGCTTCTGAAACTTCAGCCCTTTGCCCTCCATACTAAACAAAATAAATTTAATTTCTTTTCTTTATTAGAGCTTTTAAAATAGTTGAAAATAATGATCATGTTCCCCTCCAAATCTTCCTTTAAGCTAAATACACCCCTGCCTTCAATCAGCCCTCATATATCATGCACTCAATATTCTTCATTATCTTGGCACTCTGGATACTTTTCAGACTATCTGGATCTTTCTTAAATTATGGAGTCCAGAATAGAATAGGATAGTCTATATCAGGTCTGACAAGGGCAGAGCTTAGTGAACCTATCACTCCCCTCTTCCTGGAAGCCCTGTCCCATTTAATGAGCTCTCAATCCCATTAGGTTTAGGAGGGATTTTGGCTATCATATCACACTAGTGACTCATATAGTGACTTGTAGTCTGCTGATGCTCTTTTCCAAAACAACTTAAGTCTATCTACACCTTCCCCACCTTCAATTCAGTGAAGTCAATGAATTCAGAGGAGGGCAAGGGAAGTAAAAGTTTAAGAGGCACTCAATCCTAATACCTCTTGGTTTCTCAATCCCTGAAGTAAACATTTGTCCCAAGTCTGCTTTAGGAGAATACCTGATGTTAAACAGTTTTTCATGGTAAGTTTCATAATATTATTTTTTATAGACAAAACCATTCATCCAATTGCATAAATTGTCCTTTAGTTATCACAAAATAACCCAAGGCAGCAGTAGCAGAAGGAGCCAGGTGTCCCAGGCTGTTCTTTTGTAGTCTGATTAAACTATGGCATCCAATTAACCTACTTGCACGGAGTCCTTGGAAACAGTACAGTCATAATGCTGGAAGGGCCAAAGCTAAACTTCCTTGCAAGTTATTCTGTTTCCCTTTTCCTTCCTATATCCTAGTTACATGGTCCTTGTCCTGTTTTTTTGTGAACTTAACAAACATGAACATTCTTTTGATATACAACTATAAACAGAAAAGAGAATTGTATATAAAACTATGAACTTCTTTTACATATAGTTTGGTTTTTAAGTGTATATTAAATATAACATGACAAAAACTACCATACTTCTTTGACCTCTTTCTGAACTTCCTTTAGTTTCTTTCTTTGCATTTAAAAAATGTGTGATGAAATTTGTCTTTTTCTTTTTTTGGCATCTCTGTCTCTATTCAAAAATCCCTCCCTGCCCCCAGATGGAAGCCAGTTCTACCTTGTCACAGATAACTAGAGTCAAGCAAAATCAAGCATTTCATTGGTAGTGCATAAACAATGTGTGTATTATTATTCTGTGCCTCTAATCTATCACCTTTCTGTTGAGATAATGTTTCATTATCAGTCTTCTGAAGTCATGATAAGACAAATGTAAAATAATAATAATCCAGGATAACTTTTTAAGGGACAAAACAATAGTCTTCTTGTCTTCAAGTATCTAAGAATAGTATTTGTTTGTGATTTTCTTTAGCATATGTCATGTGTTTCTAGGAATGGGGTTATTTTCTACAATTTGTAATAAATGAACATCCTGAGGTGTTGATGTTTGATGTTTCTTTTTGTCTCTGTGTGGATTAAAATGAACTGACAATATCAATATTTCCTTTAAAAAATCTCAGTCTTTTTGAGCATAGTTCCAAACTACTCTCGAAAATGGTTGGATTCGTTCACAACTCCACCAACAATGCATCAATGTCCCAGTTTTCCCGCATCCCCTCCAACAATCATCATTATTTTTTCCTGTCATCTTAGCCAATCTGACAGGTGTGTAGTGGTATCTTAGAGTTGTCTTAATTTGCATTTCTCTGATTAATAATGACTTGGAGCATCTTTTCATATGACTAGAAATAGTTTCAATTTCTTCATCTGAGAATTGTCTGTTCATATCCTTTGACCATTTTTCAATTGGAGAATGGCTTGATTTTTCATAAATTAGAGTTAATTCTCTATATATTTTGGAAATGAGGCCTTTATCAGAACCTTTGACTGTAAAAATATTTTCCCAGTTTATTGCTTCCCTTCTAATCTTGTCTGCATTAGTTTTGTTTGTACAAAAACTTTTCAGTTTGGTATAATCGAAATTTTCTATTTTGTGATCAGTAATGATCTCTAGTTCTGCTTTAGTCATAAAGACCTTCCCCTTCCACAGGTCTGAGAGGTAAACTATCCTGTGTTCCTCTAATTTATTAATAATTTCATTCTTTATGCCTAGGTCATGAACCCATTTTGACCTTATCTTGGTGTACGGCGTTAAGTATGGATCAATGCCTAGTTTCTGCCATATTAGTTTCCAATTTTCCCAGCATACCCTTTGATCCAGCAGTGTTACTACTGGGATAATATCCCAAAGAGATTATAAAGAAGGGAAAGGGACCTGTATGTGCACGAATGTTTGTGGCAGCCCTTTTTGTAGTGGCTAAAAACTGGAAACTGAATGGATGTCCATCAGTTGGAGAATGGCTGAATAAATTGTGGTATATGAATATTATGGAATATTATTGTTCTGTAAGAAATGACCAACAGGATAATTTCGGAAAGGCCTGGAGAGACTTACACGAACTGATGCTGAGTGAAATGAGCAGGACCAGGAGATCATTATATACTTCAACAACAATACTATATGATGACCAGTTCTGATGGACCAGGCCATCCTCAGCAAAGAGATCAACCAAATCATTTCTAATGGAGCAGTAATGAACTGAACCAGCTATGCCCAGAAAAAGAACTCTGGGAGATGACTAAAAACCATTACATTGAATTCCCAATCCCTATATTTATGCACACCTGCATTTTTGATTTCCTTCACAAGCTAATTGTACAATATTTCAGAGTCTGATTCTTTTTGTACAGCAAAATAACGTTTTGGTCATGTATAATTATTGTGTATCTAATTTATATTTTAATATATTTAACATCTACTGGTCATCCTGCCATCTAGGGGGGGGTGGGGGGTAAGAGGTGAAAAATTGGAACAAGAGGTTTGGCAATTGTTAATGCTGTAAAGTTACCCACGCATATATCCTGTAAATAAAAGGCTATTAAATTAAAAAAAAAAAAGATAAGTAAAAAATCTCAGTCTTTCTCAGTGTCTCTATCTCTGTCTCTGTCTCTCTCTGTTTCTCTCTGTCTGTGTCTCTGTTTCTGTGTCTCTTTCTCTTTCTGTCTCTGTCTCTCCCCACCTCTCTCTCCCTTTCTCTCTCTCTCTCTCTGTCTCTATTTCTCTGTCTCTTTCTGACTCTCTCTCTATGTGTCTCTGTCTATCTCTGTCTCTGTTTCTGTCTGTCTCTGTCAGTTTGTCACTGCATGTAATTCTTGGAAATAAAATTTCAGTGTCTAAGTTTGACCATTCTATACAGCATGAGACTCTCTCTTTTTTATTAGAATATAAGTATGCTTCTAATTCTGGGTAAGAGAGTCCTCTTTCATTTGGGAAAGAAGAAGGGCACTAAAGAAAAGATGGGGAGAAAACAGCAGTCTCAGCTGTCCATAATGGGGAGCCAGAGAGCTCTTTGAATAATCCTTGAAAGAGTCTTAGGGGGAAAACCACAGTATGTGCTCCTCTCAAAGGCTGTTGGGGAAAAAGTGTAAGAATTTTTAAAGTCCTGATGTACATAGTGAAGAAAGTGGGATTGGGGAATTCTTGAGAAGATCCATTCACCGACCTAAAAAAACTTTTTGCTCTAAAGCTATGGTCTAGAGTTGGTAGGGAGGGAAAGCAACATGGAAATTCAAAATGAATTAACCCTCTCCTTGTTTTGCTAAATCGTGCCAAGAGTATTTAGCTGACCCTATCAAAGTGCTAAATGTTGGTGAATTCATGCCAGTTGAATAAACTTGAATAACATAAATAGGCATTTCATGCAGTGAAGGTAAAAGCAGAGACAAGGCCATATGGTATATATAGTATAGTTAGAGCAGTAGGTTTAGACTGAAAGAGTTTGGGTTCAAATCTTTGCTTTGGTAGATTTTTTTAATGACAGAGTACGCTATCTCTCTATTGACCCCTATTTCCTCCTCTATAATATAAAAACTTACTTTGGTTTCTAACGGCTTTTTCTAGTATAAGCAGCAAAAAGCTGAATCTGGAATCAAAGGGTTTTCATATCCTGTTCACATTCAGACATCTATATGAGTTGGTCAGGTCATTTAGCTTCCCTAGGCAAGCTACTTTTTCTTTCAGTTCCTTTATCTTTAAAATGAGATGGGTTTGCACTAGTTAGTCCCTAAGATCCCTTTAACTCTCACTGTATGGTTTTAAATTCTGTCATGACATAGAACCTCTAAATTTTAATCTTCTCCTTTCTTTTATATGTATGTGTGTGTTAACTGACTGATAAGTTTCCTAAACTTATAATTCTATTAAGTTAATTTTTGTTAAAGAGGCCACAAAGTACAGTAGAAAGAGGGACTTAGGTGCCCTGGGTCCAGTTTTGCCACTTATTATTCTTGAATAAGTATCTCTGAACTTCAGCGTCCTTATCTGGAAAATGCTGTAACTAGACTAGATGATCTCTTAGAATTACAAAATGTTAGAACTAGAAGGAGCCCAAGTACCATTCCATCATGACACTGCTCCTTGGTTAAATTTATATTACCCAGGATTGTTGATCAAATCTGACTCAGGCCAGTCCAGTGGTTCAAGTTTGGGATTAAGAATGAAATAAAAGACTCAAAGATTGTCCAAACCTAACAAAAAAGAAGTTTCTTTACTAGGAAGTTTACAAAATAAAGAATACACAAAGATATTGCTCCCTTTACTTTATATGGAGAACCTCTGGTTAGCAGAATGGGGTGGGCCAGATGAATATGGTAATTTAAAGAGCAGCAAGATGTGTGGCCAGTCAAGAGGCTCTCACCCTTAATGAAAGGCTCTGGCCTTTTTATGCCTCAGGTAACTGGAAAGGTATGATGTTAGTGGATGGAGTTCTAGAATGAATTGACACTTCCTTTGTCTTTCAGGGGAAAATATCTCAGTCCATACAGTCAGGGCCCTACTAAATTACTCCTAGCACCCCATCATAAAGCCTGTCACCCTTGCTGATTTTCCCTTTCTGTTTATATTAGCATTATCTGCTTCTTGATAGGGGGAAGAGATGGGGAAATGTTTTAAAGGCTATAGAGTACAGTCTAAAGCCAAGAACCCAATGTCTACCTCCTCTTCCTTTAGCTGTAGGACATGAGAAAATCCATTTTCAGAAGACTTTGATACACTGATATATTTCTGATGTTTTTTGAATGTTACCAACCATATTCTGTTCTTCTTAAGCGCAGCTGAATTCCTCCCATTTTTTGGTGAAATGGATTTGCTTCCTGAATATTGCAGGTGTTTATTGTTTGTGTAGAAATATATATATACATATACATATACACATATGTGTATACATATCCATTTAAGTATGTGTATACATGTGTAAGTACATACATAAACACACACATACATATAAACACATATATATGTTTATATGTATATGTGTATATACATATGTATCTATCCTTCCCTGAAGGAGCTGCAATTTGGTTTTCTAAAGATTAGAAATTTCCTACTTATTCTAAATATTTGACAGACCTATCCAGCTCTCTTATCTCTGGAAGAATCTTTTTTCAGTACAGAAAGGTCATGGTTAATGATTACTTACATTCAAATCCCCAGAAAGAAATTATGCATGTAAATGCATGCACATGAATACAAGCTCTAAAAAGACAATAAATAAACTACAAGATTGCCACAGCCCAGAATTAATTTTTGTTTGTCTTTTCCAAACAGGATGATCAGTTAATATATGTGTTGCGGCATCCTGGAAAGAGAATATATCCATCCAAACACATATTTCAGTTCATAATTTCTCTCTCTTTTGGGGGCTTCTGCATTTTGTCAAATTAACAGCTTCAGAATGACGCGCACATTTCATTCCAACCTGTAGTCAGGCCCAACATCTCTTTCCTGACCTTTCCTCAGAGAGCTCAGCTGGGGAAGAAGAAACCAAACATGCAAAATCTGCTGTGTGTGGCCCAGTTCTCATTTTTAAGCCCTGAGCTGTTTAATCATTGTACCTCAAAGGGTCAGCCATTGGCTAATGAATCCACAGCTCTGAGTTATCCCTCATCCTAATGAGTCCTAATAAAAAGCATTTAACTTGGCTAATGTAACATAAAACTCGGCACCATTTCATTGTATTTGCTTAATAAGAACTTTGTATAATATCAGATTACTTTCTCCTTGGCTGAAGCTTTATACTGGTGGTAGCAGATCTGCGAGGTGGGAATATCCAATGCTATAATATGGAAATTCTTCTCTAATATGCTCTTTATTATTATATGATTACTTAATTCATTCAACTGAGAAAGTCTGATCCCAGTGCCAACTGTTTTGTAAGATTTACTTGAAATGCTAAGCAACCAGTCCCACCACACAGTCTAGAAATACAGTATTGCTTTTCCTGGGACCGAGCTATTAATGGCTGCTTTGAGAGATGCAAAGGACGATTAATTTTACAGACACAGCTATAGAGAAAAAGAACTTTATTTATATGTGTCTCACATTATGGACCATTTGTACTTATATAAAAATTTGTAAATAAAATTCTGTTTTCCCATTGGCTTTCATTCAAGGGAACCTCAGAAATATTTATGAGACAATGATTATAGCTCACAATTACATGGTGGCTTAAATTTTTCTAAATGCTTTACATACAATGTATTATTTGATCCTCCCAACAACCCTTGTGAAGTTGAATTATTATTAGCTCTATTTTCCTCCCTGGCCATCATTTCCACACATGCACATATTTGTGGACACACACACACACATATATACATATATATATATATATTTATATATACATGCATATGTGTAAAACATTACTTGAGTGCAGGAACTTGAATGGCAACTCACAGATTGATTAGAATGAACAAAAGGATTTGGGATTGTCTTTCTAGCAGATTTCACTTCTAGATGACGTTTCATGGTAGCACTAATCTGTCTCCTGATCCTGTTTAACTGGTCCCACGTTGCTACGCAATGCCCATAACATCCCCATTGCCACCATTTAGATCTCTATGTTCATTACTGCAGCTTTAAATGATGTCTTTTAGTTCATTCTTCAATGTGCCCAGATTGGGCTTCAGTGGCTATGATATCTACCTCCACCTGTAGGTATCCAAGTTGAATGGACAGAAGAGTAGGAAGTTTCTTCAAGAATATAGGAAATGTTTACTGACATACTTTTCATACCTTCCTTTTTGTCTCATTGATCTCTTTCTCTCAGTCAACTTCCAGGAGGTATTAAGAATACCTGCCACATTACGACCCTACATTCCCATTATTCTTTGATATAAGACAGTAAAATTTTGAAATATTCTTTTATCCCAGAGGTACCTTACCAGAGAAAAATAAGAGATTTGACATATGCTGTATTTCACAACTAGTAGATATTATGGTAAAAAATATTTGATGTGGTACAATAGAAAACACTAATGGTAATTAAAATATAATCACATCATTTTTTCTCACTTTCAGAGATTTTAAGATTTATGTCAGGTTCTTTAAAAAATGTCTTTACCAGAGTTGATTGTTACATATATTGTTAGGCATGGTCATACTGTTTATTATTTTTGGCTTAAAAGTTTTCCTTTCTTTTTAAAATTTATAACTAGATTTTCAACTGGGAAGGGAAATTTCCATAAAAAAATAATGATGATGATAATGATGACGATGATGATGATGATATAAAAAACAAAAGGCACCAGCAAGACTCATATTTAAAATAAAGCTCAATGTCTTTCCTGTGAATTTATGGGAAAGTGCTTTGAAAGGTCAAAAGGTATTTCAAAGAATTGTAGAAACTTAAAATCAGAAAGGAACTTAAAGTTTCTCTAATTTACCTTTCCATTCAGGACAGGAAATCTCTCTACAGCATCCCAGATAGTGTTCACTGATTAATTTGTTCTGCTCAAACACCTTCAGGGATGGAAGGTCCATGTCCTGACAAGTTATCCCGTAGTAATTTTGAACAGTGTTAATTGTCCACAACTTTACCCTTATGCTAAGCTGAAATCTCTTTTCCCCTAATTTCCACCATTATTCCTACTTTTGCCAAATGGGGCTATGTAGAACAAATCTAAACCTTCTTTCATATGGCAGCCTTTCAGATATTTGAAGGCAGCTATATTTTTCCTTATAAATTTGTTCTTTGCCAGAAAAAACAGATTCATTGCCTTCAACTGTTTCTCATAATACTTAGTTTACAGACCCTATACCAACCTGATTGCTCTCCTGTGGACACATCAAAGTTTGTCAAAATTCTCTTAAAATATATCTCCTAAAGCTTTTTTGATCTGTTGCTTCTCAACCCCTTGCAATCTGGTAACGTCTGCCACTCATCTGAAACTGCCCTCCCCAAGGCCACACGTGATGCTTTTATTGCTAAATCTAAAGGTTTTTTTTTCTCATCTTTATTGACCTCTCTGAAATATTTGATACTGTTAACAACTGCCTGCATCTAAATACGTTGCTCTTCCTAGAATTTCTGTGAACTTATTCTGCTGTAGTTCTCTTTCAATTTGTTTGAGTAACTGATCCTTTCTCTTTCCTCAACGGAGAATGAGAGTTGAGATTAATATCCTTTTTAGTTTCACAAGCAGAATTTAAGTTCATTATGCACTAGTTACTCTGAGCACATTTGATTCCCTGGTAGTTTCATAGTCCATTCTTCAGAAGTGTCCACAGCTCAGGGAAAAAGGCCAATGAGCAGCAAAATGTAGATATGACAAGATGTCCTGTGTCTCAATCTAGGCATAATAAAAGTCTTCAGCAGAAGGACTTTAAAATTCAAGTGCAGAAAATCTGACAACTTCTTCTGTAAATTTTCTTTTGGCATATTTCTAAAGTTGTTTTAATCCTTGTGTTTGAATATATCCCAGTGATCTCTCCTCTTCACTCTATACACATTCATTCTTTCTTAAGATTATCTCATTAGTTCTTCTGAATTTAACTATAATCTCTATGTAAGTGACTATAAATGTACTCATCTTTCTTCTGGACTCCAGTGATATATCTCCTACTACCTACTGGGCATCTCCACTTTAATGCCAGAAAATTCAATATGTTTAAAACAAAATTCATGATCTTTCCACTTAAACATACCTTTCCTCTTCATTTTCCAGTTTTTGTAAAGGGTGCCTCTTTCTAGTTATACAGATTTACAACTTTGCAAAGGTACAAAATATCATCTTTATCTCTTCCTTTTCATTCCCTTAATCATATTCAAAGTATTGTAAAGTTTAACTGATTCTTCCTTCTCAACATCATTTATATCTATACCATTTTCTTTCCTCATGAAGTTGTCATGGTAGTTCAAACAGTCATCACCCCTTGCCCAAACCATTGAAAAAAATCTCTTAATTAGTTTCCATATACCCAATCTTTCTTCTCTGCAATCCAACTGCTGCACAGATGCCAAATGAATATTCCTAGAGTGCATGTCTGATTATATCACTCTACAGATTTGGAAGCGCTGGTCTGTTCTTATGGTCAATAGAACAAAATGCAAATTCTTCTTTCTGACATTTAAAGTTCTTTGTATTCTGGATCCATCTATCTTTCTAAGCTATTCATATATCATTCCCTTTCACATTTCTTATACTGTTATCTTACTAGTTCACTAGATGTTCCTCCTACAAGGCATTCTATCCCCTGTCCCCCATAGTTGACAAGCTGTCCATCCTCTCATCTGTCTCTTGAAATTCCTAGATTCCTTCAGTACTCACCTCAAATGCCATCTCTTTTAAGAGTTATTTCCTTGTCCTCTCTAGGAACTATTTGTGCTCCCTGTGAATTAACTTGCTACACACACATACACAGGACACATGTGCACACACACACACATTCTCTCTCTCTCTCTTTTTCTCTCTGCTTGTATATAGGTAAAGAGATAGAAAGATGGATAAATAATATTTACTTTTAGTAAATATGTTAAATATTCATTTCAGATCCCACCTCTTCCATTTCAAAGATAAGAAAACCGAGACCCAGAGAAGTTAAATGAAGTTCTTCAAAGCATTGATTGAGTTGGAGTCAAAATTGGGATTTGAACCCAGGGCCTCCAATTGCAAAACCACTGCTATTTGTACCATAAATTATTGATTTAGTCATTTCAATTTTGAATATATTCTCTCAGCTAGTTTTTAAAAGATAAATCAAGCAACTGCTTAAAAAATGAAAGGATCAAGTATTGTGTTTTTAACATGAAAAATTGATTTTAATTAACCTCCAGGAGAGTGAGAAAAATGCCAAGATTTAGTAAAAACCAAACTATTTTCCCAAAAAGTTACTGTCAATAACCAGTTTCATAAGAGGATTTTTGTCCTACTATATTCAAATATTTGATCTGATTAATTTTTAGAAAGAGATCCAATCACTACATGGAAGAGTCAGTCAATAAACAATCATTGAAGGAAAAAGTTAGATTAAGCTAATCTTATCAAGCCTTTAGAGATTTTTTTAAAGGTATACCTAAACCTTTATTTTCCAAAAGGAAAAAAAGAACTCTAAAACAATAGACCTAGAATTATGTGTATATGATTCTTTATTACCATTCCCTTCAACCTACTCCCTACAAAGTTCTAACCAAACACTACCCACTCCTTCCAGTGTGCCTTCTGCAATGCCTGGTCCATAGGTCACAAACTTTCTTTCATTTAAAATATTTTTTTCAAATCCTTTCAGCTTTTGGCTTTCACTGAGACCTGGCTCCTTCCTGATGATACAGTCTCCATGGCTATATTTTCCACTATAGGTCTCACAGGACGAATGGGGCAGTTTGGAATATCCTTTCTCTTTATTGACATATGTTATCTCCCACTATCACCATCATAATCTTTGAGGTTAATGCAATCCACCTGTACCACCCAATCTATAGATCTCCATGACATTTCCTTCTTTGATGAGTTCAGTACCTGAATCATAATCATTCTCTCTTCCCCAACTCCCGCATTTATACTAGGGATTTTCAACATGCATATTAATATTACCTCAAACATCCTAACCTACAAGTTCCTCAAACTACTGACTTTTCGGATCCAACTTACCTTCATAACACACAAATACACCTTTGATGCATATGCCATCACAAATGTACTATCTCTATGTTCATGAACTCTGAAATTTTCTTATCTGGTCACAATCCACTAACTTTTCACCTTTCCCTCTGCCTTCAACAACCAAATTCTGCTCTTCATCCACACTGTGACCTCCAGTCCCTTGACACCTCGGTTTTCTTCCAAGTCATCACTTTAGCAATGGCCAAATTCTAATCCTTTTTTCCATTTTGACTCCTTGGTGAACTTGTTCAACTCTATACTATCTTTTCTGTTTAGACCTTTGCCCTCTTATCAGATCACTAATTATGCCCTGCTAAATCTCAATCTTGGATTATTCTCATTACCATTTTTTACTTGTGCTCCTACCCATATGCAGTTCAACCAAGATAGAGAAGATGACATAATCATTTTGACTGGATCCACTACAATTACATAACTATCAACAAGTTAATAACTTCAACAAGGCCCTCACTGCTCTAGATCATCCTTTCATACCCTCTGTGAGGGATGTAGAAGACCCTTACCCAAAATTACTCAAAGATCACTCAGTAGAAAGCAGAAAAGTTGTTTATTGAAAACCTCCAGAGGATGAGCCATCCCATCGCGAGATAAGAAAGAGAAAGCTTGTGCTAGGAGGGCTAAAGAAGTAGTAAAGATACATAGCTTTTATATAAGAAATTACATCACAAGTAAGAGAGCATTGAGAAGGGGAGGGAGAGGCATCTAATTGGTTGTTGCTATTTGGGGAGATTGGAATGGAAGATTTCTGTTTCCCTGAAATCTCCGGATTTCAAGGAAACAGTCAAGCCTTCAGGCTTAATCAAGCAGATAGAGGTCCAGCTAATAGACTAAATATCGATAAATGTCAAATACCAATAAATGTCATCAGCTCAGGTTAAGTAAATATGTTTCTAATTGGCCAAGGCTCAAGTAGATAAGAGCCTGCACATATTATGCAGGTCATAGGGGAAACACAGAAATAATAAAATACAGAAAAAGAATCCATACATTCCTGTAAGTTCTTCACCTTATCTATTCACCACACCCTCCTAATTATCTCATTAACCATAGAGATTCTTCTAAATCTTTTCATTCTTCTTCAATCCTTTCTTATCTGCCTGTCCCTCAAGTCTTCTCCTATTCAAAAACAAACAAAAAATCTCACTTGATTTTTCCATCCCTATTAATTGCTGCCTTATATCACTCCTGCATCTTGTCACTAAACTCCTTGAGAAAGCCATCTAAGAGATATCTTTACTTTCTTTATAACTCTCTACAATGTTTTCTGACTTTTTCTTTATTTTTTTTTAGTTTTGTTAGGTGCAATATATTGAACCTATTTCCACATAAGACATGCTGTGAAAGAAGATCAAAACAAAAGAAAAACTTTTGAAAAACTTTTTTTTGAAGTTTTTGAAAAACTGCAAGAAAGAAAAAAACAACAAAAAAAGTGAAAATAGGATACTTTGATCTGGATGTATATACTATTTTCTATCATGAGTCTTTTGTAATTATTCTCAATAATATTACTGAAAAGAGCACTCTATCAAAGTTGATTATTGGATAATGTTGCTGTTTCTATATACAATGTTCTCCCGATTCTGCTCATTTCATTCAGCATCAGTTCATATTAATCTTTCCAGGTTTTTTCTAAAATCAGATTGTTTATCATTTCTAATAGAACAATAATATTCCATTATTTTTAAATACCTTAGCTTATTCAGCCATTCCCCAGATGATGGGCATCCACTCAATTTCCAGTTCCTTGGCTACTGTAAAAAGAGCTGCTGCAAACATTTGTGTACATGCAGGTTCTTTTTCCTTTTTTAAGGATTTTTTTTTTTTTTTGAGATATAGACCCATTAGTGACACTACTGGATTAAACAATATGCAGAGTTTGGTCATTTGGATCAGTTCACAATTCTACCAACAATGCATCAATATTCCATTTCCTACATCCCCTCCAACATTTATCATTTTCCTTTTTTGTCCTCTTAGGCAATTTGAGAGGTGTAAAGTGATACCTTTTCTAATCATAGTGATTTAGAGCATTTTTTATTTGATTGTTGAATCTGATAGTCTTTTCCTAATCTTTTTCTATTCTACATCCATGAAGCATTTTATATTGCCAGTAAACCTTTCTTACTATATACTCTCTCTTTTCCATATTTTTAATGGTTTTGTTGTCTCTTTGATCTCTTCCCAAATCTCTTTTGTTGATCATTTTCCATATCCCACCCCCTAACTTTTATTATTTCCCAAGCCTCAGTTCAGATCTTGATTCTATCCTCTCATTTATCTAAAAATTCTCCCTTGGTAATCTGATCAGTTCCCATTGATTTAATTATATTCTTTCTATAAATGATTTACAAGTTGACATATTTAGCCCTATCTCTTTAGGCTTGGTACATATTACCAAGTACTTATTTAATCTTTCTTTCAAATTGGATGTTCCAGAGACAATTCAAATTCAACATGCTTAAAACAAAATTAATTATATTTCTCCCCCAAATCCCTCCTTTCTCCTTTTTTCCTATAATACATACATACATACCATGTGTATTGGTCAATAACAATATGTTATGTATGTGTATATATGTAAAATTTCTATTGTAATTAAATGACCAAGCATGTGATGAATCCCAATGTTCTTTTATTTAATTTAGATTTTTGCTAGTAGAATTTTATTTTTTTGACCTTGTACCAAAAGAATGGCAAGTCATACTGGGAAACATTGGCCAGACTCAGAACTTTTGTCCAGCTTGTGAATAAAATGTAATATGTAAAATTGCCAAATTCTGGCAATTACATTCAAGATATTTATGACAAATTGCCATTTCTTATTGGACTTCAAGAAAATAAATGCCTTCTTTACCATTGCATTTTTGGACTGCTTCTTTCTAAACACTTGTTGAGGCTTTCTATCACACATTTTTCAAAAAGCCAAAATACGGAAGAGAAGAAGAAATAGAAAGAAATAGAATAGGGAGAAAACAGAAGAACTTTTCTGCTAAGAAAATAATGAATAGGAACAATCTACTTTTACATGACTGTGTTCAATTACTTCACAAATTAATTTCACTATAGGTATGTACCTCATGATACCAAAGAAACATAAGGAAAAAATGAAAATGTTTTTAGTCCATCTATCTCTCCACCTATCAAATTTGATATAGAAGTTTGAATGAATAGCCTTAGAATTCTTATGGTGAAAGGAGCAAAAACTTATGACAAGTCCATAACTGTTTCTCTTATTGAGTCAATAACAAAAAGTATGTGAAATTCACACTCCAGTTTATAAGAACTTTTAATAAACCTCTTTGCCTTTGTTAATTTATACAAAAAAACAACTCTTTCATTCTTTTTCAGAACTTGATCATCTTTTCATTCATTCAATAAATATTTATTTATTGTGGGTTTTCAAAAAAAAAACTCACTGATATATGAACACTAGGGTTGGGGTGGATGTATCAGTTATAATCTCTTCTCTGCTGTCAATAATTTTAAAAAATGAAATACATGGTAGAAGATCAGTAAAGGGCAAATGCCATGAATTTTACAAAATGAAGGGAAAGCATATCAACTATAAACTCATAAACTCTACTTCAACTTCTGGCAAAATTGTTAATAAAAATGTGGTCTGTGTGGATTCAAAAAGAGAAACAGCAAACATGACTTCATCAAAAATAGGTCACCCCAGATTAATTTCCTTTTTTTGACTGGGTCACTCAACTGGTAGGTCAAGAGAATGTTGCAAACACAATGGACCTAGATATCAGACAAGAATTAGAAAAAAATCATTCATAGTCTTCTTGTCATTGAAAGGTAGAAATGTGGGTTAGAAGGAAAGTATAATTTACTAGATTTTAATCTATTTGGTAATGGGTGTCATAGAGTGTTCAGCAATGGTTTGATAGCAAATTGGCAGGCAATCTTTATTGAAATGCCCCAGTTATTTGTTCTTGGCTCTGTGCTATTTAACAGCTTTATCAGTGACATCAATAAAGACATAGAGATCATGATTTTTATTTGGAAAACTACCCAGCGTAGAAAAATATTTGATGTTGTATGTTAGGTAGAATCCAAAAAGATTCCAATAGCTCATATAATGGGTCTAATACCACGAAATGAAATTCAAATTCAAATTTTATAACTCAAGAAAGGTGGGATGTTTGTATAGACAACAATTTGTATAGATAAGATTAGTCAGACAATTGGGGTGGGATTGAGAAAGAAGAGAAGATGTGAGTGAACTTTGAACTCAAAATAAGGCACCAATGTGACAAGATAGTCAAAAAATCTCAAAAAAAAAAATCTTAAGTGGAATTAAGAGGCATATCTGGATGAAAAAAATAGATGATAGTTATATCCTGCTTTGTCTTTGTCAGAAAACATTGGGATGCTATATTCAGTTTGGGGTATTGCAATGGAGAGAAGACATTAATAAATTCAAATGCATGCACAGGAGGAAAAATAGGATGATGATATGACTTAAAGACCAACTAAAGGAGCCAAGGATCCTGAACTATGAAGCAAGTCATCCTGAAGAAGAGATGCCCTATAGCTCTCTTCAAAGATTTGAAAGATTATCATTTGGAAGACTTGCACTTGGAAATTTTATAGACTGCATGCATACTCTAGGCTGTTTGTTTGACCATTCTAATTGCTAGGAGATAAACTTATCTGTCATCAGAAGACATGATTAGGAATAATGGATAGAAGTTACCCACAGTCAGATTTAGATCCATGAAATTTCCTAAGCATTATAATGTTCAAAAGTAGAAGGGACAACTTGTAATATAGGGGGAGGTTATTTTCCTTTTCACTGGGTATTTTCAAGTGCAGACATAATAGCCAGTTATTTCTGAAATGGTAATTAAGGAAAAATTGAACTCATTAATACTTCAGGTCCCTTCCAATTCTTATATTCTGCAATACATGAAGCACTGAATCTATTAGTTGAAATTAGATATCAACACAAAGGGCTTCATAGTGTCAGGTGATTCTTTTCCATGTCCCTAATTAATTCACTGTCTCACTCATTTACCACAATCTTTTCCAAACCTTTTTTATCCTTCCTCAAACTTCCCTTTATTCTTCCAGCTAAGAATTTTCCCTCTTATTTTACTGAAAATATTTTTGAGGCCATTTGCCTAGAATTCCTTCATCTCCTCTACTCCTCCTCATCTTACATCACTCAGGCATCTTCTGCCATTATTTCCTTCTTCACCTCTATCTCACTTGAAGAAGTGGCCCTTTTCTTTGCCAAAGTTAAACCCTTTACCTGCACAGGTGATCCCATTTAACCCCAAATTCTTCAAGACATTACCTCCTTTCTCATTCATATTCTCAAACTTATCTTCAATTTCTTCTGGTCTATCAACTGCTTTCCTGCTATTAATAAACATGCTTCATGTCTCCTCCATCCTAAAATTATCCTTACTTGATCCACCAATGCCTACTATCATTGTATAAATTCCTGATTTGGGGAGCTAAACTCCTTAAGAAAGCCATCTACAATAGATAACTCTACTTCTTTTCTCATTTTATGTGAAATCCTCTATATTTTGGCTTCCAACCTCATCATTTAACTGAAACTGCTCCGAAGTTACCAATGATCTCTTAACTGCAAAATCTGATGGGGTTTTCCCAATTCTCATTTTCCTTATATTCTGTGTGGTTTATGACATTGTCAAGAAGCCTCTTTTCTTCAATACTTTCCTCTCAAGGTTTTGGGAGCACTAGTATCTTCTGGTTCACATTCTTCTTAACTGATTATTCCTTAAACTACTTTGCTGGATTTTTACTCAGCTCTTACCCACTGATTGTGGGAGTCACCAGAACTCTGACCTGGGTCTTCATCTTTTCTCTCTCTATATTATTTCACTTGGTGATCTCATCAACTACCATGTATTCAATCATCATCTCTATGTTGATGGTTGCTAAATCTATTACTGTAGTTCTAATCCCTCCAGTCTTGTACCTCCAACTTCAGATTAGACATCTAAAAATGAATGTCCCACCAACACCATTAAGTATAATCTGTCCAAAATTGAATTCATTATCTTTCTCCAAAACTATTCCCCCTTTTAAACTTTCTTTTAACTGTCTAGGACACCAACATCTTCCCTTTTATCTTCAACTTTTCATTTTTTTCATTCATTGCATTCAATCTATTAACAAGACCTATAGATTTTATCTCTAATACTGCCATCATACTTGTAAGTATGTACTCATCTAAACTGTGATCACCAATGACCTTCTCCTGGACTACCCCAATAGCCTTTTGGTCTGCCTGTGTTTCATGAGTCACTTTTCTTACTGAGTCTATCCTCTGCTCAACTGTCAAATTAATTTTCCTAAAACTCAAGTCTGACCATGTCACTTGCTAACTTAATAAATTCCTGTAGCTTCATAGCTCCCTAGAAACAAATTTAAAATCCTCTTTTTGACATTCAAAGCCTTTTAAAATATGTTCCTATCATAGATTTACATTTTTTATACTTTACAGATATAAGATGTACTTTTCAATCAATGGCACTGGCCTTTTGACTGTCTCTTAAATAAGACACTTCATTTTCCTATTCCTGGCATTCATATTGATTCTCCCCTATGCATGGAAGGAAGGAGAGCATGCTGTGCTCATTTATATGCTTGAGGGTGAGCAGGAAAAGTTTTAATGAAAGAAGTATCATTTCAACTAGATTTTGGTGGATGGGATTCTTATGGTTCGGAGAAAGAGATCCCTGGTCAAGGGAGTTATATGGACAAAGTTATGGAAATGAGAAAGTAAAAAAAATGACATGTTTTTGTCACAATAAATATTCCAATGAGGATGCACATATAGTTTATCTAAAGGGAATATTGAAAAACACAAAGGTAGGTCAGGATAAAGTTGGAATGGCTTTAAATTCAAAGACAAAGAGTTTAGACTCTGTCACTAAGCTATGGAGAACAATTGAATTATTATTATTATTATATTAAATAAGGGAATAAGACTACCAAAATCGTACTTTAGAATAATACTCAATTTGGAAGAAATACATTGTAGGGAGGCTAAATCAGGAGACTTGACAGGCATGCCTATCAGGGCTGATTTCAAGTAAGCTAAATTTAGATACCTTTCAGGAGGACAAATATTTTTCTTCCCTATTTCCCACCCCACCTGTTTTATTATACCTTCTTTACAATCATAACAAGTACTCATACTATTTCTGCAAAGATGCTATTTTGAACTCCCACTCAGATCTCATAGAGCACTGTTTTTTTCAATCTCTAATAAACTACTAAGCAATTTTTACATTAAACTTGCTTTGGAAGCAATATAGCATATTGTATTAAATTTTGGGCCTATAATTAGGAAAACCTGCTTCAAATCCTTTCCTTTTTATTTATTAATTGTCTAGCCATGTACAAATCACACAAACTTCTAAGGCTTACACAATGCTCTAAGTCAGGGTTTCTTAAGCTTTTTTCAATTCATGACCCAGAAATTTTTTTTTTGCCCCAGAAATTTTTATGTGATGCAGGTATATAGATATAAAGAGATATACAAATTAAACATTTACTGACCAAAAAAAAAAAATCTTAATTTCACACCCCTCAAATTTGGTTATACAACCAACATGTGGAGTCAAGACCTGCAATTTAAGACATTTTCCTCTAAGTTACAGACAGAATTCCCATGACAAAAGGAAAGATAATCAGTATATGTGTATATGTCTGGTCTATCTCATAGAATTATATTAAATTGTAAGACACTGAGGGCAGGACTGTGACTTTTCTGAGTTTTGTATTTCCTGTACTGGGCTGAATTTCCTGCTGTAGCTAATTTATTCCAAGTTGTTTAAACATTTCAGAATACTCTCACTCCCACGAGGAGAGGTTACATGCCCTGCAACCCAAGAACTCCTTATGTTGAAGAAAGTCATCCAAAAGAGGGAAGCAGTTGTCTATTATAGTTTCAATTTTTTGCACAAAGAAAAGGTTCTGTCTCTCATAAAAGAACAGACTCAGTTTCAGAAATAATATATAATAACATATTCAGAAATGCCATTGGTATATAAGAAAGGGTTCATTGGAGGGGAAAGAGAAGAGAGAGAAAAAGAATTTCTCTTGATCATGTTGTGAGGTGCACTGTTAGGAGCTGCCCAGCAGGTGGTAATATCTGTCAAATGTTAAGTCTTGTGTCCATGAACACTAAAGAATGTTTCAAGGGGCCACTTGAAAATGATCTTCAGAAAGGAGGGCTGGGGAGTGGGGTTTTGTTTTGTTTTGTTTCTGTCTGGCTAATGGTTTAATAATAATGGAAAGCCTTAGTTTAACTTTGCCCTAGCATTCCTAAGAGAAGGAAGAGGAAGGAGAGGGAGGGGTTAAGACAGAGAGACAGAGAAAGACAGAAAG